>NC_134568.1:288423382-289023382 GCF_050947875.1 Dermacentor variabilis
AATCACGCTGGCCCCGGTAGTAAATTGAAGAAGCGTACGACGTACGTTCAATACGCACAGTATATATTTGACTGACGTTTCGGCTGGTGAACCAGGCTGGTCCACCAGCCGAAACGAAGCCCGCGAATGCACGCAAAACTGCTATTGCAATATGTTTTTTTGTGACTCTGTAGTATACTGGATGCACAGACTGAAGCGTTGCCACTAGAGAAAATAAAGGTTGGAAAGGAACTACATAAAAGAGATAAGGCGCGCGCGGTTTATGTCGAGGAGCGTTTGGCGCGACTAGCGCTGCTTCGACGGCGCCGTAGCACGTGGGCGGTGCGAGAGGCCGAAAGGCACAAACGCGGAGATCACCGTTGCCTAAGTGGCAAAAGGGGGTGGATAGGGAGGGGGGTGTGTGAAGCCAGGCGGCGTCCGCGTGGCGTGTATGTACCGCGGCCGCGTCCCAGCGCCCCTGCAGCAACAGCTGCCGATGAGGCCTTCGCCGCGCGCCAAGAGGGGCGGGACCGCATTAATTAGATTTCCAGCGCGAAAAGAATCATAATTGCCGAGTCACACAGAAGCGGCGCCATCATTAGATCGCTTCAGCCACCGCGCGACTGCGCGCGCAAAAGGTGACAGCCCGGCGTCAAGGCGCGAAATGTGTGCGTGCGCGCGCGCGCGTGCTGAGTGGGCGTTCCGCTTTGCCGCCGAGTTGTGTATATCGGCTGGGAGCCTGAAATTCCGTTCTCTCTCGCCCCTTTGGGCTTTCTTTGTTGAGGACGTCACCGCTGGCACCGGTGCCTGTATACCTCGACCTTTCAGAATTGGACCTCCTCCTGTATATTCGCGCGTGCAACATTAACTGATTGGAATGCGATATTTTTGTGTGCAAAAAAGTAGAGGGGGAGAGAGAGATGAAGGGAAAAGACAGGGAGGTTAACCAGATATCAGTCTCCGGTTGGCTACCCTGCACTGGGGATGGCAGGTCGTGGTTAGAAAGAGGACAGAGAGGCAAAAGGAGAGGGGAAAGTGTGTGCAGAAAAAGTAAGGACAGGCAGCACGTCATAGACTGAATTCTGTACCCATCCGTAATCTCATGCACGCCTTTCTCTCTGTCTTTTCCTTTTCGTTATCACTCCACACTCAACTCTCGCCCTTCTAATACTTGACATAAAATGCACATTGGTCCAAGTCTTGTCCTCTACCGATCAATGAAAAAAAAAAAAAAGGAAAATATCGGTGCTTGGTTAAGAAACGTATTCTTGCACATCGCCGCGGGGAGAACTGTAGGCCCACCTCCGGCCACGAAACCGAAGGTGGAAGTTTTTTCAACCTCATGCCAACTGCGTTATTCAACTAGACTGTAAATGGAACATAGACCCAAATGCAGACGCTTCGAAACCATTAAGTGTACCAGCACGAAACTGAACCTGCTTGAACGATTTATATGCCCGGTATAAATACGAACGCTACCGGTAAATGTCGCGCCAGCAGCCGGGAAGGCCCCAGGTGCATCGTGGTTGACGCGCTAATATCATTCGCAATGCGGCCCGTTCAATTCCATATTCATTTTGCTTCGCCTCGGGCGCAATATTTTGCCGCGCACCTTTATCGCTTCGTCTCTAGATGGCCGACGAGCGTCAGTTGTTAGTCTGTCTCGCGCACCTTGAGAATCTCTTACGGCGGGGGCATATCCAACGAACGAGTTGGAGGACGACGCGGACTGCGGGCACAACCTAATTACTTCCAAGCTATTTTTCCTACGGGGCTAAACCATCCGTAAAAAGAAGGCTTTCAGCATCGGCAAAACTGCTGGGAAGGCGCGTGGTCGCATGCCGACAACTTCTTTGACAGGTATTCCATCGTCGCGCTCCGCAAAGGTCGACCCTGAAAGCAGAATAGGGGCAATCAAGTACGCACTCTGACGCCGATGTGACACTGAGAAAGGCAAGCGAGGCCACGGAAAGGAGAGTAAAACGCAAGGAGCAGCAAAGAAAAAACGGCGGGCTGCTATACGCGCCAGGCACACCGCGGGGCCATCGTGTATACGCGCGTGATTCCCTTCGGCTGTTTGGAAACAAGAGCGAGCCAAGTGTTCGCACTGCTTCCGGCTCGGCGAATGCAAACTTTCGACTCGGCCAAAGAGCCGAGGGCACGCCGAACACGGCGAGCACTGTAAACGGGCCGCCGCCGGAAGCGCAGTGAGGTTTGAACCGCTCGGTCGGCGCGCGCCGAAGGAAGCCGAGGAACAAACCGCACGGCAGACCGCACGCACCGGACGTCGCCGAGAGTCGTGGCGTCACTCGGCCGCTCATTCATTCATCCGCGCGCCGGCGTTGCTCCGCGATCGCGTAATACGGGACACGCGGGCGTATCGACACGGCCGCCGAAACGCCCGGTCACGTTTCTTCCTGCGCTGCAGTCGTACACCCGACGGCTTTGCCCCGCGTCGTGTGAAACCGCAGCGGGCTCCCACGGTTCCGCCTGCGGCTCAGATTGAGAACCGCTCGGGGGACACTCGAGTCCCGCCTTCCGCCACCCGCCGTCGTCAATGCGTGTATACCCGTCCACTGACTGTACAGACAGAACGCGGGGCCGTCTTGGCCTGGTTTCCTATTGGAAGATTTCATATTTATTAATTTTTTTTATCCATTGCTGAAAGCTATATAACCGCATGCCCGATGTCACACGTTGTGGAGTTCTGGAGGCCATTGTGCAGGCGACCACAGTCACTTTATTAGAAAAGTGCCGAGATGCCTGGCGTCTTGGTCGGGAATTAGCTCCGAATCTGATGATGATGATTCCCATACGGAACGGCCATGGACAGGCTATGAATCCGGCAGCAGGAGGGAACAAGACATGCAACAAATACTCTACGAATGTACGAAAAAAGAAACTAAGAAATATGCCGAATAGCAAGAATAACACGTAAATGAGACAGAAATCGGCAGTTATTTGCAGTTCTTGACATTGCTTGTCAAAGTTGTCATGATCAGACAACAGTGTCTCATCAGCATAAAAAAAAGAAGGAATCTCATGTTGGAGACGTCCTGCAGTTTCCACGCCAGATGCATAAATGCATTGTTACATGGTAATGGTGCTAGAACGTATATACCCACAATGACGTGTGACCCGTACATCGTGTACGTCTTGCAGTTGCTGCGAGACACTTCAGCACCTGATAATGAAGTGTCTCGCTTTCATTTCGCAGCTCACGTAGCTAGTGGAGGACTATCATCTACTTGGCCTGCGGTGTGCGACACTCGACGAATGTTTGTACCCCCGTCTCGGCGCGATCAGGCACATCGCGCTTTCCTTACTTCTCTAGAAGTAACTAACTTAAGTTCACGTTTGTAGCTTATTTCTCTTTTCAAATGACCAGACCTACGACACTATTTCTTCTACTTTAAATTCTTTAGTGGCGTGACCTGCAGCGGACCGGCCCTATATACTGTGTGTGACCTGTACCGCGCGTGTTCTGCTTTATCCTTTGAAATTTGCCATTTTGCTCTTTCTTTCCTCTTTCCTCCCCTCCTTCCTATCCTCCATTTCTATGTTTCTGTCTACTTCTTTCTGAAGCGTAGGCAGGCGTCGTGCTCCTTCAGGTGGCAGTTCTGTCCTGTGCAGCACAACACCGTAATGTTTCTTCGCAGGAGTATAACAAATCGGTCGTCATGCTATCACCGTCATAGTATCCTCGTAACCGTTGACGTCACCTTGCTGCTGACGTCGTACATACGCTCACTCAACACGCACACTTCATCGCCTTACACAAGCACGTTCCTCTATCTGGTAACGATTTGCAGAAGTCAGAACGATGTTTGATAACTATAGCTATCTTGTAAAATGCTTCGCATAACATCAATTCCCACAGCTCGTGGGATCTGCAACAGTTCTTTTTTTTAATCTTATAAGAAATTCGAAAGAGGCTTTCCCAGGCGCCTAGCATATTCCTGCGTTTTTAGAAGATCTGCTCGGCGTGCGAATTACTCATTTATTCATTTTAATATATTCATCAGCACCACGAAATACTTTCCTGACTCCATCGGCGCATAGGCGAACGTATAGCCGCCAGAATCAGATGGTACCAAGGCCGAAATCTGCCTGGCCACCACTCTTTGGAAAACGAGGTAACTTGATGTTGTCGCTGACGTAAACTATGGGGACGGTCGGGATAATGTAACGGTCCTAGTACAATGCTATTCCGTTTGGCCAGTGGCCCGACTCCGCCCACGTTATCGACGGTATCAGCCGACCGTGAACGCGAGTCTATACTAAAGTATTGGAATTGAGCGGAAGGAATCCCGTATGCGCTATACCGGCTTGGGCTTCTGGGCAGCGACAGCGGCGCGGCATGCACTTGACGAAGCCGCCAAGGGGAGGTCGGAGCGGGAAAGAAAACGACACGAAACAGAAGCTACGCTGAGCGCGGGAGGAGCTCTATTGCTAAATCCAAATGGGGGTCCATGTTCAAGCAACGAGGCGCGACGCGGCGGCAGGATGTGGCGGCAGCGCGTTGCGCTTTCGACTCCTGCGCCGACCGACGCAACACGAGGCACGCCGTGACCGATGTGCCTTCGGCAGAGATCGCGAGCGTGCGCGTAGCCCGGGGAAGGACAAAGAGTGGCACTTTTTTGATGACTCCCATTTCCCGAGTCCCGCCTTGCGGGCTGCGCCAAGAGGGTCCCCAAGTCTTCTAGATATGGCGCGGAGGCACATCAAAATTTATTGCCAATTAAGCGCGTAATGCTCCTGGAGAAGCGCGACAGAAGGAGACGTATGCCCGCGAAGCAGCGACTGCTAAGCGCGGCGACCCAAATAATCAGCCGCTGCCGCAACCGCGAGGGAATCCAGCGCGCTGACGTAAGAGCGTCCCCGGCTGCGGTCCATAATGGGGTCTCCGCTGGGCACGGGCGCAGCGCTTCTGCGCTAACCATAACTCCATTTGGCTGCCAGTCTGTGCCCCGCAGGGAGAGAGTGAACAAAACGAAAGAAAGAAAGAAAGAAAGAAAGAAAGAAAGAAAGAAAGAAAGGCCAGCGGCGGGAGAAGGCAAGGAAGTAAAGAAAATAGTGCGTGGGATGGCTGGGGAGAAACCGATATGACAAACGCCCAGCGCGCCTTATTGTGACGTTATCAAAGACCGCACGCCCCCAAATAGAGCTAAAAAAACAACTCGCGGCCACATTATCGAACTGCCGGTGTAGGTTAGGTCAACCGCAAACCAAGCTCAAGCGGCGGGTTAGCGCTCACGTATAGATCGGTATCCTGGCGGAGAACACCATTAAGATTATTACCGTCTCGGCAAACATCTACTCGGTAGAAAAAGACAGAACAGGCGCCTCTTGCCTCGCTTTGTCCCGGGCGACGACGTCTGCGGCTTCGCCGACCGGGAATTGACAGAGCGCGGGCAGAATTTGCGTTGGACGTCTTCCATGGCTGACCAGTGCGAAGCGAAAGAATGGACAACGTTTGCGGAGATAAGAAACGTTTGTTTACCTTGCTCCCGTTACTCCCGGTCCTTTTGAAGATTGCCCCTTTTTTTTATTGCGCTCTCTGTAGCCGGTCGGTGACCTTCCGCACATCGTCTGAATCGCTGCATGCACTTCGGCAAAAATATAGACAGCCATTGAAGTCTTCCTGCGACGCACGCGGTTTCTCGCATAAACTTATAGACGTACGTTTGTGCCGCGAGAAAGTAAACGAGAACACGCCTCCCTTGTGATTGTTGGAAAGCACGGTGGGACCCTATCGCAGTGTATTCTGTCAGTCAGAATTGCTGCGCTCCAAGGATACAGAAAAGGCGACACAAAGAAGGACGAGGACACATGACTGCCTTGTCGAAAGCATGTAGTTTGTTTAAACGCGCTACGCGGTGCCGTGCGAAGGTCTTCGAATGCGGGACGCTGTTCCTTGCAGGCGCAGGGTTACACCTAAACTTCCCCTTTACGTCTCGAATCTACCTGTTGATTCTCTCTATTCTTGTATCGCAGGCAACTACCCGGACGTGGACTTCGGGACCGACACACACACACACACACACACACACACACACACACACACACACACACACACACACACACACACACACACACACACACACACACACACACACACACACACACACACACACACACACACACACACACACACACACACACACACACACACACACACACACACACACACACACACACACACACACACACACACACACACACACACACACACACACACACACACACACACACACACACACACACACACACACACACACACACACACACACACACACACACACACACACACACACACACACACACACACACACACACACACACACACACACACACACACACACACACACACACACACACACACACACACACACACACACACACACACACACACACACACACACACACACACACACACACACACACACACACACACACACACACACACACACACACACACACACACACACACACACACACACACACACACACACACACACACACACACACACACACACACACACACACACACACACACACACACACACACACACACACACACACACACACACACACACACACACACACACACACACACACACACACACACACACACACACACACACACACACACACACACACACACACACACACACACACACACACACACACACACACACACACACACACACACACACACACACACACACACACACACACACACACACACACACACACACACACACACACACACACACACACACACACACACACACACACACACACACACACACACACACACACACACACACACACACACACACACACACACACACACACACACACACACACACACACACACACACACACACACACACACACACACACACACACACACACACACACACACACACACACACACACACACACGCACGCACGCACGCACGCACGCACGCACGCACGCACATGCACACGCACGTGCACACGCACATGCACACACACACGCACGCGCACGCACACAGTTCTTACGGTAGAACTGTTCGAAAGAGCAGGTGCAGGCCAATTATGATGTTGGACATAATATAGCGAAGGCAGACGGCCGAAAGAAAACAGCACTTACGAACGAAAAACTCTGTGAAATGGGCCCCTGGTTATTTTTCCTACCCTACCTTGCCGCTTTTTATTCTCTCTCGTCATTTGCTGTATTCAAACCGCTTTATTCGAATAATCATTGCATGAAAAGTCACTTAATTTCAGCCAGAGGACACTTCAGTCATTTTAGCAGTTCTCCAGACATTAGTTTAGGTCATCGCTTTTAATTGTTTTAACAGGGATCTTGGGCCGGATTCACAAAGGTTGTCGTTCTTAAGTTTTATTTGCCATTGGCTGGCCGCCTTCGCTAATAATATGTCCAGCATCATTATTGGCTGAGAATTTCGCTTACGAACGATTCGGGCGTAAGAGGTTTTTGTGAATGCAGGCCCTTATGCGCAGAACTGAAATGAGCAATTTTGTATTTGGTCCGAGTATACTTGAACCTACACCTAGCTATAGCTGTACTTGAGTATTCACGCAACTATGATGGCAAATAAGCCAAGCGTCGCAAAGCTTCCTTTTAATTTCCATTTTATTTAAATTCAGAATCTCAATCACTTGGAAACTATCGCAAGTCGTTCGTCAAGAATTATTTCTACAAAACTTCACGGATCAATCGTCAGACGGGCACTCGAGAAACCGGCACTTCTTAGCTGCACATTCGTCAATTACCTCCTATTTATTTTTCTTCTTTACTCTGTTTATTTTTGCCGCATTTATCTCAGTCATCTAGAGAGAAGCGTGTCCGTGTTGCGGCTCTCTTATCGAACATAATCCCCGGCGGCGACGGCGTTTTCGCTTTAAAACAGCCAATAAAGCTGATTGCATCTGGCACAATATAATTTGGTCATCGCTGGCCGTCTCAAGGTCTCCCGCTGTACGTCCGCTGAAGACGACAGGCGCGTGGTCATCGCGGGCGGGAGGCCAGCGACGGCAGCGCGAGGTAAGAAAAGTATTAATAAAAAAACGCGAACAAAACACGAATAATTAAGAACCTCTGGCCCGAGGCGACGCGGGGCAAACAAAGCGAACAGGAAGCTCGCTCAGAAATGGCCTCAGGCCGCGCGCACAGCAGCTCGAGTCACGTGCCCCCGTCGTACACGAGAGAGAGAGAGAGAGAGAGAGAGAGCAACGAAGGAACACGAAGACGCGAAGGCGCATTAAAGGAAATAAGTCTCGAAGCGAAAGGTGCTGGAAGAGCGGAGTTAAAATGACGGAGTGGGAAGGAGAGGGCAACAGTGGGCCGCCGCCATACGGCCGTACCCTCGACCCGAACCAGACGCGCGGGCACTGACGGTCAAGAAGCAGCGCGCCTGAAAAGACGCTCACCGCGGCCATACGAGCTTTGTCTCTTATTTTTCTTTCCCCTCGCGGAGCCCTTCGGAGGCGACAAATAAACAGCGAACCCTTTCTTCTGCAAACAGGTGCGTCGAGGCGAAATGTCTCCCGCCCTTGAGCTGCTCATCGCCGCCGCTCCTCGGCGGCTGCCTGTTTTTCCTCGCCGAGCTGGCAGTGCAGAGACGTTTGCTTAACCCCCGGACCATTATTCCCGTCGTCCTACTTGGCCCATTCCGCTCGCGGTGCGCGCGTGCTTCAGACGCTGGGGCTGCCGCGAGCGCGCGAACCTCGGAGTACGCCAATCAAGGCCTGCCGGCGCCCACGCGTCCCGAAGTGCGCATAGGCGCGTTGCTGCGATGCCGTCGCCGTGATTGCAGTGTTTGTTTACTACGTAGTGCGGCGTTTGGCGCTGATGCTACGAATGGGCGCCAGACACCAGTGTTTGAAAATGTTGCGCCTCTTTCGTGCCGTTCCGTGCATTAAACACGTTGTTTTGCTTCGCAGTTACCGTTTGGGTATGCGCTATGACGTTCGATGCTCGCTCTCTTCAAGCCCCCCCCCCCCCTCCCCCACACACCCCACCCACCCCGTTTCCCTCAGTCTTTTCTATGTTTTCTTTACGCGCAGTGGTGACGCTAAGGTTACCCCGTTTTCTCGGCTGTGATTCTCATTAAACTTCTTTTTTTTCTTTTCTGTCTAGCCTGTACAGCAATTCGCCTGCGCTTTACACGACAGATGATTAGATGGAATAACAAAGGCTCGTCGCCACACTAATGGCTCGCAAGTAACACTAGCCACGCTACTGCTCGAGTAGCTGTCGTAACTTTATGTGTACTGTATTATGAGTTGCTAAATAAGCGCGGAACCAGTAAAGTTCCTCGATCGTCAGTATCACGCCAAGTTAAGACTGCCGTGTCAGCCTCGCGATAAATTTTCAGTTACAGTAAATCTTTAAACGGATACCTCTAATATACGAAGTAGCTATTATCATGAGAAGACTTCGGAGGCCCAATAACTATTGTTCGGACTGGATACCGTGTGCGGCCACTTGCACCTTTCGCTAACTCGTAAATGGAATGATTCCCTCTGCGCAATCGCAAGGCGCGACATGTGGTGAACGCCACGAGCCGAAACTGTCGTGTTTCATTCCGTAAGGAGCCGTGGGCTATAAAGTATGCTCCGCTATGCTTACTTAGAACCGTACCCTTCTGCAGCAGAAATGAGGAATGATATGCACCCCCATTCACTGCGTCAACGTGGTAGTAGAGCTCCTACTGCACGTCCACCCGGTTTTCTTGTTCCACATGAATGGATTTGGAGCGCCGCACTTGTCTCCTCTTGTTTTTTGTCGGGGAAGCGTATTACATTCCGTGCCGTGCAGTTTAAATAAGGCAACATTAGGAGAGTCTGAGCGTGAAGTGGTAAACCACTCGTCCTACAACTGATCCGCGGGGGCTATGCGCCAAGGAACGGCGAATGCGTAGCGTCGCTGGAGCGTGGCGAGGCGATATATAGTGTGCACAACGCGTGCGCGTGTCTCGAGACTCGGGAGTGTGGCGACTTTATCTTAAGCGCGGGCAAAAAAAAAAAAAAAACCGGAGAAAATGCGCTCTGGACGATGGCGAGAAATGAAACAAAGACGCGGCGAGTCGAATGTAGCAAAGACGACGCATTTCGACTCGTTCGTCCACGACGGCCGCCGGGAATGCTAAGGCGGTGGGAGCCGAAGGCCACATTCCAAGCCCACCTGGGTTCTTTTGACGGTGTGGAAAGTGGCGCGTCACAAGAAGCGTCTGAAGCAGCTGTCCGGGGTGCACCGGGTGCTACGTGACACGCGTTCGGCACGTGACCGCGCTCCCCCTTACGAACCGATGCACGAACGGCTGAAGCGGAACGCTTGAAGTTTGAAAAACGATGCGTCCATGGCTATTACACCATAGTCACGAAGTCACAAACAGCAACCGTACGGTATTCCCCTCCGTCATTCTTTGACAGTTATATTCCACGTTTCCTAGATTCTAAGCTCCCTGTTTCACGGCAATCTTCGCTAGGCATTAGAACAAGACGTTTCATTAAGCACTGTGTACGATGGTAGGATGGGGACAGCGCTTACACTGCAAAGTGCCAAACTAGCACTTTTAATTATGCTCAATGGCTGTGCGGAGCAGTGAGCGGGCGCCAAGCGAGTACCTTGAAAAGAATCGTTGAACTTGGCCTAGGCTGCGCTTGAATTAAATAACAATAAATTACGACGCGCAGGTGCGCTAGACGCGTTTGCGCAGGCGCTATTATTATGAAATGTGGTAATGCAGACGCGCCCACCAGGCTGCGCACACACGCAGACAGGCGCCAGACGCACGCCCGCCGACGATGTCGCACCGAATAAAGACTCGGCACGCGAACTAAGTCGCCCTCGCCGCAGGCCGCGCTAATACAATTTCGCCTACCTAATTTATTCACGAATATCCCATCTTTCTGGGTGAGTAATGACGCAACGAGGCGCGCGCAGTGGAAATTCAGCCAAAGTCTACACGCAGCTCCTTTTGTTGAAACGTTATGCGTGAGCAGCCTGTAGACCACGTTCGTGCGTAATAAGCGTATATACACTGTGGCCAGGCAGTGATTTATGCGACTACTATTCCGAATTTTGCGAGGAAAAAGAAACCACCATGATCCAAGATTGACGATGGGTATATGTGCGGCCGAAACGCCTGAACATGAGTGCAAACTTCTTTCGCAGCGACCGTGGAAAGTTTAACGGGAGGTGTTGCGAAGGGTAGTTTCTTAAAGCACAGTGCCAAGTCCCGGGCGATGCCTTACCACGCGACATTCAGGTCACACGCAGTGCGCCTTCCCTCGCACGACGACCGGCATCGTCGTCCATTGTATGCCATAGCTGCACAGCGCGGAAACCAGTCTGCACTCGCCGTGACAGATGAAGACGGAGAGTGCTTTGCTAACGGAATGTTGTGTTGGCGAATGACCCCAAGGGGCGTCTTCACCGTATATTCGGGCTGCAGTAAAGTGGGTACAGGGCTGCGTTGCGCAAGGCCTATCACCTCCCCCCCCCCCCCGCTCCCCCGGTTCTTTTATACATCTGCCGCTGTAAACTGCACTTTGCGAAGTGTAAAGGAGAAAGAAAGCTAGCTTAAAGGCAAGAGGAAACGAAAGTATAGTGAAACACGCATTGTCACGACAGCAAAAGCTACAGCTATACAGACTTATAGCTCTCGTCAAGTTTCTGTGGTCAAGCCTAGTTCCTCGGCGTACACATTTTGCTGGCGTCGGTGACATCTGCTATCATCGCCGTCGATCATCTGCCATTAACGGTGTCACTGAGCAAGAGCGTCATAAGGTTTCTGGCATGACATCGTGTTCTGGGGCTCGTGGGTTCGGTCACGTAGTATCTGCAGCTTATAGGCAGCATTTCCCCTTAGTAATAACCAAGCCATTTTCCGTCGCCGAATGGATGACTACTTGATTGAAAAAAAAAAAAAATCCGAGGACTCCTAAGCACTTCTTATGAGTTGTGAATGCGAAATAATGAATGTCCAATTGAACGCCGTTGAGCGGTCCTTCGAGTTATGAACTCCTCGGGGGCAAGCGAGCGCATTGAGATGCTTGACGCGTTTTGATTTGGCTTTACCGAGGAACACCTCGAACGCAGACGAGAGCTTGCGCGGACAAGGAACGCGCGGATAACAGAGCGACGGTGACGTGGCGTCGCGGCGATGCCCTCTCCCTCACGCAATAGCGCGACAGCAGGCGTACCCTTTCGCCTGCTCTGCTCCGTCGAGGCCCGAGCCAGCAAGCGCAAGCCAGCGTCACGAGCGCGCAAGGCGCAAGGCGTCACAGCCAATGGGAAGCTTCGCGGCTACAGACGCCGCTGGATTTTTCGCTCAATGGGTCATTTGACGCTTTCGCATCAATAAATGATTCATTTAATGGGATGGCACTTTGGCCTAATACGAAAATGGGAAAAAGGGGCAAAATCTGTCTGAAGTGGAAGGCGCGATGCGAGGAGCAATATCTTCAACCGGTGTAAAAGCCCGGATTCCCTGGCAAAAGCCAGAAGAGATGAGAAATGAATGGTGATATAGCTCCGAAATAATAGTTCCCTGGTGTCAACTTATTTAGTGTTGCTCATTGGCAAGCTTTTAAAAGATCTTGCCCCACACAGTCCTATCCATTTCCATGTCGTCCTTGTGAAAGAATATTGACCCGACAAGAAATGCACGATGCCACCTTCGTTGGGATCGGCCAAATGAGTGTTCCCACCAGAGTACTTTTCCCGTCTCCAACCTCCGCTCTCCACAGCTTGCTCTCGATATTTATTGCGCGGAACCCCGCAACCCGCTCTCCCCAGCGGCGTTCTACTGAGCTGTTCGGTCGGGCGAGAAAAAGAAAAAAAAAAGAAAAGGAAAACAAAGCCAGGAAAGGGCACAGAGGGGAGAGAGAAACTTGCGGGTGCTGACAGCCACAAATCACGGCTCCCCGGGGACCTTTTCAAGTAGGTGTCCGCACGGGGCGCCGAAGGAGCCGCCGACTGCCCCAAAGCGCGAACCGAAACTCGCCCGCCGGTCCCATGGCTGCTCTGTGGGCTCGAATGCTGGGAGCGCGTCGCTGCATTCCAGGCATCGCTGCGCGAGCCAGAGGCGAGGCCTGCTACAGAGCCGGGATGGTTCGCCGGGTTTCCATTCCACCTCCGCTGCGTCAAACCACGATGGCAACGGACGAAAGGAGCAGCCTACCACCAGACAGGCGCGAACCGATCGACGACGAATCAACTAGAAGCGAATTACTGCGTCTATCGTTCGTTTCTTTTTTCTTCCTTCTAATGAAGGCTGTGAAAGAGAATTTTGTGCGTCCCCTTGGATAAAGAGTGGCGAGGTTGCGCCAAGCATTTGACATCCAACCAACAATTACCGCTGTTCCTTTTTTTCTTTTAGTGCTTTTTTTTCGGCAGCAACGCAGAATATTACGGCATTTGTTTTCTGCGTGTCAGACATCGCACTTGGAGATACGAAATGTGCTAAGACCGCGGACTAGTGCCTCCTGTGTGGCCCGCGTTATGAAGGCGCTTTTGATTTTCTGCGAGACACTGATCTCAACGAGATACATTGATGCTTTATGTTGTGTGTTTTGGGTGTGTTACGTGTACGTAGTGCGTGTATCACTTCATTTACGATCGTATCGCAATTATCGGCATGCTAGGCGTGCTGCCAGGCAAGCCTCTACAGTTTTCATTAAAGAGCCTCTCTTTCTCTCTGATTGGTGGCGTTGATTAGAGCACAGAGTAGCAAGGTTCATAAACTACAGAAACCTAATCTGTCGATACAAAGTCACATATACAAGAAGGAGTCGACTGCAGACGACAAGTACTCGGGAGCATTATATTCGTTCACTATTTTCAAAATAAAGTTTTATCGTCAAACCTGCACCATAAACGTACGATCATTCGTGCGGGGAGAAGGCGGAATTAAAGAATTGATCACGCACGTGCCCAGCTCCTTCGAGCTATGAAACGTCGTTAAATCCGTCAAATAACTAAGAATCTTTATGATCGCAACTACTTCTAAGATTAGCGGACTTGAAAAGCGGCGACTTTGGCGGCATGTTATAAACTTACTCTGAAGTCGGCGCAGAGTAAAGACATCCTTCTATTCGGGGAAGCCACCATAATCAAGGTTAAAATAGAAATACACTTGGCTTCCGACGTGGAGGCTCGATAGGCCTGGCCGAGGTCAATGACAAGTTCAAGCGGAGGCGGCAACTCCGGCTACTTCGATTTACGACACTTCGGGCAGCAGGCGAAGACCGCTCGACAAATGCAATCCACTCGTATACGTCGTCTCCACGGTCGGTGTTGCTTTCCGCGCAAGATAATATTACGGGGATTTTCTTTTTTTTGTCCTGTCTGCTCCCAGTATTGTCAACTTTTCGCTGAACAAGAAGGCCACTGTCCTATAGAAAGTCCAAAATAAACTGCTTTGTCACGCTTCGCTTTTGTGGATACTTGTGACCAAAACGAACAACTTCAATGAACGCTATCCTGTGCTGGCGGCAGAAACTTCCTACACAATAAGTGAATAGAGTGAATAGAGACCTCAGTGAGGAAAAGGAAGGTTTAATTAAATACGTTCATTAGTTGGCAGTGCGCCATCTTGGGGATGCTGATGTCAGCCATATGATTGCGAAGCTCATTATATCCCGTAATTAAAGGGCGGTGACAGTGACACTCTCTTATGTGATGATGTAACAGTGTGCATTCGCGCTAGCGAAGCCTGAACACGCACACCCAGAACTGTCGAAGCTGTATCTGGTGTTTTTTGTTCGTTTGTTGGTTGGTGTGCTGGTTTTCCACCCTGAAGAAAAAAAAAGCACACTTGCTATATCGCTTTGTGTCGCTGAAGAACGAGAAATATAATATTAATTTAGTAGCGCAGGTTAGCCCATAGATATCAGACGGCAGTATTCTTTAAGCTCCGTCATAATTAGAACTTTCTTTGCTCTTCCTATCGTAAAGACTCATGATAAGAAATATAGCGAAGAAAGCACAGTCCTTTTCCTCGGGCTTTGTTACATAGAGCGAATGCCTACTTGCTATGCGACTGCTTTCATTTGGCCGATCTCGCCTGTAGCTCCGCCGTGCCGCCGAGTGTGTTTGCTTCTCCGCGTGCCTGCGCCCGCGCATAATAAAGTGGCAGAGACGCGTTTCATACATATTCACGAGGCGCCTTATGCAAGCCCATTATCTTACGCCGCGCATTCGTCGCCCCAGCGCTGGACACCCGAACTATCAGCGGATAACGCTCCGAGGCATGTCGCCACGCTAAAGATGCGCCGCACAGTTCTGCGGCACCTAATTACAATGGAGAATCGCTGGCAACAGGCGACAAGGTAACGCCGCCGCAGAGCCTTTCCACGGGGCGACCCTCGATATAAATCTTTCGCCGGCTCTCGCGTCGCGAGGAGCAAGGCAGGAGAAAAAGGACGCTCAACAGTCAGCGCTGAGTCGTTGCAGAAGCGCGCGCACGCGAGCGTGTTGACGTGAGAGATTCCTGGCTGCTTAACGCGGCGGCTGCAGTTCGAAAGCAGCTGTTCCACGCTACCGGTATAGGTGCTTGCTTTGCGCGCGGTGTACGTTCAGCTGTTCTCGTTTAGCATGCGCCCGTTCGTTCGCTATCAAGGCGCAACAAATAGCCAGACTATTCCCTAAACTATTGCTTCAATTTCCGTGACACACTTCGAGCCCCTCCTGCTCTTTATAACCAAGTGAGAGACGGCGGCATTTTTTATGCGGTAGCAATTATATGGACACTCTAAGCACACAGGCACATTTCTGCCGTCGCCGTCGCCGTGAGGTTCTGTACAAAGTCCAAGGGCGATAACACCGTCGCCACACGCCCTACGCCGCATGTCCGAGCGAAAGCTTGTGAGGGTAGACGACGATCGCGGCTGATTCTCGCCCGCGCGAAAGGGACGGAAGCGGAGAGGAAGCGCACCGTCTTCCGCGGCGCGCGAGGCGCCGAGGGGAGGGGAGGGGGGCGGCGTTCTACTGCGGCTGCAAATGCGCATGTGGCGGCTGCGCGCGGTCGCGCGGCCGTATCTTTAGAAACGAGCTGCGTTGGGGATAGAATTTAGGTGCGTCGGCGGCTCGTAGCTTTGGTGTTTGTTCTCGGCGCTCACTTCGCGTTGAAGCGATAGACAGCACGAAGGTAACTTCGCTCGCTGCTGTTGCCGCGTTTCCTCACACCAGCGTTTTGACAGCGAGTGTCCACGGTCATCGAGTGTGATGTGTGCTGCGTGCTGACACCATGCTTGTCAATTTAGTTAGCAAGCGAATGTTTGCAAGTTGATACTACCGATAAAATTACTATCCTTACTTTGTATGTTTGTCTACTAATTTGCTATCGCAATTGATGCTTCACCTTTCGGCCGTAACTGCGACTTTCTTTCTTTCTTTTTTTTTTATTTCCACCTATTTCAACGGCAACCCGTTAACTCGTAAGTAAGCGATCGCACGACATCGCTTTCAGCATGCTGGACAGAACAGGGAGCTTCTAGCGGAACAAAACCTTCACAAGTTGCTTGCCTCACTGTCCGTCTCCTTGTCCACCCAAATTAAGGTCAGTTATTTTAAAACGGGTGCATTCTCATCTTTATTTATCTGCGACAGCGATCAAACGAAAAAAAATATCTGGCTTTGCATGTCACTCTGTCTCGATCGTCTGGAGAAACGCCGAGTACACCCGCCGACCTGTTGCGTATACCTAGTCCGTCGTGCCTCAGCGCTTAATCCAGTAAGCATTCCGAAACAGCGCACCCAACTATCCCGCTCGTCTTTGTTAACGCTGCTCGGTGGCGCAGCCTGCGCCCGATGTAGCCGGTTTCTCGCGCACCTCTACTCTGCCTGCGAGCGTCGGCACGATTAGAGCCGCGAGACTCATCTGGCCGCCGCCAGTGTAACAGACCGGCTCGCCTCCCACGCCGTCTGCTCGCCAGACGACGAGCACTGCATGCGCGCGCGACTCCACCCTTCAGCGCGGCATCCGGAAGCGGTCGACGGCGCTGGCTGCATCAGAATGGCTCGACGGCGCACGTGCGTGGCTGCGTCCAAGGCTCGCCCGAAAACGAGGTGGTGGGTTGCTCGCAACCGCTGCCGCCGCAGCCACGCAACCAGAAGAATAGGAGCATAAAAGAAGCGAACATAAATCCGGTCTCTCGGCGTGCGCCGACGCCGTTCTTGCGCAGTCTTAGATAATGATGCGCCACGTCCCGGCGGCTTTCCCGCCGGAACAACCGGCCGCGCATTTCTCGCGGCTCGCTCGTTCTGTTCCCTTTCGCGCGCAGGCTTGTCATTCCGGGCACACAAGCGCCCAATAAAGACGTTGGACAATTGTTTGTTCCCCCACCGCCGCCCACTTCCCCGGGACGCGAGCGCTATCGACGCTGTCGCAGTGTGATAAGGAAACGTGCGATGAGCGAGCGCGGCCAAGTTACCAACATGGTTGTCGCTGCATCACGGCGTCTTTAATCGACGTAACGCATGTTGCTCCTTCTTGGTTATTCCTTGAGCGTTGAAAGATTATAGAAATGCTCGCAGACATGTAAGACGGCGCAGATGGTTGGAACTCTGTGAGCGTGTGCCGTGTACGGAATCTCGCCAAATGGTATGGTAAGTAATGCACTTAACAGCCTAAGCAAGGTAAAGAAACTCCGCGTACCTGGCTTCAAGAGAGTGGAAACGGTGAGAGAGAGCCATGAAGCGAGGATCAGCGCACAGGAGGGGGAGTGTCCTGCGTCAGATGGAATGATTTCTGGTGAGAAGGGGCACAGTAGAACACTTGGGTGCAATAGCAGATGAACACACACAAACCGTTTCTTTCAGCGGTTCTGCATACGATTTTTCGGCTCAAGATTACATCACATATCGCTCTCGCTCCTCGTACCTATTTGCCGAGGGTACAAACCATACTAAATAAATGTAATGCGAAGGATGCCGCTTTGCAAACAGGCGACGGGAATGGTACTAACCACCCCTCTACAAATTTTACTGTCAAGATCGAATGGACTGATCGAAAGTGCCCAAAAATCTACGATATGCGCACAAACTTCGTTCTGCTATATTCGGGTCACTAAACTGCCTCGTTGTATAAAAGCTGTGTGTGTGCAGTTCACAGGTTAGGACAACACATGTATATATGCCTGTTAGCCCCTATGTAGCATGCGTTCTCTGCTCATACATATATGTTCATATGAATTTAGACCTGCTCAGGCAAACATGCACGTCATCAATACGACTCACTGGAATGATTTTTTTTATTCTTTGTGTTTAAGCTTTATTTCCAGGAGCACCTCAATGTGAGAATACGTTTTACTCTATATTTGATTTTAAATTTGCGAAGCAAGATAACTGGAAACATGTTTTTAACATTTGTCCTTTGTTGAAAATAACATGTTCCATCTTGCGCGCATTACTCGGTTCGTAGTTTTGTCAGAAATGGTTCTCATTAGGTAACGATTGATCAACAGCAGAAATCTCGTATTCTCTCCTAGGCATCCTAGATAAACGACATGAGACGTGGCAGCATTGCAAGAAAGCACAGCTGTAATATATGCTGAGCCGCCTACACACATTACTAATCTTATTTTTAAACTAGAAAAACAAGAACGCAGCGTCAGCGCCATAATTGAGAATGGGAGCGGGGACGGGAGGAAACATAGAATTTCAAAATAAATTTGCATTTTGACGGTGTACCACCCCTGGTGACAATGAATTCCATCGAGAATGAATGAATGAATGAATGAATGAATGAATATTGAAAAATGTCAGTCCTTGATATATATGCTTGAACCTTAAGACAGTGGTCCACTTTTTATTGTTGGTAGTCATCTTACAATTAACATATTCCAAAGCACAAATGCCGGTTCGGTTACGGTGAGCACTAAAGGAAAGCTTAAACCAGAAGTGTTCGTGTTGGTCGCCTCAAGGAGATCCACCCCAAATCTGTATCTATATCAATCATGCTTAAGAATCGGTTGAATCTTGAAAATACAAAACCGCACCGTAATAAAATGCTCCCGTCCTAGTGCGTCGATGTGTGCCTGATGGCGCGGATCTCAAACGGGACAGATAGAGAGAATATTATATTTAACTGATGATTCAATGCCTATTTGGGGAAGTTGGTGAGGAGAAAGTAAAACGAGCTATTATGACTCTTTATGGAAACTTCAAACGCGAAACACCGCAGCGAGTTAACTCCTTCACGTCAGGCCGTGGTCGGATTCCGAAGATGCCAACGCGTCGAGCTGGCGCTTGCCTAGGAATGTCGTTGGCGCAGGAGGTAGGCATAACCCCAGCATGGCCTAGCTACTACGTTTGAGTGAGTCTTCGCCCGCCAAAGCCCTCTTAAGGCGTATAGGTAACAGGCCGCGCTCACAATTTTATGCAGCACTGAACACGCTTCGAGTCTTAGGATTGCGCTGCTCAAGACATTCGAAGGTATTACATGCAACCTAAGTGCACCACAATTGCAGTCAAAGAGCTGCATTTCATCTGCAGAAGCAAAGTCACTAGTTCTGGAACTTTGAACACGGCTTACCCGAATCCCCTACAAGCACACACAGATCGCTCTGTCAAAGTAAACGAAGACCGTTACGTAGCTGCATTCTATATCCCCTCTCCGAGATATACGTGGTCTGGCCGTTTGGACTGTATAGCTTCGTCGACAGTTGTGGAAGGCGTCGCAATAGCTGCCGCGCGGTGCGCAAACTAGATTTTGCCTCCACAGAATGTGGTTTTCCTTACGGGCTTAAAGGCCGCGTTGCAACAACTCTATCATGGTATAGCGTCCATCAAGTTCCCGTGCAAATCACTAGACTTCGTGCACTAATTCGGCGACAAAGGCTTCACAGTAAAGTTTTAGTGGATTCCTTCCCACATTGGTATTGCTGGTAACGCAAAAGCTGATGCTCTTGCATACGCAGAGCTCCATCATCCTCCCACCACTCGATATATAAAGACGACCGTAAGCGGGGCTCTTCTTTTTCATACTCCCTCGTCCATGGTCGCCTTACAAAGTCAAGGCCCCAAAGAGTAATCAAGTTAAAAAATCTGACATTCGAAATCGCTCTGGCTTCCACCACATATGCCCTGCATAACCAAGAGATTTCGTCGAGAGGAAGCCTCACTTCGACATCAAATAAAGGCAGGATCCGTTAGTACAACAGCATGGTTATTTAAGATGGGGCATATCAGTTCTCGGAACTGTACGGCATGCGACGAGACAGGAGACATTGAACACTTTCTGTGGTCGTGCCAGAAATTATAAGATAAAAGGGACGCTCTCCTGGAAAATCTACAAAAAAAGCAAATAAAAGAGAAAAATAAAATAAGAACAGGGTTCTTCTACTTGCGCGCCTGCAACACATTGTGTTCCCCTAAGGATCAGTTATAGCCCGCAAGGAAATTTCACGCCTCCTTATCGCATTCTTAAGACATACTGATTCGATGGACATGTGGTGAAACGCCGCAGTGATATTGTAAGAGACGCTCGGGCAGAGCAATTGCCGGCCTTGACCGCCAGGCTAAACCCGCCTGTTGCTACAACCCACCAACGCCACCACCCCGACATTGGTGACACAGTAGTCATGTACGTAGCTTCTTCACCGCCTTTTCTCCCGCGTTTTGATTCACCTTGCAAAAGGTTGCGAATCCTGCTTGCATGGTTCGCTATACCATTGATGTATGTTGACTAATTGCCGTCTCTGACTAATTGACTAACTACCTAGGAACACCTAGGTAGGTTGTACATATGGAACCTGGCTCTCAAGTTCCTATACAATCTCTAGCTCATTAAACTTTCTCGTGTTACGCATATGAATGCATCTTACAGCGCTCAATTTCATCAAATTTTCTTAGCACCAGTATCACACGGAATTTAAGCAATCTTGCAAGTGTGCAGGTGTCCGACACTTTAGACGCTTTTGCATACAAAACACGCATTTTTTGACCAAATGCTACATTTAGTATGATTGAGAAACGCAAGGGAAAGCAGTTTGCACTAGTCACCAGCATAAATCGTTGAAGAGTGCTCGAACGTAGCGGTGACCAAGTCCGTCTTGAGAACTTAGAACGGGGCGTGCTTTGTGGTGAGGCCCCCCCCCAACGCGAATGGAACATTCCCCCAGAAGGCCTTCAAACCTCTGACTTCGTCGCGTCAGACTCATACTGGCAGCGCCCTTCAGAATACCACCCTCGGCGTCGTTGGCCTGCGTCGCAATGGTTTTTAGTGCAATGTCAAAAAACGCCATCTTGCACTGTTTGGCTTCCCCTCAAGGACACTGGGCTTGCCGTGCTGCACGCTTTCCAGTGCTGTGCCGCACACTGGCGCCGTGCAACGGCAGCGCGGTGAATTGCCCGCGCCGCGCCCGCTCCGCCGGAGCATATGCGCCGCCCGCCGCGATCGCCCCGAAACGGCCCCACGGTTGCTTGCGCTGCTTAAGGCCACTTTGAACAGGTGCCTACATGGCGATACCCGGTTGGTATGACCAGCACGGTGCATATAGAGATAAGGAGAATATCGTGTCGAAGAAATTACAAAGCAGCAACCACATTGAGCGTAGTTTCGACGCGACGCGGCGTTTCCTGACGTCGGCGCGTCTAGCCTACAGCGCGTAATGATGACGCTGTTGTCATGGTGGAAGTGCGTGCCACGGTGCACTCGCTTTAACCGATGACCGCGCAGAACATGTATGTTTCGGGATTAAAGCACGGTTGTCCCTCATTGTAGAACGGACGCCGGCCGACGCCATGTCGAACGCACGTCGAAAATACGTTCCGTGCGGTTGGCGCTTAAAGGAGAAGAACCTCATCATCACAAAAGACAGATTTTTATTATTTTCGCCAATAGCATATATATATTGCGAGAAACTGTCCCGTAGACCAATCGTGGAACTGTTTTCTTCGGGTTAAAGCCCCCCCCCCCCCCCCCCCCCCTCTTCCCCTATAGTGGTTTTTACTGGCACTGCTATTGTACATAAAGTTAGTCAAAACTAAGGTAACCTATCTTGAAGTGGGATTAAAGTGTTTTTAGCGCTCCATTATCGCTAATGCTCACTTAATTTGGCGTCCAGCCCTAAGGGAACGAAGGATATTTGGAAAGTTATGATTAGATTTGCCATGTTACGGTATGTCTTCACAAAGTGTGAATCATGCACATTTAAAAATGGACATGCAGGCTTAGCCTAAGATCTGCATTAAAGCGTCTTGGGGGCGACTCTTAGTTAACGTGACCGCGAGTCACAAAATTACCTTGCCTGTTCTTTTCAAGGCAACCTTTGTGAACCTGCATACGGCACGTAACGCATAGTGACGGCTAATGAACTGGCTAGGGGATAATGATGCGGGTACCACTTGTCATCGACGTACTACTGGTTCTCTTTCTAAGCCTTAGTATAGTTGTTTGACTAAGTCCGGTTGGAGGAAGATGGCATAGAATGTCTAACATCATGTAAATAACCTGTGCTCGTGACTAGATTCCACTGTAGACGTCCGTTACATATTAGAAAAAAAAAACAGCGTGTTCACAAACCAATGGCACGGCCTAAGTGATTTTATGCGAGTTTCATGATATGCACATTTTAATGTTTGACAGACGGTCGTTCGCGAACGAAAAAGCCGTCGTTGTCGAAATCTCTTGTACGTCTCGTTCGCATCGCAAAAATCGGCCGCGCTAAAGGGTCAGGAAGTATTTCTTTGTAGAGGAATTGCGTACAAACATATGCGCACAGAAAGTCTAGTCATGTATTAGGAAAGCTTTAACAGTGCTCATATTTAATTTAACTAGCCGCACAGACAGCTTCCATAAGTCGTATCAACATGAAACGTTCTCGTGATTTGAGTGGTTGCAAGCAGCTACCAGCGCAGATGCGCCATGGAGTATACGCGCACGTCTTGGGAGATGTCTTGGGAGGCGGCTGTGTGGGCGTCCCTGCATGCCGTGTAGTGCACGGGTGGGTCGGTACGCCCACGGGTGTCAGCCTTTCTCTCGCCGGGAGCGAACTTCGAGTCCATGGATATTCGGGTCTGCCCTTTGAACAAAATGTCATGGCACGAATACTACGCCGGACAACGCGGCCGCTGGGCCCTCTCGCCCGCGGAGACCAAAGCCGGCGAATTCGACTGGCGCGGTTCCAACGTGTCAATCAGCGCGCGTGGCCGCGAGCACCACTTAGGCACACAGTGGCGCACAGCTAGTCACTCCCGGTGCGTGTCGCCAGAGCTGCCGGGAATGTTGCAGCACACGACAAAAAAAAAAAGGGGGTGGGGGTGGGGGGGGGGGGGGCTGCCGAAGAAATGCGTCGACAGCGGCGACACAAAGACACGCAAGGAGAAGACAAGCTGCGCGGCCCACAAAGGCGCTGCTCTGGACGGTCGTCGCGGAAACGCTTCGTGAACCAAACCAAGATGACCAGGCACATAAGTTGCGTTAGCTCCCCGCTTTGAGGGGACGAAGGTCCAATCCGGTCGATTCCCGGCGGCGAGAAAAAGATGGATGCGATCGGGACTATTCACGTACTCACCGCTCGAGTAGAATAGGAAGGCGGGGGGTGAGTAGAGAATACCGTATTCTGAAGTCTGCGGAGACACCGACACCAGGCGGTGCATGGAGGCTCTTTGAATGCCAAGATATCCACCCAGGAAGGCCCTTAGAGAGCGTGTCCTCCCAAAAGCGCTGTGATTCAGGGCGGATGTGAGTATTAACTGGCCAGAAGTCGAGATACGCAAGCGACCCTTGGAAAATTTGTAGGAAAAAAGAAGCAGATAATAGATTGATGGAACCGGAGTCGCTATAGGCATAGGTGACTGTACAATATGGAGACATGCTTTAATGAACAGAGAAAAGATCAAGGGGTGATAGGTGTAATGCTAGAATACTGTGAATGTATATAATACCTGATTAGCTCAAGCCGGCTAGGTGATTATTTGTCGTTGCCCCGTTCTAAAGGAGATGCATCTAGAAACTATCATCATCATCATCATCATCATCATCATCATCATCATCATCATCATCATCATCATCATCATTATTATTATTATTATTATTATTATTATTATTATTATTATTATTATTATTATTATTATTATTATTATTATTATTATCATCATCATCATCAGCAGCAGCAGCAGCAGCAGCATCGTTCCTTCTCTCCTAAGCACGCCTCTCCCTAGATACAGAGGTGCTGCCGGCGTCCGTATTGAGAACTTGTCCGTATTGAAACACTTCTGACACAGAGATGATGAACCTGCATGTCTCAAATCCCTGTAACAACAAGGGATATAAAATGGGTAAGGGCCAGTGGCTAGACAGGGAAAAAATTGCTTTGTTGTAGCCTCCGAAGCGTGAACATATAACCGTCGTGTCACCCAACGTTCCGCTACAAGAACTCTTATTCTAAGCTTTCGGCGTTCGTGACAGCGATACTGCGCCAATGTATTAGACGCTGAGCCCGTCGCCTAAACGTTGCTGTAAATGTACTCCTTAACGTGATCTTGAGCTCTCACGCTGTGAGTCACGAACGTAAGGGCGGCGTATACGGCGGCCTGGCTTAAAGCAGTCTCCAACGTCAACGGCGTCGGCCTCTGATTACGAGGCAAAGTAGGAGCAGTGACTAACGCGTCGATGTATAGCAGCCAGATGGTGGGAAGCGGTACGCTCGCAGATGTCCCCCACAAGTGAGCGCGCAAGCGGGGAGACTCCAGATCTTAATCGAGCAACCTGATCTGACCGCGCAGCTGACGGTGCACACAGAGACCGCGTTCCGCAGTGGCAGCTGGATGGCCGACGCTATCTGTAAGTGGCCTATGTGCTTTCTTTTAAATCGAGCTTTAGCGCGGCGAAACTGTTAGAGATCACTGAAGCGCGGTATTCATAAGGGGCTTGTTTTTTGTTTGTTTGTTTCTTGTTTTTTTTAAATCTCGCCTTGGTTGATGCTGGACACACACACGTTTCAAACGTTCATCGGCCAGCGTTCAGCATACGCTGAAGAGGGAGAAGCTTTAAAAGAGTGCGCAAGAAAAGTACATTAGTCAGAACCTTCCCAGCAATGAGCGTCCCGGGCAGATATACAAAAACTATGACGTCAGTGTGCTGCGGTAGGCAGCACACACTGTACGTTATTGTGGACGCCCACATATAAGTCGCCTACGCGCGTGCACAGGGACAAATTGAAGGCAAGAAATAAATAGCACTTTTACGTTGCTAACAGCCCCCGCCATATTTACCTAACTTTATGAAGTCGTTCATTTACCAAGAAACAGCCCAACAAGAGGATACACGGAGGGGAAAAAAAAAAGAAACACAATATCGGTCATTTCTGCGCCAACAGAAGAACACGCACGCACGCACATAGAGGGAGAGATGCGGTTGAAACGACCGATGATAGCTTGCATGTTGTACCTACTCTTGCACGGGCAATAAAGCATGCGAGCAGTTTTACTGCGTGCTATTCATGTTGGAACGTCTGCCCGAACCAGTGCCTTCCTTTCACGGCCGCCACTCTACAAATAAGGCGGCGCTGAGATGGTCGTTACCACAACAAAAGGGGGTCATCACCGACATGGCTATTTATGTACAATACGTAAACACGCCGCCTGAGTTACGCGCAGTAATTGTGTCTCCAAAGGCTTCTTTCAAAAACCTCCGCAGTCACCCTGGTAATGTCGCATTGGGCGTAAATTTTAGAGCTGCCAGCATAAAGGCGCGAAAGAGGCCGCCGTTGGGGAGAAGCCCGCCGTGAAAACTGCCACTGTGCGAGATCTGCGAAGCGTGCCGCTTAGAGAGCGCTGTTTGCGCTTGGCTTGGATTTGTTGTGTGCTGCCTCTTTTTTCTGCCCTAACAACAAAAGCAAATGCTGTTAGACAGCAGCCGAATCGAGCTGTTAGCCGACCAACAAGCACACAGCAAAATGCAAGAACGCCCTCGGTTCGTAAACTTTCTCTGTAGCGTTCGAAAAATCCGTGGTTTACAGACCCCCCCCCCTTTCCCTTTCATCTTTAGAGGAGCGATAACGTCGTTGTATTCAGCGTATTTCTTCATTATTATGCGAGCGTGTAATGGAAGACGTGCAATGCTATGCGCACACGGAGGCACACTGTCGTCAATGGCAGCCTCGCTCAACGAGGCGTTCGCGAGCCCCCTTCCCGCACAGACACGCACGGACGCGTGTTCATGGAGCGTTCTGTAGTCCTTTAAAAAAATAATCGTATACAGCAGAAACGCAGTGTTTCTTGTAGGTTGTACGTTCAGTGCCTTGTCATCCTGAGACTTCGTCTTCTTTGTAGCAAAAATATTTTTGGAGTAAATTAATGCTAACCGTTGGGCATCACTAAAGTCCGATTTAGCTACTTCCGCGCTCAAAACGCTGGAAAATATTCTGCTAATACGAAACAGGGCACCGGCAAGTGATAATTATAGCGAAATATTTCCGAACAACAACAACAACAACAACAACAACGACGACGACGCAGTTTGGTCCACTTTTCTTTTTAAATTTATACATCAGATGCCGACTGGGGCTCACCAAATGTGAACACTAACTGCAATATACGTGGCGCTCTATAGAGCGAAAGCTCTGCGCTGAATACCGGAGCCGGGGCACAGAGTCGACGCGAGGGGCTTAGGCGAGCTACAAAGCTTCCTTCCTGTTTCCGTCTTACTATCAGTCAAGGTTTTCGGATGTGCTTCAATGAGCGGCGACCTTGAGCGCTAAAGGTTGCAACGACCCGTATCGCTTGACACCAGGGAAGGACGTAGCAATCGCATCATGTCAGCAATAACTAACATCAGTTATCGATTGACTGTAGGTATCCTGAGCTTAAGCGAATGATTGTCTCTGCCATGCAACTGCACTGCTTTAAGTGAATGAACAGTTCAAGCTTATCAGCAACTGCTGGACTGAAACGCGTAGTCCCAGAAGTTTAAGGAAAGGGCACTGGGGGGAATAAATAAAAGAAAATCCGTCTCTTTTTTATTGTTCTTTTTCCGAATCAACACATTATAGAATGTCTGACTTTATTACCCTCTGCGTAATGCTCACAGAGGATCGTCGCCTTAGCGTTGAAACATGAACAAGAGACTGAATTTGAAAGACCCATATTTCACATGCTGCGTCTCATGCATTGCATCAGAGGAACTCTGTGCTCCCTGAACTTCATCTTAAAACGCCAACGCAGAACAGCCGATAGTGGCCTTGGTGAAGCATAGGAGGCATGTATCAGTCCTCAAGCGAACACAAAACAATGTCGAAGAATTGGCATGGGTTTCTAGGCGAGAAGTTAGATAACGCCGCCAGTGTGGCCAAGTTGCTTTATAGGATAAGTTTATTATCGCATTCGTGGCTTACATCTTTCGCTAATGCGGACCTCGCGTACAACGGAAGGGTTGCATAAAAGAAGCAGTCGTAGCGCAGGAAAGGAATGAGAAGCTGGTCTCTCAACCATAAAAAAAGCAAAGAGAGAGAGAGAAGAAAGCGGCTGTCGCGTTCTCCGCCATAAATGGGCCACTAAAGCCGCGCAACGGAAAGAAACCACTCCATACGCCTACCATGTCGCCTTGCTGCGATCGAGGAGTTGTCTCGCAGGCCGAGTTTCTTATTTATTCTTTCTTCTTTATCCCCAGTCCCGTATATTGTGCGGCATAGGCACTGCACTGCCACAGTCTAGCCGAGATTCTAAAAGCAAGGACGGCTGACGCGAGTGTGATTGCCTTGGTTCGCCCTGTGTTCGTTCGAGCAAAGCAGAAGCCAGAGACGCCGCCACCTACCCAGTGGGAGACGCAAGGACGCCAGCGAGGCGAACATCCGATCTTCATTACACCGCGCGACGTCACACGCGACAGCGTGGTTGCCACAATGTAGCGGCCGCATCTACTTACACACACACACATATATATATACACACATACATACACACACATACACACATACACACACACACACACACACACACACACACATATATATATATATATATATATATATATATATATATATATATATATATATATATATATATATATAGATAGATATGCAGGCGTCACTGCTGTTGCGGCGGTGGAGAGAAAATGAAGAGAAAACAAATATGCACACCGTGGCACGAAATGACCGCGCAGATTATTTCTCCTGCTGCCTCTGTCTCGCGCGGCTAGTGCTAAGCCAGTGACTCTTGGCGAGCCAGACTGAATGCGCCGAAATCGATCGCTGGACGACAGAGGTCGCTGAAAGAATGCGCGGCGAGGTGGTTAACTCTGAGCGCTCGTCCCGCTGCTGTTGGCTCGGCTAAGCCTTGACGAAGACGGCCGACAGCGCGGCTTTCCTGACACGGGACGCTGGGCGAGTGTCCCGTCATCGTCAGGCGGCGTTTATAAACGGAAAATATAGCAGACATCTACTTGATGCGTTTCAAGTGCGAGAAATTGCTCAAACGGGCTTTCCTGCGAAAATATTGTGCGGGGTTTCCTACGATTGGTCTCCCGTAAATAAAATCGGAAGAATCGAGAGATGATTATTTTTTCCTGGCGAATATTCCTAGAAGTGCCGAAAATAAAAATTTGCGCGATAAGCGCCAAAAATAAAACATCATTACTTCCAAAAATGTTAGTAATTCAGATTTTATTTAATATTTTTGTGCCCATAACGTAATTGCGCAATTCAAGTTGGTCAGACAAACGGTCGAAACGCTGGCACTGGGCTGCTCTTGTTGGCCCATCGCTTCGAGTATCCACCGTCCTACATGCGAACCGTTTGTCGTGCTTGAATTAACTAAAATCGGTTGCGATATTATTGGAGAATATACTGGGAATCCTGATGTCCGCTACAGCCGTGAATATCACCCAACAAAAATGGTCGTTCCTCTCGAATTCCCCAGTTCCTAATAATTGAAAACAGCAAGCCCTTGTTATTCTAAACGCGAACCAGAGAGTCGATTCATTTCTCTTTCGTTTTCCTTTCGCCAAATAGGCTTCACTTTGGTATGGCGGCATAACTTTGGCTTGATTGTGAGAGACGCCGTGGATACATAGTGGAGGGGTTCAACGCTACTTTTGCTCTTCTCTCGCATCGAAAGTCGGCGTGGGAGTCGAACCCGCTATCTTTTGCTGTGCAGCATATACCGCCTTAGTTATTCGTTCAATTCGATTCGTTGCGTGTCACTGCTTTGCGAACAACTTTCACCTGTGGCAACGTGGGGAACACGCATTTTAGCCGAGAACGGCAGACTTTCTCTACCGCCTCTGCTAAGATTGCGAAGAGAACACGCCCCACACTGTGAAATAACAGGAAAAAGAAAACAAGAAATGGCACCAACAGCATGGCTGACGCATGCTAAACCAACACCGCGTAAGCGTCGATATATAAGGGCATCCCGGATGTTGAGAGTACTTATCTAATCGCTAGAGTTACTCGCGCTCTCATATCCCATGACAATCGCTCAATGAGTCGGCTTCCCTTTTGTTTTAAGTACTGTCAATTATGAGGCATGATTTCCTCTGGATGTTGTGGCCGCAAACAGTTTGATAACAGATAGCAAGTGACTAAGCGATGCTATAGCCAGATCAAAGAGTGAGACCGTTTTATTTGATGCTCATTTTAGTCCACTCATTCGATACGGAACATGAAAGCGAGACTTTCTTCATCGTCGGCAATAATAATTCAATATGTTTGTTATATAATGTTCTTCAACGATATTCTTCAACATTGCGAAAAAAAAAAGACAAATTCGGAGTCTATGAAGAGTGGAAATACTCCAGCGTCCCGACTGCTATGAATCCGAACACTATGGATTATTTTAGCCAGAGATGACAGGGTCGTATGGGGCTGATTGTCATGTCAGAGTCTCCCTTTGTGTTGCATCCCACGAAGACCCAAGAACGTGCGATGAACGCGTAATCTCCTAAAAAGTAAAAAAAAAAAAGATGTTGAAAAGAGATAAAAAAGCAAAAAAATTTGCTTGCGCATTTGTCAATTATAGTGCAAACCTCTGCCCGAAGACATCGAAAATCACGCAGTCAATTGCGCCATTATTGTGTAGTGCACGCAACGTTCCTTTCTTTCTTTCTTTTTTGCGCTTGTGATGATACATGGCGAACCTCAATATTGCGTCATGGTTGTTAAGACAGTGCATTTCCTACAGCCGCCATTTTCTCATCCGCATTGGTCTTGTGAGCGCTGCCGCCATCACTCGTCTAACGGATACGCATTCCAATCCAATCCAATCGCATTCATACAGAGCATGTCGGTTTGGGGCGTCAGCCACAAGCGCCGGCCAGAAGTGTATGCACCGTTTCCTTGTCCGTGACAGCGCGGACGCCAAGAAATGGGCATGTCTGGGCCGGTATACTATTGGCGTGGCACGTATATAGGTGGTTCACGGTGGCCGCCACCAGCGCTCGGCCGCACGCGTGCTTGACCATTTTTCAGCCTTTCCTCTCGCCTTCTCTTTTTGATATCTGCCACGTAGCTTCTTTTCATAACGGACATGGCGCTGTCACGAGGGCAGAGGGTTATCCGCCGCCTGTGTCGTGCGTGTCAAGGGTGGCGTTAATGCTCTTCCCTATTCGAGGCGCAAACAATGGAGCCACCAGAGCGTTGAAGCGAAGCCGCGCGAAAGTGCGAGCGTATTGTTGCGTGGCGCGGGAAGCCGAGTCGTTAAAATGTTACACTTCATTATGACCGATTGACGCAGTCCGCTGTTGAGAAGTCCGACAGGATGCCACGTTTACAAATCGCGCCCGTCAAGCGATCTTTGTCGTGTGTCGGCCGGAAAGGGGCACGCCTCGATCGCGCCGCGACCGCGAGACGAGCCCAGCAGCCGCGCCGTCAAAGCGGTCGGCGGCCGGAGAAACCACCGCGAGCGGAGAGAGAGGAGCAGTGGCCGGCCGCAAGGGAAGATGAATCTTCGTCATGCAGCCACGGAGGCCACATTTTTTTTATTGGTCAGCATCGAAATCACGTTTCAGGCCTGCTAGATTAGGTTTCGGGGAAGAGACAAGCGGCCCCCGAGCGGCCCGATAGGCGAGCCGGCCGCCGGCCCGGCCGGCTGTGGAATCCGCCGTGCCAGGAGGAATGTCCTTTTCCCCCGCTGCTATCTCTTCCCGCGTTTCGCTCCTCGCCACAAAGGCCTGGCGTGTTTGGGCACCGCCGCTAGCACGTGTCTCGCGGGGCTCCCGTTTGCCCAGCGGGTCTGTTCGCATTCCTCTCAAGGACGCTGGCGGTCGGTGGACGCGGCTGCGGCGGCCGTGGCGGCCGGACTCGGACCCCCGATCGCGGGTTCCAGGGCCGGCGCGCCGTTCTCGTTGAGGCGGAAGTTGTGTCCGATGCGAACGGCACCTGAGTGCCAAAGGCGACTGCAGGTGCCGCAAACAGGAAGGCGCAATTAATTCCAGAGCGCATTCAGTCCATTACGTACGCTCGCATGCAGATGGTAAGGTTTCGCGGCTCCGTTTTCTGGGGTCGCTCGAAGGCAAGGGAGACGCGGAAGTTCGCAATTCGATTATCTCTCTCGGCGCTTGCACTTGGTCTCGGCGCTGATATTACACTTCATAAGCATTCTGAGGTGGGCGTCGACACCGCGTAGTCGCTTTCTGTTTACTTGTACCCAACAGCAGCCAACAGAGGTCACGCAGTTAGCGCCGAGGCCGGGGTTAGGTTGCCTAATGATAAACGCAAGAGCGCTCGCGCCACTCATATCCGCTGTGCGTTACGTGTTCGCAAATGATGGTGCGCGCTTCAAGGCGGCGCCGCGCGCCGCGCATTTCGCTCGTTCATAACACGTGTACACTTTCCTTGCATGAGTAAATGAGTGCACAGTCAACCATATACGCGTTAATATGCGCTCCTGTGTGCCCCATATGTGCATCCGGACGCGTTACTCGGACAAGCAGGATTTCCGTGCCACCATCAGTTACGAACCGTCGCTTGGCGTCACGTCAATGGTGCCTTTTAGTTTCAGCATAATGATCGCGTGGCGCTCCTTGTCGGTGCGTCACTCTTTGTGACGACCGTGAGCGATGGCACAAATGCGGTGACACGGTGACGCTCTGTACAGTGGCACAGCTGCCTCGACGCTTATGGCCGCACTGAAAAGGATCCTGCGCGGCGCTACGCTCGCAACTATACACTGCGACGCCGACCGAAGAAAGCCTAGAGCGATGCCGTCACACGGGCGCTGTTACGTTGCTCGGCGCAGGAAAGTCGGTCGCAGCTCAGGCGTTCTGCGAATTTCCGTGGCGCATGTAGCCGGCGGCCGCGGCGATGATAGTCTATCGGCGCTGGTCGCACTGGGGGTACGTGAGGATAAGGTGACACGCGGGGACACCCGGCTACCAAGACCGCCCGTATAGTATATATAACGACCGCGAGCGAGATTGCGCGACGAATGCAAACGGGAGCAAGCGCCTCGGGCGCTAGCTGGCGGAGCGTGCCAGGGCGAACAACCGCCCGGGTTTCCTCACTCCGTATTTTTACTCGCCGCCGCGGTCTGGAGAGCATTTGTTTCTGGAACGCGCAAGGTTGGCTACCGGCGCGGTGGTGGGCCCACTGCCCTTCACCCAGTGGCGCAAAGACGAGCTCGAGCCCTCCGTGCGCCCCGGCCGTTGTGTCGCAGATAAGGCCCTCGCGTGCCCCGCGCGTAAACTTTTCTGTGCGCGCGTAGAGTCGCCGTGCGTTTAGTCGTGGGTTTTTCTTTCGCGCTCGCTGCGTGAAGTTTTCGTTGCACCCTGGGCCGTGACGGAAAGTGCAGATGGACCAAAAGTACACGGGCCTGCCGCTCGTACCTCCTCTCCCTTGCACGCACACACACGTGAAAGAAAAAAAAATTAAGAAAGACGTTGATTTGCTTAAAAATTAAATGAGACTGTGGGGTTTTACGTGCCAAAACCCCTTTCTGATTATGAGGCGGCACGCCGTAGTGGAGGACTCCGGAAATTTCGACCACCTGGGGTTCTTTAACGTGCACCTAAATCTAAGTACACGAGTGTTCTTGCATTTCGCCCCCTTCGAAATGCGGCCGCCGTGGCCGGGATTCGATCCCGCGACATCGTGCTCAGCAGCCCAACACCATAGCCACTGAGCAACCACGGCGGGTGTTGATTTGCTTCATGAGTACGTCCGGAGTGCCAGCGAAGCTTGAACTGTTATTGGAGTTCACCACTACCGATGAAGCAAGGCATGGGGCAACTTAGAGAAAATACGCGCGGGCTTTCATATCAAAGGTGTAGAGCGAAAGAGAGAGAGAGAGCTCTTTAATGAATATTGGAGAGTTTTGCCTGGTGGCATGCTCAGCATGCTACTTCAGATGGGTATGATGAAGAATGAAATAAAATTATATGCACAATGGACGTCAAATATACATATCACGCACTGAACACACCACAATACGCAAGATACAAACTAACTAAAGTATCTCCTCGAGACCACTGTCTCTAAGGAAGGCTAAAAGCGCCTTCATTGCGTGAGATGAGTACGAAGCATCACTTCATGGGCTAAGTACCTGTCGTAGCTCAAGGCTTGACAGTCTGATGAATGTTCAGTACGGACATGAGGGCTGTTCTTTCTAATGTGAATAGCCTGCAAACGCAGATTAGGCGGGCTATGTCTTCCCATACGTTGCACGCAGGCCACCGTGGTGATCTCAGCTGTTTAGTATTAAATAGAAAGTGTTTAGTATTTGCAATATTCAGCTGAACGCCGTGTAAACATTCTAGGCCGCGCCTGCTAAAGCCACACGGCATGCGAAACTGGCCCATTGGATCGTAAGTGCGAATAGTTCCGTACTGCTTACGGTACGCACCACCGAAGTACGGATCGGTCCTTATTGGATAGATCCGGATAAGTCCGTATCGAATAAGTCTGTGTGAAATGTTTATTACACGTACTGAACAAAATTAAACGCAAAATTTTACAAGATACATTTCTCTGAGATCATCTACGGTTGCATCTCGAGCATTGATGGGAGCCTATTTCCTATTTATCATATTCGACATGTTCTAGTCACCCTGCAATAATTTAGAACTTTTTGATCCTTCTTGAAATGGAAGCAATATTCTGAATAGTGCATCCTGAGAGAGGAGCCATCTAGCTGAATTTGACTGGGCTCATTGAGCGCAGCACAGAAGCTAACGAGAAGCTCTGGAGAGCTGCTGCACTCGATGCAGTGGTTGCACATTTCTCGATCCTGTGGGAAACGAGCGGGGCAGAGGCAGCGTATTCGGCGAGAGTGACGTGCTCCTGTGTTTGTTTCTTCTCCCCTCCCCCTTTTTTTTCCTTTTTTTCTTCTCTTTTTTTAATACGAAGAGCGCTGCTTGTATCTGCCCACACTAGGTAATTCTTAGAAAGTATTTGCATAAACTGTGACACGTGTTTGACGCCTTACCGTCAAATGATGTATCGTTAGCACTGACAACGGGAAAAAAAACTAATCAGCATCGCATGATGTTTGTATCTGTAAACCGCTCGTTTCTCAAGTCCACCTTCCAGAACCCGCAATGTGAGTTTCTTAACCGCTGAAAAAGCGCACTCGGCCGGATCACGGTCTTGCTGTGGATTCCCATCACAAGTATTCGAAGGAAGCAGCTTCCTTATCTGTCGCTGGCGCGTGAAAAGACCGTTCCGCTCAACCTAGTGCCAAATGTTCGCCGGTGCTGAATGCGGGAGCAATCGGTGGCGGTTATTTCCTCCATTTTCAGTCGCCACCGTGTCCTGGCACTCTGCTGCTCTCAACGTCCAACGCTGCAATGACACCTCGTTATTCTATTATTAAACTGCTATCTTTCGGCACTATTCAAGTGGAAGGGGCCGTGAGGGCATACTTCGGTATTGATAACAGCATAATTGAGTCGGAAGTTATCACGTCCCGACAGGAGATTCCCTGGACAGCAAAGCGTTTCTCTTTTCTTTAAGTGCGTTCTGCTTATAGGGGAACGCAATTGGACATCTGCGTTTCGGAATGTCCTAGGAGGGCACGTTGATTGATCGCCTTAGTGCAGAGCACTCATGCTAGAACCGGAAGCCGACAATCACCCGCTCCTCTAAAGCAAGAAAAGTAAACAGGCGACTCGCAAGACGCTTTAAATAATTCATCACGCTTGTGTATTCCGAGCAAAACCCAGGCAGCCGGCGGCGAGAAGGGGTGGCAAAGGGACGAGCGCCACGGCGGACGCGCCACTGGCCACAGTGTCACTTCTGGCCGGTCTCTTTGCGAAACAAGCCCTGGTTTCGTCAGCCCAGGAAGTCTGCTGCTAAATGCCAACAAATGACGCAGAGTCTGCGTAGGCTAAACACTATTTTGCAAGTGACATCACCAGGGGAAAATAACGAGAACACTGAGGCGCTGCCCTTATTCCCGCTTTCGCGTGGGGGTTTTCTGTGGACAGCAGACCGATAGCATACGAGCATCGGTGGCATTTACGATGAAAAAAAAGAAAGAAAGAAAGAAAGAACGAAAGAAAGAAAGAAAGAAGGAAAGAAAGGAAAGAAGAAAGAAAGAAAGAAAGAAAGAAAGAAAGAAAGAAAGAAAGAAAGTGGGAACTCGAAGTAAAGGAAATGCAATGCAATGCCCTTGTAAATGCTCAAAACAAAAAGTGCGACAGCGAGAGAAATAAAGAGAGAAAACGATTAAACAAAAGAAAAGATCTAAAAGGAGGTAGAGGACTCTCACGCAGCGACAAAACCGGAGAGTCACTGTCACGCAGGAGACGCCGAGAAGGCTTTCCATGAAGTTCAACGCCGTTTGGTGACATGCAGTGGAAGAGACAATCGGCCAGGGCGACAACGCTAACAAACCGAAGTACCGACTTGTTCTTTTTCGTCTACTTCTCGTTGGCTCCCGATCCACTACTTTCTCCTCGCTCTTATACACGTGTTTACCATTGGAAGCAACCTTTTCGTGACAGAAAGCCGCGGTCGATTTAGTCGCCCGCGCTCTCGTTCACCACAACGAGAGTGAGAGAACTGGCGCGGGCGGCCGCCAAGTCCAGCAGAAATACCTCGACGCCGGCTCACAACAGACTCGACTGCCGCCGCCGCCGCACTGGCACAGTGATTCTTCTGATTCCAAAGAAAGAAAGCGGGGGACACGAAAAGAAGAGACTCCGAACGTCAGCGAGCCAAAAATATCGGCCTTGCATGCGAAGCCACCCGCTCGCGCGCGCGCGCGCGCGTAGGCATGCGGTCGGAAAGTCATTGTGAAAGAGCCGTGCGTGTAATGATGCGAGAGGAGGTTAGAGAGAGGGGGGCTTGGATGGGGGATGCGGCGTTCGGCGCCAGCCTCCCTGGCGGAAGATTGCGCCTCAGTCGGCACTGGCCGCGGAAGCAAACGCTTGCGTGGCACTGGCTTGTCCTCCCTGCGACGAGTGATTTACGCAGAGCCAATACGAAGCGCACAAACTGCATCTTCTTACTGCCCCGCTCATACAGATGCTTTTGTTGCGACTGCAACGTTATAGTACACTCCGAAATGCCGGTTAGTTATTGCTCAGGCACGGTTCTGTAACACGAGCGCCGCTGGCAAATTGCAACGCTGACCGGTGCAGTGGTTTATAACGAAAAGCGTGTTGGCGGCGTCACCTAGGACACCATGAGGGGTCGACGGCAACCGCTATGTCGTTTCAGACTTGGATATCAGAACTTGGCCAGCATCCGTGTGATAAGTGATGAAAAGACCAACATCTTGTGGACAACTGTGGATCCACGTGAAAGAGGCCTGCTATGCAACGGCCATGTTGAGCGGAAAATGAACGAATACGGTACAAAGTATACAAACAACACGAACACAAGCGTTCAACCCAGTAAAAATAATACGAATGCATGACTGCTCTCTTGTTTTTGTTTCTTCGTGCTCTAGACTTCAGGCTCAAATGCAGAAACGTAACACACGAATGTTATAATGAGGGGTAAGGCCTCTTTAGTAGGGTTAGTATACCTCGCTCTACTTATTTTTCTTCATTTTTTTCTGTGCGTGTGTGTGTGCGTGCGTGCGTGCGTGCGTGTGCATGTGTTTGTGTGTGTGTGTGTGTGAGAGAGAGAGAGAGAGAGAGAGAGAGAGAGAGAGAGAGAGAGAGAGAGAGAGAGAGAGAGAGAGAGAGAGAGAGAGAGAGAGAGTTCCCCGACGTGGAATTCATTTGTGGGTGAGATGAGCAAAACATTGACCGGACTTGATGGCCTAGCGGCCATGGCTTTCTGCTGCTGAGCACAAGATCGCGGGTTCGGATCCCAGCCGCGGTGGTCGTATTTCGATGGTGACTGAAAACAATAACGCTCGAGTACCAAGCTTTCGGTGTACGTTGAAGAAACCTCACTTAGTCAAAACAAATCCGCAGCCCTCCATTACGCCGTCTTTCATAGTCCCACTGTTGCTTTGGGACGTTAAGCTCCATATAAGTGAAACAGCAGCAAGCCCTGTAGAGAGAGAGATAGAGAGAATGAAAGCCAAGGAGGTCAACTAGGCGCACGGCCGATTTGCTATCCTATGTAAGGTCGAAGTGGAGAAAAGAGAAATAAGGGCAGGGAAAGCAATGATAATGTCGCTTTGTTCGGAGGTGCAGACCAAAGTTACAGACGCTCACTGAGGTCTATCGACTTCAGGAATCGCAGCAATGCACGTATCACTTTGTGTGCTTGTGAATCATGTGGCCACGGTCCAAATACTTTTGTCGCCGAGAAAGATACCAAATACAGGTGATCTAACGTGGCATGGAGTAGAAACCTCTGGTCTTCATGACGGCGATAGCTGCAGATGCGATGCCGACTGAGGAGAGTGCGAGGAATACATTGGAGACGTTATAGCGCTCCATATCTCCAAAGCAATGCTCACCTCTATGCTAGCTGACGTAAGACTTCTAACTCGGGCAATTATTCTTATTATTCTTATTCTTATTCTTCTTATTATTATGATTATTATTATGATTATTATTTTATGTTTGAAAGCATATATGCAAATGACAGAAACGAAAAGAGGGGACGAAGTAGGCTGGCAACTGCCTCCGCAAGTGGCACAACGCCTGCATACTCTTCAGGAATGAAGGGATAGAAAAATAGAAATGGCAAGCACGGAAAGAAAGGGGAAAGAAAGGGAAAGAAATGAACGACAGACACGCGATTTCTTCTGAGTGGAAGCTAAATATCTGTACCGAATTGACTGTCTTGCTGGATCGAACTCCAAAACTGCCGGAAATTCTATAAACATCGAGCTGAGCTTGGCTTGAAAATGTTGGGCATTATCAATGACTTTTGGTTGGAGACAACGTTCTGTTCGTAATTCGTCCTCATCGACAGACGTCACGCAACATAAGGGCTTCCTGCAATCTCCTTGCAGCACCCTCCAATCTGACCTGTAATAGATAGCACCATGCAGCGTCTTCAAGCGCGCGGCGAATTTCCTACGGCCACGAATGAGCTGGTAGAAAACCAGGACGACGCAGCTTTGTATCACGACCGAGGATCAGTCTCGAAAACGACGCACATGTCATGCCTGTTGCTCTCGCTGCCTCCTTTCCGCCTCATTGCATTCGCGGCAGCAGGCGTCTATCACTATACTCTACGTACTCGCTCTTACTTAACAACGCACTTTCTTTACGTTCTTTCTCCTTTTTTTTTTGAACAGGAGGCGCGTCTCCGTCGTTACCCTCGGTTTCCGCTGTTAAAAGTTGCAGAAAAAGGTGAAGTAAGCGGCAAGTCCGCAGACAGCAAAACGTTAGCGGCCACGTGAAAAGGAAGGCTGTGACGTGGTATGAAGGTATACATGCATACTCATGCCATTATTCTAAAAGGCGGCGGGCGAACTGGCGAGAGCTATTTGGGCAGCAGTTGTGATTTCGCAGCATCACAGATACATAGCTGGTGTTTCGGTAACGCGAGAGACACGGGGACAAACAAGAAGATGAGAAAAAGACATAGAAAGCTAAAAAAAAAACACGATTAAAATTAAATGGACACTAAACAGCAATATTAAATCAATTTAGAAAGGTAACTTACTCTTGAAAACTCTGCTTTCTTTCGTTTGGCGGAAAATTGTCGTTTATTAGTCGAGAAAATGGAGACAAAACAACTCCGTCACCTCCCCTTTTTTTGATCTCTATTTCGCGCCGATACTTCAGCAGTGGTTGACGTCCCAAATTTCAATGTATACGTTCTTGCATGTTAAATATGTTTGGTTACTTCAGAATATTAGATAGTAGTAAACAGTTAACTATAGATCCCAGTAGACGTTGTTAAAATTCGTAATGTCATTTTGTTAGGGCACGGAAACAAGACGACACGATAAGAGCACACGACAGAAAGCGTGCCACCAACAACTTAATTTTCTGAATTCGGTTCAAGGCTTGCGCGTTTATTTTGCAAAGTGCAAGCGCGCCGTGCCAATGCTCCAACACTCCATAACATCACGTAGGCAAAACGTGATCCAGCGCACACGGGCGGCATGCTGCAGCCACGACGGGAGAGTTCAGTAAGCTCACTTGAAAAGGGGTGTGCAGACTCACGGCAAGACCGAAGCAGAAACATGCTTGAGCACAACTTGGGTAACGGTTTATACTGCGCTGTGGGGAATATACTTATCGCACGTGAGGAAATAAAGTTGTCCGTGGGACCTGTCCTGTCGTATGCTCTTACATGTCGTCTTGCTTTGTGCCATTTCTGTCGAGATGAATCTGTACCATGAGCAGTTCCCCACCCATCACGGCGAGCTGGCGCGTCGACTCCGGGCTGATGACGCCACCAGTGCTGCTTCGCCCTCGCTCGTCAAGCTTCCTCTCACGACAAGAGTGGTCGTTTTTTTGCTATCGCAGCAGCGTGATTTACCAATAACGCACAACTTAATACTGTGATCACTACGCACCCGTAATAGCCATCCAACATCTGTAGTACCAAGGGAGACGGCGAACGTTCGGCCCATTTGGGCTGCGGCCGTCACTGCGAATGCAGTGCGGTGTGCGCGCGTGACTGGTACAATTTTTCCACCCCCTTCTCTCTCTCTCTCTCTCTCTCTCTCTCTCTCTCTCTCTCTCTCCACACACACATATATATATATATATATAATATACACCTACAATTGAAAACAGGTAGCTCATGAATTTCTTGGTTTCAGTAATGGTGGGCTTACTATAGCAAAATCACTTAATAGCCCCAGTTACCTTTAACTGCCGTAAGTGGTTGTCAGCTATTATGTGCAATATGTGCATGAACATTATGCTACCGATGCAAATTTTATACAATATTGAATGTTCAGTCCAACGTCAACACCTTTAGCGGAGTGTATGTAGTCTGCGGAAGCAACGCACGAGTCAAGTTCGGGTGAACGTCCACAAACTCGTTATAAAATTCTGAATGTGCTTATAAGTTATAAGTTATGCCTATCCCCTAAGAAGTATCCAAAGCCTTTTCCTTTGTCATTCCCCATCTCCCACTTTTTGTTGTACCGGCTGCTGGCTTGGAGTGTACTACTCTCTGCGGAAAGCGAAAACGAGTGGCCGCCGTCGACTAAAGGCATCATTGTTTCCTCTCACATATATTAAGAACGTAATTAGGAACAGCATCACGAAGAACAGAGGAGTTTCCAGGTGGATGAATGGCATTAATTAGACATTCAGCGATGACCGCCGGCAAACAATCGCTCTGACCAATTCGAGCGTAGGCACCGCTGCCGGTCGTTCGTGAGATGCTCTCTGTGTCATCACGCAACAGCGTTGGCACAGTTGCACGCACTGGAGTGCTGCAAACGTCACACAACGGTTGTTGTTTGCTGAGACTGGCGGACCCAACCGCGCCCTTGGCCGTGCACCACTTCGTTACGCATCTGATTGCATCGGCGCGGATCTCCCAACAAGAGGCGCGCTGCTGGCAGGCGCCGTGAGCCCACTTTGCTCGAGCGTCCGCGGCGCTCGCCGGCGCGCCGTTGTCCGCTAACGGCTTTCAGCGAAGGTACGCGCCGTTCAACGTCCGGAGCGGCGAAACAAAGCGGCGCTGGGCGTGCCATGACCCTGTGATGGACTCGGAGGGGCGGACTAAGTGCGGTGTTGGGTTGCGGGAACGACCGGGCCCCAGCGGCGGCGTCTGGCAGCGAGTTACCGGTCGGCCAGCGGAGAGGACAGGAAACCCGTCCCGCGCCGGCCGAGAGAGCAATCGAGAGCCGCTCGCTGGACGAAAAGGCCCCCGGGGGGAGTTCCAGGATTTCACCTTGAAACGGGGTGAAGGTCGTCCACCGCAAGGCCGCATTGCGCAGTGGGCCCACGCAGCGGAATGCAATCTGGCCGACATCGAGGGCCGCGTGTGCCCGGCACGCGCCGCGCTCGGACACCGCCGCGCGGGCGCGCCCTGCTGGCGGAAGAGAGCGCCGCTATCCCGGAAGCAGAACCAGCGCCACCGGGAGGCATAATTGGCGCCGCTTCGATCTCAGTCACGCCTCGCGGACGAGCGCTCTCGCCGTGCAGGCAGCGTGCACTGCTTCGTGCTTACGGACAAGCACTGAGGGCCGCTGGGACCCGCACTCGTCAGCGGCGATTTACGAGCGAAAGACCGAGCTGCCTCGCAACTTGCGTACGCATCCCTCGGTGATCACGGCGCACTGTTGACACCCCGCCAACGTCCCAAGTTGACCGTAAGCCGAACGAAAGTAGCAGCGAGCCAGGGTTGCTCCAAATACATTGCATTCCTGGGCAGTGGCGTATAGCTAGGTTGTCGGGCACCCGGGGCCCATACGTCTGCTGTCATCCCCCCCCCCCCCCGGGTGCTGTCAGGAAGGCGAGGATATCGGAGGATATCGAAAATTTCCGGGGAGTAGGGGGGAGGGTGATGTTTCAGCACCAGCACAGCCGCCTTGGACCCCCCCCCTTCGCTTTCGTTCCTAGTGATCGCTAAAGTAGCAGGTATACAGGCTGTTTTATTTTCTGCACCAAATAACACGGGGTGCTTCACTGATAACCTGTCATAAGCGCATTTGCAGATCTGCTGTCAGGCTGTAAGGCTTGGCATCCATTACAGATAAAGTTTTAATTAGCGATTTTAGAGGCAATATTGCATTAGCAAAATTGAAGCCCGACAGTGATGTGTTGCCCAACAACAACTTCACAAAAATCGTTGTAGGTACTACGGCGTGCAGTATTTTGGCTTTCGCCAGCCCTGAACCCAAACGAAAATTAAATAACGTGTCAGTGACGCTGATCCCTCCACCCTATCAGAAAACGCCACCTGCTTGCTTGCTGCGCGGGTGCCAATGGTATGATAATTACGAGTTCTCTTCATACTGATCCATAAAACGTTTCTTTATTTGCTGCTATTGGCAAACGGGATCATCAGAGCTGCGGTGCCGCTACAAGATTGTAAACAGAATGGAGCACGCTCCCCCATCGATTCCTAGCGTCACCATGCATGCAAAAAACGAGAAGGCCGCGATGAAGCCCTTGCCAGCAAAAGCTTGCGCTACTGTTGGTCTACACTCGCAACGGAGAGAGGATAGAGAGATCGATGTCACTGGGGAGGTATTCTGCAGGAGTCCACCTAGTGGACTGTCCATTTTGGCCGCTGCTGATTGGATGCAGCTGTGCGAGGGAGGAGGAGATGACAGGCCCCAGCCAATCAGCAGCGGCCGAAATGGACAGTCCACTAGGTGGACTCCTGCAGAATACATCCCCTGGTGCACCATTTCATATTTCTTTCGGTACTGTCATACTGGGCCGCCCTCAGTGCCAAAGCACTGCATGCTCTAGCACCCAAGACGATTTTGTTTAGAGAAGAAGTTTTTGTTGAGACTTTGGGTCATCGATTCCCGAATTGCAATGTTTCCTCTACAATTGCTAATCAAGCAGTTATTAAAAGATCCTTATTAATTATCTCCCATATTTTGCACGATACTGAGTTTCTAGTGGTCACAAAGACACATAACTTGATGGGATAACGGGAGATATCCTCACAAAATTCACCTTTTTGTAAAACTCCGTGCAGCTGAAACATGACACTATATTTGTGCAATGAAGTCTCACAACAACAACAGGAGGAGGAGGAGGCGGAGGAGAGGAAAGGAAGGAAGGAAAGGTAGGAAGGTCAACCAGACGCACGTCCGGTTTGCTGCCCTACGCAGGGAAAGGGTTTAAGGGAAGAAAAGAAAAGACAGGGAGGGAAGAAGGTACTATCAGTATGAATACGTGCGGTTGTCCAAGACTTCACCCCTATGATTGGTCACTCAGGCCAGTCGATTTCATGAAACGTAGCAGTGCCCGCGTTGCTTTGTAAGCCTGCGACGCGTGGGGCTATTGTCCGAGACTCTTAGTCTCTGAAAATGGTCTGCTATCTAATAGGTTTAACACCCTCCGAAGAACGTCGCGTTCGATCTCACAGGGATTCCAAAAACGCAGCGCGTGCTCGATCACCTCTTCACATTTGCACGAGTCACAAATCGGTGTGTCGGTCATTCCAGCGAGGAATGAGGACTTCGTAAAAGCCACCCCTAACCAAAGGCGGCACAGTAAAGTTGCATCACGGCGGGAGAAGTTCGACGGAATCTGCAGCTCTAATGTAGGGTCCAGCTGGTGGAGATGGCAGTTGGAGAAAATCAGGGTGTTCAACAAAGTTTCAGTCTCGGTTTGAGCAAGTAAACGACCCCTCGCAACGTCTGTTCTTGATGAGGGTATAGGAAGTGTCAGGGTTTCTTTATGGACAGACAGGTCGGCTGTGAACAACAGCCTCACTCTTAGTCTTCTCTCGGTCTAGCAGACAAGGACTGCAGACGCACGAAAGCTGACTTAACTTTCTTGTTCAAGCTTGCAAATGGTTGTACAGAAGTATTGGATAACATTAGTATAAGAATTCCCAGAAAAATAAGTAGGGTGTCTAGACTTTTTCATGTATCTGCTTCTGGCGCCTCAAAGAATCCCTTAGTCAGGATTGTGCAGGCCTGCAACTAACGCTCACACAAAATTGACATGTTCCACAGACATGCGCCAACTTTCCAAACAGCACTGAAGTTCATTTCATGACCTATTTCCAGAAATGACAAGAGTGGAGGAAAATGAAGGAAGGGAACGTAGGGAGGCCAACCAGACGCACGTCCGGTTTGCTACCCTACACAGGAGAAGGGGTTTAAGGGAAGAAAAGAAAAGAGAGGGAGGGAAGAAGGAAGGAAGGAAGGAAGGAAAAAGTGGAGAAGGAAGGCAGGGAGGTTAACCAGTTTTGCCTAACCGGTTTGCTACCCTACACATGAGAGCGGGATGGGGGGGGGATGAAAGATGGGGAGAAGAGATAGAGGGCACATAACACGGCACACACTTCGTTGGTTACAGTCTGTCACTCTTGTGCGGTACGTGACATCACTGTCACAGCCGCTTGTCCAAGCCCGTCTCCTTCATTAACCGAAGTAGTCCCTTCGTCGCCTTCAGCTGCGATGTCTTCTGTCGGCGATATGTGAAAATAGTTGCAACTGACAACGGTCTAGTGTCAAGGTGCGCTAGAACGGATGCCAGGGACTGTCTCTGAACATTATATTCAGGAGAGTCGCTCAGAATGTGTTCCAGCGTCTCCTCGCAAAGATAGGCATTGCAGAGAGCGTTGTCGGCCATTCCAATGCGAAACGAGTAAGATTTCGTGAAGGCCACCCCTAGCCATAAGCGATAAAGCAGGGTGGCCTGACTTCGGCGGAGTCCAGTTGGCATACAGAGATGCATCAAGGAGGGCAGGTCGTGTTGACGATTGCTCCGGTTGGTCTGGCTGCTTGGTGTACACCATAGAGAGAGCGTGATCTCCCGTACAAGCGCTCGAAGTCTGCTGGCTGCGTCGGACCGTGAAAGTGGTATGGCCTCTTCCTGTGTGTCTTCAAGAGCTGTCCGAGCGGCTTTATCGGCGTCTTCATTTCCTATGACGCCGCAGTGACTTGGCAGCCACTGAAACGTCACCTGATGTCCTTTCTCATGCGACGTATGGAGTAGGCATCTAATATCGAGCACGAGCTGTTCGAGTGGCCCGCGACGCAGAGCTGATATCACAGATTCTAGGGCTGCCTTTGAGTCACTGAAAATTGACCATTGTCGAGGTGGTTCCGGATTGACGAAACAAAGAGCAGCGCGAAGAGCAGCTAGTTCCGCAGATGTAGATGTCGTTGGGTGGTCAGTCCTAAAGCTGATGGTAATACCTCTTACTGGGACGACCACAGCACCCGACAAACACTGGATGTTTGCGTAACCATCAGCATAAATATGCGCACTGTCCGCGTACCTCTCGTGCAGAACAAGCAGAGACAGTTGTTTCAGCACAGGCGACGACAGCTCAGATTTTTTCCCGATTCCTGGTACGCTAAGATGGACTGTGGGGCTGACAAAACACCAGGGGGGTATCGATGGTTTAGATGCAGCGGTGAAGCCCGAGGGAAGTTTGTCGTTGTACTTGACGATAGTTTTAGAGAATGATGCTTGGTGCCTGTCTGAAGGTAGTGTTGCAAGGTGGTGATAGGGGGCACGTGCAAAATGTCTGATGTGCGTTCTCAGGGCTTCCACCGTAATATGAGTTTGCATTGGATGGTCCCGAGCAATCGCAATAAGGCCGGGATGATAACAACGCCTGTGGAGCTAGTGGCTGAGACAGATCCATCGGTGTAAATGTGCGTTCTCTGTTCATATGCCTCGTTCAGTAATGACAGTGTGAACTGAGGTAAAGCCACTGTTGATTGACGGGTCTTCTTCGCAATTCCCGGAATCGTGAGGCGTTCTTTTGGCTGTCTAAGGCACCAGAGGATTAACAGTGGTATTGCTACTGGTGTAAAGCCCAACAGATGGTAGCCTTGATGTGTCGCAACAAGTTTGGAAAATGTGGCTTGAGGTCTTTGCGCTGGCAAAGCAGGAATATAGCGACTGGGTAAGCGTCATAGATGTCGAATGTGGTGCGTTAAGGTTGTCAATCGTTATATATGTCTCTAGTAATCATGATTGTTGCGTCAGTCGAGGCGCATCGTGGTAGTCCAAGACATGTCCGTAGAATCTAGCCTTGCACACTTTCGAGGGTGCAAATGTTTGTTTTACATGTCGCCAAAACCGGCAAGCTGTACAGTAAAAAAACCAGAAACAGTAGTCTGTACAGCTGCATCATGGACCGTACCGACGTGCCCCAGCTTTTTCCGCATAGGAACGTCATTATACGTACAATCGAAATTAGTATCCGCTTCATGTAGATGCAGTGGGGGCTACATGAAAGGTCCCTGCCAATAATCATACCTAAGAAGCGGTGAGACTTCTGGTATTTGATACACTGGCCATTGAGAGAAACAGGGTATGGAGCCATGGGTTTGCGCGTAAACATGATTAACGCGCATTTTTCGATGGCCACACTAAGGCCTTGTTTGGGAAGATACGAACAAGTTCGGGTGGCTGCCCGTTGAATTCTTGCGCGAACTTGAAGACGAGTCACCTCAGAAGACCAAAGACAAATATTATCAGCGTACATTGATAGGTGAATTGTCTTGGGTAATATTTCCGCAAGGCCAACCATAGCTAAGTTAAAGAGCATAGCGCTCAATACCCCACCCTGTGGGACGCCGCCGCAACAACAACAAATGACAAAGAGACGTTTAGCTATGACTAGGAGACAGCGTTTTTATTCAACACCACGAAACTGATACAAAACTAATACAAACGATACAAAACTGATAAATGGAACACTGCATACATACTGATGACACACAAAGCATGGTGGGACATGAGCAGACCGCACGAGCGTACCGCACATGAAACGTTCCGCTAAGGTGAGTACATTAGCGACCACTTGGCGAATTAAAATTTTCATCCCGCACATTCGTGCAATTATTACGTAGGATGTTGATAAAGCTGCAGCCGACAATTCTGCGGCACTACACATCTGGTACGTGAACTCGTGCTGCTGGTTACCGGATCACTCTTTACCCTTTACGCCCAGTCAAGCCGGCGGAAAGAAGGGGGGTCTTCAGACATATGACCTCCCCCCCCCCCCCGCCTTACACCCGGGGCCTACGGCAACCCATACCCACCCGTTACTACGCCACTGTTCCTGGGGTAAGAGGATGGCTCCTTCGCCGCTCCAAACGAGACCCAAAAGGACTCGGACACAAAGGCAAGAAAGAGGGAGAGAGAAAAAGCAGGACCTGTTTTGCAGGCGCCTCAAGTACGGCGCGCGCGAAGAAACGCAACCTCCGGGCAATAGGAAGCAACTTGAGAGCATCACAATGGAAATAGACGATAGCGGTAATTATCGAAGAAAAATAAAATGAGAGCGCCCGGTGCCAGGAGGAGAGATGAAGAGAGTGTACCTTGTATAGGAACAACCGCGCCGGAGCGAAAGGAGAGAATCTGACTAGTATTGCATTCGGCAGAAAGGTGTCTTTTTTTTTTCTTTTCTTTCTGTTCTTGCTCTCCTCGACTCATTTTTTGCTCTTACTAAGTTTTTACAGCCACGAAGGACGCGACCTCGATCCCAATGTCTTTCTCCTTCTCCTCGCATTGTTCCTCTACCAGAGGGAGCAGTCGCAAGCGGGCCATTGATGTCGCGTCAGGACGTTAATGAGCTGTGTAGCGCGCAGAGACACGACGAGCGGCCGCGTACGCTCTCTGTCAGATTTGAATGTGTCTTCCTAGCTCGCCGGTTACTTGCGCAACGTCCTGCGTCTTTAAGTCCTTGTTCGCTGCAGTCGGGGCGTTCCTTCATCGCGCGTTTGCGCGACGTCTTCTCGAAGCGACAGAATTTCGTTCCCTCATCTACAGCGCACGTTAATGAGGCAGCCTTCCGCGCAGGAAGATTAATTTGAAGCTGCGCTATTCCACGCACCACGGGCGTAGCCCGCGCCTCGGAGGAGGCTGCCCAAGAGAAAAGGCTGCCTTCGAATATGGCGAGTGCACTCCGGGTTTCTTGCATCCTTAGTGAGGAGACAGCAAGATTTTGTAGTATAGCACTGCGCAATGTTAACGTTTACCATTTCACAGAAAAAAAGAAGCTTATATATTCAAAAGAAAGAGCACGACGTACGTTATTTTTTCGCAATAGATTTCTAATATGTCGGTAGGTGGACCAGCCTTTGTCAAAGGCTCGCCTTGAAAGTGGTGTAATGCTCAGAATTCGTTCCCTCGTTCCCAGTATGCCTTGAAATCTATCCGCCTATTATTATTAATGCCAATATGCACCGCAAGGTCATTTGATAAAAACTTGCTTTTTGATTTCTCGTGTAAGTAATGTCCGCGTATCTTTTCCTCCCCTTTGCCCTCCCCCCAGTGTAGGGTAGCAAACCGCTGGTTAACCTCCCTGCCTTTGGTTTATCCATTTCTCTCTCTCTCTTCAAGTAATCGAGCCCAAGTACTAGCATTGTGCTATGTGCCACACGCGATGTAAAGATATGTAGGGCAGTCTTCGCAACACCAACCGGAACATACATACATACATACATACATACATACATACATACATACATACATACATACATACATACATACATACATACATACATACATACATACATACATACATACATACATACATACATACATACATACATACATACATACATACATACATACATACATACATACATACATACATACATACATACATACATACATACATACATACATACATACATACATACATACATACATACATACATACCGAGTGTTTTCTTTTATGTGAAACACTTAAAAAAGCTGTCAGCAGTGGTGAAGGAGTAGAGCTTTCTTCATCGCAATGGCTGAAGGCAATAATTAGCTTGCGCATGTTGTTTGAACAGGTTATTCCGATCTCCTTATGAAAAAAAAAGGGAGAAATGACTGACCACACACTAAATCAAAATTTAACCACTGCGTAACTACAAGGATTCACTAGAAGATGTACAAAGGATCACCCTACCATCCACCTAATTTTTTTATCTTAGTCTGTAGCACTTCGGAATGAAATTACGCAACTTTGACACAATTATTGACTATGAATCATAATATGCGTGAGTGAAGAGGACAGCATTAACCGTGGGCTTATTTGGCGCTCTATAGAGCTTCTACTGTGGTGGTCGTCGGTGCGAAGAAGTCAGTGATATATTTACACATTGGTGCATCACCGAAGTGCGACAGTCGACGTCCCGGTGGCGCCCGTAGACACGCTTTCCTAACTGCTGACGCTGGCGCAACATGCGTGTGCGCCCGCAGTGGCCGATCTTTATACGATACCGTGCTCTTTTCGGACGCAAGACATGTACGGGCGGACTTCATAACGAGAAAACCTGCTCACGCCTGAGTAAGTGGTGGTGAACTAGGTGTTCGAGGAATGCGGTGCTTGATTCTTTTATTTCGCTCCGATTTCAGAAGGAAGTCCGCGTCCTTATTTTTTTCTTTTATCTTGCTTTCTCTCAACCCACAGTGAGCACACTGAGCACTGCTTTCTTTTTTTTTTATCCCTCTGTCTCTATTGGCGCCTCAGTATCAACGCTTGTTCTCGGCAGTCTTTCTTTAAATGGGCCTCGTTCTTTTTTTGTTCTTTCTGCGCATCTATATGACACTCTCGGATGAGTTCGGCTTGATGCAGTGCAGTTCCTTTCAGGGAGAGAAAAAAAATGATCACGGCGTTACGGGCAGACGACGTGACAGTCATTCTTACGCATGTAGGCCGTAGCTTGCAAGTTTCTCGAGCTGAAATACATACGGCGCCTATATAAGATGCGAATGTGCACTGGATTTCGCTTAGCGTTATTAGAGTACTGAATCCTTCCTTTTCTTTTCCCTGAAGAAAAACGACATGTATGATATTACTGGCAGGGCTAAAATCTTTTTTTAAAACTCGGAGTACACGCATACATCGTCCACCTATACTTAGAAGAAAGGCCCGGAGGCGCAGTGTTTTATATTTTTCTCACGCATGTGCCGCCTTATACGCGTCTGATTGGAGCTATGCCTGCAGAACACGGCGTGGACATTCCTCTCGATCGCAAGAGGAAAAGGCGAGCTCAGTAAAAAAGACGTGAGGCATTATTATGGATCTTTTCTCCGCCATGGCGTATTTCTACTGGTTATTTTCTTTTGTGTCGAGTAATTGCGACATTGCAAATGTGAGCGAAGTTATAAATACAACGGTGTGGAAGCACCGGTATGCCATAAATTTTGCCACCGTGAACACAGCGCACGGACGAGAAAAAGTTTGAGTATCGTTTAAGAGTATCGACATAATCCTTTTTTTCTGCTTATCACACCCTTCTTTTTTTATGCGGGAATGTCAAGTGCCACATAAAGAACGATTACAAAATGCCTAGTTTCTTGACGCGAGTCAGTTTCCCTTCGCTGCTTCACTCGATGTGTTCGCATTTACCACACGCCCTGTCATTAGACCTTCGCATGTTGACAGCAGTCTCGCATTTGCGTATAAATACGTTCGGATGCAAAGATGGCGCAAGATGCAAAGTGTTCGAAGGACTTAAGACACAAGAGGTTTGCGGAAGCAAAACGGCCTAGATCGAACGCTTGCGTAACGGAACCGAAGAGGCACGCTGAGCCCTAAAATGGATATATCACAGCGATAAAGTGTCCGGCTGGCTATTGCTCAACCTTCTCTTTCTTATTTTCCCCTTTTACGTCCACGTATCTGCACAGAAATACGAAATGGACGCGAGCATGGCCGAGGCATAAATTCCTTTGGCGCCCTTCTATTCTGGGCCCACGCCAGAATCCATCGAAGACGGCGCTCGAAGAAACGAAGCCACTTTCGCAGCGCCGTACTTCAAATGTATCACTCGCGCTGAAACGGTCATTGCGGGCCTCTCGGTACAACGTCTCTCGCAATTTGAATCCCGACCACGCAGCGCCTTCTCCCGCGTGACGAAAGATTCGCGCGGGCGGTGGCGACCCCCAGTGCCCACCGCTCATCTTTCAGCGGCGCGCAGCCCACGGTCCGAGCGCCAAAGGTTGGCAGGCGGCTTGGCCGCGGCCTTGTTTTAGCATGGCGGCCCAAGGGCCAGGGACCGAAATAAGAATGCGAGTGCAGTGCGTCCCGAAAGCATCAATTTGTCGCTCGCGGTCGCGGCGCGTGACAGCTGTGCGCAGCAGCCTTCTCCCCCGCTCCGGGACCGCCAGTGGAGGAGGGCGGACCCCGCTCAGAGCACTGCGCACGCTCGACACGATCACGCGAAGGCAGGCGAAGCGGCGTCGCGCTGGCCTCATCACAACACGCACATTAGTATAGTGAGCGAGCGAGCGCCAGCTGAGATTACTTTATAGGCGAGACTTTCAAGTGATGCCCTTACGCTAACTCGAGGAGTGATAGATATGTGGCGCTGCCCATGCGTGGCTGCATATCTACAAACAGTATAAACAACGAAGATTCTACACGCCATTGCTCACAAAGCTGACATATTGAGAACATCGTTGCTGTTGTGCTGCGGGGGTTGGGGGGCTTAAAATGTTTTACTTCATTGGTATGTGTCACGTACCCTCACGGTCTTCTCGATATCTACTAAGCAATGTAGACGAGGCCCACAGAATCCACTTGCGCCAGAGTGTATAATCTCGAAGATACGGGCCAGCCGGACACAATAGGGCGAGGCGCAGTGCGCTATATGTCGCAGAGCCATATATATATATATATATATATATATAAATATATGCTCTTCTATGCTCTGTCGTCGAAAAGCGCACCCCCTACCTTGTGGCAACACCTTCCATCAATATCAATGGCGCTTGCATATATATCTGAAGCTCCGTAGTATTATCTTTCTTTTAAAATGGCGTAAAATTTCCTTTGAAAACGGCGTCTGCAGCTAATGCAGTTTTCTTCCCCTCTATTTCTTGACATCGTGCTCCGGTTTTAATTGAATTACGCGACAGTACCACCGAAGAATTTTAGTCAGTAAGCTACGAGATGCGCGTTAAAGAAGTATGAACAATATGAATCAAATGAATGTAGAGGGATGTAAAGAAGGCCCGTCCTGACGCAGGGCAGGAGACATGCCCTCCAGATGTCACTAAATGCGCTCGCATGCACAAGTAAAGGAAGCGGAGAAAGACGATGACGCTGCAGGCTGAAACGATTAAGCGTTTTGCTTAATTTTCCGGAGCGCAAGCTGCTAAAAAAACGAAACAAAGAAGTAGCGCGTTCGCCATGCAGTGGTGATTTCACTGATGTTCAACTACGCTGCGCAGACGTCCTTGCACGCGCGTTATAGTGGTGCATTCCGACTCAGACGTAGCCCGACCCGGCACGTACTCTTGGGTGTGTTTTGTCTTCGCCTTGGGACAGGATTAACGGCTACGGCTTTCGACGACAGGGTCCTCTATATACTCACTCTCCCCAGCGCGTCTGAACGTATACGCGCCGGGCACTGCCAGATCAGATGCCGCCGATCGGTGGCGAACACTTTGCAGAGTTTACATCTCTCTGTAGCGTCACCTCAGTGCCGTGGACGAATCAGCAGGGACACGCCTCTTGTAGATAACCGAGCGCTTGGAATTTTTCTTCGAGACTGTACGTCTCTCTTCTCAAGTCACCCAAATGCTTCGTCGGTGGCGGTAAACTTCAGGGCCAGTGTTGACGAAAGAAGTTCCTGCACTAGAACTGTTCATAAGTAGAGATTCCAGCCAATCATGTCATGTTGCAGATATTAGCGAAGGGGACCGGCCAATGGGAGACAGTTCTTATGAACAGGAACATTCGCAGGTTATTCGAGTGCAATTTTGTGTCTGCGTGTGTCGATGCTTTGTCGAGCTTTGACAATGTCTCCTGTTTTTCGTGTGGTATTGCAAAACTGCACTAAAAACCTCAATTCCTTCTATTTCGTTTCTTCTGTTACAGTGACTCTCCTTGAAGAGTTTGTGAAATGCCTGTGAAAGCTAGAAGGCTGTTTTTCTGTGGCCTATATCTCAGACTATGCGAACTGTAATATATTTCTTTTTTTCTTTTTTTCCTTAACTGCAAGTGGCAATGCTCAGCATTTGGAAACTCAATGGCAATAGTTGAAATGTTTCACTTCACCCATCATCATCCTTCATTCATACGGTAATTTAGCGTTGTGGAGAAGCCGGCGACATGCTGTAGTTGCTGCCAACGTTTCCAGTCTACAATAAGTAAGCCACTAGATGCATAAACTAGGCCAGCATTCAGCACCGCTAGCTCTCTAAGTATGCGATAACATACTTAGATTGCGAAGTCTCGACAGATGAACGCGCGTGCTGCACGGAAGACCTTGCACACCACTATCATTCATCAAAGCGATGTTTTCATGCCTTGCATCTGCCATACCTCACGCAACAATGGGCACCTGTCCAGTGGCAAGTACTCAGTGAGCCCGACCCGCCGTGGTTGCTCAGTGGCTATGGTGTTGGGCTGCTGAGCACGAGGTCGCGGGATCGAATCCCGGCCACGGCGGCCGCATTTCGATGGGGGCGAAATGCGAAAACACCCGTGTGCTTAGATTTAGGTGCACGTTAAAGAACCCCAGGTGGTCAAAATTTCCGGAGTCCTCCACTACGGCGTGCCTCATAATCAGAAAGTGGTTTTGGCACGTAAAACCCCAAATATTATTATTATTATCAGTGAGCCCAGTTGTCTATTGGAGAATATATTCATTAGCACATACTGATTGCCTCTGAATGCTTTTGTTCTGCTCGTATATTGGGGCACATACCCGTTCTGAAGCATGGGCCAAGAATGGGCCCTTACCTAGTGACCCAAGCTGCCATGTGATAGCGGTTAGATAGCAGCACAATAAAGTGGGATTATAATCTTAAAGATGATACTTTTTCGAAGAATTCAGCCAGATTGCACCCCAAGACAAACCCAATTTCCGGCGGACGGAGAAGGCGTCTGCACGAGCCACATCATGCGGCGAACGAGAAGGACGCACACATTCAACTGACCGTCCCGTTATCTTTCTGCTGCCTTGCTTGCGCTTGTACACGAGCCATGACAAGTACAACCCTTTTGCTATCCATAGTCTAATTTTGCAAGCTTTCACTGTGCCCTTTCCCTTCGCATATCGCGGTGATGACTGGCAGAGACGCAGGGTGTATTATACACGGCCTGGACTAAGGTATAGGCCCGCCGCGTGCGCCTAAAGGGTCCAGAAGAGCGGCGAGATGCGAAGCCGGCGGTTGTCGCACGCGGCCGGACCACACCGCCTGGCGGCGGCGTCAGCCGCCGCTATTTGGATTAGCCAGCTCTGGCCAGCATACCAGCACGCGCTGGGCGCTCCTCGTTAATCCGTGCTTCGCATCGCAAAGGCCGTCCCATCGGCGGAAAGACATCGGCGACGCTCCGTACGGAGCATGTTTCCTGGAAAACAGACGGGGATAGAATCGGGGGAAGGGCACCCCAGCTGCTGCCGTCGGTGAAGTTAATTTCCAGAACGGGCTGGGAAAGCAGCGATTCAACGTGCGCGACAACGCCTCTGCATCGTGTTGCCGTCGACGCTGCATGGTCGTCCTGATCGCGCGCGGGGCGGCCTTCGACGTCGGAAACTGGAAGCCGTTTCGGACCGGAAGAAAGGACACAATGGGGCGAGCGTTTCCTTTCCAGCAGCCGATCGGCGCCGGGTAAGGTGCGGCTGAGAACGGTATCACCAAACCACGGTCAGCCAGAGCCACGGTTAGCCGCTGCGCGCAACGTAGTGCCGCTGTCACACGAGCGCGGCGACAGGACGCTGGGTTGGCGCAATGCAGTCAACAGGAAGAGCGCAGCCAGACACGGCGTCCTGGCGCGTTGGCTGGCATTGTTCGCGTTCGGCTACCTGGGGCTCGTTTTTCGGGAAAAAGAAGAGAAATAAGAACGCCACTCTGCTGGCGTGGGATCCTGCCACACGCGGCGTGCACACGGTGGCGTCGCTCTCTCGCGCACATGAGGTGTGAGCCGCCCATCGGGCTAAGCAGATCCGACGCCGGAAGTCGCGAGCACCAGTGCGTCCAGCAGGGCCACGTGGAAAATACAAAGAGCCACGATAACACTGACGCTGTCGGTGTGCCACTGGGGCACCTCTTTAGCGCATGCGCCGTTGAAACCCTACACCATTATCGACACCGCGTAAGTTGCACACTAATAGGAACGGCGTACTGCCTAAGGCGGGATACGCTTGGGCATTGTAAGTTTTACGACCGCGGCGCGTAGTGGCCACTAGGATGCGGGGACTCGAAAACCTTCGACTTGCCGGGCACTGTACCAATCGAGGTCAAGCGAGCCACTTCGCAGACGACCCGAGCCGTGTCCGGCCAGACTCTTCCGTGTCGCACGACGCCGTGGGGCGACAAGAGGAAAACAAGCGGTCGCAGTTGGCCCTGCGCAGCTGCAAAATCCGAACGGCTACGGCATCGCTCGGAACCGGCAAGCCAATTTGGGACGATGCCTGCCGGAGGTATAATTGTGTCCGCCGCTTAAGAACAACTCTGGCTTTTCGGTGTTCCGGGAACGGAGCAGGCCAGCCAGTAAGCGCTTAGTAGATGAGGGCCCGTATTCGCAAGAAAAAAAAAACATATATATATTTCTAAGTTGCAACAGTTCGAACGAGAATGTGTCAGCCAACTGTGATGCTGGATCATATTATTAGCGAAGGCAGCCCGTCGATAACGAACTGCACTTACGAATGAAATGCTTTGTGTATTCGGCCCCTGTTTTTTTTTTATTTATTTACGATATATTAACGTTTCTGACTCGACCGGGACGTCAATATGGAGGACGTAGAAATATTTTATCATACGCACGTATTGTCCGCACCGCGGACGTATCAGGACCGGGAAACAAACATATGGCACAAAATGAAGAGTGACAAGTATTATTGTGAGAACATATAGCAGCTCTATAGGACAACGTCGTTTTTAAAATAATAGGAATACTCTTTGTTTCCAACAGGTATGCATGCGAACTCATTAAGGGAACGGCGCAGAGGGGGTGAAAAGGTGCATAATCTTACAAAAGGTACTTCTTGAACAAAGACAAAGTGTGCTTTGGTTCTCCACAAAAAGGCGAATATTCCGAAGGTTCGAGCATTGTCACCGTGTTGAACAGGCCTCGCGATTATGCGCATCAAAATTACAGCTCTTTACCGTTATTTTGATCTTGTCTAGAAAAATATAGTGCAACTGCACGATATTACGTGCCATTTGATCCTGAACATGCATGCGCCAGGTCTTCATCATTTGCTTAAGTTTACTGATGCTGAAGTACACACACGTCATAAGAATATTCTACATTTATCTGCTCGCGGATTTTCGATGCACAGGCATGCGTCAATTCAGTGAGACGCGTAGCGAGAACTCGGATCTTCTACGTTGGTTTTTACAAGTGTTGACACACTCAAGGCCAGAAGTCATTTCTTTCATTACCAAACAACCGCAAGGTGCATATGCGTGAGCTTTTGTGTATATTGTGCCCCTTGGCGCGCCTGGTTTTTCAAATACTTAAACTTTTGGCAATCTGTGCAGCCATGCCAGATATGAAGATGGCATTGTGTAAAGTAGTGAAACTTTTCCTATCGTACATAAACTTTGGCATGAATTACAAGTAACACAAAGGTTATCTCAGAACGCATACGTTATTCTGCGTCGTTGTCTTCACCCTTAATTTGCAATCGCCCATGATTCGTAGAACTCGCGAACCATCTAAAAAGTCCACACCGCCAACTTCGTTAAGGACACTGCTGTAGGACGTAGTGTGGTAGCTGTGAATTTAAAATTATGGCTGCGTATTAGGATACCAATTGCTCGCACGCTTAGCGCATCGCTGATTCCTCTAGCTCCGAGTAACACTGCTTCAACTATGTAAGCTTTTCTCCCATTCGCTTATCTCCTGTTACGTTTAGCATTCAGTTCACCACTGCCCATCATCGCACAGCTCCCGGCGATGCAGTTAGGCCCAAGGCACTTCCGAGCCCACCATTTACGCGGCACGGGTCTTCTGCGCTTCACTACGTTAAGGTTGACCTAGATTTCATTGACCTTAGCGGGAATGCTTTGCGCACCTCATGACTGCAGCAACATCCTTACCAGCGGGTTGATTGATTCCCAAAACGCCTAACACGTTTTTACCTAGTCGTTCTGCAGTATAGATGTAGATAGTTCCCTTATTTACTCTACCCTCTTTGGTATTCTCTCTCCCCGTCCTTTTACTTAATCTCCCCCCCCCCCCCCCCGCTTCACTGCTGACCGCCGTTCAGATGTCCGAAGACTGCACTAGCCAGTTACAGTGCGGTAATTTCCTTCTCTTCCTTTTCCTTTTCATTTTCTGTCTTCTTTATTTTAATAAACAGTCAATTACTAGTGCTTAGACACACGAGCAATGAGGGAGGGGGGGGGGGGTGACTGCCATAGTGCGGAAGGCTTCAGATTAATTTTTTGACATCTGGGGTGCTTTAACGTGAGCCAGAATTTCAGCACAGGGGCATTCTTGCGTTTCGTGCCTGGGGATCGCTGGGATGTCTTGTAGCGCGGACGTACGTCCCTTCCTTTTGCCCTAGGCAAAAGGAAGGGGCCCAGGGCTGGACTGCTGCGACGATTCGTCCCTGCCCGGTCGTTGCGGGTCGTCACATCTCCTCGCCGAACTGCACGCGAGCTGTGTTCGGCACGTTGAGGACGGCTGCGATGCAGGATATCGACACCGGCCGGGGTGGCCCCCGCGCTCTGCTGCAGCGTCCTCGAAATCCGCCGGTGACGTCAGCGCATAATCGCGGAACTCGGGCGAGCGCCCCCGGGAGGAGGCCTGCGCGCCGCCGACGGGACGCCCAGGGGCGGCCGACTCCAGCGGCAGCAGCAGGCAGCACCAAACCGGTCGCCAACTTGGCCGCAGCCGCCCTTTTGCGCCAGGAGAGCAACGCCCGACCGCATGCTTACCCGTAATTGGTCACCGATAATGGCGCCCGCCGCCACAAGACACCCGCCTCGCCCCCCCCCCCCCCCCTCCCCGTGGCCAGGTGGCCCTGCGTCCGGGCTCCGGCTGCCGCCGCACGGCTAGTTCGCGCGCGGAAAGTCCTCAAGCTCAAGGGCTCGTGTCGGGCAAGAGCGTGCTCCTTCTTTCTGGTCCCTTCCTCGTGAAACACGCGTCATGAGATGAAATCGTAGCGCAGTACATTCGTTCCTATATGAGGGACAGAAAGAGAGAGGTGCGAACCCTGTTTTCCTAACATTAATACATCTTGAATACTTTCAGAAGACGAAAGTAAGTTTCTACGATTATCTTGGCTATTATACTATACCTCTGAGTTCCTCTGCTATGTCTTTAAAGAAGCTGACGCCTACAACAGATCTACGGCGACTAAGCAAAGTTTCTGACGGTTTCGCCAATGTAGTTTTGTGCCACAGTGAGCGCGTTAGCCAGGAATCAATAGTAAATTTAATTGTGCAGCAGGAAAAGAAAGAAGAAATCAGGCACACCGACGGGCGCACCAGATTCAGAAACTGCATATAACGACGCTTCGCAAAGGTCAATGGCAACGTCACCCCGCCCCTTTCCCCTCCGCCCTCCCACTAGATTCTATCGCGCGCGTTATAATCGAGCCAAATGCCAGACAAGCGGTTAAGCTCACGAACGCGAGTGGAAAAAGAGAGGCAAGTAACGGCGCCAGCGTCAAGGGCTAACGAAAGCGAACAAGGCGGATGCTTGTAACCCCCCCTTCACGAGTCCGATGGGCGTCTCCGTGTGCGCTCGGCGCGCCTCCACGCGTGCATCGAGCGTAGCGTATGCATCACTGCTCCACGCGTGTATGGTGAGGACACAACAGGAACTGTGTGCGAGGCTTCCCCGGCATGCAGCGTACCATCTGAGCACTGCGCGTTGAATGGGAGTTCCATCCCAGACGCGGAAGGCGCCGCTCACGGACACGTGCCCGCCTGGCTGCCGAAATGTCGCACCGACGGGATAAGTTCGGGTCTTTGGATCATCATTGGAAGGTTCTAAGCACATCTCGCGAGTTTGGGTGCTGTTTTATTTTTTCCCTCTTTGTCGCGGAGAGGTTGAAAACAAGACAAAATACCTAAGAGCCCCGTATCGTACAGAATTATAAGTAAACAAAAGCTTCCTCGCTTGACGGACTCTCATCCAAACATCAGATGGTAAAGGCGCAGCGTTCTTCGTTGATCAAATGGATTGAAACTGCATTTGCCCCGTCTTTGCCGTACAACCTGGACGAGACCAAATATAGAAGGGACATAGACAGACAGTTAGGGTTGAAAAATGACTTCACAAACTGCAGACGACCGGCCGCCGGTGCTGCGGCAGCGTTCAGAGGGGCGCGAATGACTGGCGCGCTTCGGCGTCAACAAATCGGCCGAGGGGTGCGCTTGACGTGGGCCGCTCGGGGTGGGACATCGCTGGGTGCACCCGTCGGGCAACGAACATAGCCTGCACGCGCTGGGCGCGCGCGTAATAATGGTCCTCTCTATACGAGTCGATAACTCCATATTTCACACGCCGTAGCGGCCTCAAAAAGTCTCGAGAGTAGGACAGGACAGGGAGAAGTAATCACCGCGCGACTTTCTTTGCTTCTGACAGCCAAAGCGTTCGCACTTTCTGACGCAGCTATGACCTCTTTATTCGATATAAAGGTAAACGGCGGCGTGGAAACAGGTGGCTTGGCTGCACAGTTTATCGCCACCGATTTCCAGAAAGGGTGCCTCCTGTCGCTGTTGGAAGGCGTGAGGCACACGTTCGCCGGATAACTTCCTGCAGCTTTAATCAGAAATAAGATCGATTGAGGCTCTGCCTACTCTTGTTTGCCATGTGTGCTTCAAGTTCATACCTAACTTGCCCCGTAGGAAAGCTCTTGCAGTTTGAATGCAGCAAACGTTCCGCTTGTTCCTCCAGGTGAGGATAAGTGGCATGGCAGCAATTTCGCTGTGTTTAGTAGCACATAGTATATCCACCTAGTATTTCACAATAAGAATATAACGAAACAGAACTTTTGTACAACACCAGTCCCAAACGCTTACCTCATCTCATTTTAACCAGAGTTCTGAACGGTAGGTAAGAAGCGCCGGGCAAGTGGGATTGCCCGGATCACTCAACCAAAGTCACGAAAGGCGACAATGAGGTTGCGGGCGGGACCGCACCCTCGCTAGCCACCATACCCTCGCAGCCGCATTGGCGCGCGCCGCGAGTCAGAGAGGCAGTGCCGGAAGGCGCCTCGCGCGGGACCGCCATAAGCCGAGCGTCCGGAGACGTCAACCGGAAGTTCCACCATTACGGGCAGAGCCACATGTCATTAAAGCATCGCTTCTCGCCGACGCGCGGCAAACAAACAGCAGCCGCGTCGCGCCGCCCTTTGAGGGCGCACCACGAGAGCCGCAAGTGATTGTTAGCGCGGCAGCAGTGGCCACGGGCGCACCGCCGCGAGCAAAGTCCGGGTTCCGAGCAGCGTCTTCGGCGCCTCGATTCGCGTACCTCCCCCCGCCCCGCATCGCGAACGAGCGCGTCGGCTGTCATTCCGAGAAGCGGGCCACCTGAAAGGAGAGCTGCGCCGCGTGCATCATTGTGCCCTGGTGCCGCCCCGCGAGCCGCGCACGCACCGCGGTCCCCGTGCGCGCACCGAGGGTCTGCACGCCGTGGGGGTCCGACCCATTGTGCAGCGCCATTGACGGCGGCCAGCGGGTGATACGCGAAGGCCCGCGGCGAGCCCAAAGAGTGACTGCCGCACACGGCAGACGCACTTTCTCCCGGTGTGCGCCTTTTCACGCCACCGTTTGCTCGAGCAGCCGCTCTGGAGATGGACACGCTCCTCTCAACAGTGCCGCAGGGCGCTGGACCACAGTGAAGCCGGCTTTTCCCCGCTGGAAAACGGGGGCGGTGTTGCGCTTCTCTGGCTATATGAAGGACTTCGGTCAACAACTGGGAGGAACAGTATATGCTGGTGCGAGCTTTCTGGTGCGATGCGAGAACCGAGCCTCATTATCCACTCCTCGAGAGCGATGTAGTGCCGTGAGTTACGTGCAGGGACCGGTGAATAGAAGTGCTCACTGGTGACAAAGAGCATTGTGCTTGCATTCGCAGCCCTTTCTTGCCCGGCATGAGCGGCGCGAACGCGTCGCGTGTCCGCATTCTGTTTTCTTACTCTTTCTCTCTTTTTTTCGTGTTTCTAAATACGTATCGGCTTCATTCTCTAACAATACGATCGTTAAAAAAGGAAACAGCGCTCCAAGATGTGAGCGCTGAGTCTTTTGGACTACCCGCTAGTCGTGAACGCCGCGCCCACAACCGCGGGCCGTAAAGGGGCCTGTCTCCGCGTTGCTTATCAGCATCGACTTACTGGCTGCTACCGCCTCCGTCTGGCGCCTTGCCCATCTTCCGTATACACCCTCGAGCGATATCTGCGGCGTTCACGCTGTACACGAGAAAAGGCCAAGCGGCCGAGGAGGCTTCACAAAGCAAGAGGATTTCGACGCTCTCGTTTGTTGCAGCCAGTGCTACGTCGATACCACGTGCCAGCAGACGCGGTGTCTCTCAGTAAAGGTTGGTGACACGTCGCGCCCAACTGATCCAGCATGGCGGGGCTCCTGTGGCGTCGCTGTTCAAGGACGCTCTAATTTTGGCGAGGGAGCGCATATCTAAAAGGCGCAAAACTTTTGGGCTTCTTCGTTTGATTTCTTTTATGCATATATATTCACCGGCAGTAGGCGATTCCCCGTGAGCCATATGTAAGTGCAAATGCGCGGCTCCGGTCAAACAGTATATCGCACTATATACGGCGGCGCAGTCATAGACTCAGCGTTGAACGCTTGTGTGCGTAACAGTGGAAACTGTGAACTTCTTTTCTCCTTCTCCTTTTTCCATCCCCTTTCCCCTCTCCCCAGTGCAGGGTAGCCTACCGGGCTCAGTATGGTTAACCTCCCTGCCTTTCCCATATGACCCTCCCCCCTCTCTCTTTCTCTCTTGGACTTTCAAGCAGGCGACAGAAAATTACCGCATTCAGGGTATCCAAAGTCGCGCGCTTGCACGAGTGCCCAAACCTGCACTCTAATCTAAAACGCGCAACGGTTGAAAAGCTGACGGTTGCGATGAGCGAAACCTTTCTTTTCTGTCATGGCCCCGCTCAGGTGGTGGTGCAAAGCCCTTCCACGTGCGTCCCTTACCAAGAATGTTGCGCGATAGCACGCCTGTATTCTCTCATACTCAATGCGTCCAGAAAGACGTGATCTACTTTGGCAACATCACTGAGCGATTTCTTTATTTTTTTTTGCTCGAGCAGGGGTACCAGTTAACGTGCACGAGTTAGCAGACATGGCACAGTGCCTACTAGGAATCCGCGATCTTAATGTAGCAATCCACGTAGACAGATCCCCAAAATACAAATCATTCGCTGGAAGGAAACGCGCAAAGCCGAGGCCTGTACAATGAAATGTTCGTGTTGCGGTGTGCTTGTATACAATGTAACATACCGAAACGCGCATGTCTTGTGCTATCATAGCAGGCGTTTTACGGCAACACGTGAGCTTGGTCAGACGGTGTGGGCCGCAACTTGCGCCGCGTTCGTTCTCTACGTAACGCTAGCGTGCACTACAAGCAACTCGCGCAAGCAAAGATACGCAGAGAGAAAATTCTGCTACGCACGTGTCCTTTCTGGCGGCCAAAATGAAAGGCACTCTGCTGAAATGACAACAAGCACAGCATCACCGAGAGAATAAGCGTATATATACAGCTATGGACGGTGTATATGCAGTAAACTAAATTGTATACATTTTAAAATTTAGTTGCCCGTAATAGTGTTTGTTTTCAAGCCAGGTTTCTTCTTCGCAGCCCTTTCTCACTGACACGTTGAGTATAAACCCGCTTAACCGCAGAAAAAAAAAAAAAAAGCTACGGGTATACGACTCCGCACCCGCCCGTCAGAAGCTACAGCGCTAACTCCCACTGGCTTTGTTGCGTTTTATATTTTTACACTCCGGAGGAATGTATGCGATTCAACGTCGGTATGCAGTATTTGCAGTTGCATACGTCGAATCGCTTACTGCAGATTTTTTTTTTAGAATGCGCATGAGTGCACCTCAAAAAGAAAAAAGAAAAAAAATCCAGCAATCGTTACGAAAAGAGCGTTGGGTTGGCATTAAAACATCGTCAACATCTCAAAGCGGATTGCTACGTGCTCGATCGCAGTCGATCCAGTTAACTGAGTATATATAACTAAATCAAGCGGAATATTCCTATAGGGTATAGGGGCGATTCTAACTTCTACAGATCCTGATAGCGCAAAAGAAAAGTTTTGAAGTAGGGTAGGCTAAACGGAATTCATTCGACAATGCTATACCGGCTGCTTAGCATACTCGTTCTGTAAGATATATATATATACTTGCATTTTCTTTCTCAATTTGAGACGAATACTTATTAAATTAACCCAATCGTGTTTCAACCGTAACGAGAGAACTGCATACCACTGACTGTCTTTTGTGCTGTAGTATATATATGTCACTCCTTTAATTCTGTCAAAGTGCTTTCGCGGAGCCAAAACTGCCGGGTGAGTGGACAGAAACTTCATGGCTGTGGTAAGCGATGTCTGGCCAAACATTACATTTTATCAAAGTCGGTCCTCTTGCCCTGCCTTCTAATCGAGGCTGCGGAGGTGCGTCTGGCCACCTTGCAAGCTCGCAACCACGATGACGAGCAACTCTCGGTACGCCGCTTCATAGGCTGTGTGAGTCACCGAAATGCTGGAAGGCTCTGATGGAAGACGGCTTAACGGCCGTGAGGCAACGACGCCCAGCGGTGCACTATGAAATTACATTCACAGTAAGGGAATTGCCGCAAGACGGGCTCAGTCGGAGAAGCCGGCGCGCGTTCTTCACTATAGACGCGCGCGCGCTGGACCTTGGCGTGAACGTGCACAATGGTCACGAGCAGCGCGCTCCGCCTTGTTTACTCGCATTAGGCCCTGAGCGGGCACGATTGCCAGCAGAATGTGTCCCAAGGGGGTGTTGCTCACCTTGACGCAGGCAGCTATCATTTTGTTCACATCTCAATTAGTAACATTACCTCCCCCCCGTACTTTTCAGACAGGCTATTACCGTCGCCTATCGTTCCCCAACTTTCGCGACTGCATACTTCATTACTCACAACCTGCTTACGGCGAGCAGAGAGACGAGGAAGCGCAAAAGCCGAGCTCGTTACGTGCAGGAGGAACAGGCCTCCACGGACACGCACCTTCAGGTGGCCACAAGGAGTCACCGTCGAATGGCGCGGCGGCGCATTCCGCTCGGATGCGAGATTAAATGGGGGCGCCTGGTCCGCGGCAGCCGGCGCGCACTGTGGATGGCGCTGTGTATCGTTGATGATGAATCGCAGCCACATCAGGCACGCGTAAGAAACGGAGCAATAAAACGCGCGGGATTAGCAACTTGAGGCGCTTTGAAAACTGACCCCTTCTGGCGGGTCGCCAGGGCTATGTCTCCGAGCGTTGGGCGGGAGCGCGCCGCGGAGCCACATTGCCCCCTCTCCTCCTCTCCCCTTACACTATCAGGCGCAGCGGAGAAGAAAGCGGGGGCGGCCCCGAGGCTTTCCTCGAACGCACAAAGCCGATCCTGATCACCTCGCCGGAGTATATTCGATACTGAGCGTGCTCGATTATCGTGACGACGACGCCGCACGGGCTCGGTTACGGGCACCTATGCGGCAACGGCGGAATTGACCCAACCAGTGGACCTCGCACGCCCCAGTGGCCTTGCGTCGTCTCCCGCGTATAAAGTGACTTGCGCCCGATTCTTGTTCGCCCGCTCTTTTCTGTCTTCTTTTTCCGATCCTCAAGATAAATGATGCCTCTGACACCGCTCTCTGGACAGCTGCAATACTGTACGCCTGTGAAATATATATATGTAGCACGTATCGTCTGCCGTTGGCCCGACGTCTGCTTTGTCTTTCTTAAGTACTGCCTTAGTAAACCGGCCTACTTCCCCTTTACATGCATTCGTTAACGTGTATAGGCTGGTGCCCGAATCAGAAACAAATGTGTCCTTCAGAGAGGCTGGATTATCAAGGTTGAAAGAGCTGGTTAGACGACAATGGGCCTATAGCCGGCGATAGCCGCGTCTCCCTGTCATCGCTGGCAGCGTAAGAGATTTAGACTATAGGACCGGCCCTCGGTGGCTCGGCATTCCGAAAGAGAACAAGGTCATAAAACTCCCCGTCCGACCTTGTGCGCTGCTCCCTGTGCTGCAAGCAGAAGGCTCGGGTCGTGGACTTCAAGGTTTCCGCTCGTGTTTGCGCTTCTCAAGTGCTTGCTGAAATTACAATTCAATGTACATTGCGCTTAGCTCGCTGTCTACATCTGCTTGTTGACTTCCTTCGCAATCCGTTAGCCTGTATACTGTGCAGGTACATCCCTGGCCATCCTTTCTTACTGCCTTATCTTAACTCAACAAAAGAAAAAAAAAACAAAGAAAGAACTTTCAATTGGAGCTCCCCTTGTATAGATATGGTTAAAATGTAACAGATAAATAGCGAGAACCATTGCTCAGAGATTATCGTTCGACGCCCGCTTCCGCATGAACGTATAAGCATGTAAGAGTTTTAATTGTAGAGCGATAAGATTTTATTGAAGAAGTGTAGTGGGGCCTCAAGTATAAAAAGTTATGTAAGAGTAAAAAAAAGAAAGAACAACAAAAAACTTGCAAAGAAAGAAAGAAACAAACAAACAGTAAAAGAACATGTATCGCCAAGATTTTCTGCCTTACGTTTTTCGATGCTTCAAACTTCAGTCTCGATAAGATGCTAGTGACAAAAGCAGGGGCGCTATAACGTAAAACTATTCCAAACTTTTCTATTCCAATTCTGCAATCAGCCCTTTGCGATTGGTCGAAAACTTTTTTGGACCACCCCGACTTCGCCTATCTGTCACGCGACGTAACGAAAACCGCGGTAGCTCCCCCCGTCTGATATGACGTGCACACACTGATTATGCATTATTTGACCGAACAAAAGAAAAATTGTTCTTTCTGATTCGACGCCTTTTCGCTATTATCCCTCGTCTAGTGGTCAAAAGTTTTTGGGCTGCACCTACTTCATCTGTCTATCACACGACGTCACAAAACCGTAAAAACTCCCCGTGTTAAAGTGACGTGTACGCGTTAAAGCTGTATTAATATGCCGAGCAAAACTGAATTTTCTTCTGAATAGCCGCAGGCTGCCCCGTTCCAAAAGCAATAAAAGACGGCTGCCGCTGATCGCTCAGGCACTGGCTATTCGCACCTGCCGGAGAGCATGGGTTTATTTGCGTATAATAAAACTTTTTGCGTGACCTTGTAACGTTTTCGAGCACTTTCGGCACGTTTACGACCTCGTTCTGCGAACTCTTCTTTGCTGAGGATCCGTTTCAGCGTCATTCTTAAATTAAATTATGGGGTTTTACGTGCCAAAACCACTTTCTGATTATGAGGCACGCCGTAGTGGAGGACTCCAGAAATTTCTGCCACCTGGGGTTCTTTAACGTGCACCTAAATCTAAGTACGATGGGTGTTTTCGCATTTCGCCCCCATTGAAATGCGGCCGCCGTGGCCTGCATTCGATCCCGCGACCTCGTGCCGCGTCATTCTTAAGCTTCCGTTGCATGCCGCCGCGATTTTCGACCAGCCACCGCAAGCTAAGTAAGGGAAAGCGGGCCAATCGCCGACGCCGGCACCACCCTCTTCATCCGCCTATCGATTTGCAGTGCAGTGGCTCGGCACCATCGAATCCCTCTACACTCGAGCGTGCTCCTCGCCTCTTGTCTGGCAATTAGATAAGACAAGTCGCTCAGTGTAGGCAATGTTACTCGTTTTTCAAACGAACAAAAGTGACCTCCTATGAACGAGGAGAGCATTTGATTGGTCTGTTCAGACAACCCTGCGGGTGACCGCCCGATGCTTGCGCCGGCGGTTACGCAAATTTGACGTCAGGAGATTAGAATAAAAACACATTGGAATAGTTTTACGTTATAGGACCCCAGTTGTCAAATACTATATGACGGAGTTCATGCAGAGGCCTAGGCTGTCTGAAGATCATAAAGGTAACGCGGAACAGCACCCATCTGTTGCTTTGAAGCACCGAACGCACAGGGGCATCAGTACGCGGACCGGTGGCAGCTGATCACACGCATGAGAACTTTCTAAACGTACCTGACCTGTGTTTGATGGTGGTACTAGGCACGGTGACATTCCAGATCAAATTGTAACTCGTCATCAACCGTCACTCCATAATCAAGCCCTATATATAAGCGATATCGACAAAGCGAAAGCGAGTTGCTCTTGTTAAACGCATTTGAATCAGTCGCCGTAAGCCTATAGAGCTTTTCTTTCAGTGATGTCACTTGTATGCCGTTATATCATGAGCGCTAGGGGACGACAGGAACGGGTGGTAGCCTGTCACAAGAAGGCGCTCGCTCTTTGAGGCTCGCGTGTCTTGCTGTTTAAGGCTCGAGCTGGTTGCCTACGGATAAAAACATATCGTAGCAAATATTCGCAACAAGATGATATATCTGCTGCATCCAAACTCTTGGAGACCACTCAGCACGTCCTAATGGAATGCGAAGCTATTAACCCAAGTGAGACCCTAAGGTAACGCACACCTTCCAGAAGTGCTTGACTTTAAAGTGGATGGAAGCATCAACCGATCAGCAGTCGAGATAAGCAAGATATGGTTTGAGTATTGGTGGAAGAAAGCAGGGAAGAGACTGATGCGACCGGATTCGTTACAGGCATAAGTAGCGGTATAAGGTATATATAAGAGTTTTAAGGAAGTGAAAAAAATATTAAGATGTATACAAAACGCTAGAATGAAATGCATGTATAGCATACTTGCTTAACTCAGGCAGGCTAGCTGTCACACCACGTTACAAAGGGGATGCCAATAAACAATCATCATCATCGCTTCGGAAGCCTATCTACCATGGGCGTAGCCAGGAGAAAAAAAAAGGGGGGGGGGTCACGCTGGGCACCTGTTATCTCTGCCGCCCCCCTTCCCTCTTCGAAAGTTTCTGTGTACCAGGATGCCACCAGTTCAACCTCCCTCCCCCTCCCTCCTTCTTCACTGCGGTCAAGTGCGTGCATTCTCCCACCCCAAAAAAATTTCTAGCTACGCCACTGCCCTCTGTCAGAGTAGGTGCCCACAGCTGCCCACATAAGTCGCCGCACGGGACTAGCATAAGAGCGATCGCAGAGGAAGGGCAAGAACAAGGATGCTGACAGGAAAAGCTTCCTGTTGGCTACCCTACGCTGGGGGAAGGGAAAAAGAAGGCGCGCAGACGGCACCGCGCATTCAAATGCGCTCGCTCAAGCCAGTCGTATTCAAAAAGTACAGAAGTGCCGTCATAGCCATGTGGGCCGTCGAGCTTTGCAATACCGGTAAGGATCGTCTGAACGGACAGGGGGATGGAACGGCGTCGGAGAGGAAGTGTTTCTAAGTCAAATAGAGGACAGTGGCTCAAATGAGTGGTTTATGCTCTCTTCCTGGCCACCGACAGGAAGCACTGCCAGGCATTCTAATCAGCGTTGAACATAGTCTGGGTGAAGGCCGCTCATAGCCACAACCGGCGGTGAATAAATTTTATTTGAGCATCTATTTAGTGTGTTGTATGTCAGTTCACGTGCGTCTCCCAAACAAACAAACAAACAAACAAACAAACAAACAAACAAACAAACAAACAAACAAACAAACAAACAAACAAACAAACAAACAAACAAACACTGCTTACTTGTCTGACAGCGGCCTGGTTAGCTGTGTTATGAAAAGTTTGTCAGCAAACGAGCCGCGGTTCATTTCGCTGCTCGCACGCCAATAGACTGCAGAATTAGTCGTTCTCGAGAAAGTCTCCCCGCAAGCTGCAGCCATAATCGTGATTTATGAACGGCCTCGTTCAGATAGCAAAAAGAGGGCACGAAAAAGTGTCACGTATCCAGCTATCGCCGCGAGTTCCGCGCTGTGAAACAGGGTGAAAAAGCACCACAGGCAAGAGCAGCTGGAAACGCGGCTTTATCGCGTGACTGCTTCGACTGATGTATGTGCGCTCCATGTGAGTGCAAGGTCCAAGGCATGTGTAGCGTAGAACTCGCTGGAATACCAAGGTGGGGAAGCAAAGGAGCTTTTCGATAGCCCCCAGAAACGGCGAGGAGAAGGGGGGTGGAGGGGGCGTGTTGTGAGGCATAACGGAGACGCTAAACGCAAAATAATAATAACAACAAGGGTGTGGGGGTTGTGAAGGAGGATTCCGGAATTCTAGATCATATAACGCGAACACATGTGGATTTTCTCCCTGAAGGACAGCGGTAAATATAGATCGGCTTCTTATTCACCTCCGATTTGAGATACCCTCCCAGCTCGTACAGTGAAAAAATATCTTCAAACGTAAGGATACCGCATGAAAAACAAACCCGAGGGGGGCTTAACGGAAAAAGGTGCGGTGAGAGGGGACAACCGCGTTAATTATACGCAAAAATTTCGGCTCGACCTCGTTTACTTATTTCCCGGTGCCAAGGCAGGCGGCGGAAAGCGTCGCTCAAGGGAGAGGCTGAACGTGTGGCCAATTGTTTTTTTGCTGCCGCGGGCTTGCGCTGAATTAACCCTCCCCCTTTCGCCTCAAGTAACCCGTTTGGCGCATTCGTTAGCGTCCGTGCGCGAAACGCGGGCCTGCAGGGGATGCTCGCCGGGCATGGCGCCAATCTCGGAAGGATCTGGCATGCAAGGTTTGCGTGCAAACCTCGACCGAATGCCTCTTCTGCCCACTCGTTTCTGCCGCCCGACGACGGCTTCTCTTTCGCTTTCGTCGCGCGCAGCTCGTTATTCGCCCTGCCGGGGGTGTCAATAACTGCACTTGCCAAGAGAACAGGCGTGGCTACTTCTCTATTACGGTGCTCGGAACCGTCGGCGCGAGCAGATGTCACGAAATAACGCGCGCGTGTTGTACACATCCAGAGCTGGGAGCGGCCCTCCCTATCGAGGTCGCGCACGAGGCATTCCTCGCGGCCAAAGGAGAGAGCGGCTCCCCCCGGAGGAGCGGCGCCGATAACGGAGGTAAGGCACGCGCCCGGCCGTTTTCCCTGGCTACCGTGGCTCCCCCGAGGGGCTGACCACTCCTGCGTCGCGGGACAGGTTCCGTCCACGATGGACTGCGAGAGAGACGCTGATCGCGCGGCAAGGGCGAGCACGAGGCGACCAGCGAATTGGAGCGCCGAGAGAGTCGTGCGCTGGCGCTCGAGACTGTTCTTGATTGTGTTCACCGAGACGGATATTAACGCGCACTCGATTCGTTAACTAGGCCGTCCCTCCAATGGTTTACTGTGAGCAATAATCCTGGAGGAGAAAAAAGAAAATGAAATACAACACAACGCTACTTATATTTCAATATCTTCCTGCCCGTGTCTTTCTTTTCTTTCATCCTTTTTGTCGGTTTGTATATTGCGCCGTTCGATTGCGCATGCGCTCAGGAAAGTGGTGACCCGGTACTTGGGTCGTTGTCCACATATATTATAGGAAGAGCGCACACTCGTCTTTCGCTTCCGCTCTAGTCTATTTCACGTGTCACTAAATAGCGCAGGCCGGCGTCACTAAAAAGTTAGCCCGGTCCATAAGGATTTCCGACACGTTTCTTTGTACAGGATCAAGCTTGTTTCCTTCTCGAAAGGAGCCGTCCCATCATTTCCCCACTTTTCTTTTTTCTCCTTTCGTTCCTACCCCCTTCTCGGAGTCCATGCACTCTCAACGAAAGCGCGTCGAATTTTATTTTGTGCCCTTGTTCGGTTCTTCTAAGCCGTAGCTTGTGTTCAGCTCCGTGTGTACTCGTTTTATCTCTTCCAAAAAAAAAAAGGAGAGCGAGATTCCGGCTAACGAGATGTCGACTCCTTTTCTTTTCTCTCTCTCTGTCTGTCTCTCTGCTTGCTTTCGCGTTCCTTGCCCTGGAATCGGCAAAGCCGGGTTTCCTCGCAAGGTTTCTAGATGAATTGCCGTTTTCCTGCTGTTTTTGTCGCTCTTGTCTTGCTCCGCTCCTTCTGGCGCGCGGCGGGAACGAGACTTCTCGCCCGTCCAGCGATAATCAAGCGAGCCGCGGAAAATGCCAATGGCCCCATTAAACGTGCGCGATGAGAAGCTATTAGCGGCCGCTTCCGCTACGGCTGAGCTGACAGTCATTTACTCAGTCACATTAATCGCCCCGGAGAGTCCGGAACGCGGACAGTGAGAAGGGCGGCTGGTGTTACACGGGGTGCATATCGGCCCAGACGTCGCGGATAGCCTATGGGCCGCCTCCGCGAACAAGGCCTGCGGTGCTTATGCTAATAATTGCCGCATATGGGTCGCATCGCAAGGCTGTCCCAGAGGCCGCCCGCAGCCCGCGGCCGGGGAGTCAAGCGAAGAGAAACAAACCGGCGCAACGGTAACGAGTCCCTGTGTGGAGCTCCGCTGCCGAACGCTGTTTTGGTGCGCTCCGCCTGAGACGGGTGCAGGGCGGCGTGCTGGCTCTGCATGTTGCTGCGCAGGAACACCGCTGTTTGCAGTGGACGCACTTAAAGTTAGTAGACCTCATCATATATAGGTGGTAATGACCCACTTGTGACTCACCGGTGACCATATAGTGCAGTGCCTTCGCCTTGGCCAACAAATGCAACATTATTTCGAAGCACTCTCTTCCACCGCGCCAAGCTCTGACTCTTACTTATGTGCAGATAATGTGATTAACCTTTATTTTGTTCGCTTTATTTGATGCTTCCCTCTGCTTTGACTTCATCGGGGCCGAATCACAACGGTTTTCCTTCGTAAGAAGTGTTTGCAATTGGTCGGCTGCCCTGGCAAAATCGCGATTGGCTGGCATGTGATCTTCCGAACAGTTCCATAAAAAAAAAAAATTGTTGTGAATACTGGATCTTGTACCCATACTGACACGAACAAAAAACTTTTTTGAATTTTGGCCCTGATGCATAGCAAGCCCTGCAAATAGTAGCGCAGGTCCACATCTCAGGTTGTATTAAATTCGCACGTATATGCTGGTTGTTCCTCTAGCCAATGACGAACAGTGTAAACAGTCCAAGCGGAATGTGTTTTAAGGGATAGTATCCTTCTATTATCCAGCCCCGTGTTGACGTTCAAGTCGCCGTATATATTCCGACGTCTATAGTCGGGGAAGAGAGAAACTTGACCTTTGTAAACGAAGTTGTGCACTGGCCACACCTTGCTAAGTACAGGTAATCGGTCAACGGTGGACTGATTATCTTGCATTCGAAAGAAGAAAAAAAAAAAAGCTTTTATTGCTTTGCTGTGCACCGATCGCGCGCTCTGGACATAAGTGTGCACGTCTGTGCAAACATGCTTTCAATTCTTCAAAAAGGGAACAATCCCCTCGTTGCAACCACAAACTTGGAATAAGCCTCAACAATTCTTTTAACGAATGCCTTTGTTAATCCCCACCACGATTATCTTTAGTCTAGCACGCGCTTCTATGGTTACAAAATGTTCCCATTGCTCCATGTATAGCTAGTACCTAATATGGATCGAGGTTCCAATCAATCAATCAATCAATCAATCAATCAATCAATCAATCAATCAATCAATCAATCAATCAATCAATCAATCAATCAATCAATCAATCAATCAATCAATCAATCAATCAATCAATCAATCTATATTTAATTAATACGCTATTTCAAGGAATAATACATCCGTTCAAAGTAAGATACAAACAGCTCAGTTCCACAGGGCAGCGCAACCTACGAGATAGGAGGTTACCAGTGTTCCTGGCGCGCATGCATATACGTAAATCATCCTTCTGCCAGCCTACGTGATGCGCCCACTAAGTTTTATCTCGATTTCCGGGCTCTACTCGATTCTGCATCCGAAATTATAAATTGATCATTTAAGAAAAGAAACGTGATTGGAGTAGGGTGGGAGCGATGTGGGCTGCATGTCAAAGCCAACGCTGTCATTAGAAAGTTTCATACGAAAGAGACGCACGATGAAGCATCACTGCGATTTGGCATAGTTGGAATTGATTCAACGTGAAACTTTGCGCTACACAAACGGGGACACTTAAAGAAGACGCAAGGACGAGCGCTTGCACGACGAAGAGTCGGTGTATCTCGCCATATTTTTGAAAGACAAGTATTTTACGTCCACGGAGATTTCACAGGATCAAAAAATGATATCTCGAAGCCTACATACTATACGTAAATGGAGCCCTTTCAACGAATGACCAGTGGGTTCGGTTACATGCTTTAGCACATCGCCACCATTACCACTTCATGCCACATGGCTGCTTCCCGCGCGTACGGCTTCGATAGTGCCCAGATGGCATGTGGCAAAGGCGGCCATGGTTCGCTGCAGCGTGCTCGTTTCATTGTTGGAACGTATAGATTTGAAAGCGCACGGAATGAGCGCACAACGGCACTCACTCACTCACTCACTCACTCACTCACTCACTCACTCACTCACTCACTCACTCACTCACTCACTCACTCACTCACTCACTCACTCACTCACTCACTCACTCACTCACTCACTCACTCACTCACTCACTCACTCACAAACAAAAAGAAAAGAAAAAGCTTACATGTAGCCCACACACCCATGCAACGATTTGTCTAGTGTAGTTTAACGTAGTGTAGCTTAACACGATAGGTGCAGATAGAAAAAAAAAAAAGATCTTCAGGTACATGTCGGTATTGCAACCGCGCTCCGGTGCACAAGAAACGAAGAAACAAGGAATATTTACCCTCTCGAGTGTTTTCAAGAAGATGTGAGCAAGCTATTGAAAGAGCTTGCATGAGTCGTTTCCTTCTGTCCGTAATCGCAGATGTACTATGCGAAATTGGAGCCCGTACGCGGATTCCGGTGTCGGGTGCGTCATACGTGGAGAGATAACGCGAGATAGCACCCATTCAGGCGTGCCTGTACGCGCGCTTAGAGCAGGCCTGCGCAAGTGCCGAAGAAGGTCTTCGGCCGAGGTTTCAAAGATTTTGGGTAACAGAGAAAATAAAAAATAAAATAAAAGAACTGAAACTCTTTGTCATTGCACTGCCGAAAACCTAAGCAAAGGGGGATGCGATGTTGAGCGCTCTGTGCAGGGTCACCGACGTGAGTGCCGATTGTCGAGGACGGCAAAATATGTTCGACGAGGTTGGAGAGCTTGTGGCGGTTTGGGCGAGTTGGGAAACACATCATTTTGAACATATCCGCATACCCGCGCACGGAACAAGGTGGGATGAAGACAAAATCTGACAAATAGCTCTACTCGTGTGAGTTGATCGTGATTTCTCGGCAGATGCGATCGCTTGCATTTCTTTGATGTTTTCTCAGATGGGTGTTGTTCTTTTTCTTGTCTTATTCTTTTTCTCTTTTCTTTTTTCGCCTGCTCGGGCTTGTTTTACCTACGGAACCCACTGATGACGTATTATTTGCGCGATTCATGCTTTCTGTTTTGGTCTTAATTAACTGGTTCTGGGAGAGATCAACTGCATCGTTATACATAAGGTGAACGTCGCAGTATAAGTTCCATAGATACGTGAAGATCAGCTATTGCGTTTGTCCCATTTTTTCTTTCTTTCTTTCTTTCTTTCTTTCTTTCTTTCTTTCTTTCTTTCTTTCTTTCTTTCTTTCTTTCTTTGCTGCGCTGGTATACCGTAAGCATATTTAACCCGACGCTATATACGTATAGGGTCCTTCGTTTTCGCGTGAAAACCATCACGGCCTGCATAGCGCGTCGGCTTAGAAGGTTAGCTACTGAAATTATTGCGGCCATAAAAAAAAGAATTGTGGTCAAGGGGCTCTTCGCTTTTGAACAGACTAATATGGGTAGGGCGCCAACGGAGAACTGAGTCACCGACGTTGGTTCATTTCTGGCCTTTCCGGTTACACTACCCTATGGCAAAAGCCTCCTATCAGTCTCTTTTGTTCTGGAACGTAAGATTAAAAGAACGACAGGTGCGCGGAAGACCCGAGGCAAGCTATATCAGATTTGTCACCCTAAACACTACACCTTAAATGAACTACTGATATAACGAATAGGTGGCAAAAACCGAACCTTGTGGACCTCAGGACCGACACAAATAAGTGCGAAACTTGTTTGTTTTACATTATTTTACCTAGTCTAAAGTCCGTGTGCCTTCTACTGCTTTAAACAACGCTAAATCTTTCGACTCGGCGTACTCATAATGCTGTCATAAACACCCGCAGGAATTAGAAGAAAAAAAAGAAATGTGCAGATCTATATATAATGCACATTTCGGAATATATCTGAAGCGAAGCTTTATTGGTGATGGCTATAATATGCTACGTAAAGACTAGTATGGTCACCTTTCAACGTGTGTTTTCAAGTTTTTGCATAGCATTATAAGGATGTTTAGTATCAGTTAAAGTAAATTTTGAGTCAGTTGGTCATGAACATTTGAGACATTCGGTGAACAAGATGTGAATTGTCATGACATGATTTCATGGGTGATTCTTCTTACTGCGAAGATGGTCTATGTAGAATAGTGAGAATATTTCTATGAATGGTAAAGCATAAAACGTAAAGGTGACGCTTGATTGCGTTGATACCTCGTGCAAACGCGTGATCCGCTTGAGTGCCATAACGTAGACGCAACGACCTTAAGCTCACATAACGCCGATTTGAGCCGTAACAACCTTCTCCTGCTCGCGCGGAGCACATATTCAGTGTGGGTCGAGGATATCCATGATATGGCAGCATTATCTGACAAAAAGAGGCGCGTGGTCGGTCTTCTGGCAGCGAGGCTAGATAGTGGAAGGGACGGGATAAAGGTGCCGGACGTGTGCTTTGAGCGTTTCCATAACAATGTGAATTCTGGCTAGAAGGAGTTCTGTCTCTTCCTTGCTGCTTGGCTCAGCCACAAGTTCAACTGCCAGTACCAGGAATTCGAACGAAGGCACAACTCTCATCTACAGCTTTCGCCGCACTCGCTGTACGAAAAATATAACGATCATACACTGATGGTTCGACAACCATGGACAGTTCTGCAGGATCAGTGACCTTTCGTGCGAAAGTCACCCCCTTGAAGTTGAAGACGTCGCACCAGACGACATTAACAGTCGTGGAGCTTGCTGCTCTTCGTAGCGCACTTGCATAATTCGAGAGTAAGCACCTCATAAATGGAGCGTTTTAAGTGACTCCAATGCAGCTCTACCTTGCTTGCTTTCTGCCTTACGCTGTTGATCCTACTAACAACTAGTTCTAGAAATCAGAGAGCTCATTCATGGCCTCGTCAAGCAAGGACACGACGTCACATTTCACTGGGAAACGAACAGGCCGATGAAGCTGCTCGACTTGCTCATGAAGACGGTGTGCAGGAACCAATCCCGCTGTCAGCAACAGATGCAGCAGCGAAACTGCGAGTGCTTGCAAGTGATGTCACACGATCGTTGCGGAACACATCTAGTTTCCAGCACACACGTCTGCATCGGCTGGATCCGTGTATTCGACTTTGTCATCCACATAGACTATACCGACCTGAGACGGTAATTTACCGACTGTGGCTTGGCGCCGCTTCTACAAAACCCTTTGCTTTCCGCATCAAAAAGAGAAGATAGTGCTGCGTGTGGCCACCGTGGCAGTGACGAAACTATCGAACAAGTTCTTTGCCGTTGTCCCCGATACAGCGCACACGGCCAATTACTCGCGACCGCACTGATGCGTCTTGGCGATCGGCCGTTTTCGGAGCAGACAGTCCTGGAACGCCGGCCTATGCAGTAGCAACAACACATGTCGGTCAAGGCACACTTGAAATTTTTGCGTTCGAGTGGCCCATTGGAGAGACTATGCGTAATTCTGACGGACGCTCCCAAAATGTTCTATAGTATTTCTCGTGCATTTGCTTTTCCTCTCCGCTATTCTCTCCGTATTTAATTTCCCCTTACCCACCGCCATTGCGGCACAGCAAACCAGAATCTCTCCGGGTTAACTCCTTATACCTTTCCCACACCGTTTATCTCTCTCGCGCTCTGCGGCGGGTGAATATAGTAGTAGACAAAATGAGCAAAATAATAAAAATAAGAAATCAAAGGTGTGGAATGAATTTTTTTTAATAAGTAAGAGTTATGCGTAAATCAACGAAAGAAGCTGTTGATCATAGCGAATTTGTGCGTCCCATTTCCATATACACGTGAATACAGTGAAGGCCTCTGTACCTCTTCTGTCGCAGTGGAACACACCTACTCAGTAGAACTGGCCGAGAACGGGCCCACACCCAGTGGCAAATTCCGAATGCTTAAATCATAGATTATGAAGGTAATCGAAGCGCCTGCAGGAATATAATACGCATTTCTATTAATAGGTGTGTGCGGTTTATCCCACACACACACATCGACCAAGTTCGCGTTTCAAAACATTTTTAATGCTTTACTTACGCGAAAAAGAGGGGCGCGTACTCGCACTTCTTTGTCGATCAGCATAGATGATCTAGAAAGTTACCGCAAGGAACACACGATACGAAGAAAGGGACAACACGAAGCGGTCTTGCGGTAACTTCCCAAGTCATGAATCACCAACTGACTTACACCCACACTCTGCTATGCAGCCTACATGACAATAGCATTTGGGGCACATATAGGCCTCGTAAATATATACGCAAATATTTCAGCCGAGACGCAATATTAGTTGACCTGTGTATCGTACACAATTTTTTTTTTGTATTCGCGACCGTTTTCTTTGTTGATGAACCTTGAAACTTCTGTTTGTGCCCGTGGCTACTTTATTCGTGGAGTGTCCTTCAAGCTGTTGTTCGTGTGCAGAATGGACTTTTTGTAGTATGTTCGTTTCTGTTAGTAAATTCTGAGAATTCTATTTTTTCATGTCTCTTGCGACGTCACTGTCGCGGATTGCTGACCCCTGTTGATTTGGTGTGTTCTGTTAAGTCTTTTAATCTTCTCTTGCTGACCCTACGGCCCCCAGCATCTACGCAAAACCCGGGAGAGCGTGGGCAAATATAGCTTCGCATTAATAATATATTGCGCTCTATCGACAATAAAGTGCGTGGTCGGCAAGCTTTGAAGCCCATGGCAGCAATTCGCATCAGAATATTGCAAACGAGATCTTCATTGAAAAAAGAAAAGAAAAAAGAATATCCGCCCGTACACATCGACCGTATACTGCTTTCATCGACTCTTGCTCGCGCACCACTGAATCACACCCTGATTGCCCGGATCTTCGCCAATCATGTAGGAGAGATATGTTTTCTTTCCAATTTATATTTGCGACAGTTTTCTCCACGTGAGCTCGAAGGCAGTCTTGCGATGAATTATTACGTTTTTACTTTTCGTGGCGCAGAGAATAAAATGGACCGGGGTAACGTGAAGGTTCTATTACAGTTATTCTTTCTTTTCCAGCTTCCTCAGTGGTCTGTGCGGCACTTCACCTACATGTAGTCATCAGGAAGTTCCGGTCGTGTGCGGTGGATGACAAAAAAAATAAAGGAAAAAAAGAAAGGAGTAGAATCGAGCGAAATGAATCGCCACATTAGAGATGCCGTGGAGTGTGCACGACCTGTAAGAACTACTGTGACTTGGCGACATTAGTTCCCGAAATTGTCCAACAGTGGTTCGGAGGAGGATGTTCGCTCGCTACGCGCCACCATGCTGTGTTCAAGAAAGGGCACTGAACTTTAGAAAACAGTACTCTACCCCCAGCCGCTTTCCTCCGACGTGCGGTAACGTGACCAAAGGCTGTAGAAAAGGCGCCGCGCTGGAGCACTTGCTGGCATAGCACGGCAAGATGAATGTCCCTCCGATTCGTATACAAAGCTCAAGGCGTTCCCCACTTTTCCAAGCTAAGTTAGTTTCAGAATACGTAGTAAGAAGCTCATAAGTACTATCAGCATAAATTTTTCACGAAGACTTCACTTTGGCGGTGAATTTGGGTTTTCGGGGGGCAGGCGCCCCGTCATGCTTTTCTGCCTTTTCGCCAGTCCCCTAGGTACACTCTTTTGCTAGTTGCCTGAAAATAAACTAGAATCTTCAAACTTCGAACATACTTCAATATTTAAACCCGAACAAGCCGAAAGGACCACAGCGTATTGTCGCGTTTCCTGGTTCGACTGGCATCTGTAATGGTAGCTTAATTTAGGCTCAGAAACGTACGTCTGGGGACTGCACCCACCACTTTTACAAACCGTCCACGGAGTGATTGCGTCTCGAACTTGCATACGATTACGCACGATAGGGTTTCCGATCAGCTTGTTCTTGTTCGCATTTGAATTTATGCTGATGGAATACTTATCAATGCCTATACCCTTTAACCCCTCCTCCCATTTAGCCTCGATGATTTACTTGCGTTTATGTACGTCTTTGAGAAAATATTTTCATTATCTGCATGCATCTGTTACGGCTAGTTACATTGAGCGTACTATACTGAACACCCGTAAGCGGCACTCTCCTGCTTCGGCTAAACAAGCGCACATGGCAGCACAGAGGACATCGTGCACACTGACTGTTCTTGAAAAGGCGTGCTTCGCGCAGAATCCGGATATGAAGGGTGAATGTGGAGTCTTGCCAAGTCTCTTTTTTTACATTTTCTTTCTTCTATTTCCCTTACCCCTCTGCCTTGGAACCAAGCGTCAGTATAGTCGTATAGGTATACAGCGACATCAAGATTACCGACGGGACTAAATGCAAATAGGTGCCTACTTATCTTCTGCGAATGCCATTTTGCACCTCTAATTTGATAAAGCTACTTTTTATTACCTTAGCTATTTATGCAAATCTTTAGTGATATGGCTTCAGAGAGATAAAAATTAACACGCGGAAATGTTTGCGAACTATACAGATCGAGCCACCGCAGTGAGTGGGATAGCTGTTCTAATAGAACGAAACCGGATCTTTCCGTGTTGTAATGCCACAGATGCCTTCTAACTGTCTGGAGACAAGAATAAGAGAAATAAAGAAAGCAATTTCAACGGTACCAGGAAAGAATGCCAAATAAGAAAAAAAAAGAAAGAAAACAAATCATTCCGCTCCTCGGGACCGCTTTTCTCTCAGCTCACGCACATTGGCTACACTGGGCTTCGTCGTCAAGCCAAATTGACCGAGGAGTGCGGTTCCCTTCCGGCGAAGAGAGGACCGAACAGAAAGTTCCGCAACGACGGGGATAGAAGAGAAACACGTGAGCGCGGATTGCGGAGCAGGCATTGAGTCGGCGACATGACCGTAACCGAGCCCGAGGAATGAAAAGCGAAAGGCAAAGAAGAGGGGGAGGCAGGCAACCATTTTTCGTCCAAGTCCATTGATCCCAATCGCGGTAATCCTCGCGAGCCACTGCCTCGCGGGGCGCGCTGTGGGCCGCCGGGCCGGAGGTCAGGTCGGCTCGGCGGCGGGCGGCGCGATATTAGGGCCCGCAGGAATCCGAGAGTGAGGACGCGGGGAAGGGGGCGGGCTTGCAAAGCGTCGACGAAACCCGGGAGAGCCGAATTAATTCTCGGGTTACATGGGCCACCCAATTATTGGGCTGGCCTGTAACGCTACGTGAGGTCGTTTATTCCGATAAAGGTTGTCGCCGTCCCGCGGACGTGTGCGTTTGTGCGAGCCCGTTATGCTCGTCGCTGCGCGCTCTCGATAAAAGTAGGAAGATCGACTGAAGTTTTCGTTTCGATTTACGTTCGCTCCTTCCTCTCATTTTCATTCGAAGTGTGAACTCGTCTAGGGACAGAGTGCGCGAACGTGAAAGGGTTGACAAAGGGATGGCTGTGTGTGTGCGTGTGTGTGTGTGTGTGTGTCATTTCATGAGACGCACACGAGTCCAGATACTGCTTCATGATGAAGCTACATGTGTAAGTGAACCTTTGATTTGATATGTTAAATACATCATTTAAGAGCAAGCTTTAGCCCGGGTGCTCCTATCTAAATGCTTGTAGAAGGAGAATTCTTTTTTCTAGGCAACCACTGCACGGAATTTGACTGGGTTTGTTGTATTTAAAATAAAAACTTAAAATGTGGTGACTGCTTGTTCTGAATTTTTGATTTCCCTCGTCAATCTTTATTAAAAATTCACAAAGATCGGAAATTTTCAGAAAACGAAACTATCAAGTTTACAACTTTGTAACTCTGTGTCGAAAAATGATATCACAATTCGGTAAATCGCATCTAATAGTACATCTAAAGTGGACAAAATTGATATGTTACACATGAATCTAAAAAAAAAAAAACTAGCAACATGTAAATACAGCTTTTGCAGAACCCGTGTACAGAACGCAACGAATTCACGTAAGACATAAATTGACGTGTCGAATTTGTCCGCTTTGAATGATTTAACGTATGCCGTTTACATAAACGCGATATCAATTCTTGATGCAGAGCTATTAATTTGTCAACTTCGTGCTTATATTTTTTCAAAGTTTTGAATTAAAAAAAGATCTTTTAACGAAATTCAGGCCCTAAAGCGGAATTCCGCTTGCAACAGTCACTAGAATTCAACTTTCTCTCTAAAATGCAACAAACTTCATTAAAATCGGTCTAGGGCTTATTTCATAAAAGCGTTTCTGCGTTTTACATATGTTTGAATAGGCCGCGTCGGAGTTGGGCCCAAGCTAAAGCTGCCTCTTCAGCCATAAACACTTTACTGCTAGCTTGGTTCGTACACAAATATACATATGGCACATGCTGTTCCCTTTTCAAGTATCAGTAAGGTTGTATAGCGGCTCGAACATTAACTTGTTGCCTCATTCTGCGTCACATCAATGACGTCATTCGATAAGCTTGATGACCAGTGAGGTTTGTGTACTCCTATTATTCAAGACGTGGCAGGCGAACTGTTTTCAAGCGCACATAACAACGCTGTTAATTGCAGGTGGTAGGTGGTTTCCTTGAATGTTCTTTATTAATTATTTGCCACATTTTTGTAAATGTTTGCGGAAACGAAAAGTTGCTCTCTGTTGTGTGTGAACTAGGACAAACACCGCTGAAGGCCTTAGCTTGTTTTCGTGACGAAGCAATACATTCAGGTGCTCTTTTTTACCCTTTTGCAGTAGAAATGTCGACTGGATTACGAAAGAAAATTGTGCATACGCATTCTGTAAATTCAGTTCTATAGAAACTTTAATCGTCTCGGAGTCGCTGGCAGAACAGCGATTTTTTTCTTTGTCTTGTACTGCGCTAACTTGGCCGGTTACGGTCTATACTTCCCCTTTCTTTCATTGTGTTACTCGCCATTATTTTCATTGATTGAGTGTATTCATAATGCAGTTTCACCACACTGTACGTGTCACCGACTCCAGCGTTTTATTATTCTTTCCGCATGTGTTTTTTCACGTAATACATTTAGTTTTATTCCTTTCTTATTTTATTCTGGGGGTGGGTGAGAATGGAAGCGGGTGCTGCTGTTGCCTTCTTCAATTTTTATAGTCATACGCTCGTCTTCAGCTGACGCTATTTCACGCTAGGTTTATATTCATGTATGCACCCTCCTACACAAGCCCGTATATACATACAGCGCTAATAAATAAATAAATAAATAAGTAAGTAAATAAATAAATAAATAAATAAATAAATAAATAAATAAATAAATAAATCGCTTTATGCATCACATCAGTCGACTGTAATATATGTTACATCTCGTAAGCTTTTCAAGCATATTTGAACGTCTGCCACTAAGTTACATGCAGGTACACCCTTGAGCAAATTGGACACTAATTTTCATTAAGAAGTTCATACGACATGTATGCCTAGCGCAAAAGTATTTTGCCATACTGAATGGTCAGCGGGAAGGTCATGCTCCCTAAACATTCCCGTGTCAGTTATATACTTGTACGCTCGACACGAAATTGATCGTTGCTCGAAGATAAAGCTGGTGTTTCCCCCCCCCCTCGCCCCCTCCCCGCTCCCACCTCTATTGCTCGCCGGTATACGTGCGATCTCTACAGGTAAAAGAACCACGTATTGCGGGGTGCTTCGTATTTATTTATTTCTCACACGTCTTGAGAGCAAGCCAGCGTCGAGAGTCCTAGAGAAACCTCGGACATGCGTGTCAACCGGACCGTGTATCTCGACGTCGGCCTCTTAGATTCCCCCCCTTCTTTTTTCTTTCTTTCGTTGCAGATAAAAGGATTCGCGTCCAAAGTCAAGTGTCTGGCCTACAGCTACGCGGGGAGTTTTTCGAGATTTTTCTCGACGCTCTACCGGTGGCAAGACGTCATACGCGCCGCGAGTGTTGCCACGGCAAACGTTAAGTGTGCGAAACGAAGCTATAAACACCGACATCACAAGCCGCAAACAGTGCAGCAAGGTCTCCGAACACTCAAAGGCGCTCTCACTAAAGCGCGCCGCCGTAACACAAAACAAGCAGTTCGGAAACTATGGGATATGCGTGTTGGGCTCGCATTTATACCCGCAACAACAGGCGCGAAGCGATGATAAGAACTGTTAACATTTGGCTTAAAAACGTGTATACAATTACTGATGGAAACTTGATGAAAGCTGTCAAGAAAAATAAAGCGATGATCAGGCTCGCAATCTCCAGCGATAAACAAGACCGGGGCTAGAAAACACAAACGAGCTTTTCTTTGTGTTCTTTCAGCGTCTTTCGTTCGTGCCTTGTTTGAGCTGAGGCTCCAAATAACCGAATTTCAGGCTACAATCAGCACAAATCGGTCGCAGCTTCGTGATGGCTGGAGCTACAAGCAAGAACCTAATAGCATAATCTTGAATGTACAACACCTCTGAAGCGTGCTTCATGCAATTGGTAAGATCTGGTTGATACACTCTACCCTCTGTAAAAGAGAGGAGACGTCTTGTCCAGGCAGCGCCATTAGACCGGAGTCAGGTTAGAAAATTCTTGTTGAGATTACAGTCAAACGTTATCAGCCAGGATGATTTGGTGCGCCGTGCATGAGCAAGGCAGTCGAGCCGAAGTGGTGGATATTATGAACTTCCGTCAGCGTTTTCCAGGTATTTTAGTTCATGGTGCTATCTCTGGCGCGTTGTGTACAAAGTCGTCGAAATCAACATGGCGCATCAGTCGTAATCAAGAACCTGATTTTTGCCGCTTTGTTTCACTAAGACGACTTAGTTGAGGACGTGCAACGGAGCTGCCTCGCAAAGCCTTGCGCACCGTAACTCAATAATTTCAATAAATAAATAAATAAATAAATAAATAAATAAATAAATAAATAAATAAGTAAATAAATAAATAAATAAATAAATAAATAAATATACTGCGTACTTCAATACCAGTGATATTTTTTAAGGACGCAGTAAGCTAACGTAAACACAACGTTAACTTTGAACGCATACTTCATTCCCTGTGTTGCACTGGGAGGTTAACTACAGTGCATAGCTCAAGCACACAAAAAGAAAAAAATAAAACAGAAACAAATCATGGACTTTTTTATTAGCTTAGCAGCACTTCTTGTTGGACCAGTGTCGGTTTATAGTTGAAGAAAAACGCAGCTTAAAGTAAACAGATGGCGAGGCTCCCTCTCGTCGTCTTTCTTGTTTCTCCATCTTTTTTTTCTTTTATTTTTCTTGAAGGGTGGTGCTAGATTTTTTTTATATTTTAGACAGACAGTGCTGGTAGGAAGAGCATCTATGCATGCGACTCTCTTCAAGTACACGTCTTCCTTCCTACATGCTGCAAAACTTAATATTTTTCTGTCGCTTTCCGCTACTTCGACGAGCGCGTCCTTTATTCGCCGTTATTGGTCTTACTCCTTCATTTCGCCTTTCCTGATTTCAAGTGCGCGGTCTCCACGAGCGAGCCCGCTATCTAAAGAGAAGCACGTCTCCAAACACTCAGTGCCACTAAAACTGCCCCCAGTTTCAACACCTATAGTCCGAACGGCGTACGTGTTAAATAGGGCGCAGTGGAGATACCGGTTTACTTCCACGGGGAGGAGGGGGGTCTCGCTTATAGAAAGAAAAAAAAAAGAGTATTGGTTCTGCGTCTCCAATGAGGAAACACGCACCCTCGGTCCAGTCAGCTCTGCGCGTGTCTGCCGCCTCGAGCACTCTGCAGCTCTTCGCGGTGGACCGACGTGCGATCGACAGCCCATCAAATTTTTTTCGGCCCGCCTGCGTTCGAGCCGGATCCGGAGCTTCCTCGGAACAGCGGCGCGGCGTGCGCGACCCCACGCCAGTCTGGCACGCGCTCAAGATTACGGCAAGCGCGCCCGAGCACAGTAAAAATCCCGACTGTGTGCAGATTAGTCGCGGTCAAGCTCACAACCAGTGCACGCCCCGAAGTTAGAGTATCAGCCTTCCGCGTTTCTCGGCTGTACATTTATCGAACTGGTTGCGTGTAACATTGGCAAACCTGTTGTACGCATACTAATTCTTTCAGGCTGTTTCTGAGAAGGGATGCCGGGCTTTCCTCTTTGCTTCGCTCATAATTATTATTTTTTTCTTTCATTTTTTTTTCTTCTTTTCCGGTGTTCCTCCTGCGCACTCTACGAAAAGGGGCTCCTCCGCCAACTGCAACAGGTTGTCGTCGTAGCCTGAGAACGCGACAGAAAAGCTCAACAATGGGTGTGCACCTTCCTCGGGAGAATCTCGAAAAAGAGCTCGGCCAGGAATCGAAAGTGCGAGCGAAAGCTGATTGCGCGCCGCGGGAGAATACATTGTGTTCTGAAAAGTGGGGATGATCGGAAAAATGTGCCAACTTTACAGAAACGCTGAAATGAGTCGTTGGACATTAATTGAAGGGCACGGGCTTTCAACGGGAACGATGAGATGAAGAGAAGGGAGTAAAGGGGAGAGAGGGAGGTGTGGGGGCAAACAGCGATTTCGTTCGTGCAAACTGTCACGATGGCGCATTCGCCATGTTCTCGTTGGGTAGTACGAATGTCTAGACCCCGTTCTTACGGAGCCTACTTGCTTACCCGAGTAAAGTAAGTTTTATTGTTCAAAAAGAATTAACAAAAACAAACAAAATTAAAAAAAAAGACGAGGAGGGCCATTGCCGGATGAGAAAGGCCGCAGGCGTTGTAATTGCCTCACCAGTAGGTGTACACCTCCCAGTGACCGAATTCATAAATCTCTTTGTTCGTAAGAGCTGTTTGTAATTCGTCGGGTGAGCGTCCGCTATTAATTTGTTCGCTGTCACAATTGGTCGGAAAATGTCCTTAAGAAGCGTAGCAGTGTATGGACTGCTTTGTGAATACGAGTTACTACACTAGGTTGGTTCATAAGGAAAGTGGCCTGTACTCAGGATAGCAAGCGTATTATTGAATGCGACCGGTCAAATATATATATATATATATATATATATATATATATATATATATATATATATATATATATATATATATATTGGCCCAGGGATCCAAATTTACCCTGGATTACGTTCGCAAGGGCTCATCGTCGCCGGGCAATTGCGATAACGACGAACCTGATATAAGGAAAGACTGCCGTGCATTACGAAAGAGTTATTAGGAACAAAATTGTTTTTGAATTAGGCCCCCGTTTTCAAATAAAAAGTGATATTCGTGAGTAAGAAGTATTCGCCATTCGCTAGCCACTTTCGGTAATAGCATGTTAACTATCAGGATTGGATGACGCCCAGGGACCAAGTCAACGAAATTTTTCGCTCATAAAAACTCTTTGTCGTGGGCCGGTCACCTTCGCTAATATTCGATATGTTGATTTACCGGCGCCTGCTCCTACGAACCATGGTAGCGTATAGCCATTCATGGTGACGTGCGTATTACCGAAAAGTCCCAAATAATAGCAGGAGTTTATCACAAACGAAGCACTTTATTAATATGGCATCTAGTTTAGTATTCATGAAGCAGTTCATACGGTAAAACAGTTGGCAAGAACTTAAGCCTTTCACTTGTGATAGCGACGATAATATTAGGTACGACGGCCTGCCAATAAAGGCAGGTCGAATGAACGAAAAACTGAGAATTCAGCCAATGCGACCCAGGAGCCTGCATTCACAAAACACTTTCTCGTATTTATACATATAGGAACATGGACCCGCCGATCATCATAGCGGACATGTTGCTTAGAGTGACCACGCAATAACAAAACATTCTTACGAACTATTTTGCGAACTATATTTGTGAATGCGGCCATCGGGTCCATGGTAAGAATTTATGACGTTTATCGGGTCGAATTCACAAAAGGTTTCGTGCCGAATTCACAAAGCTTGTCGTTCGCAAGTGCCCGTTACCGTTGGCTGGCCGCCTATGCTAATGATATTCTAGCATCAGGGTTAATCGGCTGTAAAATGGCCTTACGAATATTTATAGCGTAAGAACTTTTCGTGCATGCGGACCTTCGTTTGCAAGTTGATCTTTGTGATTGGTCGGCCGCTTCCGATAATAGTACGCCCAACATTAGGATTGGCTGGCAGGATTCTAGCGTAAGAGAGGGCAGAACTCATTACCGTGTATAGCCGCCTTCGCCTACAATATGTTGGTTATCACGATTGTGCGACACTTATTCTTACCAATCGCTGCAGCGTCGAACTACTATGCGAATATACGGGCTGCCAATCGTGACGAGGGAACATAACAACGGCGTCCAGCCAATGAGAAAATTGTTACAAACGAGGCGCTCTGTGAATTAGGCTCCCTCATATGTAGTTCAAAAACGTTACGTTTTGAGCGAGTTGGTTGTACATGATTCTTCTTAAACATTTGCGCGCGCAAAGACAGGACGTCGAACGAAGTCATGCTGTGTGTCCTTCTTCGTTCGACGTCCTGTCTTTGTGCGCGCAAAAGTTTAATAATATCCCTTATATGAGCGTATTAAGGAAATTTCTCTTACATCAGTGGCGTTCGCGATTGGCTATTGCCACTGCGATTGTTTTGTTACCATGCATATCCCTACCGTGATCGGCAGACGCCCAAACGCCGGCCTAGAGAAGTTGTGATAACATGTTGCAATTAAGTGAATTTTTTCTGGGGCAAAATTTACAAAGCTTTTCGTTATTAAAGGCTGTTTGCTAATAATATGCCCGACATCACGATTGACTGGCATTTGTTATTACGGAAAGTTCTAGCACAGGAACTTTTTTGTTTATACGAACCCTGAGGCAGGGTCTTGGTGCCATGTTTGTAAATTATAGTTTGTACCCTAAGGGGTTCTTAAGAGCAAGTGCTGGTCAATCGTAATGGCGATCATATCTTTAGTGAACGATACTGGACAATGACAACTATCTGCAACGAATTGAAAGCTTCTGCCACCTGGGACAATTATTTAAACGCGTTTCTTACCCTGGAGTGTTCCCGTAAGTATAATTTTCGGATAATGAGGATAGCGAACACAATATTAGCAGATGCCAATGTCAAACAGATTTTACGAGCAAAAATCTTGTTGTTCACGAAGTTTTTTTTTTTTTTTCGTAAAGAATTTAGTTTTCGCAGGCCGCCTTAACAATATGTTCGCTGTTGCGATATAAGGGTGCAGGTTCTTGCGAAACACCAGGAGACGCAGTTCACGCCGTGAATACGGACTGTTTGTCAGCTTTTTGTCATTGCTAGCCGATGTCGCTTCCGGCTACAGTCGCTCTCACTGTTGACTAGCATTTGTTCTTATAAAAAGACGTACAGTAATTGCAGCTTCGTGATCGCGACATGGGCCGCCCACCCGAATGCGGGCCCTGGGCCTGTATTCCCAAAAGAGTTCGTACACTATCATTTCGTGCAATAGTTCGCAAACTGTTATTAGCCACGGCGACCAGATAAGGACGCACAATTCTTACGAAAAAAAAAATAGTTTGCCGAATTAGGCTCCTCGCTCGTTTGCATAACAATTCACATAGATACTCACCTGTATGGACCAAAGAGAAACTACTTTTTTCATACAGGTACATTCTGTGATATATATATACATTAAATAAAGCATTGATGCACAATCGTTGATGCGAACAAGGTTGGTATTTGAAAGTATGCGTAAATGTGTTTTAGTATTCGCAAAGCACACTTTATATCAGTTCGTACGACCAGGCGCCGGAGAATGGCGGTAGCGAACATATTACCAGCAAAGGTGAACCGCCGCTGGAAAAGTTTTTACAAAGAAAAAATTTCGCGAATTCGCCACGAGAACGATTTGCAGGCTGTGTCCAAACAATTCGTGTGCAAGACGAACCCACCTGCGGTTCTTCTGAGACATTAGTTCGTGCCCTCATTTCCTCGCTTATCTGCCAGTCGTAAATTTGTTCTGTCAGCGTTCTCTAAGTGCAATTTGAAGTTTTCTTGCTCACCGACGGCTGTTTAGTTATGTGCGCCAGGAGTGATAGAAAAAAAAAAGAAATAGGGGAGAGGGGACCAGCTCGTCTTCTACGAGATTCAACACTAAAAGCGCTTCAATGCCCCCACAGCGGTATGGAAGATATATAATTCTGTCGAAATGTCAGTCAGCCTCTCACATAAGAGAAACTGTTTCAAGGAGGAGTCCAGATAAAAGATCGCAGTATTGAGAGAGCAACCAGCGCTTACAACGTTCAAACTTTTCTTCAGAATATATATATAGACCCGCTGCACTCGCAGTACTTGCATCACAGCTGATCATACGTATTGTTACTTTCTACCACTGCTATAACTATTCATTTCCCTCTTAACTCTAACACAAGACTCTGTAGAAGCGCGTAGTTTCCTCTTTTCTTTATATATCCCTACGCGCGTATACATTTGCAAGCGCATTTCGTGTCAGTACTTCCGATAAAAAATTGCAGAATATATGCTGCAATTTTTTATCGTACGCATTTCAGAGTGTCGCACAAGCTCACCTCTGCGCCTTCGTTTGCAGTGCTTCGTCGAATGGAACGAATAACTAATGAGACGAAACGAACACAAGGAGACAGTTCTGCATTTACGCATGAACACGCCGGTGATAGCGTGGGTCAGCCTGTTTCCGTACGAGTTTCAAGACGGCACCAATTTCACAAGCTTCCACGCAAAATACCATAACGCGCGCTGACAAACGGCTCGCGAAAAAGCGAAAGGAAATGATCTCAGACGTCAGTAGCCTGTCTCGGTATACGCAGCAAGCGGAAGTTTTCCCTCTCATTGTCTTATTTCATCTATAGACAGCATGCTACGTTAGTTGTCGCGTACATCATCCAAAGTGAATGATTAGTTATCGGAAAACGCACTGGTTCATCAAGAAAACTGCTACGCGCACGTGCTGTTTCAGCTAACGCCGACAATGCTTAATTTGGACTATATATATATATATATATATATATATATATATATATATATATATATATATATATATATATATATATATATATATATATATATATATATATCTTCTTTTGACCAGACCATTTTATTTACTGCAGCGTAGTGTCGATCCGAGGCCCGTGGCAGAGCCAAGAACGTCCCGAAGTGATCAGTGCGCTTGTTTTTTTCTTTTTGTTTTTTTTGCGCCACTTGCTCGTTCCGTGTGCGCTGCGAGAATGCTCGTCTGAGCATTATTCGGTGTTCGCGCGTGCTCGCTCCTCCCTCTCCGTTCGGCAAATCAAGTTCTCGCGAACAGGGAAGTGGCCAGTTAGGTGGCGAGATTGCGCGTGCGAGAAGACCGCCGCGTCCACGCCGGCGCCGAGCATCAACACGACGGCGGGGTATCGCGATGGCACGAGGAGCGGGGAAAGCAGCCCACATCTCCGGGGCCCCCGACGCCTGTGTTTGTTGACAAGCGCTCGCTCTGAGGGACCGCGGACGGTGGCACGCGAATCGTCGCCACGCTCCGATCGCGGACAGCGCGCAAGGAAAACGAGAAAGAAGAAATCGCCGGTGTCGATTGGGCAAGCGAAGCCGACTGGCTGCGTACCCGGGACACAGGTACGCTCGACCGCGACGCACGGGGTAAGTGGCCTCGCGCCTTGCGGTAAATAATCGCGAGAATATTGGCCAGTTTCGGTTGTTTCGGGCGGCCGTAGCAGACGACGCGGGCGCGATAAAAGCGGGGGTGTCAGCTGGCGTCTGGGCGCCGGTCGCAGCCGGGGTCAAGCCGGGGCTGTGGCGACTGCCAAGGAGCTAAGTGTTATTTCTATCCCTGCGCTCACCTCTTAAATTCGGATTGGAAAATCCGGCGACGAGCGCAGCGGTGGTTGCCAGCAGCAGGGGAAGCAGAAGCGCCGGCCGCATGGTCTCGCACGGAGTGGCGCTCGGTCGGGGCGCAGTCCATGCGCGCACACACGGGAGAAGGGGGGAGCACAAGTTGCACGGCCGCTCGCTGGCGGGGAGCCACGTGAACGCCGCCGGACCCGATGGGGGGCTGCTTCGCAGTCAGCGCGGTCTTTGCGCCGATGCCGCGATGCGAGGGGCTCAAATAAGCGACGCGGGCGACGCCCCGCGGATGATCTTGGCAACTGGGCTCCCGCTAGCTTCGCCGCTGCTCCTCCTGCGGCGGGATTCGGAGGAGAGGCGAGGCCTCTTCTCACCTGTGGCTGCTGCCGCCACTGCGGTGAGCAGTGACGGACATCTGGCCCGCGCGTCCGACTCCATCGGTGGGAGTCGAACCCGCGACCTTTGGTGGTAATTAAGACGGAGTTAATTAATACACAGGTAATTAAGATAGAGTTCATTAAGGCACTTGAATCCAGGACCATTGGTGGGAGTCGAATCCTCGACCTTTTGAATTAAGAGGTATGACTAAGTGAATTAAGAGGAATAATAATAATAATAATAATAATAATAATAATAATAATAATAATAATAATAATAATAATAATAAGTTTATTCACATCAAACACATGATGCTGGAGACCAGAGGAAAAAGCTGCCTACATAGCTTGACGAAGCCACAGGCCCCCCACAAGATAACGGCTGCACAGCTGCGTGATTCCAAATACATTAATCATAGTGAAACTCACAGAACCTCACAATGCGAAAGTACATATTGAATTGCCACAAGTTTATGAAGGAAAAAAAAAGAAATACGGTTTACACTGCGTCAAAAAAAATTAATGTCACATTTACAGACAGTTGGAGTGGCACGAGACAAAGGTATTAGGGGGTTTGAAAAAAATGCGTAATTCTTCAAAAGTTATGCTCTCTAACGTGAGCTTGTTTCTGTGTAATGTGTTTAGTTGTCTGGGTAACTTGTTTTGTAATGTTTGTTGGCCGTATGTTGTTTTGTATGTTCGCATTTTTCAAGGTTTATTATTTCTTGTGGGATACACGGCTTTGTTTTCTGCCAGATAAGCCAGTTGCCGCAGAAAGGAGGACGTTTACATCTATGATCTATGATTATAAGTTTTACAAACTCTATAATCATAGATCCTAGTGACTTGTATAACATCGTATTTGCGGAACAAAGAAGTGTGGGTGTAATTGGAAACACCCTCTACAGCTCGTAAAAAACGTTCTTGCAATACGTGTAATTTCTGGAGGTTAACTTGTGTCGTCCTCATCGCAATAATGTAACCTAGATAGAAACAAGGTGTTATAAATAATTTTCATCATGCTACGTAGTATGACACTGCGGTTTCGCGAAATTAGTCCAACCAACTGCAACAGCTTAGCTTTCACGGTGTCAATATATGCATTCCATAGCATATTTTGATGAAAAACTATTCCTAATGTTTCAAAGCTTGGTACGATATCCACTGGAGATTCGTCTATTAATAGAGAATTACTTATGGTAACACCTTTGTCCTTGTGCAAAAAATACTGATTTGGCCTTCGGGACCTTTATTCTTAAATAATTTTGGTTAGCCCATTCTTGTAATGGTATTAGTAACAGGTTTCCTTCAATAATTAGTTCCTTCATTAATGACCAAGCGAAGCAGACTAAGCGAATTCAGGGGGGTTGTGTACGTCATGTGCCCGTCTTTAATGCACCGGCCCTTGCGCTTTACACCTTCAAGTCGTCTTAGAGATAACATAAGAGACCCTGTGAATTTTTGTTGTTTTCCTATAAACTTGCCTCGCTGCTATAAGAACGCTTAGATGTTCTGCATTCTGTGGGTTACCTCATTAAAAATAAAGTGATATGGCGTTGTTGTTGCGAAGTCCTCGTTGGCATTGATGCAGTCGATGCCTTCAACATCGCTTTTCACCCGCCGCGGTGTAGACCAGTGGCTATATAGACCAGTGGCAAGGTCGCGGGTTCGAGCCCGGCGGCCTCGGTGGCACTCCGAAGAGTGCGGAATCAAAAAAAAAAAAAAAAAGAACGCTCGTGTACCGGTCACTGGGTGCACGCTAAAGAACCCTAGGTTGTCAGAATTATTCAAGAGCACCCAGTACGGCATGTCTCGCAATCGGATGCTCGTATTGGCAAGTAAAACCCATAATTTATTTTATTTCATTTAACATTGTTTCCCACCAACCGCCTGGTCCTCGGAGCATCTTGCATTGCAGGTACGAGCCATGTTTCAAGGCTGATCATCGTCGTTGTCTTGTACGCCACTTTTGTGCCGCCAGTGCTGTTTTCACGCGCGTGGCGGCGAAGAACTGCGCGACCACGCACCGCCATCTGGCCAAACGTAACAACGCGATGTAGATAATTTCATCCTCGTCCGCCACGGTATTGCTCGTTCTCGTTTCCGAGATACGTGCACGGACGCCACCGCCGTCAGAGTTTGCGCGGAAATCTTGAACTACAATTTCCGATCGCCGTAATGAATGCCATACAAAGTAAATAAAGAGAGCGATAGCCCAATGAGCAGCGCCCCCGACTTCCTAATGCCCATTACTGCCGTGGCTCGAGTTCGAACCCGAATGCTGGTGGTTGTGCACGGTCAAGATTTCTTTTGCTTCGCCCTGTGGCGATCGGGAAGCTGGGGATGAAAAAGGTGGTCTGACCACGACAAAATAGCGCCGATGGCGACAACGGTCGCCGTCAGAGTGACGGAATGGTCGACCGAATGCACAGACAAGGCAAACCCAGTTTCTAGCACTTTACTGCTCTCGCACTAACAGCACGTACAGATGAAAGCTAAGCGTAGGCCTTGAAAGTGGGGAGGGGGGTTCGTGCTATATGTGCCGAATTCTCGGTCGCTTCATGCCTTTACACACTCCCACCCTGCGTAGGGAAGAAAATCAGAGTGACCTGACTGCATTTCCTTCCCATTACCTCCCTCTTAGTGGTTTCTCGAAGTTTTCTACCCCACACTTGGCTCTCGGCGCCCTGCTCCTCTGAAAGATAATGATACACGTTTTCTTTTCTAAGTGAAATATGGACTTAAGGAGAGCAGAAATCCCGTGTTTGGAAGTTTCCCACAGTTTGTATCCGCGCAATGGCGTATTTGCCACCGTTTTGCTTTTCGCTGCGCTTCTGCGGTGCCATAATTTTATTCAAGAGACTGAGCCGGCGGCTGAAGATGGCTCCCGTGAGATCCTTATCGCTAACGCGCCGCTCTTGGCCATGCAAACGAATGGGAAAGATGCAAGCGGCCCTCTCTGGGTATAATTGCACCAAACGACCACGAACACTGATTGATAGCCTGACTGACTGATTGCGTTTTAATAACCCAAGAGGATGTCGACACACGCACTACGCGAGGCGCAAAAGCAATAATGCGATAAGAATGCGCAGGTTATTGTTATTACAGGTCATTAGCCAGCGTTGTATTTGTAATGGAGCTGGCATGAAGAGATAGCCATCACTAATAATGATGTCTGTTTCACGATATGGCCATAAAGGTTATACCGGCTCTGCCTCGGGTCTGTAAAACTGTTAGCGACTGTAATGCTAGCTGGGAGTCATAGACCAAAAAATAAAAATAGAAAGAAAGGAAAAATAAAGCCCACAACACTGTTGTTTTGCTAACTAATATTGGCATGTGTGTAAATGATTCTTGCGACTTAGAACTAACATAGGTTTTTCGTGTCTTTTGAAGAAGTATAATACAACTGTAGTTAAATATCAAGATCGGCGGATCCCACGGATATTTGTGAATCGGAGATAAACGAAGATTTCTTTGACGCTTACTGAAATGTCTCCCCACTTCGCTTCTACGCCGCATTCACTTCTGTGTAGCTCAAGTTTCCCGGCTCAATGCACGCTCTCGTCCAATTTTGTTCACTTCTTTCTCCGCGTTCGGCTGCTTCTGTTCCCAACTTGACATGAAATCGGCAATAGGCATTTGCTCTGAAACACTATCTATCACGGAGCTTTGGTATCCGTCTTCTGGATTACGCTACAATCTATGCGGCCGTATTCACGGCCATATGCTTGGCCGTATACAAACTTCCGAACAGTGCGTCACGCATACTATTGCTCGTAGACTGCCTGCCAGTTCTTATGTCGCTAGGAAGCACAAGTAATTCACGACTGTGCCGGTCACTACACTTTTTCGTTTCACCTCATGTTAAAGAAATTCATTTTTCTGTGGATACCTGGGCATCGTGGACTAACTAGTACCTAATGACATTGCAGACAGCTTGGCTAAGCTTGGTGGGCCAGTAAACTCTTAAAGAGAGTTTACCCCCTTTTGGTCGTATCTTGTCCCTCGACAATTATCCTCATCTGTCTCACCAGCATTTGCTTTCTTTAACGCTGCGACCCCAGTACTTCGAAGTACTGACAGGAAGTATCGTATTCTCGACAGGAAAGTATCGAGCGCTGAGTTTTCAATAAAGGAAAGACAAGAAAGCAGATGGACGGTTATTGTTGTGGGACAAGATAAGCCCCAAAGGGTGTAAGCATTCTTTTAAGAGTGTAGATTTCTTTATACCCAACCTTACTCTGCCGGAGGTTTTTTCTTTCTTCTTTATTTGATTCATTGCATACACACAATACACAATACTGTTTGGGCCCATAGCCCTGGCGGCTAGTTTGTACAAAGCTAGGTGACGAGATTTCGAAGACGACAATTCCTAGGTAGGAACAATGAGCCCCTCCTTGCTGCACCGGATTACGGACATTTATGTGCTCCCCCGCAATGTCCGGCCGTGTCTCTCTCGGAAATGCGAAATTTAGATTACCCTGTTACGTTGTCAAATACCGCAATTAAACCTGTACATGAGTAGGTGTGGGTACGCACCATCGAACCTTTGTGCGTCATGTGGGGATATAGAGTCGCTGCGCCATTTACTCCTTTATTGCCGAAAATATAATTACGAAAGAAAGACATACTTATAGAGCAGCCCCTATTGCGTATGGGCCTTCCTCTCTCGGTTATTAATATTTTATGTTTTTATGCAAGTACCCTTGGTCGAGCCCAAAATGAAGTGCGTCAGATTGTGCATAAATACGTCACTGCTACAGGGAGACCATCATGTTAAACCCCTTTTCCTCATTATTAACACTAGATCACATTATTTTCATAATCTAGCATCTTCGTCAACATCGGCACGGCCACTATTCAAGAAAAGAACAAGAAATTTATAATCACTATTCATTAAATGTAGGTTGTACTGATCAATAGTTTAACATGACCAACCCCTTCCCCCCCCCCCCCCCCTCGTGAGTACGCGCCATAAGCTAAAAGGAAGAAGAAGGAGGAGGCTTCTTCACTTCTTTCCTCTTGTTTGTGCCTGTGTATCCGGACCTAGTGGCATGCATCCATTTTGGAGGGTTGGCCAAGAATGTTCACGTACCCAGTGGCACATGACCAGGCGCACATACCTATTGTCCCACATTGTCTATTCGGGCAGGTGCCCAGTGGCACATATAGAATGGCCCAAGTTGTATTTTCGGCAAGACACCAGGCAGCACCTAACAGCTGACCGCCAGCACCCTCAAAGATAGCGAGAGAGAGAGAGAAATAAAAATAAAAAAAGGCACGGATGTTAACCGAAAAAATATCATCTGCTTGGCTACTATACACTGGGGGCAGAGACAGTGAGGCAAGCTTTAATGATATTCCGGAGATGTTAGCCTGGCTAATCACCTGGCATGCTATACACCCGGTGCTGGGTTATAATTATGATACACACCAGTGATCGCACAAACCCACAAGCAGCACAGATAGTCGGACAAACACACACGTACACAATATAGATAAGATAAATGGTTACACACAGCATAATTGCAAATATGTGCGAGTGACAAGTCAAAAGTTGCTGAATCTGAATACTCAAAAGCGCGTCATCACACTTGCTTTTAATATATAAATGAAGACAATCCCAAGCCATACAAAGTCAACATACATAACGAGCAGACACAGTATCCAGACGCCGAATTCGCAAAGCTTTACATTTTTAAGTGATCTTTGCCATAGGCTGGCCGTCTTCGCTGAAGATCTGACAAGCGTGACGATTTCATGATAGCTAATTTTACGAACAAGTTTAGCGTATGAACATTTCTGTGAATACAGGCCCAGGTCAGCAGAACAGAGACCTTTAAACCGTTTATCGTACCTAATCTATAAAACAAGGAAGTACAATACTGCACAAGCATTAAGGAAGGCTCGGGCATTCTCCGATTTCCCTATTTAAATACACACGAAACGTGCAAATGCTCCCATATAGAACCGCTCAACAGATTTGAATGTTCTCATTCGCATTTAAGTGAGAATGCATAAATTTAAGGACTGTCGAAAATACTATTAAGATCTATATCCTCCACCTTTTTAAAGACTTGCCAAAACATCGCCAAATAAAAAAAATATGGAGCACGGAGTTTCAACAATGTCACCCTTTACCAAAACCAGGTATGACAATTCCGCTAGCTCTGACTGTTAGTTCGTTTTAAGTAGATAAATGGTATTTGTTCGCAACTTACGTGAAATTATTGTATTGTTTAGGCCAAGTTCGGCAAAACTGCTACTTAAAAATTAGGAGCATATATAAAAGCGGTGCACAAGATGTCAATTTTGACCCAGTAGATTTGGTTTACAGATGGGACGCTGTTTTCGTTGCTAAGTTACAGAGTTGTAAATTTTAAACCCTAATGTTAGTATTATTTTTAAATTTTCGGCAAATTTTGTAAACTAGTTGATGGCCTATATAAAAAAAAATTTGCAGCGCATCCATCCTTTGGAGATAATTGTCAACGCTAACCGATTAGCAGTCTATGCTATGATGGGTGTTTAACTGATGATATGTTTTATATGTTATTATGAATATTATGAAGAGCGACCCATATCCAGTGACCCAAGCTGGCGTCCGAGAGGTTCACTCAACAGCGGCGCATACCCAATACGTGGCATGTAACCAGTGATACATACTCAGTGACCCAAGTTCCCCTCAAGGAAGTTGACTGAAGAGCGGCAGGTACCTAATGGCACATACCTAGGGACCCAAGCTTGTGTGAAATGAAAATGCTGTGATCCGGACAGAGAGAGATACCGGAAAGTACATGAAGAATACTTAGCGTGGTAGTCGCATTAAAATGTGCTCCCAGCAGTCGGCAGATTATAAGTTTTTCTTTTAAGTACAGGTTGAAAACATGCGGCTTCAACAGCGTCATTTCTCAGTATTGCAGTGTAATATTAGCAGCATTAAGAGGAACTTTCATCATCTACTTGTGTACTTGTCTCAGCATTAATTAAATTATGATATAGCTGTAACTGAAACTTAGCTTAGAGAAGTTGAATCAGTTCATCTACCTGGCTATATGTCATGCTATCGCCACCTCGAAACAGTGCTACACTAGGAGGCGGCGCGGCGCTGTCCATAAAAATTGTTTTGGCTTACTTCACCTCAGCAATAGCTCATTTTGTATTTCATCTGCTGAGACTATCTTTATCCATCTTCAGAATAGCGTTATGGTGGCTGTTGTGTACCGGCCACCCTCGTCCAGTATAACTGATTTCGTTACTGTTACGGAAAGTACTGATTCCAATTGTGGCGTCTAAAGTACCCATTGTATTCTGTGGCGATATTAACATGGACCTATTTGGAGGTACTTATTACGATTATGTGTTTTTACTACTCTCACTTAATATGAAAAAACGTTATTTCGTCACCCACACGCATAACAGAGCGATCAGAGTCGGCTGTTGATCACGTGTTTTGCAATGCTGACGTGAATGTGTTGGCAGGTGTATACGTTGTTGTTATTGCGGACCACAATGATACTTATCCATTTTTACCTCAAAAATACATTTGCTCTTCTGGTATAACTCCCACCAAACGAGTGAACGTGTATACTATTATTGCGTGCAAAGATTACTTCAGGCTACGGATTTCGAAGCCTTTCGTGACGATGACGTGCATGAGGAGTGCGAAAACTTTGTTCAATGCATTGGCGACGCCATGAAGCGGTCAACAAGCAGCTGTTCGTGCCGAAGTTATAAGCATACCATGTGCCAATGGATGAATAGAAATATGCCCGAAGTTTTGAAGATGAAAGACTTTTATAACGATAAGTTAAAAAAAAAACTACAAGATCAGTGAATACCACCATCAAAATTTTAGCTTGTACAAAAATAAATCAGTAGGAATGATGAAAAAATCAAAAAAAGGTCTGCTATACCGACACAATTCAAAGAAATGAAGGCAACCCGAAGAAAATATGGCCAATTATTAAAGATCTCACGGGCATAGGTGACAAAGAACGCATCATGCCTGATAATCTAACAAATGACATGGCTAACAACTTCAACAATTACTTTACTAATATTGGTCTCAGCCTTGCGAAGAAGTCCCATACCCATATACCCAATTTAAATGCACCCTGTGCAGTTTCCAATACTTTTCATCTACGTGATGTAACTGAGGATGACATCAGATAGGTTATAAACAAGTTAACGGGGAACAAGGTGGCTGGCGATGACCCCATACCTTCGAGAATTCTAAAGGCAAATATTGATGTTCTGTGTAGTCTATTGTGCCCCATATTTAACCATGAATTTTCTTCTAAAACTTATCTTGACATACTTAGGACTGCTAAAGTAATACCAGTATACAGATCTGGTGAGCGGAACCTGCCAGACAGCTACAGACCGATGCCTGTCTTGAGTTGTATCAGCACCAAATTTGAAAAATTAATTTCGTGGCAATTAAAGCACTTTCGGCGTAATCGTAACGTTCTTTATCCCCAACATCATGGTTTTGTGCCAACAGGTCCACTTCTACTGCTGTTTCGATGCTTTCGCAATATATATTTTCGCTGTGCATGAAAATAACATAGTAACGGCAGTATTTTTAGACGTTAGGAAAGCATTTGATATGGTTAGTCGTTCCATTTTACTGGAAAGAATCCATTGCTCACAGACAATCACAGACAACTCACTTCATTTCTTTTCCAGTTATCTATAGGCGCGCAAACAAAAGGGAGCCATTAGTCACATTAATTCATCCTACAGTAATATTAACTGCGGGGTACCACAGGGCTCAGTTTTAGGCCCTATATTGTTCCCTCTTTATAAAAATGACGTCCCACAAGCCCTGCAGAGGTCAAAAGCATTAATGTACGCGGACGACACTGTTTTGATTTTTACAGGACACTCCCTTGCAGCTCTTCAAAATGACGTGATGACTGACTTGTCAAACATTTCGGTATGGTTTACCGATAATCAGTTGACTATCAACTGTGCAAAGACAAAATACGTTGTATTTCACTCTCACCGGAAACATATTGATGCTGCAGTTCTGAACCCACTAATAAACAATGTTCTTATTCAACATGTCCCTTCTTTCAAATACTTAGGGGTCATTTTTGATGAGCATTTACACTGGCATGAGCAAGTATGGAATGCATGCGCAAAGGTAGCCTATGAATGCTGTACATAGCAAAAGCTCGGTAATATTTTCCACAAGCTATGCTTCGTACGCTGTACTTTTCATTATGTCACTGTCATATAAGTTACTGCCTGGACTCACGGGGTGTGAAGTACACTAGTTATCTAAAACCTCTAGAACGATTCCAAAAGCGAATATTGAGAGTGATAAGCGACGGTCGGCCTATATGCAACACTTCTCAATCACAACGCGTTCCTTCAGTTCCGATGTTGCGCGGCTACAAGATTGCTGTTTCAATCAGTAACGTAACTAAAGGAAACTCGCCTCTTCCTGTTCATCTTTTTTCAGCTGATATACGCAAAACGCGACATGCTTCAACTCGTAACTTTAACCTGCCCAAATGTCATAACGTTTATGGCGAAATACTAATAGAATTTAATGGAACTAAAATTTGGAACATGATCCCTCTAGAGATAAAAACTGCATGTGATTTCGGCCTAGCATGCAAGTCATTTTTCCTGTCTATCCAAGACCTGTGAACATGAGTGTATGTTGAGAGACATGGTTTGAGATTATGTTCATTATACGTTGAAAATATGTGGGTACACACACACACACACACATATATATATATATATATATATATATATATATATATATATATATATATATATATATATATATATATATATATATATATATATATATATATATATATTTACGTGTATATATGTTTTTTTTGCGTGCATTTTCGCGCCTCTTGGCTGACCTGTGCATATTTTGTTATATATTGCATTGGGCCGGCCACTAGCCACTTAAGGCTATCGGTCCAAATAACGTATATATATATATATATATATATATATATATATATATATATATATATATATATATTCTTGACAAAGTTCCATTGCTTGATTGAAAACCATACGTGGTACGTATACGTGGTATGGAAAACCAGACGTGGTAAAAATAAATCCGGAGCACCCCAACCACAGTGTCTCTCATAACCCGGCTGCGCAGTTTCGAGACATTCAAGCCAAATATTATTATTGTCATTAAGCAAGGAAGCGAGCAAGCATACAGACAGCTTCGTGGATGCGCGGTACTGGTGCGTTCGCAAAGTTCGAGAATTTACGTTTTATTGTACTTAACCAACTCGCCCAATAAATTGCTATAAAAAAAACAAGGATTATTCTTAAAGTGACGAAGTTTTGTACATCGTGAAACTCACGAGCTTATTAGCTATGCCGCTATACCACGGAAGGGGCGATAAAGAATAATATATAAAAGCAAAGTCATAAGTACACGTCAGAGCAGTATTTGCATAAAATATAAGTACCCGTCTTTCAACAAATTCAGCATTCGCGAAACCAATTGAGTGAAGTGGCTATACTGCATAATGTTCGGTGAGGCATTATGCTCGTAAAGTGCACCGTTTTTCTTGCCATGCCATAATAAGTTTACTAATGACGTGCACTGGAATCATACCCGCCGCTGTGGCTTAGCGGCTATGGTGTTGCGCTGCTAAGCACGATGTCGCGGGTTCAAACCCCGGCCGGTGGAGGAGAAATGCAAAAACGCCCGTGTCCCGTGCAGTGGGGCACGTTAAAGATGTCCTGGTAGTCAGAATTAGCCCGTGCCTCATCATCAACTCGTGGTTTTGGCCCGTAAAACCCCCGAATTCAATTCAATTCATTCGAATCACTGACGACGTCGTCACTGATCTCGTACGTTCTCTGACGAGAACGCTAAGAGAAAATACAACAGGTCAGACCGAAACGAAATTATATGTTGTTATGATTTCGTTGGCACTGACTCTCTACCCAGAGTAAATAAGGCGTGATGCGCACATGCGCATGAACAGTGATTCATGCATGCTTACCGCTGCTATGCAATGCTCAAGAAAAAAGGATACTGCGCCGAAGACGTGCGAACATCACAGGGTGTCGGCACAAACAGGCGCACAACTACGTTTTATTTCCGCCAGAGTCGCCAATATAAGGGTATCGCCACCACATGCGTAATAAAGCCTAGCACACATTAAGAGAGAGAAAAAAAAAGAATATACTTATATTGACTAATATGCCAGAAATAAAATTTACTTGAAAGTTTGCGCTTGCCCGTGTCGATGCCTTCTCGTGTTTTTCTTTCACTGACGCTGTCTCCTTTTCTTAAGCATTATGAATAAACTCGCCCAGCAAGTTTAATGTGCTATGCAATGGTTGCGAGTGTACGCGACCATAGTAGCTTAACTGTACTAACACCATGAACACAGTCCGCTTTCGAAAAAAACTTTCGGGCCTTAATTCTTCTCTTAGCCGCCAACCAAAATTTGCGCAAATTTGTTCATTAACAACGCGTGAAAACACTTGAAATAAATAAAATGACGGTTTATCTTGTACCCGAAAGTAAGTGTAAGTATACAATTGTGCTTGTTGTGTCTAAAACACATGTATCTTGTTGCACATATCCTTCTAAGTAGCGTCTACTGTTCTGCAACGTCGGTGTCAGTGCAGTAAGGGAAACAGCCGGCGAAATAAAAATGCTTTATTGGTTTGATGGTTGTTATTGTGCGAAATTAGGTTTAGTGCAACTAAGCATGTGTATTGAGTTATTAATTAATTTATTAAATAATTGTTTCAATTGGGTGAATGAGTCAGTTTACCGCTATAGTGCTATACTGCAGAAGGGTAGATGGATGGATGGATGGATGGATGGATGGATGGATGGATGGATGGATGGATGGATGGATGGATGGATGGATGGATGGATGGATACAACTTTATTGTACGTCCGGCAAGGTTTAACGTGACCCGGGCTCAGGTCTCCCACAGGGGAACGTCAAGGCCCTGCCTCAACGCCGCCTCACGTGCTTGCTGGACTGCCCACGTCTGGATTCCGAGGTCTTAGCTGCGCAGAACGGCGGCCCACCTCGACGACAGGGTCTCCGGAGTAACTGCCATCCCTCCTACAGCTACAATGCACTCCCACAGCATGTGTTTGAGTGTTGCTGGTCCTTCCTGGCATAATTTTCACGTGTCGTCCTGATGCTTATCTGGGAAGATACGTTTCAGACGGAATGGGAAGGTGTTCGTCTGGAGTTGTCTCCAGGCGACGGCCTGCCTCCTGTTCAATTTGGGACTCGGCGGTGCGTATATCCTTCTGGCGTTCAAATATGCACTGGTTATGTCGTATCTGGTGAGCCTGTCCCGTTCTGCTCGAGAAGCGCTCGCTATCGTGCGAGAGGCGTTGCCCTGTTCGGCGTGGCGGGTCATGTCGGCGTTCATGTCATGTCGGCGGTTCAGGCGCGCAAAAATGTTAACATTTTTTTACAGAGACCCTAGCGAACTTAACCGCTGTTTGTAAAACATGAGATTATAGAAGCAAGTGATCCGTTCATTTATAAATTACTTGTTAACACAGAATGTCATGTACGTACGATGCAGACACAACCGCATCTCAAGGCACATCGAGGGGAACAATCTCTTCCCGTATAACATGATCGGTTTCCGCCCGTCCCTGTCGACGCAGGACGCGATGAAGCTACTCAAGCACCAAATTATCAACAAGAAGGCGAGGGATGTCAGGGCATCGTAGGACTCGACTTAGAAAGAACCTTCGATAACATCCCCCACGCACACATCCTGGACTCCATTTCGGAGCCCGGGCTGGGCGAGAAGTTTCACAAGTTTGTCAGTTCGTTCCTACGATCCCGGAAAGCTGCGCTCAAGATTGGCAATCTCAAGTCCGACTCCGTGGAGCTGGGCCCGAAAGGTACGCCGCAGGGTGCGGTAATATTCCCGCTTTTATTCAACATTGCCACCTGCAAGCTATCCAAATCACTCTCCAGAGTCGAAGGCATCAACTACACTCCCTACGCCGATGACATCATCACCTGGTGTGCCGGCGCCAGTGAGGGCGAGGTGGAAACTGCGCCTCAGGAAGCCCTTAACCAAACAGAACGTTTTCTCACCAACACGGGCCTTAAGTGCTCTTCGAGCAAGTCGGAGCTCCTCCTATACAGGCCCGTCAGGAGGGGGTCCAAACCTAAGGGCTGGATGTCGCTGTCGGCAGTCGACACAAACCTCCGCACGAGTAACGGTAATCCCATTCCCAGGGTGGACGTTCTTGGAGTTATTGGCATGCTGATAGAGTCGAACGGCTGCAACGGTCGAATGATAAACAAAATCACTATGAAGGCGGAGAACGCGATCAGACTAATCAACAGAGTCTCCAACAGGCGGGAGGTCTCAGAAAAAACAACCTCCTGAGGCTCTTTCACGCCTTCCTCATGAGCCACATCACCTACGTAGTGGCCATGTACTGCTGGCAAGGCCACGTGAAGAAGCTGGACACGTTAATTCGAAAGAGCATAAAGAGGGTGCTGGGCATTCCCATGCAAGCCAGCACCGAGCGACTCATGCAGCTAAGGGTTCACGACACCCTGGAAGAGATCATCGATGCCCAGGAATCTGCCCAGGTAGCTCGGCTGTCGTCTACGCCGGCCAGAAGAAAGATTTTGACAGTACTCTTCCTTAACCCCGCGCTCGTTGCGGAGCGGCGACATCAGCTTTTGACGCCCAAAGGGCAAGCATTCAGGCCTCTCCTTTTTCTAGCAACGTTCATCCACAGCACAACACCGGCAGGCGCAGGGCCAGGGCTGTTGCGCTTCTCAGACACTTAGGAACGAACCTCGCTCGGCTTGCTTCGTAGATGCCGCCCAGTATGGCCGCTCGACCAGGTTCGCTGCCGTTGTCATCGATCACAAGGGTTCGATCCTCAATTCCGCATCTTTCAACGATTCTACTCCCGCGAGGGCCGAGCAGGCGGCCATAGTTCTCGCCCTCCTGGATGATAGTAGATCGCAAATATATACAGACTCTAGATCGGCAGCTAGGGCCTTTGCCTCTGGCTCCATCTGCGTCGAAGCCTCTGAAATTCTCGGCAAAAAAATTATATCCCCGCAGACCATCACTTGGTTTCCGGCACTTCTCGGATTCTCAGCTAGATTCCCTCACCAACCTCAATGATACAGCTCACTCGCGGGCGCGCGCTCTAACCCTCTGCGCCGGGGAGGACGCAGGTCTGCAGGATGGGTACGAGGAATTTAAAGGCATTTTATTCACCTTCAACGAAGTCACCAGGCACTATCAAATGGACTGGCGGGCTTTTCTGCCTCCGCACGGGTCAACTCTACAGGTCTCAGGCAATGACACTCAGAATGTTGGAGACTATGTCGTATCCCAGTTTAGCTTTCCTCAGTATTATTACCCCGTACGCGTTCGAGTCTACCTGCCGGGGCTGCGGGTCGGTTAGCAGCTTAGAACACATGCTCTGGCAGTGCCCCTCGTTACGGGGACCCAATCAAGTCACTGAGGAGGAGTGTAGCTCTGTCATCAAGAGTTCCGAGCTTTTCCCACAACTCCGGGCTGTCCAGAGAGCCCACGATGTGGCGGTGAGGCTAAGTCTCTCCGTCCCGCGGTGCTGCTCTAAGTGCGGCGCTTCTCAGGACCTCATTCAAGTTCTCTGTCCGTCCGTCCGTGCGTCTGTCTGTCTGTCTGTCTGTCTGTCTGTCTGTCTGTCTGTCTGTCTGTCTGTCTGTCTGTCTGTCTGTCTGTCTGTCTGTCTGTCTGTCTGTCTGTCTGTCTGTCTGTCTGTCTGTCTGTCTGTCCGTCCGTCCGTCCGTCTGTCCGTCTGTCCGTCTGTCCGTCTGTCTGTCTGTCTGTCTGTCTGTCTGTCTTAGCAAAGACAAAAACAGCTATTATAATCTTGCTTCCGATATTTCACTCTCACACTTTCTGCAAATACCCGAATCACTGAGACCAGTGCCTTTTCGTTGGACATGTTACGAGAAATGCCTTTCTAGCTTACTAGGTTAAAAGTTTTTATTATGAACTGTAATCAAAGAGATGGTGCCTGTTAGAAGGCTCCGGTTCCTCCTCTTTTCTTAATTGATAGATGAGCTTAAAAAGAAGCGTCAGACTAATAACAAATAAAAGACTATAGCGACAACAGTTCTAAAATGTGGATACACACAACAAAAGAATGATTTCTGATTGATTTGATTGATTCGTGGGGTTTAACTCTCCAGAACAACACTGGGGCTATGAGCGGTGCCATAATGGAAGAGGGCTCCGAATTTGGTTTTATAAACCTTGCCTTTCGTCCCCATCGAAAAGCGGCCGCCGCGAGGGGTGATCGAACCCAGCAACCTCGTGCCCAGCATCAGAACGCCATGACCACCAAGCTACCAGGTTCCAAAGATGCTAAATTAAGTGCGCATCAACTTAGACAGAGAGAGAGAGAGAGAACACAAGGATAGGAAAGGCAGGGAGGTCAACCAGAAACTTTCTGAACGTAAGTTGAGAACACATGTACGAGCTATTTTGTTGAAACAATATATATTTTGCATGTATTACAAGATTTTGCAATAATTTTTATTTTTTATTTTGGTCTCAGTATGTATAATGTGTGCATTTTAAATTGCTGTTTTCTTTTTATCGGCTGCGGTTACAAGTGTTTTATGCAGCATACATGCGTGTGCTGTGTGACTCCCAAGTTTCTAGATGTATCGACTATGTCGATCATAAGCGCTTCCTTTTCTTACTTCACTACCTATATATCATCCACTGTTTGAGTGACTGCATTTATGTCAGATATTTGGTACTACTTCTACATGACCTACTCGTAATTTTCAAACTAAGAACTGCTGCCTGCTGACTGTACAGGTCACTCTCACGATGTCTGCGATATCTTTTCGCCTAGATACCCCTAACTGTCGGAATGCTGGAAATAAACCTTGACCTGACAGTTGACTTGATTTGAAAGAAAGGGAGTTACGAATTTTGGCAAGTAACGTTGCCGGCCTCTCGAGAATGATAAGTTGTTCAATGTTTAAGAAAAGATGGCAAGGTATGATAACTACCCAGTATAGCATAACGTAATAATGAGCATGAGGGATCATCGTAAAAGTGATAATTCTGCCGCAGACACGATGTGCTCTTAATAATTTTCATTTCTGGATATTTGTGCTCTTTCATACTATGTTTGTGCGATATAAATGTTTGTCTTCTGCTTCTCCTATACTGTGAGGCAAACGAATGCTAAGCATATCTTGGTTTCTTACTTAACCATCTTCGACTCCAGACCCCATGGTTTGCTGCCGGAAGACAAATGTGTACCTCAGTGCATATGTACGTGTCCATTTGCAAATTGACCGCGCGAACGGCCACACATTGCACTCGTCAATTATGCTCGAGTCGTGCGTTTCGTTCATCCAGCTGCCAGTACTGGTGATTGCAAAACAAACGCGCGCCTATACATCCTATGGGTTGCACCAATGCCACGTCATTAATAATGAATTTTCGGCGCAAGCTCTATTACTTCCTGTCGCTTTGGTACTGCAGCCTTCCGTAGGAAAGAAGAGGGAGGTATGTCGAATCACTCGAGAAATGCATAGTTGCGCCCTGCCAACTCGCCCTGCGCTGGCAATGGCGCTACGAAGGTGAGAACAAGAAAAGTTTATTCAAAGAGCCTCTGAAACAGCTTTGGTCGACGAGAAACGAAAAAACCGCGATGCTCGTCCAGTAAGGCGCAACGAAACTTCGTGCGGCAGCGCAACTGATTTAGTTTTCTAGCATTTGAAACTAAAGCGGTCGTTATTGAAGAGTAATTGACTACAATCCAAGATACTTTCATCACTTTGTGAGAGTTGTACACTCATCCGCGCGATAGAACGAGGCACACCATGACGCCCTGTTTATTGTCATCGACACAATGTTAACCAGCGATTGTGTTCAGGGGGTCTTCTTTACAGTCTCATTCCGTTCACCCTGTATTTCTTCTCATTTATCTACTTTACATGAAATCGTCATCTGCAGTAATAAAGTGATCTATTTACGCGTTGTAGAAGGAGCGGTGTTGTGACATCGTAGAAAAAGAGGCCCATTTTGTTTCCTAACAAAATGGCCGCTTTTAAACAAGTGGCACCGGTTAACTCCCCAGGGCTAGGTTTCGTATATGCACACTAATACCAGCGAGACAGCCGTCTCCATAGCTCAGTTAGTAATCGTATAATAGCACCGCAGTCGTCTCTGCGCATTTTGCGTTTTCGGCTCCCATCGGCGGAAAGTTCTCTCACTCTCTCTCTCTCTCTCATATATATATATATATATATATATATATATATATATATATATATATATATATATATATATATATATATATATATATATATATATATATATATATATATATATATATATATATATATATATCTTTGGGTCTCACAGGAGTACCGACCATCGCGGGTTCGAGCTTAGCGATCAGTACTCCTGTGATACCCAAAGTTCCCAGAGGCGTTGTGCTTAAATAAGGTACTCCCCCTATGCGCTTATCCAGTACCAAGACACATTGTTGCTGTAAGGAGCTTGCACTCATGACGAACCAATAGTACATGTCAAAAAACAAAGGAAAGAAACAAAAGGAAAAAGAAATGCACGACAGGATGGTTGTAACAGGTTCGTGAAGGAACACCTTATACAACAAAAAGAGAGTTTGCAGGAAAGATCACACGTTGTTAGAAAAAAAAAGAAACAACCATGACAGAAGACAGATTTTTGCTGTAAGGTGACTGCACCCATCATGAATCATCACTACACATGTCAAACGTGGTAAAAATGCACCACGGGACGGAATGGTTGTAACAGCAGGTTGGTAGAGCAACAAATGTAGCAAAGGCAGGGTTTACAAAAGAGCTTAGCAAAAAAGGTGTGTGCACAAGTTTTCACAAACATGAGACAACATAACTTCATTAACATCATTCGTCCTGGGGTAAATACAATAAAACGACACATCAGCAGCCAGAATATTGTTTGGGGCGAAGCGCGCGCTTGTGTGTCGGGGGTGCGAACAGCTCTTCTGGCGACGTCGCATAAACGATGCGAGGAAAAACGAGCTGTTTAGTCTGAAGGCAACGAGTATGCGATTCTCTATTTCGCGGTGAAAAAAAGTCAATGTACCCTGGTTCTCGTTAATCCCAGAAGCTAAGGCACCGAATTTATGGATTAGAAATGATTCGCGAACTTTCCTTTCGCGGTGCGATTTGAAACCAGATTCAAGTATGGTGGTGGTTAGCTTGTCGAAAGGGTGGCCCGGGATAGTGGCATGTTTGGATTAGAAAGGCCTAAGGCGTGCGATCCATGATTGTTAAAACGCAATCTAAAGACTGTTTCCGTTTGTCCAATATACTGAAGCTTGCACGTTGAACATTCTAGCGTATAGATAACATTAGTCGTGTCATAGTCGAAGTAACCTTTTATCTTAAGGCTAAAATTTGACGCGGTGCTAACAACGTTCAGCGAAGTTGTCATGTGAGCACAAACCTTGCACCGTGTCTTGTTGCATCATTCCCCGCAGACCTGTCAGCGATGTTCGTACAGGCGGAGATCTCTCATCGGATAGCCGAGACAATTGATGCGTCATGAGTGCAAGCTCCACACAGCAACAATGTGTCTTTGCAGTAAATAATCGCTTAGGGGGGCCCCCTATGCCAAGTACGTATTTAAGCACGACGTCTTACCGTTTCATGTATTTTCTGACGAAGGCCGGACCCCGGCAAGGACGTAGGAAATAATGAAGCATCTTTTTTTTTTCATACCTGCAGCCTCAACCTTGTTCTTATATTCTTGTTCTCTTATGAAGAATATGAAAGCTTCCGCGAATTTGACCCTAATAATACCTCAGCAAGAAAAAAAAACCCTAATTCTGCCTATGCTTTCCTTGTTGATCAGTTGATCGATTTATTCATTATGAATTGGAAATGGCGTCGTGCGTGTACGCAATACAGCTTGCGAAAGGTGTAGGCAAGTACAATAGGCAAGCTTATCCACAGAGTTAAATTGTTGTGTGAATGAACGATGATGACAGCTGAAGTGAATTTCTCCAGCTGTTTAGCAGTTCGATAGTCACTTGAAAACAAAAGCACAAAAAATTAGATTTATCCCTTTTTTCATAGTCTTATAGAAACCGCGTAAAATAATCTTGTAGCATTCATGGGCACATTTAAAGACGCTTCGAAGATAGTCACTTTAAACAAAGAAAAGAGGATATTTCGCGTAAGTTTTGCAAGAACACACGAAAAACGCGACACGTGATCAAAGCCAAATCACACAAAACCTCACTTAAATAACCTAGAAGAACGAAGAGAACAAGAATATAAGGAGACAACAAAACATCAATATATGGTATATATAAAAGGCTAAAGCTCGCTACGTATCAATAATTCAACGCTCTGTCACTCTCTCTTAGGAGTTCTCTACCGGGGCCTTAAGAGCAGTTCATTGCGCTGATGTGTCATACTCCGCGGGCCAAGAAGTCTTTCGGGTAAAAGGCCGAGCATCAAGTCGGTTGAGTGCTGCTCTCAAAACGCGTCTATGCTGGCCTCATTGTCTGTTCCGCTTTTTTTATTTTTGTTACTAAAAATCAAGCACCCCAGTTGCACTTACTCGTCCCCATACCAAGGAGAATTTTCGCTCAGCTACGACTCTTTTATGCCTGAGAAACACAGACTGATTTCTCTTTTAGCTTTCTGCTACTTTCGGGTGAAGGAGATTTGCAAAACTTTCTTCACTTCCCAAATTACCGCACATTTTTTCCCCTTATTTTGTGCTGTAACTTTAACATCCTTGTGCGTTGTACACGTAATTTTGATGCGCAGTTTTCGTGTCGGCTTGATAGACGGTGCTTTGTGCAACTTTTGTGACTGCCGATGAGACCATAGTACATCTCATACAGGCGGTCCTTCTTTTGACGATGAAAGATAGGCTGCGTACGGCTCCAAGCTGACAGGATGACAGAGCCTTCGCTGAAGAAAAGATATGGGGACCGCAGACTCGACTGTCATCCGCGCAGAGAGAGAGAGAGAGAGAGAGAGAGAGAGAGAGAGAGAGAGAGAGAGAGAGAGAGAGAGAGGAATGGCAGGAGGTTAATCAGATTCGAGTGCCCAGATGCACGAGCGACCTGCTGCGCATTTTAAAGAATCCTGTACTGTGCGACCGCCTTCAATTGCGCGGTGACCGCTGTTGTGTGTGTGAGCGCATCACCTGTTCTTCCTTTCCTTTTCCCTTTTTTCCTTTCTGTCCTCTTCTGCTCTCCCAGTGTAGTAGTAAACCAGGTGCAACCTTGTAGACCTCCCCACTTTTCCTTTTCTTTCTCTCCCTCTGTTTGTGTTGAGCAAGATTATTAAGAATGTGTGTGAATAGAGACATGCTAGGCCGCCTAGGCGATAGTGCGGCCTTGCGTTTTGATTTTAGCTAGTCTTTGTCCTACCTTGAATGTCGCAACTGCCGCTGTACGGGTTGTACTTGGCCAATAGAGGTTAGCGTCTTTCCGTGCTATCTATACTTCAACGAAAGCAGCCCTATGTTCGGAAGGGAAGAAAGGGTTAAAATACTTCATCCAACATTAGAGTAGAATATAACGGGAGACCTCCTTGACAGAGGCGACAGGAGGCAGCGGGCTCAGTCTTAGCCTACTATGTGCTATGACTCAGTTTAATGTGACGTCAAATATGTGACTGATTTCTAACTCGTTATTTTGCAGAGCAGGTGGAACGAAGACACAAATGTGCCGTGCATTTCAGAAGGGATCCTGCTTTTCTGACTTGAGGGGAGAGAGAGGGATGGGTTAATTAAGGAGAGTTGTCTCACATTCGAAAGTTGTCTCAAATATTGCCTCACGACAATAATTAAGCGAATGAGTGCTATTCCGACGGCCTAATGATCGAATTCTGTAGTGAACAAAACAGGCGTCAAGTTTCAAAACCATTTAAGTATTTCAGCAAACGTGTAATTTGTCACCGAAGCAGTTAACTACAATGTCACCGAAAAAAGTGGCATTCGAATATGGAATGCGTGTTCAGACGAGCGTATCCTTAGATAAAGAAACGCCGTTGTCACTTGAGCGAATGAGAATTGTCACTACGTTTCAGAGAAGGCTTTTCTGGGTCATGCTGAAAACTGAGCTATTTTCGCGCTTCGTTTCTTTCAGTTTCAGGCTATATCGCCTATACGCGAAAAACAAGAGTGCAACAGAAAGGCAGCTGCAATCGCGTCGCGCCCCGCTCTTCGCGTTTCTTCATGGAGCCATGTCGGGGTTGCTATTGTTCAGTGTATTTTCACTTTCCGCACGCCCGCCCATGATCTCTCTAACCAGCGCTGTCACTGTGAAAGTTTCCGAATGAAGTGCTGGCCGCTTTGGCTGCCATATGTCCGGACGTACTCACGCGAGTGGCATCTCCGTAGCTGCACCATTGTTGTTTCTGGCATGGAGGAACTACTCCCACTAGCACTCCTAGTTACCATCCACAGTACACGCACTGGATCTTGCACTGCTGTTTACAACTTGTTTGCTGAAGAATACGACTCATAATTGTGCCGTAATAAAAAGAAGCGTTCTTACGCCGGAACTGTTCTACAATTCGGATGTCAGCAAACCGTGGTGTTGGAATTATTATTAGCGAAGGCGGCAGGCCAATGGCAAACACTGCTTACGAACAAAAAAGGGTTGCGTATTCACCCCATGATTACGAAAAAAGGAAAAATTGAATTGCCACGCAGATATCCATCAAAAAGTGCCGTTCATACCACTTGAGAAAATAAAAGCAATTAGTTAAATCGTAATTGGTGGCGTAAAAGACGAATGCCTAACGATGTCGTGCTTCTTTGCAATTTTTTTCCCTCCGATACGCACGCAAGTGTGCTCTGCGCTGCTGTAGAAGCAAACTGCAGCAAAACTGACGCAGCAGAAGTCATCCTGGTGCAAGGAATGCGACAAAATATGTAGGGAGCGAATGAAACACGAAACGTGGGAAAGGAGAAACAAAAGTATATCAATCATGAAACTTATTTTCCCCGTTAGCCGTATCTGAAAGTCGGAGTAAAGCAAAGCGTATTTTCGAAAAGCTCTTGGCGATATAAATGTTCGCAAAAGCAAACGCTACACAATCGTAATGCTGGGCATATCATCACACAGGGTGTCCCAGCTAACTTTAGCCAGACTTTAAAAAAAATATGCGAATGCCACGTAACTCGACAGAACCAAGGTTATGTTGTTTGCCGTCGCTTGGGGATACTCAGATTATTTTTGTTTTCATTTCGCCTAAATATATAATTAGTCTTAATTAATCAATCAACTTCTCAAATATTATAGTTGGATGAAAAGTGTCAATGAGAAAATTGTAGAGCGACATGAAAACTGCCAATACAGCTTTCTGTTGCTCAATACGTGGTGCATAAAACTGTTTTTCCGAGCGTGAAAAGCCCGCTAAGGCACGCAAGATTGCCGCACGAAGGTTCCTATAGGGGCACTTTGCGTGCATTCGCGGGCTTTTTTCACGCTCGGAAAAAAAACTGTTTTATGAAGCACGTACGGAACAACAGAAAACTGCATCGAGAGTTTTTCATGTCGCTGTACAATTTTCCCGACCCGCCGTGGTTGCTCAGTGGCTATGGTGTTGGGCTGCTGAGCACGAGGTCAAGGAGTACTTATTGATGAAAAGCTTCGCGAATTTGGCCCCCATTCGCAGTTATATTCCTTTTTGTGACTGCTCATCCAGCCTAGCTAGCATCGCCTCACTTATTTTATCAACAGAATGGGTAGGTCAGAGTCTCTATATGCGACATGAATAGAATCGGTGTAAAGAAACTCACACACTAAGGACGTTAGGACACACTTAATCTGCCCAGTACTTCTTGGTGCATTCGGTTAGGTGTCCGTGCGACGTCACAATGAATTTAGCCACAGATACTGTACGTATTCAAAAGGCTCAGCCGCATCTCGACGTGGACTCGCATGTTGCTGTCCTCCTGTCGCCCGCGCCGGACAAGTTAGAACATAGCTTCCGATTTCGAACGGGCCGCGCGTCGCGCCGAATCTCGGAGGTCGTGGTTGGAGTAGCTACTGGTTGACCGCAGTGTACTCCACCTATTTGTTGTTTGACACCACTGCGCTTGTGCGACAAACCTTTCACACGGTGTAGCCAGAGGTGAGGAGCGCGCGGTCCATAGTACACAGGCGCGCTGGAGGAGCCTGTCGGTTATAAGCGGAAAGAGCATCGGGTCAGACCGCGCAAAGCGCACTAGCGAGCCCGCATCGGATGCATGTCCTTCTTTTTTGACAGAAAACAAACCGCCGCCTCGTTTACGAGCGCGCAGTAGCGCACAGCGGGAGGAGCGCCGTGTTTGTTTGGCCAGAGCCGAACCTAATTGCGGCGCCATCAGGGTATTCCCCGTCCTCCGTTCGACCCCCCCCCCCCCCCCCCACCGGCTTGGCTTTTCTTTCTCGCTCTTTGTTTCCCGCTAGTCAACTCTGAAAGCGCAACACAGAAAGGGAAGCGCTTCCAACGCAGGGAAAAGCACTGGGACTGAATGGCCCGGAGGACTCGTAAAACGCAAAAATTGTTTCTCTGTTTCGTGGCCCAAGTTCAGCGGTGAACTGCGGTGACAGCCGCGAAAAACATAACCGAACCGCGGATGCTAGCAAGTTTTGTCATCGGCGTGTTCCCTTGCGCGCCTGCCTTATATCAAACCGGGAAATACGGCACCGCCGGCGAGGCCCAAAGGAAGGCACGGGAGGAGCGGGCGCCACAAAGAGGAACGGGCCCGGCCCCGAAACGAGGTCAGCGTAGCTGGCACGCCTCCTCGGAACCGCGATGCGAGAACCAGTCGCCGTAACAGTTTAGTGCGCAATTGCTCGAGCAGCGCTCGTCGACTACTTTGCGCCCTTAAATTAATCGCCACTCTGCCCGTATGCAGTCGCGAACGTCGACTCTGTGCTTGTGGGCCTGGGGGAAATTGCGAAGATTTATTTTTCTCGCAAAGAAGATAGAAAGGAAATAAGCTACGGAAACCGGGTACTTTCCGGTCAAGATGGTGTTGCCCACCCGTGCTAGTGACGCAGGCGAAACTTCGCAAGGATGTCCCTGAAGCTGGGGCTTGCAAAGCTTTCGGCGAATGGTTTTTAGAAGCCTGAAACGTTGATATATAGGTGGAATCGAGTAGTTCTCACTCAAGCGCTCGCAGAAGTTCTCTGATGTCGCGCAGCACAATGTTTCTATCTACCCGATGTCATATAATTTGGCCGTAAGACGCCCGTCACCGGTCATCACGTAATAAAGCCAAGCAGGGTAAAATCTTCAGCATCGGTGGAACGGTGAATCAAACCCTGAGCCTCCACCTATCCGAAATCGACGCTCTGTTCAATGATCCACGAACTCACAGGCAGCTGTATGAAATCCGAGGATGTACTGCAGCTTGCAAAACGAGCGAAATGCGCTGTGACAAGACGGTGATTGTCACAGGAGGAGAAAAAGAACTCAGAAGCGGCAGTAACAACAAAAAAAGATTTCGAAAACAAAGTTTCACTTAGGCGCAAGCGCAGCAGCGTCTGAAGGCATATATGTTTAGGTCAGTAGGCAAAATTTAGACGTTAGCGGAAACAAGCATCTGATGATGCAATGTGGGCCAGTTCTTGCACTGTCTAATTTTGATATGTATGGTATTGTGGCACGAGAAAGCATGTACTCTGACGTTGGTGACAACGTTTGTCGCCCAGTGGCACGATGCGCGCCGTGTGTGAAACGCAGGGGGCCCTTGCCAGAGCAGCGCGTTTTTTTTCTTGTTTTCTTACGCGTACGTACTATCTTCGGCTCATATGCATTGCTTATCGGGCTGTTATCACTTGCGGACTTACGAACACGCAAGCGATGCGGTCATCGTTGTTTACGTGTGAGTACCGCATTTCACAATATTTCCCCCGGACATGTAACGCCCTTATGGGCTGAGCAGGGTATGGAGGACTCACCGTAAGTGAGATTTTGACGAACTCACCCCAGGACTTACTAAATAACAAACAAACACACAACCAACCAACCAAACAAACAAACAAACAAACAAACAAACAAACAAACAAACAAACAAACAAACAAACAAACAAACAAACAAACAAACAAACAAACAAAGTTAGCACATGACAGAGACTACAAGCGTTTTGTACATATAAATCTCACCATTTCTTGAAGTGCACTATCGTGATGATAAGCGGGAGTTGTCAGACATCACTACAAATGAACATAAGCGTGAACATAAGAGCACATGGGAAGGAACAAGGGCGAGGACTGACTGGAAAATGGAGTTCCCCTGCATACGTAGTAAGCCATTACAGGATTAATCTAGGCAGGTGGCACGACGCAAAAATTATTTTAAAATAACGCCAGAACGATGCATTACCATTGGAGCGACAAAAGCATTTTGTGAAATGCAGTTATGCGAGATTCCTAGTGCTCTATAAGATGAAGGAAACACCGTTTAGCACATATGGAAAGATTTTTGTTGTTTTGTGGTGGCTCTTCCTCCAACACCTAACCATAGTGCATGCGTGCGTGTGTGTGTGTGTGTGCGTGCGTGCGTGTGTGCATGTGTGTGTGCATGTGTGTGCGCGCGTGTGTGTGTGTGCGTGCGTGCGTGCGTGCGTGCGTGCGTGCGCGCGCCGCTGCTCTGTGCAGCTTTTTATCTGACTACTACATTCAGTGCGTAAGTGAATCACACTCATTTTAATACGCTCTCAATAGAATGCCATCCGACGGTGAGAGCTGGTGTCATCATTCATCATCTGCTTGGAGACGTTCGGGCTTTCCCGCCACTATTACAATGAAGGCTGCACAAACATTCATTACCCTTTCTGGCTGCACAATGATAGCCATGCGGGCCGACTGAAGTTGGAACCATGGAGTACCTTTTAACAAGAGAGAGAAAGTGAGTAAGTGCAAGATGTACGGAAAAAAACAGATTCATACGATATTCACTAATTTTCATAACTTAGCCGGCCTCTGTGACAGACACTCAAAGGATGTTATCACATAAAAATGTTGTCACAGTCTGAAATGTTGGAAGAAGAGGACATGGATGGTGGCCTCTGAGACGATGAAGATTTTGGGCTATCACTTTTCTGCGCAACAAACTCTTCAGATTTTTAGGATTTTTAGCACTTGTCACATTACTGGGATAGTAAACGCTGCCAAACGCGAGCACTTGAAGTAGCAGTCACTACCCTACGCTGGCGATTTCCATTTATAAATTTTTACCTACACAGAACTGGTCTAGGAGGAGGAATAAACTTTTATTGTAGAACTAGCACTTTATGATGGCCGGGCCTAAGCCTCCCACGAAGGGACGTCGAGGGCTTGCCTCGCCGCCGCCTCGCGGGCGTGCTGGGTCGCCCAGGTTTGGTCGTCGAGGGCGGAGCTCCGCAGAGCCTCATGCAACCTCGACGAGAGAGTCGTGGTGTTAGTCTGGGTGTACTGTGCTGGGCACTCCCATAGCATATGCGGAAGCGTAGCCGGGTGAATTCCACAGCACCGGCAGTCGGTGGTAGTGTAGACGTCCGGAAATATAAGGTGGAGGCGGGCGGGTGAAGGGTAAGTGTTTGTTTGTAGTAGACGCAGGGTGGTAGCCTGCGCCCGGCTGAACTTTGGGTGAGGCGGGGGGAAGATTCGGCGACTGAGGTGAAAGGCCTTAACGAGATCGTTATAAGTTGTCAGACTGTCCCTGGTGTCCAACTCATCTCCAGTGACTCCGGCGCGGTTGACTAGACCTCGCGCAATGGAGTGGGTGACCTCGTTGAGATTGGGGAGGTGTGGGTGGACAGGGCCCGCATGGGCCGGGATCCGTGTTAGGGAGATTATGCTGTCTTTAGAGTGTGGTGCCTGGCAGAGGATGCGAAGAGCTTGGGGAGAAATACGGCCTTTGCTGAAGTTAGTAACGGCTGAGCGAGAGTCACACACTATGGTGTGACAGGTGGGATCTAAAGTGGCCAGGGCGATGGCCACTTCTTCAGCCGTCTCGGAAGTGGGGGTAGTGACGCTGCAGGCGTGGTGTAGGGCTCCATTGCGTGTGGCAACGGCCACAAATCGTGTGCCATGGGAGTATTGGGCTGCATCAACAAATGTGACGCCAGGTACGTGGGCAAGGGCTTTTATGATAGCTCCGGCCCGAGCTTGGCGCCGGGCCCTGTTATATTCAGGGTGCATATTTCTAGGGATAGGGTCTATGTAGATCCAGCTACGGATGTCGGTCGGGATCGGTTGTTTGGGGCCCTGTTGCTGATGGTAGGTGAAGCCAAGCGTGGACAGAATAAAGCGCCCCGTTTCAGTAAGGGTGAGCCGTTCAAGCTGAGAGCGTTGTTGGGCTTCAATGAGTTCGGAAAGGTTGTTGCGAACTCCCAGTTGGTTGAAGAGTTCAGTGCTGGTGCAATGCGGGAGCCCAAGGGCTTGCTTGTAGACCCCTCGTATGAGGGTGTCGAGCTTGTTTTGCTCAGCCCGGTACCAGTTGAGGTACGCAGCAACGTACGTAATGTGGCATATGACAAAGGATTGGACGAGTCGGAGAAGGCTTCCTTCTTTGAGTCCTCCTCGTCGGTTAGATATACGTTTAAGAAGTCGTAGGGTGTTTTGCGATTGGGCACTGATCTTGTTGAGAGGGCGTTGGAGCCGTTGGTAGAGATATTTTTTTTTTCATTGATTGTCAAATATATTCTGAATTGCGAAAAAAGCATAGGAAACGCCGTTCCGCCTTCTTAGATTAGACTTAAATGTTCAAAATTTACTATCTTTCGGGGTCTCGACCCTTGGGCACAGCAATGCCATCCATGATTTTATTGCAGGGTGAGAAAGATTTCGACTATAAAATCAAAACTTCAGGTTTTGTTATATTTCTACAAAATCCATTATATTAGCTGTATTTTCGTTATAATTTATTCCTACATTCTGTTAAAATCATATGCTAGAATCTACCTATTACTTTCCGTATACCTAGTAACCAATTTTGTTTACAGTTATTTTATAATCCTTTTTCCTTATTGTCATATTGAACTACCCGGTTCTTGGCCAATCTCCCAGAGTGGGTATAAACCACTAACGTCTAGGCTCTACATCTACATCTACATCTAATTGATCATTCATACCTGTAACAGTAGACACCTTAAATCCCATTTGCGAGATACTTAATCCCCATTTCACCCTAATTTATAAAAATATGCTAACAGTTCCTTCACCACCCGATTCATGGCCGATTCCCCAGAGTAAGTTGCACCATTTCACTAGGGAACAAGAACAATATTAAAAACAAGAACGTCTGCGCCTGTTGGCTCCGCTATTAAGAGCTACCTGTAAATAGACGTACGCTTCTTCCTTCCCGTAACATCATTAATAGACGTGCGGGCTAATCACTTGCGCAAGACACAGCTCCGCAGCGGACGTAACCTGGCCGCCATGCCATCCGAAGTAGAGTCTTTAACTGCTAACGTTTCAGCCGCGAACTGCGAGCGGAAGCCTTGAACGGGTCAGCGCACACAACAGGCGGGATAACACGCTTATGCTGGCTGTCATAATATTCTACTTAAAGAAAAAGCACGGGTCTGGTTCGAGTCACATGAAGATTACAAGTTGGGACCTTGGGACCCGTGCACAGATGTCCGCTGAATGTTACGTAGCGTACATCCAGGACGTCCTAGTTCTTTGCCGCAAGGTTGATAATGATAAGGCAGAGGCAGACAAGGTCAGCCACGTTTTAAGAGGCGTCGCGGACGACGCGTCTAACCTTTTTGTTTACAAGGACATAAGAACGGTTATTGAGATCATTAACGAATGTCGCTGCTTTGAAAACGCGAAGAACCACCGCATAGTTGGCAAGTTCACGCGTCTACCCCACATCGCAGTTTCATCGACGTGCGAAGACATTTGTCATCCGCGAAAGCCCACCTCCTCCGAGAACGTCGTACGTATCGTCCCGCGAGATATTGAAGCAGCGTCTTCTGCGACGCCAGTGACGCAGTGCTTTGACGATTCCTGACCGATCGTGTCCCTCATTCAATCGGTCATGCACCAAGAACTTGCCAATGTGGGTCTGCCGTGCATCTTCTCCGCCAACCGTCCTGACTTTGCTTCGTCTGCTGCCTCTGTCCCTGTTCACCGGAGCCATGGCAGAATGTTCCCTACCCGAGCTATCGCAACCCGGCCGAATGGCGCACACATGATGATAGACCCATCTGCTTTTATTGTGGACATGTGGGCCACATGTATCACCGCTGCCGAAGTTCGTGGCCAGCTCACTATCGACCAAGCTCTCCCGTCTACCATTGCTCCCCACTGAATTCTCCCTCGCCTGCGCTGTCCGCTGAGCTTGATCAGGCACCTGACAACGCTCGAGGCACTGTGACTAGTCGCTCGCCATCACCACACAACCGCCGCTCCCGTTCAGCCCAGCTACGTCGCTCCCCGTACCCAGCTTACCGTCGCCGCTCTCCGACAAGAAACTAACCGAGGCAGTTCCTGGAAATGACGATGCTGTAGCCCCCCAGCCTAAAATTCCTCTGCTGACCCTGCCTACTGATCGGAACCTTCTGGACGTGGACACGGATGGTTTGCCCATTACAGTACTCATCGTCACTGGTGCGCAAATTTCTATCATGAGTGCAGAGCTTCGAGCGCGCTTCAAGAAAGTACTTACTCCAGCTCCTACTCAACAGCTCCAGGTCGCCGACGGTGGACCTCCGGCTGTGCTTGAAATGTGTACTGCACGTGTCAGTGTCGCCGGTCGCCAAACGTCCGTTTTGTTTAGTGTGCTCGAACGCGACCCTGATGTGATCCTCGGACTCAACTTTTTGACCGCCCATTCTGCTCTAATTGACTGTTCAGCCGGGGTTGTACAACTTGACCTACCCCTCTCCATTGACCTTCCTGCTCAAGCCCCAACTCAGTTTTCTGCTGCATATTTTATTCATCTCCTACCTCTAGCAGCAGCCTGCATCACTGTTTTAGCCTGCCCACCTGTACCTGAAGGAGACTGTGTCCTTACTCCTGCGACTTCAGTCCTGCAAGTTCCCACAATGTTTTCTTCCCACGCACCATCGTTCCTCTAGCGGGCAATCAGACATGCCTTCCCATCCTAAATTTCGGAAAGTGCCCTCGAGTATTTCCACGAGGCATGTCTCTTGTCTCGTTGTCACCGTCCCGCGAGTGCCATATGTCAGCTGTATCTGTTGCGCCGTCTTCGAACAATGCTCATTCTGCGCCTTCTGTATCTGCTCCGCTCGAAGTCTTTGCAACGATGTTTGCGCCGGACCTCTCACCCCAACAAGCCGCAGAGCTCCGTCACCTCCTCGAGTCCTACTCCGACATTTTCGACCTGAACGATCGCCCTTTGGGTCAAACTACGGTCGTGAAGCATTGTATATAATACCGGCGATGCAGCACCTGTTCGCCGACGCCTATACCGGGCGTCACCGTCCGAGCGAAAAGTTGTCCAGAGCAAGGTTGACAAAATGCTTGCCAAAGGGATTATTGAACACTCTTACAGACCGTGGGCTTGCCCTGTTCTCGTCAAAAAGAAGGACAACAGCTGGCGATTCTGTGTGGACTATCGTAATCTAAAGACATCACCAAGAAAGATGTACATCCACTTCCATGCATTGACGATGGTCTGGATTGTCTCCACGGTGCCACTTAATTTTCATATTGGTAAATTACCGTGGGTGAAATGGACCGCGAGAAGACCGCATTCGTCGCACCTGACGGCCTATATCAGTTCGGGTCATGCCTTTTGGCTTGTGCAATATCCCGGCGGCCTTTGAACGGATGATGGACATGCTCTTGCTTAGGTTGAAATGGTCCACCTGTTTGTGCTACTTGGATGACAGTCATCATATTCTCTCCAACTTTTGGGACCCATCTTGAACGACTTTTATCTGTTCTTTCTGTTTTTCGCTGCGCTGGACTGCAGCTCAACTCGTCCAAGTGCCACTTCTGTCACCGCCAAGTAACCATGCTCGGACATCTCGTTGATTCGTCAGGCATTCGCCCCTACCCCGCTAAATTTCGTGCAGTGCGGAATTCCCCTTATCAACCTGTGCCAAAGATGTTCGAAGCTTTATTGGCCTTTGCTCTTACTTCCACCGGTTTGTGAAAAATTTTGCACATAATGTCCATCCTCTGACTGGCCTCCTCAAGAAAGACGCTCTTTTCTGCTGGGGCTTTTAACAAGCGACTTCTTTCTCGAACCTCATCGCGCTACTCACCACGCCTCCTATTCTCGCCCATTTTGACGCCTCCGCTCATAGAGGAATCCGCACTGACGCCAGTGGCTATGGCATCGGTGCAATTTTAGCCCAACGCCAATGTGGGCACAACCGCGTTATCGCCTGTGCCAGCCGCCTCCTTTCTACATCCGAGCACAATTACTCGATTACCGAGCGCGAGTGTCTCAGCCTCAAGCCGGTGGGAAAGTTCCGACCCTACGTATATGGTCGACTATTTAATGTTATAACCGATCAACCACGCCCTTTGTTGGCTTTCTTCCCTCAAGGATCCCACCGGACGCCTAATCGCTTGGCCCTACACCTTCAGGAATACACATACACTGTGGTCTACAAGTCGGGAAGTTTACACGAGGATGCCGACTGCCTGTCTAGTCATCCCGTCGATGCGCTGGACGTTTTAGTGCATGCCGCACCGCTCTGCGTTCTCTCGATATCCGCCTTGAAAGACCTTAGTGCTGAACAACGACGACACGATGAATGGTTACGGCAGCTTATCGAACACCTGCTCTCTGATCCGTCTGACCCATCGCTTCACATGTTAGTGCTACAAAATGACACCCTGTGACGCCGCAACATGCACCCCGACGGGCCCGAGCTGTTAACCGTCATTCCGTCTGATCTTCGACAGACTGTAGTCCAGTAAGTACGCGACGTTCCCACCGCTGGACACCTTGGCGTCTCTCGGACCTGATTCGGCGATAGTTTTTCTGGCCCCTTCTCAGCCACTCCGTCCGTCGCTATGTTGCCGCGTGTGAGTCGTGTCAACGCTGGAAAACACCAGCTGTGCATCCTGCTGCTCTGATGCAGTCTCTGGATATACCGATCGACCCATTTCTTTCGCGTTGGCGTTGATCTTCTCGGACCATTCCCTATATCAAATGACGGAAATAGGTGAATTGCCGTCGCTACGGGCTATACAATCCACTGTGCCATTACTAGAGTCCTACCGACCGGTTGCGCTATATATACAGACGTCGCTGCCTTCTTGCTTCACGACGTTATCTTACACAACGGCGCACCTCGTACACTTTTCACCGATCGCGGGAGATGCTTTCTTGTCAAAGTCATCGGCGACTTACTTTGATCTTGTGCTACTAAACACCAGCTTACTACAGCCTACCATTCTCAAACTAACGGTTTTATCGAGAGCCTGAACAGCATATTAAATGACATACTAGCAATGTATATTTCCTCCGATCATCGCGACTGGGGCACTGCTCTACCATTTGTCCCGTTTGAAAACTTTCGCACCACGACACAGCTGGCTACTCACGCTTATACCTCCTATTCGGCCGCGAGCAGAACTTGCCTTTCGAGACTCTCCTTTCGATCACACTCGACTCGCCGACAGAGTACACTCGTGATGTCATAGCCACAGCGACCCAAGCACGCCAGATCACGTGCCTTCGCCTCTTTGCTTCACAGACACGCCAGAAGTCCCATTATAATCAGTGCCATCACGACGTGGAATATGAACCAAGTGGAATACGAACCAAGTGCTCTTGTGCTAGTTTGGTCTCAAACTCGGCGTGTTGGTCTTTCGGAGAAACTCCTCTCGCGATACTACGGCCCTTACCGCATCCTCCGCCTGGTGTCCCCCGTCACATATGAAGTGTCTCCACTGGATGCCACCGTGCCTTCACCTCTGTCTGACATCATCGACGTCAGCCGCCTCAAACCGTACCTTTCTCGGGCCAATTAGCCGCACCAATACGGTGCTTCTTCAGCCGGGGGTAATGTCGCAGTCTGTAATGTTGGAAGAAGAGGACCTTAGAGAGAACGAAGATGATTTTGGGCCATCGCTTCTCTACGTATGTTGGCTTCGCCATTAAAAGCCATCTATAAATAGATGTACGCTTCTTCCTTCCCGTAACATCGTTAGCACGCTTTAGCGTCAGCGACTAACCAATGTGAAGTAGTAAGCTAAGCGCGAGATTTCCGTGGTCGTAGCATCACCTAACTGCGGAAATAAATAATGATATATAAAACTATACAATGTGCAAGGCAACCTGTAGGTTTTTCAAATTAGATGGCGCTGCAGCACGGCGCTCAAGAATAAAGCGCACTACCCTGTGCATCCCCGTATAGGAAAAAGAACAAACGAACAAGCGCACACTGACTCTCTGTTTCTCATCTCTGTGCCGCTGTGATTAATTACCGTCGCTAGAAAACTTTGAATAATCCATCCTTAAGTAATGACCTTACTCTTCAAAAACGAAAAAAAAATTGCGCAGGTACAGCTTGTGTCAAATGCGCCAATTAAACCCAGCTGCTCATTCGCACACGCCACTTAGAGACGACGGCTATCCCTCTTGCCGAAAGCGACGGCAACGCCACCACACCTTCGTGACTGCGCTCTGCAGCTTGCCTTTAGTCACCTGCGTTAGACGTAGACATACTCATTGGATCAATAAAACTTGGTGCTGGGCTAGTTGGTGATGCATTCTTTAAGAAGAAGCAAATATTCTGCGCCGAAGTGCAAGCGCTAAAGCTAGAGTTTTTCTGGATGCATTCCACATAACAAAACAGGCGGGTCTGTGCATCAGCGATGTTTCGATAAAATTGTACTCGGCTGAGCGTACACTTCTGGAGAGATGTGTAAAACTGTAACATGTGACTTTTTGTCCGTTGCTGTCTTTTTTTGGTCATTTGTTTCACTTCTTGCTGCTTGGTTTTTTATCATTTCACTTCCGGTGACTGCTTTCGATATTGCGATATCATTATTTGTAAAAAAAGGCTGGCGCAGTTCGGTTGTGCGCATGTGTTGTGCTTGTGTTAAATTTGAACCCTATTCAAAGATAAGAAGGGTATAGGCATGGGCTGGTTGGTAATACATAGTTACACTGGAAGCATAGTGCGGAAAGGACGATCGACAAAGACTAGACAGGACAAGCGCTTGTCCTGTCTAGTCTTTGTCGATCGTCCTTTCCGCGCTATGCTTCCAGTGTAACTGTTCAAAAATGAACAAGCTATCAGTAGCGTTCCCTCGTCGTCGTGTCAACACACACACACACACACACACACACACACACACACACACACACACACACACACACACACACACACACACACACACACACACACACACACACACACACACACACACACACACACACACACACACACACACACACACACACACACACACATACATACATACATACTCTTAAGAGGAAGCTTTAGCTCGAGTGCTCCTATCTAAATACATGTAAAAGGAGAATTCGTTGTTTTCGGCAACCACTGCACCAAATTTGACGAGGTTTGTGGCATTTAAAAGACAAACTTAAAATCTAGTGACTGTTGGTTTCGAATTTTTGAGTTAGATCGTTAATTTTTTATTAAAAATTGGCGAAAATCGAAAATTTTCAGAAAACGAAACTATCACGTTTACAACTCTGTAACTTAACCACTAAAAATGACAATACAATTCTGTGAATTGCATCTAATAGTACATCTAAAGCGGACAAAATTGATATGTAACACATGAATATAAAAAAAATTTAATAATAGAGAAATACAACTTTTGCAAAACCGTTGTAACCAACGTAACAAATTCACGTAAGATGTAAAATGGCATATTGAATTTGTCCGCTTTGAATGATCTAATGGATGCCGTTTACAGATCTGCGATATCAATTCTTGATGCAGAGCTATGAATTTGTAAACTTGGTGCTTCTATTTTTTTCAAACGGTCAAATATTTGAAAATCGTTTTAAGAAAATTCAAGCCCTAAATCGAAATTCCGCTTCCAACAGTCACTAGAATTTATCTTTCTCTTTCAAATGCAACAAATTTCATCAAAATCGGTCCAGAGGTTATCTCATAAAAACGTTTTTGCGTTTTACATGTATTTGAATAGGCCGCGTCGGAGTTGGGCCCGAGCTAAAGCTTCCTCTTAAAGGCGAAGCTTAAGCGCCCCCCCCCCCCCCCCCCCAAGTTTTTTTAAAGCAGTTTGTTTCATAAGAGCAGAATTTCTAGCACAAGCCATAGCACTATCGCGTTGTCTTCAGGCGTAGTTTCGATGCGAAGAGCAGAGAAGTAGCGAAAAAGAAGAAAAAAAAATGGACAGGAAAGAAAGCGGAGCTCACAGGCGCGTGGTATGCATTCCACATGCGGCCCGACGAGTGACTCGTCGTATACGAACATGGACGTCGACCGTAGGTCACTGGTTATGCGGTTTTGCTGCTGAGCACGAGGTCACGGATTCGATTCCCGACCGCGGCGGCTACATTTCATGGGCCATAATGCAAGACGCTCGCGTACCGCGCTTCGAATAAGCATTAAACTGAGGTGGACAAACTTAATCCGGAACTGTCATTGCCAATTGTTTTACTTTGGATCGTTACGACTTCTCAATCAATCAATCAATCAATCAATCAATCAATCAATCAATCAATCAATCAATCAATCAATCAATCAATCAATCAATCAATCAATCAATGCACGCGGTGTCGGACTTCGCGTCGTCCCATGTCTCACAGAGATGCGTAAATTCCATCCCATTACTGCGCGCTGAGCACGCGCGAGCACATGCCAGAAGAATTGTGCAGCCTCTCCTCCTGCAATGCGCCACAACAAGTTGACAGATAGCCAAAGATGTATCCGCAGGAGAGGTTACAGAAATGATTCTGTTGCTGCCAGACAGTGGTGACGCTTCCTCGGGATGCCGGGAATAAAGTTCTCCTTTCATCCTAGCGTCACGTATTTCAGTGATCTTGTTAAGAGCCTCCAAAGCACGAGGCTCTAGGAGGCGCGATGGATGACGTATGAAGCCTTTGTGAAAAATTCGGACGTAAATCGCCCCTTGCGCTATATGCGCCATTTGTCAAACGTTTTAAGGCAGCTCCGCAAGCGACCGCTGCTACTTGAGGGTCATGCTCTCGGTCCCATGGAGCCCGACCGGGATTATATGAGTAAACATTGGATGCGATTCTGCTTGCTGTCTGGGTATTTGGGGGGTCCCTCAATGCTACAGGAGATCGCTTACAAGGTCCAATAAGTGGGTGCAGTCACTCACAGAATGGCCTGACTTATGACCAGACTACCTCATAGCAAAATAAATGACGAGCGAACGGGAAAAATGAAAAGATAACACGTCTTACGGGCGTGATTACATGAGAGTAGACGGGCCCGGCGTACCCGCATAGCCAGTCTCGAAACATGAAGGAACCCCCAAAATGTTTCATCCGAGTCTTAATCAGCTTGTGTCACGCAGAATGGCATGCGGGTATGGTATGAAGAACTTTGTTTTTTAGGTTCTGCAGGATCAGTCTGGGACTGATGCGGGCCGCTCCCACGTCGGGACAAAGAGGCCGAGCCTGCGGGGACCTCTAAGACTTTATGCAGAGTGGAAGAAAAAGTAAAAAGTTGTCAGCTACTTTAGCACACGCTAAAGAGGATGAAGGCGAAAACCAGAGCGTTCACGAGATATTCATTAAATTACTTGACATTCTCATTCGAATGTGTTGTTACTTCCTATTGCTTGTTTTCTACCACCAAAGGTCGTGGGTTCGAGGGCCTTAATTATCCCTGTCTTAATTTACTATGCCTTAATTAACTTCGCCTTAATACCAAAGGTCGTGGGCTTAACGATTAATGCTGGCACAATCAATTTTGGTGCCATTGAATTTTGATCCCATCAAAAGTCGAGTGTTCGACTCCCACCAATGGTTGTGGGTGGCGCCATCAATTTTGGTGGCATTGAATTTTGGAGCCATAACGCCGGACGGTGAATTTCTCGAAAGCACCGGACAATTGATTTTTCGAGCCATGAGCCGCTTAAGGCTTTCGCCTTGAAAAAAAAAACGCAGCTAGAAAAGGTGATCTTGTTTGCTCTAGCACACTCACTCGACATTCCGGCTTTTGCTGCGTTCACTGCACTGACTTCGGTTCATTGCTGGCTCATTGTTGACGAAGAAACATTGCAGAAAAAAACGGACACAAAGAAAGGACACACACAAGCGTGTGCCATGAATGATTTATGGTCGTGGTTGGCTTGGCTTGTCAGCTTCGATATGATAATGCTTGCGCCTACGGCATTTGTAGAATCCATTGAGTGCTCGAATGATTTGCTTCGCTACCACCAGACGCTGGCTCGGTATTGCACTGTTACAGGGATCGGCGTTCAATTAGACGGTCGCCTTCCTCACTACCATGGCTATCTTGTAAGATTGCCGCTAAAGTGGGTACCCCCGGGCCACTCCGTAAAAGATCGTTTTGAGCGCATGCTTGGATACAATCGGTATTGCTGAGAACTAAATGAGCGTGCTTCGAATCCTTTCTTCATTCTTCAACAGAGATAACTGCTATATGGTTGACTGCTTAACAGAACGTGTCCATATGTGTGTTGGACAGACATAGAGGGAAAAATGGTTGTACAACGAGAGGTATGACAATCGGGCAGTGCTTGTTGTGCCGACGCAGCACTGCAAATAATAAAGCGCTTGTCTAAATCAGCCTTGCCGAAATTACACAAAAAGTGCCCCTTTACGATACACAGGATAAAATGCGTAAACACAACTACCACAAGTCGACAGCATTTTCAATCTAAACTAACTAACTAACTAACTAACTAACTAACTAACTAACTAACTAACTAACTAACTAACTAACTAACTAACTAACTAACTAACTAACTAACTAACTAACTAACTAACTAACTAACTAACTAACTAACTAACTAACTAACTAACTAACTAACATCGCCAGAATTGCATTGACTGCAGTCGTAAGTGCAAAATAGCACACATGAAGAAGCTGACGCCGAAGGAGGGTAAAGTGCACAAAGGTGCAAAAGCAAAAAAAAAAAAAAGAAAAAACGGCATCAGCTTCCAATTTGCTATAAACGTAGCCCTCTTTGATAAATTGATCGCAGCTTCATACCATCGCACTCTGTTTTTTCTTGTGTGCGCCGGATAGCCTTGAAATTTTTCTCCAATCTCTGTTCTGTCTTTCTCTTTTCATGTGCAGCCGCCACGATAAAACGAGCCGGACCTCTCCCACAAGGTCCTGCTTTTCCCTGAGCACCGCACTGCTGCAGTGAAAACTCAGTCCGACCTGTTGAGCTGGTAGACAGCACCTGCTAGAATGTTTTCTGCTTTGTCCCTTTAGTGTTTTTTGCAAAGCTTGCAGTAGCCTTCGCTTGTGCAGCGAAAGTGCACCTGGGAGGATTGTTTCGTTAGCTTAAAATCGCGACAATTAAGATGAAGTTATCGATTCTCGCATTTTGATCGGCGTATTGCCTGACACATCCTGCCTACGATGAGTACAGCACTGAGTCAAGGGCACCGGAATGTCGGCCGCAAGAAAGAAATGAAGGCATTTGTAAAGCTAGTCGTCATGTTTACTGTATTATCAGCGTTCGATTCAGTAGAGAGACCAGCACTCATGGAGACATCGCGTAGTCAAGGTGTACGAAGCATACGTGAATGTGTTAGGAAGTATCTGTAAAGACTCCACAGCTTTTTTTTTTTAATTTTCAAAGGAAAAGCGGAAAAATACCTGTCACGAAAAGGGTCAGGCAAGGAGACACAATCTCTCCTATGCTATTCGCTACATGATTGGAAGTATTCAAATTGTTATATTGGGAAAGATAAGGAGTGAGGACCAACGGATAACACCTCAGCAATCTGGGGTTTGCAGATGACATTGCCATGTTCAGCAACGCTGAAGGTAAATTGCAACAAATGACCAGAGACCTCAGCCGACAAAGCGTAAAAGTAGGTCCGAAGATTAATATGGGGAAGACTAAGATAATGTTCAATAGCCTAGAGCAAGAGAACAAGAATTTGTGATTGGTAATCAGCCTCTAAAATCTGTGCAAGAGTACGCTTATCTAAGCCACTTAGTCAGAGGGGACCCAGATCATCAGAAGGATATGTAGAGAAGACTAAAGAAGAGGTTGTAGTGCATACGACAGGCATTACCAAGTCATGACTGGCAGCTTGCCGCTATTCTTGAAAAGAAACGTGCACAAGCATGGTATTCTACCGGTACTAACATATGCGGCAGAAACTTGGAGGCTAAAAAAGAAGCTCGAGAACTTAATTACTGCGCAGCGAGCGATGGAACGAAAAGTGAAATGCGTAAGAGACAGAAGAGAGCGGTGTGGATCAGAGAGAGAGAGCAAAGGGGCGTAGCCTATCTTCTAGTGGACATTAAGAGGAAGAAATTGAGTTGGGCAGGTCATGTAATGCGTAGGGGAGATAACCGGTAGTGTATTAGTTACAGAATTGATGCCAAGGAAAGGGAAGCCCAGTCAAAGACACCAGGGAACTAGGCGCTGGGATGAAATGAGAAAATTTTAAGGCAATTTGAAATTGCCACTTTCAGCTGGCGCAATATGGACAATTGAAGGTTTCTCGGAGAGGCCTTCGTCCTGTAGAGGACATAGAATAAGCTGATGGGGATCAGCATACGACAATATGAAACATTTGTTTTCAATTCGTTGCAGTTTGATCGTCCATAATGGCCCAGCGTCCCCTTAATATTTGCTGCAGCAAAAAGATGAAAGGCCACGAACGAATCATTTCGGTAGAGCAGTGCATAAAATTCGGCTGATCACTTACGTACGTTGCTGTCAACGTATTATTAGTTCACAACAGCAGCATTTGCAGAGATATATCGCTAGACCAGCTTGAGCATAATAAGTACTAGGCGTCGACCCCAACACTGCTGTGACTTGAACCTAGCAGGACACACAAGTTTCCAGAAAACAACTTTACGTGTACTCGTAACCGCGGTGCAGTGTGCCGCAGTGTTTCCATGTGCTGGCTATTCTCCAGGGCACATATGAGAAAGCGCACTTTGGCTGATGACAACATGTTGGGCAAGCGCAGCGAGGGTTCAGTGGCAATGGCGTTTTGCTACGGAGTAAATGGTCTAGAGTTCGGTGCCCGATTGCGGCGGCCGCGTTCAAATGGAGGGTGGATTGCATACGGCGCTCTGGGTGCTCGTTAAAGCACTCCGGGTAGTAGAAAATAATTCAAAGCTTCCGCTACGGCGTCTCTCATCGCTTCCCAAGTTGCTTTGGAACGATAACCACTATCACCTTTCGACAAAATTGTGCTAATGACCATTACTTCTCTCGCTGTTCGTGGGGTCAGTTTTCAGTGGCTACCGAGCCCGGTGGGTATCGCAGGAAATGCGGTGGCTGAAAGATTAGTTACTGCAGCGCACGCATTAAGTACCCTGGCTCTCGTTACATTTTCCGTATCAGATGTCGACAATGTTCTTCGCACGCTGAAGCATAAACATTGCAAGGAAAAATGTTTTCATGGACAGGTAAATTTTTTGCTACAGGAGTGCAGCTGAACCATTACTGAGGTTCTTACCAAACCAAACGACTGACCGCACGTTCGACAGGCTCATCTATCGTCTACGTTAGATGTAGCCAACACGATTCACTTGTTGTGTCACATCAAAAGAAGATATTCAAATTGTAGTCAAATTATATGGTTCTACGGGCCAAAACCGCGATATCATTATGAGGCGTGCCGTAGTGGGGGACTGAAGATCAATTTTGACCACCTGTGGTTCTTTAACATGCCCCCAATTGAGATGTCAAGAATCTGTGCGGTTCGTGTTTGAATTGCTCTTAAAGAAGACGATGAAATACCAATGTAAATGTCGAGGTTGTTTGTGCGAACGCACAGCAAACGGAAAACATATTCACACAGAGACAATTAATTAAAAGACAAACAAATTGAACTAGGTGTTCATGACAAGCTTCAAATATCACAATATCTGGCAATAAGAAATGTCACCGGGTCATGGTGCATAGGGTGGAGTCATTACGGTCTTGCGGAAATATAGGCAGCGAGGTTCGACGCTGGATCTTTGAGCAGGCAGCGACCGCCAACAGTGTATCGCGTCGGGCTGGGACGAGTCAGGCAACGGCCGGACGCCCTTTCGGCGTTCATCAGCCGGAGCTCGGCAACGGCGATGGAAATCTGCTGCATGGATACAGATCGGACGCCCTTGCGGCGTTCGCCAACCGCGGGCCGTGGGAAGGAGCTAAATGAGTTGCTTTTAGGTGGGAGCCTGCGGCGACCTTTGGCCTAGGAACTCGGCAAGCCGCTACTCCCGCGCCCTGGACACCATCTTTTCAGTCCCGCCATGTCTGTGGCACCCGCTGTCTCCCTCCAAACTTCCTCGGACTCTGCTCCACCGAAGAGCCCGCTCGCTGGCTCAGCTTCTCCTATAGCCTGGCCTCCCACTGCTCGGGTGTGGGGTTCGGACCCTCGTAACCAGCAGCAACTGGTGCGACGGGCCCGGGAGACAGCAAGAGCCGCAGGAGCCCTGGACTAAGGGCGCCTCCCGCACAAGCAGAAAGACACCTGCTTGTCCTTTCTTTTTAATAAATGTTTCTCCTCCTCCTCCTCCTCCTATAGCCTCGTGCCGCAGCCGCGCATCGTGTTCGTCTTCGACGAATATTGTTGGGAGCGTTGGTGCCGCCACCATTCCATGTCGCCGTCATCTTCTTCGTCTGGGCAACAAGCACTGCACCTGCGCACATCATGGCAGCAGGATGCACGGGTGTTTTTGCATTACGTCCCCATCGAAATGCGGCTCAAGTTGTAGTTAGAATGCCCGCCTCATACATGACGCGTTTCGGCGGTAGCAATAGGGTGTGTCGCTGCACTACTGCATTGTTAATCGCATTGACGTCAGCAGTCATCCTGAGATGGGTTCTGCCAGAATTTTTGTGATAACCTCTCCGCTTCAGGGGGCATAATATCATAGAATGTCCCCAATATGACCAGCGACGAGTTCACCTGTGTGTCCGTTTGAACATTCTTGACAGACGTCCTGTCATCGTGAGCAATTTGCTTGGGTTGTGGTGATGCCCTGATAAGCATATGGGTGGACTTAGCGAAGTTCGCTATTTTTTAGTGGACACTTATCTCATCGAGTGCCAATGAGTGACATTACCTGATTTAGATACTCTGTGCCTATCTTCTCTTTTTTTCCCTTTTGAATTCTTCCTGTCGCTGCCGTGTTGTCCTTTCCGCTATCCTTTTGACCGGGAAATACGAATTCTGCATAATATGTATTCACGGAAAGAATTGTGCTTCGCAAAGTGTAGTCCTCCTGTCTTCTTCTTCTGTCTCTTTCACTCCAATCTCCCCCTCCCTATGTGCGTAGCAAACTGGCGGATGTTTTGGTAACGTCCCTTCTACCCACCTCTTTCTCGCAGAGTCCTCACCCTCTGGCTTTTTGTGAACCAGATACTACTGATACCCGTGCATGTGAAGGAATCAACCTTAAGTCATTCATTTCGTGGTGCATCTTCTAGGGGAAACCCGCAATATGAAGGGGCGTGGGTGAATGCTGCGAGCAGTTATTTGGCATAAGTCAGTATAGTTGCTCTCCTGAACCTTTTTCAAGCTACCCGTTTGTCCTGCGAGCTGTGTTCTTCGCATTCACTACTTGCGATTTTCGCTGTTCACGCGTCTGGTGTGTGACCGCCGGCGGGCTAATTCTTCCTAATTAGGGCACGTCCTTCGAGTGCCGGTGCTATCTATGAGATAAATATCAGCCGAAGCGCGCTGGGACGAAGTACAGGCGCATCGTGCACTTTCAGTTTCAGTTTATTACATTAAAGATGTATGTGCAATGTCCCCCCAACTAGCCGAAAGAAAATATGTTAGCCAGAACGGCTCATTCGCATCTAGAGGCCCTATAACGTAAAACTATTCCAATATGTTTTTATTCCAATCTCCTGACGTCAAATTTGCGTAACCGCCGACGCAAGCATCGGGCGGTCAGCCGCAGGGTTGTCTGAACAGACCAATCAAAACGCTCTCCTCATTCATGAGGTCACTTTTATTTGCTTGAAAAACAAATAACAGTGCCTACACTGAGCGGCTTGTCTTATCTAATCGGCTCAAAAGTGGCGAGGAGGACGCTCAAGCGGCAAGGGATTCGATGCGGCCGAGCCACTGCACTGAAAATCGATAACCGGATCAAGAGGGTGGTGCCGGCGTCTGCGATTGGTCCGCTTTCCCTTACATAGCTTGCGGCGGCTCGTCGACATTCGCGGCGGCATGCAACGGAAGCTTAAGAATGACGCTAAAACGGATCCTCAGCAAAGAAGAGTTGGCAGAACGAGGTCGTAAACGCACCGAAAGTGCTTGAAAACGTTACACGGCCACGTAAAAAGTTTTATTACACACAAATAAACCCATGCTCTCCGGCAGGTGCGAGTAGCCAGTGCCTGAGCGATCGGCGGAAGCCATCTTTTATTCCTTTCGGAAGGGGGCAGCCTGCGGCTATTCAGAAGAAAATTCATTTTTTTTTCGCCATATTAATACATCTTTACCGAGTACACGACACTTGGACGCGGTGAGTTTTTGCGGTTTTGTGACTTCGCGTGACAGGCAGGTGAAGTGGGTTCAGCCCGAAAAACTTTTTACCAATAGCCGAGGGTTAATGGCGCAAAAGCGTCGAATTAGAAATATCTGTTTTTCTTTTGTTCAGTCAAATCATGCATAATCAGTGTATACGCGTCATATCAAATTGGGAGCTATCGCGGTTTACGTGACGTCGCGTGACAGACAGATGAAGTGGAGGTGGTCCAAAAAAGTTTTTGACCGATCCCGGAGGGCTGATTGCAGAATTCGAATAGAAAAGTTCTGAATAGTTTTACGTTATAGCGCCCTAGATAACGCATCTAACTTTGCCGTTAACCGAAGGATTTTACCTCGCGCATAGATGCTATCAGAGCTGCATTGAAAAATGTATCCAGAATAAGCAAGACATAAACTGGAAAAGGGAACCAAATTGTTCACTCGGGCTGACAGCTGGCAGCATAGCGTGACGCGCTCATTTGCGAACTGCGTGTCTGCATTTTCTTTCCCGTTTTTTTTTGGCATTATTATATGCTCATTTCCGTTGCTTTCTTTTATTCTAAACTGAGTTGAATAATGAATAAAATATGCTTGCACAGGCGACCGTCGTCAAAGAAACATTAGTAACTACACTCGCGCGCTGTTCGGCTGCTGGCAAGTGGTATGTATACGAATAAGTTAACATAACGACCCAAACGCAGGGAAAAAGCACTTTAAACGCAAGTGTCATTTACGTGCTTCGTTCTCCTTATTTTATGCCGCGTGGACCTGACTGCAACACACACCATTAAGGTTTTCTGAAAAATATTTTTTTTTTCAGATGTAATGGTGCGTTATGGCTGTCTGCCGAATTCCACGACGAAGCTCGTTTTTCATTGCGTTGCCATGACACAGCACACACAAGAAAAATGTATCTTGTTTTCAGCGAGAACGCAAACGTTCACAAATAATGACGATATTAATGTGGACAGTGCAAAACGAACGTACCTTGTTTTTAAAGAGATCAAGAAATATATTACTGCGCGTTGTATGGCTGACTACGTAATAATGAACATGTATCGTCACTTCTTTTTCTTTCTGTTTCATTTTTCATAAACGAGCGCAACTAGGGTAAGCGCTTTTAAAAGCAAGCGAAAAGGATATTTTGCAGGAAACGTCATCAGCTGTCCAACTGCGTAATGCTCCAACTGAGGAATGTGTATGTTGATTGATTGATTGATTGATTGATTGATTGATTGATTGATTGATTGATTGATTGATTGATTGATTGATTGATCGATCGATCGATCGATCGATCGATCGTGGGTAGTATTTTACGCTGTTACTGGCTTCTGCATGCGGAAGGTGCGCGCATGCGCTGTGAGAGAAGCTGTGGTCGCTAATACGTCCGTGTGAGAGCTTCATGCAATACACCCTGATAGATACGCCGTTGCCACACCTCGAAATCAATTCCGTCGCCTCCTGCTGACGCATATAACAGTATAGCCACTGCGACAGCACGGCATGTCCTTAACCTATTAGACATGTAGAATTACTGCGCCACGACTTTTTGCCCCTGAAATATACAATTAGACGAAGTTAGGACATCGTTTTCTGTAGTCAAGACATCTCGTTGAAACTGACAGGCAGACTAGAAGCCATGTCTGGCTGCGGGTCACGCCCGCCTCCTCGTACAAACGTAGAAGCTTCAATTCATTTGTTGCGAACAGGTAGATTCGCTCTCGTCTTGTATGGTTTTGCGCAAGCAAGGACGAAACAAAACAAAGTTGATATCTCTAGATACGCGCATAAGATCTCATCAAGGTCATCTGAGGCTTGTACAGCTAAGATATTACGCGGCAGCGCTGAATTTCTTTTCCCTCACGGAGCAGAGGCAGGAGGTGTGGCCGTCCGTAAGCCTGGTTAGAAAAATACATTTCTCAAAGAAATGTAAGTTCCTGCGCAAACTTGGTTAACAACGCGGAGGTTGTGTATTTTGTGCATAATGTCGCCATTTAGGCACATTTTGCTTGATGTGCCAATATGGTGAAACCAAGCAATCTCAAAATCAAAATCTCAAAAACTATTAGCTTTGTGTCTTATTTCTGTCTTACTTCAGATGCATGCAGTATTCAGCTGTTGTGTAAGTTCTACATGTTGGGGGGGGGGGGGTACTTTGGTCAGCCATGTTTTTTTTTAACTTTCAGAAGTGTTCTTGGCCTATATTTGCTTAATAAACAGTGATCTAGTCTCGATTGTGGAAGTGACTACGGCACAAAGATTTTGGAAGATAATGCTAACGTGGGGTGATTTCATTCATCATCATCTGGAATACATGAATCTAATATCGACACAGCTCGTGTCGCCTTTTGCAGTATGTCGATGTTAGACCTTTTGAATCACAAAGTATGCGAGTAACCAGAAGAATACAGGGAGCCAAGGGGCTCGATTTTTAGTTAATGACAACCCTGTAAAGCCAACAGACAATGAAGCCAGGGAAATCATAGGAGAAATTAACTATTATATGTAACAGTGTGCTAACTTGGGTCGGTTGGTGCACACTATTGTAAAGGTACGGCGCTTAGCGCTATTCTATTTACTATATTTTATATGTATTTATTGAATTTACCCGTAGAAAGATACTAAAAAAAGCGAAATGAAAGTGGGCGAAAAGTTGTAACTGTTATTTAAGACGCTGGCACTGTTACATCAGACATACACGTTAAAGATCCCCTCGTAGTCAAAATTAATTCGGAGTCCCCCACTATGACGTGCCTTATAATGAAATGGTGGTTTTTGGTAGGTAAAACCACAGAATTCATCAGACATCAGCAGTAATTTCATGCTTAACCTGCTTCACAACACGAAGGAAGGATTCAGTGAGGGGCGATTGAAATTCAACACATCTGTGATAAAGTGTTGCAGACTTTAAAGCATGATATCAACCTGCATGATTGAAAGTCACTTTACGAAATGATAGATGTAAATATAACATGCTTAAAGTTTCGGGAAGCTTTCTTCGAAATATGTTTATTGAACTTTCCGTTCAAGCCATTTCAATTGTGGAGAGAGAGAGAGAGAGAGAGCCGCGGGTTACATTGACTCATTTAAGAACAAGAAAAAAAACTAATTTAAGCTAATGCCGTTCTTTGAGTGAGAACTCCAGTTTCATAAGTAATTCAAAGTGATGAAACATAAACTTATCAGTTGGTTTCAGAAAGCAAGGAATCCAATTATTACGAGGAATCTTTTCAAATGTTAATCGAAGAAACGCAGATACAGTTAGTAAAGAGATAAAGGAAATCCGAGGACACTTAAGCACTTCTCAGTTGTGAATGCGAAAGCATTATTGTCCAATTGAACGCCGTTTAGCGGTCTTCGCGGGCAAGCGAGAGCTTTGAGACGCTTGGCCAACGCCTCCTAGCTATATCACAAGGCCGGTGCAATTTGATCCATGACGTCATGCTGCCTTTGCCCGAATGTCATAGAACCTAATGGGGTGCTCCCTACTATTTATTTATTTATTTATTTATTTATTTATTTACTTTTTTATTAAATTTTTTTGTTTGTACTACCCGCAGGACTTCCAATGAAGTATCACAGAAGCGGGAGGTTCAATAATGCACTCCAAAAAAAGTTTACACCCTTCGGGTTGTATTATGTCCCCTTACAATAATCGTCATCTATCTTTCCCGCATTTCCTTTCTTTAACGCTGCGAGCCCGGTACTTCCTAGTCACGAACGGCTTGATCGTTATCAGCTTGACGCAGCATTCTCGGCAGGAAACTAGTGAGTGCCGAGTTTTCAAGAGAGGAAATGCAAGCAAGGCCGGTGACGATTATTGTTTGGGGAGAAGATAAGCCCCAAAGGGTGTAAACATTTTTAGAGTGTACAAACCAAATGTAGAACACATACAGAGATAAGTGACATAGATATTCCACCTGACACTGTAAGAGAAAAATATACACAAGAGCAAAATATTGTTACGGCGCAACCAAGAGTGGCGCCAGTCAGAAAAAGACGATTTCACATGTAGAGGTAGAATCGCTTTCGACAGCCATCTTGTTTATGCCTCGGGAATATCGTAAATACATCTTTATATGTGACTTCTGCAATGTAAAAATTGCTGAGAGGTGCGGGGTACCCACGAGAAACAACAACGGAGCTAGGCAGTGGTCGTCACCTCGCACTGGGCAGCATGATGAATGAAACAGGACTCGACATGGCGCGGCCCACATAAACGCCTACAACCCCAACGGTCCTGCTGGCTCAGCCGCGGGATCCAAGAACGTTCTGTGGCACCGGCCACCTCTATGTGCTATGTGAAAGACTGGATCGCCACGTATGAGCGAGTAAATGACCACAACTAATGGGATCTGACAATTATGTTGGCTAACTTGGTCTTCTACCTACAAGGTATGGTTGAAGGTGTGTTATGACAACCCCAAGGAATAGCTCAACCACTGCGACACGTGCAAACAGAAGCTGAGGGACTTGTTCGGCAGACGCTCCGGGCGGAAGAGCACCGTTAAGAAAGAACTAGCGACCCGCGCCCAGACGTCCACAGAATCATACGTCTCTTACATCCAGGACGTGATGGCTCTGTGCTGTAAGGCCGACAGCGATATGGCTGAGTCAGACAAGGTTGGGCATGGACTGAAGGGGATGGCTGACGATGCTTTCAACCTGCTCATGTGCGAAAATTGTGAAACAGCACAAGACATCATAAAAGAGTGTCAACGCTTTGAGCAGGCCAAGAGCCACCGCACTGTAACGCTGTTCGCCCGTCTGCCGAACACAGCTGCGACATCCACTTGTGACGAGAGGCAAGAAGTGCAGCGACCATCATTATAGGTGACCTGACGCGGATAGTGCGGCTAGACCTTGAAGCCATGGCTCCAGCAGCCCTTTCCGCGCCAGTGAGCCTAACAACTTGCCTACAGCACCATTTGTGCAGGTAATAGTCCGCGAAGAACTCGCTAATCTTGGAGTTCATTCTGTATGCGCCGTTGCCGCTTCACAGCTGTCCCGTGCTCCACGTTCATCGACTGGCCCGCGGTTATCCTACACCGATATCCGATATCCACCGCTACCGATATCCAGCTGAGTGGCGAACTGCAGATGATCGGCCAATCTGTTTTGCCTACCGGCGTATCGGTCACGTTGCCCACCATTGTAACAACCGTAATGTCTCCTCGCCTCTGACCGCCATTCATCAGTTACTATCACCCCGAACAGAATGAGCGTCGTTACCAGTCTCCATTGGCACCTTAACAGCCGAATAATGACGATAGTGCTCCTTGGAACAGTCGCTCGTCGTGATTGCGACGTCACCAGTACCGTTAACCACCAGCTCATCGACCATCGTCCCTGTCGCCGCAGGCTCGTCGCCCACCGTCCCCGATGCAGCCCCGACGCTCGTTTCCGGAAAACTAAGCGATGCAGCTCCCAGAGATGATGCTGCATTGACGACTAGACCGCAAAATCCTCTTATCACTTTTCCGACCAAACAGAACTTGATTTACGATTTAGTCGATGGCGTCAGTGTCCCAGCACTTATTTACACTGACGCACACGTATCCGTGATGAGTCACCAATCGCGCCGAAGCTTGAACAAAGTTCTCACCCCCGCTGCATCACGCACCCTCCCCGTTGCCGACGTAGGAACGCTTACCGTGCTTGGAATGTGCACCGCTAGCATTGACATCGCGGGGCGCCTAACAACTGTTTTGTTTGCAATTTTGGAACAATGCCCTTAAGAAGTTATACTCGGCTTAGACTTTTTATCGTCCCATTCAGCCCTCTTTGATTGGGCGTCTAGTGTCATTCAACTTGAACTGCCCCATGGCTGCTATAGTCCACCAGTCACACAACCACGGCTATGCTCTCCCGAAGAAATCCGCCTCTCGCCTCAAGCCACTATGTACGTCACTCTACTGTCGTTCCCATCTGTTCCTGACGGCGTCTTTGTACTACTTCCCACCGCTGACATACTGTTTGAAAAAATTTGTCCGTTCCCGGTACCGCGCTCACTGTTAGAAGCAATCAGACTTCGCTCCCTCTCCTTAATTTTAACTGCTGGACTCAAATTCTTCCCACAGGCATGTCTTTGCGCGACATCTCGCCTGGGAACATTTGCGAGATATCGGCTCTTGACGCCGAAATTCCGTCGCCCTCTACAGGAACCTCCGATTCACCGCCTCTCACAGACGAACTTAGCAAGATGATTGCACCTGATCTACTTCCAGCACAAGCTGCTGACCTCCGCAGTCTCTTGGAAACTTACCGCGACATTTTTGACCTTGATGGCCGCCATTTAGCCCAGACATCGGTTGTCACCCAACGTATTTACACCGGAGACGCCAATCCGATATGCCGCCGGTCGTACCGTGTTTCACATGCTGAGCGACAAGTGATACAACGAGAAGTCGATAAGAGCTTTATTAAAGGCGTTATCGAACCATCATGCTGTCCTTGGGCGTGCGCTGTTGTCCCTGTCAAGAAGAAGGATGGCAGTTGGCGCTTTTGTGTGGTTTACAGACACTTTAATAAAATCACACGCAAGGATATCTATCCCTTGCCGTGCATTGAGGACGCCTTGGACTACTTGCATGGAGCACAGTACCTCTCATCGATAGACCTCCGATCAGGCTATTGACGAATCTCGGTAGATGACATGGGCTATGAAGAAACTGCCTTCATAACACCTGACAGGCTCTACCAATTTGAGGTTATGTCGCTCGGCCTTTGTAATGCCCGGCAACCTTCGTAAGAATAATGCACTCCTTACTTCGCAGGTTTAAATGGTCCACATGTCTGTTTGTTCTAGATTATGTCATATTCTTCTTTTCACCAACTTTCGCGAGTCATCTAACGCGTCTATCGGCTATTCTTCCTGTTTTCCGACTTGCCGGCCTGCAACTCAACTCATCCAAGTGCCACTTTGGACGTCTTCAAATTACCGTTCTTGGCCATCTCATCAGTGCCGCTGCCGTTCAACACGACCCTGACAAGATTCGCACTGTCCAGGACTTTCCTGTTCCGTCTTCCGCCGCAGACGTAAGAAGCTTTGTTTGGCTATGTGTGTATTTCCGTCGTTTGATCAAGAATTTCGTCGAAACCGCTCACCTATTCACCGACTTACTTAAAGAGGACGTTGCTCTCACATGGAGCCTTGCTCTAGCCAAAGCCTTCTCCCCCCTCGTACGCTTGCTCACGGCTCCTTAATTGCTGCCTCATTATGATCCATCTGCCACCACTGCACTTCACACGGATGCCAGTGGCCATGTAATTGGGGCTGTACTTGTTCAATGGCAGCGTAATGCAGAGTGCGTAATTGTATACGCCAGCCGTCTCCTGTCACTCACCGAAAGGAATTTTTGAATTACCCAACGGGAATGCCTGGCGTTAGTTTGGGCAGTTGCCAAATTCCACCCCTAATTGTACGGCCACACATGTTCCGTATTTACCTATAACCATGCCTTGCTCTGGCTCTCCTCACTTAAAGACACCACTGGACGATTGGGTAGCTGGGCGCTACGGCTCCAAGAATATTCATTTGCTCTTTTATACAAGTAAGGTAATTTGCACAAGGATGCCGACTGCCTCTTCCCTCATCCTGTCGACCGCTGTGAATATTATGCACATGACACCGACTATTGCGTCCTGGCCATTTCTGATCTGCACAACATCCGAACTGAACAACGGCGTGATGGCTGTTTACGTGTTCTCATCGATCGTCCCAATTCTGGACATTCGGCGCCCACGCTGCGCATGTACGTGCTCCGCGACGACGTTCTCTACCGTCGCGGCGTATGCCCTGAAAGACCGAAATTTTTGCTCGTTGTACTATCTCCGGACATCAGTTTTTGAGCAGTTGCATGACGCCCCTACTGCAGGCCGCCTCGGCCTTTCGCACACTTACGATCGCGTACTGCGCCGCTTCTACTGGCCAGGCCCGTACCGCTCTGCGCACCGCTACGTTGCAACCTGTGCGCTCTGTCGGCGTCGCAAAAAACCTGCTGCGCTGCCCGCTGGACGCCTTTACCCCATCAATGTACTCTCAGAACTATTCTTTCGCATCGGTCTCGGCCCTTTTCCGACGTCAAAATCTGCCAGTAAGTGGGTCGTTGCTGCGACTGATTAGGCGACCCGGTACGCTATCACGCGAGCTTTGAGCACAAATTGTGCAACTGAGGTGGCAGATTTCCTTTGACATGACGTCAGCCTCCATCACGGCGCACCTCGGCAGCTCCTCACTGATCGCGGCCGCACGTTCTTGCCCCGAGTAATTGAATACCTGCTTCGCTCCTGTTCTGCCAGGACGTGCACGATGCAAGGCGTAACTGCAAGACGTACACGATGGACTGGCCACACGTCGTTGTCGGTATAAACGTTCGCAGACGTTCCCACAGCTAACCCTTAGCTTGAGTAGTTGTGCTGTAGCGCGACGAGGCAAGCCTCGACCGCGCACACGGGGCGGGAACGTTCCATTTGCAACGCGTTGGTTTGGCGACAATAGATTTCGCCAGATTCCAGTCGCGACAAGTCTGTGAGTAAAAAAAATGAGTGGCTGTATGCAACTGTGTTGTGGGAAGGAACGGTGACCTTATGACGATGGTCCGCTCAGGCATAGTTATAAGGTGATAGAATTACCGGGCGTGAAATTATCCAACTGTGAAACTACACTTTACGGAATAGGCACAAACGCGCTATTTTTCTGTGGTCGGCGAGAAGAGGAATGTCCAGGGTAGTTGTCATGGCTGATACGCTCGCAGATTAAGTCCTTGTACAGTAATAAAATTGCCGAGGATGAAACGAAATGACATGTTTTGGACACTTTCTAAAGCAGTGGTCGCAGTCACTTGACCACACTCCCAGATTGATCAAGCGTATTCTAATAGAGGCCGGACATAAGTTTTGTACAGCGGCTTCTGAAGGGATGGAGGTGCGAGGGAAAAGTTCCGTCTTAACCATCCCAGCATGCGGTTCACTTTCGATGTTATGTAGTCTATATGCTGCTACCAAGAAATATTTTGGGCAATATGTGCGCCTATGTATTTATAGCAGAGTACAAGAGCTATGTAGTTGCCTCCGACTTGGTAACTGTGACTGGTTGATTGAGAGCAGGATATTCTCATGATATACATATTTGGTGGGGTTAAGGTCCAGGTGCCATTTAAAACACTGGGTAGTTATGTTGCCGAGAAATGACCTTGAAGAAGGGGCGCCAGCGCAACACCAATGACTCGTACACAAAGAAAAGGCGCTGGACACGGATGGACGCTGGACTTTCAAGTGTACTTTATTGGAATTCACAGTGCCACACATAACCTCCTACACATGCATATCTCCAGCTCCTCCCAAGACATGTGCATCACTGTCAGTTTTATCACCTTTTACCTACCCGCTAAGTAAGCACGCTCCTCGTTGGTTAAAGACAAATACGTATTACTGACACAATTTTCTTTCTGATTTCCGATGTGAAAGGCTTGTAAGGTTTCTCGCTCACATCTAATCTTTTCCTGCTTTAAACTGGCCACAGGACCGAACACAGGCACTGAGCAATGGACATTGAACAATGAACTGCCAAATTGCTTCCCTGATTCCCGCTTAAGGATGTGTGATGTTCTTGCAAGCGCTTATTAACACACCTACCTGTCTGGCCTGTATAGATTTTACCACAAGCCAACGGAATGCGGTAAACAACACCAGTATTGCACTGGATGAAGGTTGCCACATGTTTAATTTTACAGGGCCCTCTCTTCCTCCCCTCGTTTCCAATCCTCGCGCACAGGCTGGTCAGTTTGCATGTTGCGAAAAATACGCTTACACTTTGCATTTCAGCCACCTTCTTGGTCTTGGAAGAGATTTTATGAATGTATGGCATTACGTCTAGTTCTTTCCTTCGCTCTGATGTCTGCGAGGCCGTTCTTTAACACCTCTACCAAGTCCGCTGAACTTTATAGGGCGAACGGGTCCGCTGCCTTCAAGGTATTCAGATGACGCTGAAGGAAGCTGCTCATTGTTTTTTTGCCAAGATCCACTTTCTGTCACAATAGGTCTGAGTGGACAGTTCACCTTATGGGTCTTTGCCGCGAAGAAGACTTGAAGCCGGTCGTTACTACACTTTCCCATTGCCTTAGCCAAACTTTCTTTGTTGCAATTCTCTAACAATCTTACCGCGTCCTTCCTTGCTTGGGCAGATTTCATCGAAGCGGGCTTCAAGCGTTTTTCACTCGCCTTGGAGGCTCTTTCATTGAAGCAATCTATGCGCTGAACGGCAAAACTTCCCTCCTTGTCTGATTGCAGAAAGGTCAACCCATTTTGACGGAAATGGTCTACCAAGGGGCGGAAATTATCGTTATTTCCGTCCTGTAACTGGTCTTGAGTACGCATGAGACAATCTACGCCCCCAGAAAAGCATCGGTCCTTTTCCTGCAGTGGGGCCTTGCTTGCGACTGCCCAAGCCATAGCAAGGAACTCGTGCTTCTCCAGACGTGGAGGTAGGCAATACTTGGGTCTCTTACTGAGCGTTGTGCCATCCTGGTACAAGACTGAACTATTCCGAGGAGGAGCTTATTTTCTTTTTCTTCGGAAGGTGGGGGGCGCTCCAAGTACAAATAAAACAGGCGTAGAGACATGCTGGGCAGATTCTCAAAAAGGCGCATGTGAACCCACCCCTGGTTCTCTCCAATGCACATACATTTTAGCCAGTCTTCCAGATGTCTCACCTGTTTCCAGTATTCCAACTTGAAGATTTTGCATATGCCTCTCCAGTGACCAGATGAGTGCTTTAGAAGACCAAACAGCGCGCTGGCTTCTTGCGGTGGTGAAGTACACTTAAGGCAATGTAACAGGAACCGCGCTTTGCAGGTCGTGAAGGCTACGGCACACACACAGGCGTCGGCTCGGCCTTGTGAGGGCATAAAACACAGAAAAGAGCCCAATGGAGAAGAAATGAGGTGCATTAGTGCAAGCTCTTGGGCCAGTTGATGCATGATGAACTTCAAAAAGAAAAAAAAAGGGGGGGGGGTACCAGCGAGACGTCTATATAGGCCAGACAGGTAGGTACGTTAATAAGCGCTTGCAAGAACATAACACATCCTTAATCCGGGACCAGGGGAGCAATTTGGTAGTTTATTGCCGTGGCTGCAAGAAGTGAAAAAAAAAAAACTGTGCCAATGTTCGGTCGTGTGACCATTTTAGGGAAGGCAAAGGCTAGATATGAGCGGGAAGTAGAAGTCTTTCACATTGGCAATCAGAAAGAAAACTGTGTCAGTGATACGTCTTTGTGTTTAACCAACAAGGAGCGGGCTTACCTAGCCGGTAGGTCAAAGGTGACAAAAAATGACATTGATGCACATGTCTTGGGAGAACAGAAGATGCGCATGCGTCGGAGGTTATGTGCGGAAATGTGAATTCCAATAAAGTGAAGTTTGAAGTCTAGCGTCCGTCCGTGTCTAACGCATTTTCTTTGTGCACGCGTTCTTTGTGTTTAGCTGGCACCCCACTTTTTCAAGTTCATCATGCACCAAATGGGCCAAGAGCTTGCGCTAATATGTTGTCGAGGTCACTTTGAAGAGATGTAATGCCATCAGCATTAGTTATTTTTCTGTAAACAGCTCAGTTGTCTGTGAATAGACAAACTGAACTGGTCAGACGATGCGGCAAATCATTAATGTAAATCAAAAATAAAATTGACAGTTATTTAAGTATGCTACGTGACGAATGCGAAAGCATTATGACTTATTTAAGTTATCAATGGTGATAACTTAGGTAAGTAGTGGTACTTAAGACTTCTTAAGTACTACAACGTGTTTGCGTTTCGTTATTCGCTTTCCTTTTTGTGCATTTACTAATGACCAGATCCAACCCTTCAGAACTGATCGCCAAGTGGCTACTAGTTCATATTGTGATTGCATCATTATACCGCCACGACACGCACGCGACTGATGTAAGCAAACCAGTTATTCTTTTTTTCCCACATTTATAGATTTCTTAAGCACTCAGTTCCTCGAAGTCCAACGGTAAGTCGGACGTAATGAGGTCTTCTTCTGTGACACTAATGTCAATCCACCTTAATCCCCCTTGCTCTAATTTGTACCAACCTCAATACAGCTTAATTTACTCTAACGTCGCAGACAGCTGGCGCCGACGTGACATGTGCAATGAGGCGCGCACTATAGGCACACCTTCAGTCAGCTAAACAGAAGCGTCGGGGAAGCGAGGTCGTCTAGCACCCCGGAGGACCGGAGTGCGAGAAGAGCACGATTCGATTTTTGAGACCCAAACGTACGAAATTTTCTTTTCAAAGCCATTAATTTACTTAGTTTGCAGGAGCTCCCTGAGAAATGTGACGTCAATCCGAGCAGTTCTCTGCGTGTTTTTACTATTTGCGCCGTCGGCCATTTTTGGTACGATCGCTTGATCCCGCCAGATTTTCTGCCTCATGGGACATATAATGCTTTCATATTAGTAGAGGAGTTAAAAGCGGAGCCTTGAAGTAAGCCAAAAGCTACCGAGATTTCAGACGAGTCAAAGTCGCTGCAATCGCGGGTTCGATGCTGTTTGAAAGCAATTCGCGTATCCAGTTGAAAGTTGAAGCAATTAACTCAGGTTTAGTAAGAGTAGTGGTTATTAACTTTACTAAATGCTTTGGCAAAATCTAGGAATATATAATCAGTTACGTCCAGGAATATATTAAAGGCATTGGTAAAAACAATTAATTGTGTTTAGCAGCAGAATAACTTCGCTTCGGAAAGCCGCGTTGGTGGGTATGGAACAAGGGGTTAGATTCTAAAAATTTGGTAAGGTGAGTGAAGATGATGTGCTCGAATACTTTTCAGGGCACCGACGTAAGGGAGATGGGTCTGAAATTTTATAGATTATGCAGATCGCAGGATTTATGAAGCGGGCCCACTTTACCCGCCTTCCAGTCAGTAGGCAATAAGCCATAATTAAGCTATTAAGGGAATTAAAAATGTGATAGAGTATAATTGAATATTCGACAGTGTTTTGGATAAATTTTGAGGATATGTTATCAGCACAACACGAAGAAGAAACTTTGAGATTACAAATAATTTTTCGAATTCCAGCTGGGGCAAGAGTAAAGGGGTCCATCGGCAGAAGGGGCGCTGCTGAGAAAGAAGAGTAGACCTGAATTCTAACATTGCGCACTGAAAGGCTGAACGTGTTGTGGAGTACAGTGGCACATAGGTGACCGGCTAGTAACTCACCTGATGCGTTAGAGTGAAAGTCCTCTCAGTGTCGCTATCTATCACGTTCCAGAACCACTTAGGGTTGTTTGTTAGCAATGCTAGCACGGTTCAGTTGTAAAAATTTAATGTACTTGTCGGTATAGCACTGGCATACTGCTTTTGTCGTGGATGCATAAGCCATCCATTATTCAATTTTTTTTTTACGTATAACAGGAATTGGCCCCCCTGTTGCAGTATTCGGCCAATTTATCCCTCTGGATTCCTACAATTAACCCATGGCCCTCAGTCTCGAGCAGCTGCGGAGCACCTGGCCAAGGCGTCGATCAGACCTTTAACTACCCGCCGTGGTTGCTCAGTGGCTATGGTGTTGGGCTGCTGAGTACGAGGTCGCGGGATCGAATCCCGGCCGCGGCGGCCGCATTTCGATGGGGGCGAAATGCAAAAACACCGGTGTACTTAGATTTAGGTGCACGTTAAGGAACCCCAGGTGGTCGAAATTTCCGGAGTCCCACACTACGGCGTGCCTCATAATCAGAAAGTGGTTTTGGCACGTAAAACCCTATAATTTAATTTTTTTAGACCTATAACGCAGCAGAGGGGGCTAAATATCAAGACAGGCCGCCAATGGAATGACCCTGGCAAGCTTTAACCCCCGAACTCTCTCGAGTGAGACTAGCTTAGCAGGACTCTGAAGAACTATCATAGATTGTTTGGGATATCGTTGGCCTTAGTGAGGTTAGAAGAATTGGTGAGGCTTATACAGTGCTGACTAACGGCCACGTCCTCTGCTATTGAGGACTCCCAGATAAGAAGCAGTACGGGGTAGGATTCCTTATACATAAGGACATAACGGGCAACATTGATGAATTCTACAGCATCAATGAGATGGTAGCAGTAGTCGTAATAAAACTTAATGACAGGTATAGATTAAAGGTGGTACAGGCCTACGCTCCAAACTCCAGTAATGCTTATGATGAAGCAGTTCAGTTTCATGAAGATGTGGAATTAGTTATGAGAAAAATGCAAAATCACTATGCTGTAGTAATGGGCGACTTCAATGCAAAGGTGGGGGAAAAGCAGGCTAGGGAACAAGCAACTGGCTGCTACGGCGTCTATTCTGGAAACACTAGAGGAGAGATGTTGGTAGAATTCGTGGAAAGGAATAAGCTGCGAATAATGAACACTTTCTTCAGAAAGCGTAGGAACAAAAAGTGGACTTGGAAAGGCCCTAATGGTCAAACAAGGAATGAAATTTATTTCATACTTTCTGCCGATCCCAGCATAGTGCCGGGTGCAGAACTGTTAGGTAAGGTAAAGTGCAGCGATCATAGGTTGTTGAGGTCTAGGATTCACCTCAATTTGAAAAGAGAAAGAGTAAAATTGGTCAAGAAAAAACAGGCCAGCCTAGACGCAGTAAGCGTAAAAGCAGACCAATTCAGGCTGCTACTTGCAAACAAATATGCACCCTTAGAACAGAGAGATGAAGATGACATAGAGGTAATGAAAGAAACCATAACTAGGCTGGCTTCAGAAGCAGCAAATGAATCGGGAGGTAAGGCACCAGGACATCCAGTAGGTAAGGTCTCGCAAGTAACAAAGGACCTAACAAAGAAACGACAAGGAATGAAAATGACTACCTCAAAAGATAAGATAGAATTCACGGAATTGTCAGTGCTGATTAACAAGGAGAAAATAAAGGATATTCGAAATTATAAAGTAAGAAAGACTGAGGAAGCAGTAAAAAATGGACGCAGCATGAAATCAGTGAGAGGAAAACTTGGCATGGGACAAGCCAATATGTATGCACTGAAAGATAAGCAGGGTAATATCATCAGCAATATTGAACATATAGTAAAAGCAGCGGAAGAATTCTATACTGACCGGTACAATACCCAGAGCAGCCAGGATACCTGCATTGGAAATAGCAATGAATAGGTTACAGAGGCTCCTTCTAGAACTTGCGATGAAGTTACAACGGCCTTAGAAGACATGAAACGAGGAAATCGGCAGGACCAGATGGAATAACAACCGATTTTATCACAGATGGAGGAGACATCATGTTTGAAAAGCTTGCGGCCCTATATACGAAATGTCTCACGACTTCAAGGGTCCCAGAGAAATGGAAGAATGCCACCATTATACTAATCCACAAGAAGAGAGACGTTAAAGAATTGAAAAATTATAGACCCATTAGCTTACCTCCAGTATTGTATAAAATGTTCACAAAGATAATTTCCGATAGAATAAGGGCAACACTTCAGTAAACCAAGGGAAAAGGCTGGATTCAGGAAGGGATATTGTACAATGAATCACATCCACGTAATCAATCACAGAATCGAGAAATCTGCAAAGTAGAATCAGCCTCTTTATATGCCTTTCATAGATTACGAATGCCATTTGATTGAGTAGGATACCAGCAGTCATAGAGGCATTATGTAATCAAGGAGTACAGGAGGCTTACGTAAATGTCTTGGAAAATATCTACAGAGATTCCACAGCTACATTAATTCTCCACAAGGAAAGTAGGAAGAGACCTATAAAGAAAGGGGTCAGATAAGGAGACACAATCTTTCGAATGCTATTCATTGCATGCTTTGAAGAAGTATTCAAGCTATTAAATTGAGATGGCTAAGGACTAACGATCAACGGCGAATACCTCAGAAACCTTCATTTTGCAAATGACATTGTCCTGTTCAGCAACACTGGGGAAGAGTTACAACAAATGATTGAGGACCTTAACAGAGAGAGTATAAGAGTGGCGTGGAATATTAATATGCAGAAAACAAAGATAATGATCAGTAGGCGGGCTAGGGAACAAGAGTTCAGGATTGCCAGTTAGCCTCTAGGGTCTGCGAAGGAGTAGCTTTAGCTGTGTCAATTACTCACGGGGCACACTGATCATGCGAAGGAAATTTGCAGAATATAAATGGGTTGGAGCGCATACGGCAGACATTATCAGATCCTGACTGGTAGCTTACCATTATCACCAAAAAGAAAGGTGTACAATCAGCACTCTACCGGTACTAACACATGGGGCAGAAACTTGGAGACGGACAAAGAAGCTCGAAAACAAGTTAAAGACCGCACAAACAGCGATGGAACGAAGAATGATAGGCGTAACGTTAAGAGACAGGAAGATAGTGGTGTGTGTGTGTGTGAAAACATTTATTGGAATGAGGTCCGGAGGCTCGACTTCTTAAGTCAAGGCGGGCCGCTCCCACGTTGGCACTGTCAGGCCAAGCCTTTCAGCGACATCATGGGCCCTCTGGACGGCGCTTAGTTGGTCCTGAAACAATGGGCTTTGAATCCTTTTAGATAGTGGTGTGGATCAGAGAGTAAACGGGAATAGTCAATATTGTAATTGGCATTAAGAGAAAGAAATGGAGCTGAGCAGGTCATGTAATGCGTAGGCTAGATAACCGGTGGACCATTAGGGTTACAGAATGGGTGGAAAGAGAAGGGAAACGCAGCCGAATACGGCAGAAGACTAGGTCGGGTGATGAAATTAAGAAATTCCCAGGCGCAAGTTGGAATCGGTTGGTGCAGGACAGGGGTAATTGGCAATCTCATGGAGAGGCCTTCGTCCTGCAGTGGACTTAAAATAGGCTGCTGCTGATGAGTATGATAATGATAGCATTAAAGGGAGCCCTAATATACGCAGTGCATAAAATATAAACGTTAGAGGAACAGATAATGATTGGTGTCGCGAAAGTCGTGATCCGCCATATCGGTAGCATGTGATGTAAGCACTACTTAAATGTTTGCCAGATTCCGTTGTCATTCACTGCTTCCAAGACAACAATGAATGTGTTTCTTTATTTTGTTGTTCTCAGAGATTATTTTTTTTATTATTAAATGTGTTTGTGCTACGCCTTCGTTTGGGCTTATAGGTAAAGCAAATATTTCGAGGACTTTTCAAATGGGAAAGAACTCTATTCGTCACATTGCAAACTCATTTATTCCCTAACTCGTATTTCCATGCATGCGAGATAGCCAGGAAACGAACTCAGAAACCTTTTCGTTCGTAGGTGCTCTTTAAGACTGGCGGAGCGCCTTCACCAATAATATCTCCAACATCGCGATTGAGTGGTTTCTTTTCATGTTTTGAAAAGTAAGAGCGCTAAACGGACAAGGACATGGGTAAAGAAGAACCCGACACTGGTGCTGACTAACTACTCTGTTGTGAGTCAGCACCAGTGTAGTGTTATTCGTTGCCTATGTCCTTGTCCGTTTAGCGCCGTTACTTTTCAAAAGATAAATTAGCACCAACTCGCCCAAGTTTCCCTTCTAGTACGGCTTCTTTTCTTACAAACCGTTTTCAAGTAAAAACACTTTTGTGAATACGGGCCCAGGGCCGGCATTCGCAGAAAGTTCTTGCGCTAAAATTGTTCGTAAGAGTAAACTCCAACCAATCCTGGCACTGGTCATATTATTAATGTGAAAGCGTTATATGCCCCGTTGCTCGAAAATCGGCCGTTGTAGCTGGCGGTGTGGCCGAATGATGGCGCCAAAAATGGCCGACGGCATGGAGTAAAACCACGTCAAAAATACTCGAATTGACGTCAAATTTCTCAGGGAGGTTCCTGTAAAAAAAGTAAATTAATGCCTTTGAAAAAAAAATTTGGTCAATTATCGATCTAGGTGGGAATCGAGCCCTTGCCTCCGGTGAGTGAGACGAGCACGCCTCCCCGATGCCACGGCGGCTTTTTTTTTCCCCCTTTATTTCCAGCTTGGCTACAAGCCTCAAACGAGTTTGTGATGGTAGATCACACTCGTTTTATGTGTGTCAAAGTATCAAGCATTGACACCACAGCTTCATCACAGTCATTCGTCTTGTACACGTCACGCACCTTCACAACCATTTCCACAATATATACGTACACAGATCGGCCTTTAACATCACAGTGCCTATATGCCAACAGACTACGCCAGACTGCGTGCAGCCCAAGTAAAAAGATAACATCCATCTGTTCAAAACCACGTTCAGGTGGTAAAAAAACGAATGCCATGTGAATTGAGGGGTAGGTCTATCTTTAAAGTTTTCTGTAATGTATCCCAAAAGAATGTGGCATTACTACAATCAACGAAAACATGTTCGATCGTTTCCGCTTTGTTGCACAGAGAGCATCTGCTTCCCCATGGCACATAAATCCCTCTTTCCTCTAACCACGCTTTAACAGGCAAGGTTCCCATGTGAATCTTGAAGAAAAATGTTTTAACGGTTGCCGGTATCCACATATTTTTAACCCTTTTAAGTACGTCTTGCCCAGGCCCTTCTTGAAACATTAACCGATACAATGGAACAGGGAACACACTCTCAATGAGATCCTTCATAAGACGCTTTCTTTTTACATTGGAGAGGTACTCAAGGGAAAATCTCGCCCTAAGGAAACGATAGGACGTTACAACTTCACGCAAGAACCTTGAAATTGTGTAATGAGGGCCAATGGCTGAAGAAACAAAAAAGAAATCAGGCATAGAAACTGTTCACATGGTTTGAAAAAAAAACACACAGAAACGGGTCTCTTTCGTCACTTATCAATATTAAATGTGATACAACTTGCGGAAGAAACAAGTGGCACACCGACAGACGACTTTTCTTTACTCGAGGACGCAAATTTGTCCTCCCACATAGAACACCAGATAAACGTGGCAAAGATTGGGTGAAATTATAGAATGTGCTTACGTGTACAATACAGTGCGTGCGGAAGATACATAATTTTCGCAGCGAGAAAAACGTTACAAATAGTGGCACGTGCAAAAATCGACAATTCGCGGCCACCCCATGCTTCGGCTATCGCACGGATTTCATCCCTTTTTTCGAGCCAGAGTGACTCGTTCTCACGATACCCATCCTAAGGTACCCCCAGGTAAGTGCTAGGTGTCGTGAGCCACCGGATATTTTCAAAAACACCGGGCGTGGCATTCCAATGGCCATGCCAGAGACCGATACTCTTTTGCTTATTGATTTCACTGCCGCTTTTCTCGCAAAACCTTTCAGTAATTCTTAATAATGAGCTAACACTCTCCCCATCTGCAGCAAAGAGGGCAACGTCATCGGCATAAGCTAGACCACGTACTTCACAGGAGTGTATCTTAAACCCCCTGATTTCAGTACTATTAGCTATTTTTCCACAGAGCGGCTCCAAAAATAAAGCAAGAAGTAAAGGACTTAACGGACAACCTTGACAAACGGAAGGGAGTACTTGTATGCGTTGTGAGAGTTCACCATAACAATTAAATTGGTAAATGAGCTTTGATATGCCGTTTTGAAGCCTTTACAAATGACAGAACCAAGTCCTACATAATTAATTAATAGAAAGAGAACACTACGTGGTACCATGTCAAAAGCCTTAGCTAGATCTATTTTCAGCATCGCTACCTTGAGGAGAGCGCTATCGCAATATTCTAAAATGCTTCTAGCTGCATGAATATTTGTAAATATTTTCCTACCCCTGACGCCGCATGTCTGATGCGGCCCAACTAATTTCCGTATAACTCCCTGCAGCCTTGCTGGAAGAACTTTCATGAAAACCTTGTAGTCAACGACGGCTCCACGGCGGCTCCACTGTTCTAGTTGACTAAGTGTGTGCCTAGTGCGTGAGTTGTTAAGCACGTGATGGCACAGGCAATGGGTAGGGGGTGGCGCCACGTCATGAATGTGTAGTGGACAGTACTCATAGAGCCCCGCGGTGGAAGAAGAAGCGACTGGACTAGCGCCATTAGGCATATAGGCTCGACGATTCTTGACGATGTCAATTTTTTGTGGGCCTTCTGTTCCTGCAAGTTGGTGACCCGGACGTGATACCACATCACAGTTGTATACGTCTACCAAGTTTCTTATCGACGCCATGGAACCGGCCGCTAAACAAAGACGTCTCGAAGAAAACGGAACGTCTTCCGTCGCCACACTCAAACTTCCCGATTTCTGGCTCTCGGAATGTAAGCTCTGGTTCGTCGGCATCCAGGCGCAGTTTCACCGTCACCGAGTCATATCTCAGGTGGCCAAGTGCGACAACGTCGTGAGTGCGCTTAATCCGACCACTGCAGCTTTGGTCCGCGACATTTTGCTTGCTCCTCTGCGCGATGATCAGTACGACACCCTTAAGCGGGAGTTACTATAGTGCACCACCGACTCTGAGTGGCAACGGATTCAACAGCTCCTCTCACAGGAGGAACTTGGTGACAGAAAACCGACTGAGCTGCTTCGCCGCATGACACAACTTCTGGGAACCAGTCCATCATCAGCAGACTCGAAAATCCTTCGGGAGTTCTTCTTCCAGCGTCTACCGAACCAGGTACGCATGATTTTATGTGCCTCACCTACTACGACATCTGTCGAGGCCTTAGCGACAATGGTAGACCAGATTATGGATTCTTTCCATCCTGTGATATACGCGGTTGACCGTTGTAATGCAACCGTGGCGACACAACCCCAGTTACAGCAGCACTTTGACGAACCCGACAGTTCAAGCACGCATCTTGCTGTGCAAGTAGAGGAACCAACTAACCAGTTGGCAGCCTTACGCTTTCGTGCGAATAACCAGTGGCAGCGCTCGCATGAACAAAACGTGTCACGCCCCTCCGTCTCACATTATTTGTTGGTATCGCGCCAGATATGGCACTCGCGCACGTCAGTGCCGTCCGCCTTGCTACTTCCCAGGGAACGGTCGGGCCAGTCACTGATCACGGCTAGTGCTACTGGCCCTGCATCAAGCCGTCTCTTCTACGTCACCGACCGTGTCACGAAAGTTCGCTATCTTGTAGACTCTGGTGCAGAAATTTGTGTCATTCCCCCTACTTTTCAAGACCGCAGAAGACATTGCCATGACACCTTCTCACTGCCGTCAACGGTTCCAACATTAAAACGTATGGCCAGAAATCTGTAACTCTTGACCTTAGCCTACGACGCCCTTTTCAATGGCTATTCACCATTGCTGACGTCCGCGGGCCGATCTTCGGCGCTGACTTTCTGTGGAAGTTTAACCTTCTCGTCGACCTTCGCCACTGCCGACTTCTTTACTCCTCAATAAACCTGTTCGTACAAGGTATCACCACGTCTGCACCACCTTTGCGTCTCGTACGTGCACACACCCAGGTACCGAAACCGTGGTCCACCATCCTGCTGGGATTTCCACAGCTGTTCGAACCACCCTCGCCGGACCGCCCAATAGTGCGCAACATCACGCACCACATTGTGTTTAGAGGACCACCAGTACATGCCCGACCTCGCCGCTTAGCACTAGACCATCTGCAAATTGCAAAGCAAGAATTCGAACGCATGCTCGAGTTGGGCTTCGTTCGTCCTTACGCTAGCCCTTGGTCAGCTGCTTTACATATGGTGCCCAAGAAGACGGGTGATTAGCGGCCGTGTGGCGATTACCGCGCCTTAAACGAAGTGACGATTCCCGATAGGTACCCTATACCCCACATCCACAATTTCACCGCATCGGTTCATGGTTGCTGCATATTTAGCAAGGTGGATTTAGTAAAAGCCTACCACCAGGGGTGCGATTGGAGATGGTTGTTCGGCGCGTTCGTTCGGTTACCGGCGCGCGCGATTGGCCTACTCCGCGCCGACGTCGCCAGCCGCGGGGCGCGGCCACGTTTTTGATGACGTCAAAATGACGACACGCTCCTGTCAATCATCCTCCCACAGAGCATTTCGTCTGCTAGGCGCCGAACAGGACGGGAGCTGGGAAGTTTGGAGCGATCATACGGCTTCGCATGGCGCGTCTGGTGGATTAGGTTGGATAAAACCGGCGGCTGCGGTATGGCACGTTTGGATCCAATTTATAGTTTAATTCGAGAAAATGGCGCTTCCGTTGGGAACTTAGGTTGTTGCGCTGGCGTTTTTAGAGAAAGGAGGAGAGCGGGTGGCGGTGCGAAACGCGTTTGAAGAAATGGCAGAAAGTGAATTCCGGCTTCGTTTTCGTTTCTCGAAACAAATAATTCGTTGGTTGCACAGTGAAATCGACCCCATCATCGGTGACAGCGAGCCACTGGAATGTTGTCGCTGCCTCTTGAAAAGTGCGGCACTCTTCCCGTCGTTTCTATTTCTTTTTTCTTCTCGCTGTGCGCGACACCACCTAGGGACGACGCAAAGAAACTAATAGTTATAAATTGCAGTAGTCACACGTACAACTATTTGAAAACGTGTTTGGGCTTGAGAAGAAAAAAATACGTGTTTTAGATAAAGATTTAATTCATTTGGAAGACGAGAAACATTTCGCTTTGTAGTATACTGTACGCAAGCAGACGACAAACGAGGGAAGTAAACTTCCGGGGAGGTTACCGCTTCCTGATTGGCTGCTCTCTCCGCCCGGTTGTCACAAATTTTGCATACTGCCACTGTGTGACGTTGCAGCAACCGAACAGAACACGTATCCAACAAATATCTCCGATCGCGCCCCAGATTCCTGTCGAGCCTTCCTACATACCTAAAACCGCAATCATTACCCTTTGACATTTTTGAATACGTGCGCATGTCATTCGGCCTCCGTAATGCCACTCAAACATTTCAGCGCTTCGCAGATCAAGTACTCCGTGGCCTTACTTGTTGCTTCGTCTTTTTAGACGACATTCTTGTATTCAGTCGCCCTGCTGTGGAGCACGAGTCTGAGCTACGTAAGGTGTTTGAACGCCTTCATCAATGTGGCCTGGTCGTAAATATCTCGAAGATTGAGTTTGAGGTTGCTTCTCTCGAGTTCCTGAGCCATTGAGTAGACGAGCATGACATCAAACCCGCCCCATCCCGTGTCCAAGCCATTAAAGATTTTCCACGTCCGTCTTCCACCAAGCAATTATGGTCATTTCTTGGCCTCTTCAATTCCTATCGCCGTTTCATTCCTCGTTGTGCTTCAATGTTGCAGCTTCTGCACATTCTACTCTCTGGCACAACACGAGCTAGCACGCCTACATTATGGAATAATACTGCTGAATATGCTTTTATCTCTGCCAAGAACGCCCTTGCTACCACTACTCTACTGGCACACCTGCAACCAAGCGCCCCAATGTCCGTTATGGTGGACGCCTCTGACGTAGCTGTTGGCGCCGTGTTTCAACAGCTGGTTGGCAAGACATGGTAGCCTATATCTTTCTTTTCAAGGAAGCTGAAACCGTAGAAATCTTTACATGAGCCCATCTTTATTTCATAGCAGTCACATATTTATCCGTCACGACGCTACTCACGCTCCTTTACAAGCTCCTTACGACGGCCCCTTTAAAGTCCCTCAAGCGTCACGCCACGTTTTTCACACTTCTTGTCAGCGGACGTGAAGAGACAATTTCAATCGTCCGCTTGATGCCAGCTCATCTAGACTCTGGCAGTGACATCTCCGCAACTTAAACCGCTTCGCGGCAGTGCCTTCATCGCTATGGGGGGAGCCATGCAGTGGACAATACTCATAGAACCCCGCGGTGGAAGAAGAGACTGGACAAGCGCCATCAGGCACACAGGCTCGACGAGCCGCGACATCAGCATCACCTGATAAATAAATGCCAATTCGTTGTGGGCCTTTTGTTCCTACAAGTGTATTTGATGAGTGTATAAAATAAAAAAAGCATTAATGTCCAGTTGAATACGGCTGAGCGGTCCTTCGAGTTATAAACTCCAAGCGAGCGCGTTGAGACGCGTGGCGTGTTTTGATTTGGTCTTACCGAGGCGCAGTTAGGACGCAAACGAGAGTTTGCTTAAGAAAGAGACGCTCGAAAAAAAAAAACTAAAGAAAATTCCCCAAAGCGACTATGATGCTTTCCCATTCCCACACGCAAGCAGTCTTAAGTGTCTCTGCCGAATTTTTAGCCAAGGCGGGAGTCCGACGGTATGGAGAGAACTTACGAACGAAAAGCTCTGTGGTATTCATTCTACAAAGCTTGTTCGTAAGCGCTGTCTGCCATTGCCCGGCCCCCTATATAAATATAATAATAAGTTTGTCATCACAAATGGTTGTCATCTGATCTTATGACCACTTCTAGTGTAGGCGCTTTTATTTGTGAGTGTAAATAAGGGCCCAGTGTACAACATAAGTAGGAATTTTGTATTGCGCGGTTCTTTTACGCTATCTTTTCTGCTTTTACACGCATAATTAAAACTATTACATTTTAGCAGTGGAATAGCCACATTATGTTTATTTATTTATTTATTTATTTATTTATTTCACACTGTTAGTCTGGGTACCAAGCCTTAAGCAGGAATGGGCATACAGAGTTTTTGCTGGCAAAACAACTGCAACATATAACATCCCATTGACACAGTGACAAAAAAAAAGTAAAATAACAGAACACAGAGAAAAAAAATGCATTATCAACAATAAAATGCGTCATTGTACAATAATACAATGCAAGAAAATATATACAACAATAAATAAAAACAGGAAAAGAATAATAACAAAATTATAAAGATAAGCTGAGGAGCGGTCCCTGAGTGCATGTATAAATAAATAGACTTTCACATTCTATGACATCAGCTGATAGATGATACCACTCTCGGATTGTTTTTGGAAAAGGTATCAGTGTTCTTTATCACTCTCGGATTGTTCTTTTTAAGGTATCAGTGCGATCTATAAAATCTACACTTTTCTTAGAATGACAAACGCGCACTGCGCATTCAGACGCTAGCTTTATATACACGGCCTTATTAATACCAATTTTCTCATGAAAAACTAAATAAAAGAATTCCAATCTTTCCGTACTTCTTTGTAGCCCTTCAAGTTCCGCTTTTTCTAAAGGCAGTGAGGGTGACGTCTGCCAACTATAACAATTAAAGACATATCAGATAGATTTGCTTTGAACACTTTCTAGTTTTTTCATGCTGAACACAGTGAAGATTTACCACACTATAGCTGCGTATTCTGACGACGGTCTAATATATATCTTGTATGCAAGAAAGTTAATGTCCAGCTTGGCATTTCCAAGCCTCCTTCTTAGATATCCGAGCTTTCTCGTGGCCCTTTTTTCGATGTACTCGACATGGCCATTCCATTTTAGGTCAGATGTGAGTATTATTCCTAAGTATTTATGTCTAGAGATCTCTGACAAAGCATAATCGTCAATGCACGAAGTAAACAAATACGGTTATTTATTCCGCGTCACTCTCATTGTGACATTTTTTTGTAGCTAATTCCAATTCCAATAGTCATCTTCCAATTTACACACCACGTGTGCAGTGTGGCTAAGGCAGCGTTTAAAGATTCTTGATCACTCGGACCGCGAATTTCTCGATATAGCATGCAAGCAAACAACACGTAGCACAGGCATATAGTACATGGCTGATTTCACGCTACGGTACCCACTATAATACCCACAGGAGGTATTCAGAGACCTGGATTGGGAAGAATTGGGGATAAGAGTTAATGGAGAATACCTTAGTAACTTGCGATTCGCTGATGATATTGCCTTGCTTAGTAACTCAGGGGACCAGCTGCAATGCATGCTCACTTACCTGGAGAGGCAAAGCCGAAAGGTGGGTCTAAAAATTAATTTGCAGAAAACTAAAGTAATGTTTAACAGTCTCGGAAGAGAACAGCAGTTTACGATAGGTAGTGAAGCACTGGAAGTGGTAAGGGAATACATCTACTTAGGACAGGTAGTGACTGCGGATCCGGATCATGAGACTGAAATAATCAGAAGAATTAGAATGGGCTGGGGTGCGTTTGGCAGGCATTCTCAGATCATGAACAGGAGGTTGCCATTATCCCTTAAGAGAAAAGTTTATAACAGCTGTGTCTTACCAGTACTCACGTACTGGGCAGAAACCTGGAGGCTTACGAAAAGGGTTCTACTCAAATTGAGGACGACGCAACGAGCTATGGAAAGAAGAATGATAGGTGTAACGTTAAGGGATAAGAAAAGAGCTGATTGGGTGAGGGAACAAACGCGAGTTAATGATATCTTAGTTGAAATCAAGAAAAAGAAATGGGCATGGGCAGGACACGTAATGAGGAGGGAAGATAACCGATGGTCATTAAGAGTTACGGAATGGATTCCAAGGGAAGGGAAGCGTAGCAGAGGGCGGCAGAAAGTTAGGTGGGCGGATGAGATTAAGAAGTTTGCAGGGGCAAGATGGCCACGATTAGTACATGACCGGGGTAGTTGGAGAAGTATGGGAGAGGCCTTTGCCCTGCAGTGGGCGTAACCAGGCTGATGATGATGATGATGACCCACTATAAACTTTTCCTTCGCGGGTAGTTTCTGATATTATCACGAATATACTAAGCGCGTATTCACAAAAGGGTCTTAGCTAAGGGAGAATTCCAGCCAGCCCTGATGCTGGACATGTTATTGGCGAAGGTGGCCGGCCAGCGAAATAGAACTTACGAACGAAAACCGTTTGCTAATTCTACCCCTGTTTTTGTGGCGGTTAATATTTGTTTGATTTCTTGTACTGCTTTAGCACAAAACGCCTGCATCACTTGCATTGCTATTTCGGTGTTGTCTGCTGCTTCCGGTCCATCAGCCTAACTTACCTGTATGTGTCGATCTACAGTGCATTCATATTTCTTCACGTATTCTTCTAGTTGATAATTGTACGTCCAGTTCGGATGCTTCTTTTGTTTTCGTGCACTGTATACATGCTCATCGTAATGCTACGTTCTGCATGCCCGTTATTGCCTATTGCTGTCTATGTTTCGCTGCTTCGACGAGGCTCGTCCTTTACCAATTTTAGCCCATGAGACCAGCCTGGATATTTTCCGGTTGGTAAAAGAAAGTAGATGGAAATCATTCTGCGTTTAATAGAAAACCGCGTCTCAGAAAATGAAAATGCACCAGTCATCATCATAAAGAAATACGCACTTGAAGGCCATGCAAAAGCTGCGTGGAGGGCGTTTAGCATACTGGAGCGCCAAACAGAATGTTCTGCGCAATTAATTCTTTCGACGCTGACTCAGAGGTGTTCGCGCAGGGCGTCAAATACAAAAGGAAAAGTTAGCGAGGGGAAAATCAAGAGGTGGCACGTGCTCTCGCTGCGGCGCATTTAAGGTGCCGTTCGTTCTTCGGGTGAACGAGTGGCACAGAATCTCTCCGCAGCCGATGAACGCACGTGAAAGACGGAAGTGCAAGGATCACGAGGAGAGAGACGACGACGCCGGAGCACGGATGAGGAGAGGACAGGCGTATAGTGGGCCCGATGACAACAACGGGGAAGGCGCTCCGTACGAAAGCTAAACAAAGAACAGCAAGAAAGCGTGGCAGGAGAGGCTGCCCGCGGGACCCTGCCTTAACCTCGGCGTCGAGTCGGCCACTCGAGCGAGAGAGACCCTGCCATCTGGCCGTCGATACCGAGGACTCCTGAGAGAATGCGCACCAGGCGCAGGTGGCCATCGCCGACGCCGAACGTGCCGGAACGTCGTGGTGGGCAACAAAGGCCTTCGGCCGGCGCTCCGTTTACACATGCGGCAGGAACGGGTGGATGGCTGCGTAAACACGGCCGCGTGCCGCGGTGTTGGCTGCTCCGCGCGGGCAACCGGATACCGTGCGGCTCCAAGTGACCGAACCGCTCGCTGGGGCGCGCGATCCGCAGCCGCCAGCTCGGATGCGCGCCTTCTGCTGACATACAATTGCGCCACCATTGAGCCATCAACGGTCCGCTGCAGCGGCTGGAGAGGGCACTGTCTGTGCGCGCACTATTTTTATTCCTCGCACGCAAAACACGAATCTCCGACAGTGGCGTTCTACTCTTCTTCTTTTTCCGCTTCGTGGGGACCTCCGGGTTATTTCGGCGCATTGCCGTACTTTTTTTTTGTTCTTACTTACACGACGGCAAGTGAGTCGTTTCCCACTCGCATTGCGAGGCATCAGCAAGCCTACAATCAGAGGGACAGTGTATTACATTCTGATATAAAAAAGAAAGGAAGAAAACGTTTAGCTAAGCATCACTGTAAAAAGAAATAATTCCGTATATCCAAGAATACGAGACATGTGGATGATCCTAAACGGACCGAAATTCGAATAGTCATGAGGGAAACTTGAATAGCTCACGAGTAAAAAATAAAAGTTGGGGGGAGGGAGGGGGAGATGAACCATGTCAACTCCGCCTCGCAATGTACGTGAAATGCAGAACGAAAGCTGGGGTCGGTGCCAGCCAAATAGTGACGAGAGCCGGCAACTACGATGCCTGCATGACGACAATAGCGACACGACGACTGTATAACGAAGCCTGTATAACGACGATGGCGTGGCAACGACGGCGTGACGAGAGTCGGATGACGAGGCTAGAGTGACGACGATGGAACGAGCATGACAGCATCACGAGGGCAGTACAACCCTGGCCACTGGGTGAGCGTAAAAGGGATAGATAGATAGATAGATAGATAGATAGATAGATAGATAGATAGATAGATAGATAGATAGATAGATAGATAGATAGATAGATAGATAGATAGATAGATAGATAGATAGATAGATAGATAGATTCAAAGCGGCTGAAGTAGGCAGAGTGCTAATCGAATTCAAACATTTCTGTGGATCATTTCATGTTTGTAAAGCCCTCCAACCCGTACACCCTCTCTTTTTCTTGCTGTACAAAGTTGTTAATGCATGAGAGGACGATTTTCGTAGGCATCTCGCTAGTCAATGCTGTGGAAGGTAGGTGATTACGTGACACATCATTTGTATTTATTTATTTTGGTATCTCCTTACGGGGATAAACAGACAGGATTCTTGTTGAAAAGCCTGCTTAAACAGAGTGTTGCCTCAGTTATCAGGTACGTGGCTCTGCATACCTACAATGTTAAATGCCTGAATTACCAAGAGTTACAGAGGGACAACCAGTTATTTGAAGAAAAAAATTACTCACGTCTGATATGTTTTTCTTCAGCAACGAAGAAACGCCACAAAGAACTGAACACTCAGCTACGGAATCAATAGAGCCTGAGCACGCTATTTCGTCTTCGGAAAACGGGCTACGATAGCTATTTGTTCCTTGAAGCTTGGAAGAAAATGAGACCGTCATCTGCGTCGGTCAGTTTCGGCTCTATATCTTATGACTCATGCATATATTCCTCGTTGTGAATCATCTGATCGTTCGGCATATTGTGGTGCGCGTTACGCCGGTCTGCAGCACGAAGAACAAAAAGGAACTTTTCGCTAAGTGCTTTCGGACGTTCCTCGCAGTTCAAAATAAAAACGAACTGGGACGTGCTACAAACTGCAAAACAAATCCTATATTCCCTACTCTGCGACCCTTCCTTTTTCTTCCTTCATATATTTTTATTGGAACCTCATCATCCTTTATTCATACAACGATTTTACGTTGTGGAGAGCACGCGACACTGTATTTGTTGCCAACATTGGCATATAAGAGGGGATGATTAAGCAACTCAAAACTGGCGTTTTGTTTGAATAACAGCATCTGAGCTAAGGAAAAATAAGGGGTTCCGTGGGCGGCAGAGTGGTGAGTGGTGGAATATTCACTGAGTGGTGGCATTGACATTAGAAAATTAGAGGTCATAGGATGGAACCGGGTAACGCAGGATAGGTACAACTGATGATCGCTCGAAGAGTCCTTCGCTGCAAGAGGCCAGTGGAGTTAGAGAAGATTATGATGATTAAGAAAGCTAAAAATGCCGCAGTAGATAAAAAAAATTACTCCCTAACACAGGAAGAGTCGCGCGCTTTCTCCATCTTTCGGTCGGGTTGTAGTTTTGGGCAGCGCACCAAGATGAAATTACGAAATTCCAAAATGACTTCTTCTTGGGCAAGTTGGTTCTCAGCCTTGCTGTTCATTTACTGTAGTTTGTACAGCGTAGACCCTGTCGACCCTGTACACTTTGTACACTGTAAATTCATGTACATTCACTGTACATGTGTACATTCACTGTAGCTGCTGCACTTGTTTTGGCGCGTGTTTTTGTACGTGACTGTCTCTCTGCTGTCTCTTTTTCACGTAAACCCCGTGCCAAGACAAGAATGTAGAGCAAAATGAAATGATAAGGTTCAACATCCATAAGACAACACAGCTAACACAGCTAACACGCGGACCCATACCGAGATCTCCTCAAGCTGGGGGCTACATAACACCGTCGAGGAGATTGCCGAAGCCCAAGAACGCGCGCAATTCGCTCGCCTGACCACCACAGCGGCAACAAACGCATCCTCGAATGGCTAGGTTACCACCATGCGGGATTCTCGATGGTCAGTACCCCGATCCCTAGGTGCATTCGAGACAAGTTCGAAGTGGCCCCCGTGCCCCGAAACGTCCATCCCGTCCAAAACGAGGGCAGACGCAAGGCCCAGCAGCGATCCTCAAAAAGATCAAGCAACAAGCCTTCGTCGACGCCGCGGAATAGAGTCATGGGAAGACCTTTGCCGTCGTCGTGATCGACTCCAGCAGCAAGATTTCCAATAGCGCCTCGATTTGCACTTCAGACCCCTGCTACACGGTCGTGGGTCCGAGACCTATAGCGATCCTAAAACGACAGTGAGGGCTTTTCGGAAGGGTTGAATCGCCGAGCAAGTTGGTCGTCTTCTTAGCGTCTCGAGTCCGTATGCTCTCACGCATCATTCGGTTCACTGGTTTCCCGCTCACGAAGGGTCGGTGGAGGGTGCTCCCAGAAACTCAATCAGTCTGCTCACGAGGCTGCGCGCGACCTCACCGCGCTTCCTCTGTAAGGAGCGCCGACCCCCCTCTTCCCCACGGCCACATGGACGCTCCTGCTACTCACAACGAGGTTACTAAATTCTGCTACATATCTAGAAGAGTATTTCCACCCCCTCACCCCAAGTTGAATAGGGCGCAAGCCGTTTCTGTTAGACCTTTACAGACCGTCACATATCCGTGTCTGGCCGTTCTACCCGAAGTTTACCGCGACTTATATCGTGACGACGCCTGCCCGTCTTGCGGGTAGACTTCCCCTCTAGCACAAATGCTTTGGCAGTGCGGGTCGAGATATCCCAAGTTCAGCAAGGAGGTGTGGGACTCGTTTCTGCGTAGCCTTGCTCTAGACAAGCAAATCATGGCTGTCCGGCGTGCCCGCGAGATGGGTTAGACCTGCCGGTCCCGACGTGGGATTGCCGGGTGTACGACAAATTCGCGTTATCGCCAGACCTCCGATGAAGTTCTTTGACTCACTCACTCACTCACTCGCTCGCTCGCTCACTCACTCACTCACTCACTCACTCACTCACTCACTCACTCACTCACTCACTCACTCACTCACTCACTCACTCACTCACTCACTCACTCACTCACTCACTCACTCACTCACTCACTCACTCACTCACTCACTCACTCACTCACTCACACGCGGCTTATGAAATATGCCGTGATGGAGGGCTACGCATTAATCGCATGGGTTTTCTTAACGTGCGACCAACGTACGCGAGGGTTTGTGCATCTATTCCGTCCATATCAAAATGCGGCCACCGAGGCCGGGAATCAAACTCGGCACTTTGTGCTGAGCAGCAGAACATTATAGCTATACTGAGCCATCGCAGCGGGTAATTACAACCACTTACGCACTTCGAGCAACAATTAAGACTTAATTCTTGGCTTTTACGTGCCGAAACCACAATCTGTTTATGAGGCACGCCGTAGTAGGGGGAACTTCGGATTAATTTTGACGAAGCACCTGCGGTTCTTTTAACGTGCAACCTTCTGCACGGTGCACGGGCGTTTTTCGTATTCCGCTCCGATCTGAACGCGGCCGTCGCGGTCGGCATTGAACCCGCGACTTCGAGTTTAGCAGCGCATGCGCGATACCCATTGAGCTATACCACGGCAAGTCTGCGAGCAAGGATGAAATGTACTTTAGTAAAAAAAGAAAAGAAAGGGATAATTACAATTGTGAACTAATATAGCTCACATAAGCTTTGGCCTATCGAAACAGCGAGTTCGTTCTCATTATCAGAAATTCATGTCCACCGAGCGACCGCTGCGGGTTGCGCACGGAAATCATTACGAAGTTGCGTGGATTGTAAGGGTTTCGCTTCATACTTTTGCACATTTCATGGCTGAAGTTACACATTACTGCAACATGTAACTGCGTCTGCAGTTTCTTCTACACGTATAGCCCGGGAAGGTAACTACATAGGAGCGGACAGCGTCTACAGGTGCTATTGAACTGTCGAGGGAAGTCGGACCTGAAGATATTCTGACGAGTTGCGTCTTCCGGAAATACTGAAGAGCAGCAACAGCAGCTATGCTACGCATTTGTAGGCGCTTTTTTGTTGTTGTTGTAGATTTGCGGATGAGTGAAAAAAGAAAAAAAAACATTTGTCCTCTGAATCTTATCTATATCGCATCCTTCTACGAATCGTGCAAACCTACGAACGGGGATATGCCACCGCATCCACCGACGCAGGCGACGTTTCAAGGGCTGTAGCTTGCCAGTGAGCCTATACTAATCTTGGAGCTGTGCGGCTATTCCGTATTGTTTAGGTTTGAAAGGGCCGGCAGGACGTTTTGACGTCTCTCTACATGAGCGGTATCCGGACTCCCCCCTTTGCTGTATTGATGTCGAGCAAGAACCTGCAGTAACGCTTTCGATGGTAAAATTTCACTGAAGGTTTGCTCATGTGTTAATAGAAAGATTGAGAGCAGAAACAAACACATATCAAACAAGTAGACGTTGAAGTCAGTAAGAGTCTACTTTTGATTGTTCGCGTCTTTTTATAGCTCTTCTCATAGTTTTCCCGGCAATGCCATTGCGTGATTAGTGTTTTCTTCTTATCCGGCAACCCCGTGACCTATGTGGTCATTGTCAAGGATAAAACAGCGCAGTACACAACACCAGAACTCGTGTTGTTTCGTCTTGCTCCCTGTCTTATGTATTGCTCTGTTTTATCCCTGATAATGCTACGCCAACTGACCAGCATTGCTACACTGCTGTCTAGTCAATCAGAATTCGATGCCGGCTCTGCCCATCGAGGAGTTGCCTAGCACAAAAAGGGATCGAAGCGCGGACGCCTGCACGCGGAGTGTTGAGTTTCCTAGAACTGACCGCTAAGTCCACCCGATTCCATTTAGGACCGCAGCACTTCGTTTCCTCGAAGCTGCCTGACGTGCGTCGCATAGCTCCCAAAGGGCACGGCGAGTCGCAGGGGACCTTTTCTTCGAAGCGTCGCTTTGGCTCAGGGGATCAAGATGACGTAAACTGTCGCGCCATCTTGCCGACAAACAATGACTTTCGTTGCGCGGCCGATCAAGGATGTGACTATTTCATTGTACACACGCAGCGCGCCTCTATCACAATGTCCGCTGTTCCGCACCCATCACTTTGACGTAGCACGCAGCACATCACATGGTCCTCAGCCTTTGTCACTCCTAACAATATTTTGGCCTTTTCGCTTGAGCTTCATAGGGCAGCTGAGTAACATTTCATTGGCGATTATTGTTAAGTCACCTTTCGGATAATTTTGGTTGTTCTATCAGGTCAGAGATCTGTGTTGCCTAGCCTCATAACTCTTCATACCTGCTCCAACACAGTTAACGGCTCATTTCAGCACTGCTTTTACTGCAAACAACGGTTATGAGCTTGAAAACAGGCCAGTTATGTTCGTGCTTGCGTGCACCCGTCCGTCCGTCCGTCCGTCCGTCCGCAGTGCTTTGGTTCCAGTACGTAAAAAAAAATTATTTCAACAAAGCAGTTAGGGCCACGATAAAAACGACACAGTGACAACGACGAATTAGCGTTGATACTTACAGCGCACACTATAACACTCGCATACAAACTATAAGACAGTGGTACAAAGATAAAAAAAGGTTAAACGGGACAAGCGCTATTTCATTTCTTTCTTTATGTGTGTTTCTTGCAGTCTGCGTTTCAAATATGATTGCGAACTTTAGAAACCATCCCGCCTCACCGCTTTGGCAACGACGAAGACGCCGTCAAGACGGCAGCGGCGTGATGCCGATGGCTACGACACTTCGTATACTGTTAGTCATGAAAAAAAAAACGCTTTTTAAAAAAAATGAGCAACGCTTACAGTGACTGTAGCTCGCTAAAGCCGTGCTGCAAATGACCATGCGCCTCATTGATCAATGGTGTCTACGTTTCTGGCCTTTTAAACATTTAGTTATGACAATGCCAATTATCTCGCGACCTTCTAAATTTTAAGATCTCGTTTCCAACGTTATCGACTTTTTCCATGCTAAGCCTTGTTTTTGTATCTCTATTACTTTATCCATGAGAAAGAGTTAAAGCGTGCCACTTCGAGCCTCAACAGAACTCAGGGCCTTTTACGTTCCAGCTAGCGGGTGTTGGCGAACATATGCAAACCGAATATTCGCAGCCTCGAGAGTTCGCAAGGCTGGATGCACTGCGCGCGTGTCTTGGAGAACCACGGCGTGGCTCAAATGGTGCAGCAAATTAAGTGGCTAGAGACCATCCGATCCCAACGCACGTCAAAGTTAGCAGCCCCATAGCACGCATTCGACATCTCTGTCACGTTTCCAATCACAATATTGCTGTTTTGGCGGCGCGAGGGCCTCAAGCCACATTTTCGGAACTTGCTGCGACACATCAACGCTGCCTTCTGTCGGATTTTACACTATAGCAGCAAGACATTTGTCAACCCTGTGGTACGAACCTTTCTTTATATTCGAAGAATTTGCCGCAATGCTTATAGGGTAACATTTATGTGGTGGCACAGAACAAGACACTGTCAGAAGCTTGACTGCAAAACCTTAACTATTTATTGGGTGAACTTGTGCAGAGAAAAACTAGTGGCACTCAAAGCACAACGATAACGGCGAGCTCAGTAGGCGATCACCGATATCTGATCTCTCTCTCTCTCTCTCTCTCTCTCTCTCTCTATATATATATATATATATATATATATATATATATATATATATATATATATATATATATATATATATATATATATATACGGGTCAGAGGAGTCCGCTATTTATGCATGGCTCGTCGAAGGTTCCAGCGTATCACTGGTGCTTGCGTACTTTGGAGAAAGGACAACGCCATTAGCGTCATCATACAGTATGATTAACAAGGTCCAGCGAGAACATATAGAACGGATACGATGGATTACCGCAATCGAGAATGTACACCCGTGAACAAAAGTATGGGGACCAGGCAGTGCGCGATAAAACTCATTTACTGCTCTGTCTGTGAATGCAACTTGAAATTAAAAACTGCAGGCCAAACTTGGCATTGCGAATTTTCCAATGCACTAGTCAGTTTGCACTTATGCGTTTTAATCGTTTTAATTACGAAGCAATTCTCTTTTTTTGGCGGCCCTGTGGTCCGTATACTTTTGCTCATGGGTGTACATACATGCAGGTGCGTCTTGCGCCTGTCGATAACTTTTGGCATTTGCTTGCCGGTGTCAGGAAAACAATAAACATGGACGCGTGTCAATATATAAAAAATTGAGCAAAAGGGCATCAAATCAATGCATGCAGCCCAGTTTTATGCAGGTACTGTAGCAATGAATTAACGCATTTGTTTTCCGTTATCCAACGGGTAAAGCGATCTGGAACATTTGGCTTTAGTTTGGCCTCCTATGACAGTCACAAGCACGCCTCACGATTCCTGGAATACCAATGAAGAACAATCATTCGAGAGTAGCCCCAGGGCGGATGACAGTGCTAATATTGAATGAGGTGCATGGCGAAAGAACGCACATTTACACCAATCGATCGGCCTCCGACTATACGCATGCTGTTGTTATCCCGGCCTTACTAGTCACAATCAAGGTCAAGGTGTCCCATATGAAGACGTATGCGACAACAGTACTTGCCGGTCTACATGCCGCTGTTAATTACATCCTGCAAAAGCGCAAACGAGAAAGTGAGCAGTTCTTTTTGGGAGTTCAAGGCCGCCCTTTAGAGTTTGCAGTCAGCCTTGCGACGCAGGACTATTGGCATTCGATGCTTCAGAATTTGAGACAAGTTGCCCATCAAGCCCTCTGCAATTGACATGACGTCATCTTCCAATGGCTACTGAGTCACTATGGCATCGTCAGCATTGTCGGTGGCCATGCTGATGATGCTCTTAGGTCAGCCCCTTATCCTTGTCGAGAATAGACGCTGCAAGGGGTCTTAGTTTGCTTTCTCACACCAAGGCGCAAACTTCTTGCAACACCCCGTGTGTCTCGAACTGCCGTGTTCACAGACTTGACACTTGGTTGAAGCTGCATATGCCACTGCATCTTTCCCGCTCTGACGCAACTTAACTCTCCCGTGTCTGGTGAACGGCGGCTTTTTAAAAACAGCCGTCATCCCTTATTGAGGCGGCAGACACACCCATATGTGACTCGCGCAACTGCGAAAAGACAATCGGACATGTATCGGTGTTTTTGTAATCTTTATGGCAAGAAACATGACGTTCTTTGGACCATGTTAAACCGGTTAAATTGTAGGCATTTTTCCGAGGTAAACATTCTTAGACCATGGCCCCATATGCATCGTTTGCTTGCAGAGTTACGCGGACATTGCCACATTTTATTACATCAATTGGCCTCAGTGACGTATTGCAGCATAGTGGGCAGCCTCACGGTTTCGCACTGCCAGTGCCTTAGTCTCTCTCTCTTTTCCATTTTTTTCTTTTTATCCCTAACCCTCTTACTTTTTAAGCAGACGCGCGTCTTGTTGACCTCCCTACCCCAGCAACGCCAACCCGCATCTGCTGCTAAAGTGCCTGCTTCTTCAGATTGCCCAGGGCTTGCTTAGTGTTGTCCATGAGTTTACTCTGGGACAATGTTGGATGGACAATGTACTCATGGACAATGTGTTGTCCATGAGTTCACTATTTTCGTTCTGCAGTTAGAACTGGTGTTCTCTCAATTTTTTTCAATAATACCAGAAGTAACAGCGTGGCGCGAAAGGGGGGAGGGAAGGGGGTTCGTTTAACACCAGATTGGAGCATTTCTAAACGTATTTAGGAATTATGGGTGCATAAAAGCTGTTCCCAATCACTGAGTTAAGGGAAAAAACTAGTCACTGGAGCAGGCGAATTTTCTTGTCAGCGCGCACATTATTTTGTTTCGTTTTTCATTTCCTCGCATGTGCACCGTTCAGAATACTTCGGAGCATGGTCTACTCATTCTGTGCCTCTTTCCTAGGGCAGCTATCTTGATATCTGTGAGTTGACCGTTCAGCACCTCTCTGAGATAGCATGCTCACTCATGAGTACATACGCTCATACTTGCTCCATGTTGACAGTGATTTCACAGACGTGGGACAGAGTGTGCGTGAATTATGAAAGCTAGTGAGTTTTCGTGGACGCGTCTATGAAGAGGACTGAGTGCCAGTTAATGTGAGCATCAACAAAAATCAGTGGGTTTGAGTGGACGCGAGTTCATATGAACATGAGTGATGGTGGGCGAGTGTGAGTGGAGGTGAATACGAAAGTGAGTAGAGGGCTGGTGAGTGTGAGTGGGCGCGATTACTACTACTATGGTTCAGGTAAGTGTGAATGAAAGCGAGTTATCGAATGCGAGTGTGTTTTGGCGCCAGTATAGTGTGAGTATAACGCGAAAATGCGTCGGTGAGCCAGCATCAGTGTCCGCTTACTGCACCCACCTATGCTTCTTGACTTAACTTGGCCGAGCCAGCTGCGACTTACCAGATTTCTAAAACACTGTACAATCGCAAGCGTGACAGGCATCTTCAGGTTATTTCGCACTTTCGCAGAAATGAAAGAGAATGCTGAAGTGTTTTGTAGCAACTGCTCCTTGGCAACTGCAGACATCTTAAAAAATGTTTCTTACTTTTTCTCGCTATACTTCGACCCACAAAGTCTGTGCAGTGCCAGGAAGGGTAGGGCTCGTGTCAACCAATCAGTAACGAGAGCCGGCTGCGTGTTAAGGAGAAAGGAGGATGTCTCGCCAGTTGTGCTCTATGTGAATCCTTTCGCGTAGCTTCCATTCTGAATGCACCACACGGAGGGATATCGGAGGTGGAAAATGGAGGAGCCCTTCCTCTGACTTGGTTCTGGTTGGCTCACGTGACTCTCAGCTTTCGCCGCACTGGCCGGAGTTGCCGAGAGGTAGGGGCGACAGCGACGGCAGTAATAAGAACAATTACAGCAACAAACAACGGAAGAACACAACCAGAATGAAGAATTCGTTAAGACAAAGATTACGCAAAAGCCCCCTGTGCGTTCCAAAATACACAAGTCCACGCGAGAGATAGTGCAAGAGAGTCGCGCTTGCTCACTTATGTACATTGTAGAGAGTATAATACAGAGGAGAATAACATAATGTGCGTGGAAGGACGTACTTCAGCTGCAATTAGCTGAACTCCCCTTGCGTCCATTGTTCGAGCTCTGTGTTTGTTTTCCGGCTGCCAGAAGGCACGTCATCTTTGTTATGGCTCGTGAAGAGTGGCATGAAACGAGGAACGCGCAAATAAAGGCTAATAGGCGGCACACAGCCCGAGTGCACCAGCTGCATCACACGCGGAAGCTGGTTGGCAAGGGCACGTGTGATTGCATCGGATTGCAGAGAATTGAGTGGAATATTTAAGACTCAGCGAGTGTAACAGCACCGTAATAGTGCAGGAACCCATCACCGCCGTCAACTTGAAATGAACGCGCAGCGTAGCATGCAAGCCGGTCCGCGCCATTCACCGCTGGATGGGTAAACACGCCACCGCTCGCCACGATGTTGCCTATGGGAACATCGAGTGAGTGACTTCTGCTCGCTTCGGACGCGCAGGTATGAAAGACCTAAGCGCCACCTACTCATTCGAACAAAAAAAAAAAAAGCGCGAAAGTGCAAATAGCGTACAAGGCTGTGCAGCATAAATTCGAAGAACGCATAACAAAAGTGAACGTGGAGGAAGCTCTCAGCGCGTGCGACAAGTGCACATGACTGAAAGAGGGAGCGGAAAAGAAGCAAAAAATATGGATAAAGAACATTAAACAATGAGCCATAGACTCCGCATATATTACATTTGTTTTTCTTTTTTAGACATAAGCTTTCTGGTACATCTTATTCTCAGTTAGCTGTGATAGGAAACAAGGTCGCTGAAGAAAACCTCTTTGACAAGGGAACCATTTACTTCCCTCACGAAGACAAGTTCGCTTGTCGAAACGTTGGCTTCAGCTATATTTCTTTTCTACAGGCCAAGGAGATGAAACACTCCAACAATGTTTGTACCCCACTGGTTGTGCGTCTCGATGCGAGCTGGCACATCGCGCTCTACTTACTTTTCTAAAGTTAACTAACTTATGTTCACGCTTGTAGCCCGGTCACTATTTTTTATATTTAACATTCTGTAGTGACGTGACCATCAGTGACCGGCCCTACTGTGTGTGACCTGTACTGTGTGTTCTACTTTATGCCTTTAGATCTGTCCTGTTGCTCTTTCTTTCCTCTTTCCTCCCCGTCTTCCTATCTTCCATTTCTGTGTTTCTGCCTCTTCCTTTCTGAAGAGTAGGCAGCCTTTGTGCCCCTTCCGGCGGCAGTTGCAGCTTGCTCCTCGCTTTCCCTTTCCTGTCCAATGTGTATGTTTTCAACTATAATAATAATAATAATAATAATAATAATAATAATAATAATAATAATAATAATAATAATAATAATAATAATAATAATAATAATAATAATAATAATAATAATAATAATAATAATAATAATACAGCTGTTAATCACTTAAAGCCTAATTCTTCCTGTGAACCTCTCTCTTGTTTTGCGTTTCACTCACGAGTGCGACCTCTTCGACATGCTGGTACCGCGGCCAATGAGCCTAAGCGAGATCGGCGAGACATTCTATACCGCAACACACTCATACGTGCGACAGAATATAGGTGGGAGATATCACCGCCGATGGAAACGAGTGGCAAGTGTGGCGCACATAGTAATGAACGAAGGGCGCGTTAAAAGTGTTGTACAAGGTTCTGCAAACAGCAGCGCTCGGAGTTTGCTAAAGCGGGACCATTGCTCAACGAACCATCTTTCGTTTGGAGCGCAGCAGTGTTTTGGAAATTGCTACAATGGCGCCTATACGCAACAACCGCTCCAGTTTCGAGAAAACGCCGCGCGAGAAGCTCGCAGACGGGCCAGAACAAATAAACTCCTTAATCTTCCAGTTATCGCTGCTTCACTCGTGTGACCAAAGGACAACATCGTAAGTTCGTACAACGTTGTTTACCGTCTTCATCGTAAATGAACGGGCGAAATCGAGGCGCCATGGAAGAAACGTGTAAACGCGCACGCACAAAATTGGCTCACAAACAGCTTTATGGGCATGTACGGTGTCGTTGTATAGCTATCTGTGGAAATCACCAAAAAAGACTGTTTGTCTCCAGCTAGGCTGCAACTCTCGCTTCAGAAATGCTGCTCAAGGGAATGTCATCGTTTGTCATACCCTCGGATGTCATGCCCTCGCTTTGCCCGATAAACGCCAGTGCAGGTTTTGGTTAGCGCGTGAAATAATCGATGGCTCGACACGCCTTGCCGAAAAAAGAGGGAAGATTTTAACGACGACCAGTGTGACGACTCAGTTTGCGATGGCGGCTCGATGTTACTGTAGTCGGAGATACGAGCTGCTGAACACGTGAGTCGTTACAATCTCCCTGTATGTGCGTCAGTTCGCTGCGAATGTTTTAGCTGGAGACATGGCGCGCAGCCGAGTCGCGACATGCTATTATTTACGGAGGTCTCATTTGCAGTCTCTTAGTGTCGGCATATAACGAAACAAATTTAGCATTCAAACAAATGGAGCTTAATTTCGAGTTTGCGAAGGAAACTCATGTGCCATGACAGTAAAAGCAATACGCTGGGCAACAAGCGAACGTAATATGAAGGGGCGAGAAGGTGAATAGTTGCACATTGCGTGGGGTATAATTTCAATTCCAAACAGTATGAGCTAGCACTGTCGATATAACTGACTGGTTGGAGATGATTTTGGTAGGTTTTCCTTCAGTTTTACATTTCGTTATATGTTCTGGCAGCTCACACGTTTATTGAGCAACACTAAAAAAATTGCTACGGAGAACCCTAGAATAACTGAAAGTTAGATGATTTTGCGGAACTCTAGTTATATTGAAGCACCGGGAATGATTGACGATCGAGAGGCAGCTGAAGGTTAAAAAAAAGAAATGTGGAAGAGTGGGGGGCAGGAGTCACATGTGTTAACAATCTAACTTTAACTGTGTTAAATAGCTATGGGGCGTTTCTTGAGAAATTGTTTCAATTATCACCGCAACACCTTCGCTCGTCCTGAAGAGGGCAGCGCACACTGCGGCGTTATTTATTTATTTATTTATTTATTTATTTATTTATTTATTTATTTATTTATAGCGTTAGCGTTTATTTTTCCTTTTTTTGTTTTCGGTTCAGAAGTGTCTTCTTTCTGCAAGATACGAGAAATGGAAGATAGCGCGAGAGCGACAAATCTGGAGATATCCTTTTTTTCTGGGCAGCTGATGCGGGAAGTAATATTTTGGAATACCTTAGGTATTCCTATGGTATTCGCTATGGTATCGCGGTGGTAAGCACGATCGCAACATAATCAGCGTTGTTGTGATTTATTTATTTATTTATTTACTGTATTAAAATTAAAAACCATTATTTAGTTAAAATGTAGAAAAATGGTAATGCAGACATCTTTAAAGCTGGCCAAACCAATATCCCAAATACATTGCTCAAGCAAGAAAGCAGAAAAAGAAAGAAAGGTTAGTCTCCACAAAAAAATTCACGAAGGGCACTGAGGCTATGGCTCTGTTTATCAGGGCACGACCCAAGCGCACTGCTGACTGCGAGAGGACGTCTGTCAAGGATGTTCAAGCGGTCACGCAGGCGAACCACTGCAGGTCACATGGAAGACATGCTATGATAACATTGTTACGTGGAGAAGAGAGATTACGGATTATTTAGAATGGTTGAGCGGCGTAGAAGATGGTGGGCGAATTCCAGTGCTGCATTGCATTACCGGGATGGCCACAGAACCTACGACCGATATAAGATCTGCCCCCGTTAGTGTTCGGTCCAGGGGAATTCGAACGAAGCGAATCTGTCCGCACGGCAGGTACTACAGCCAGATTGTCATAATCATGACCGTGTACGGGAACTTTCCTTTAGCGTGTGTGTTCACGTTGCCCCCCTATCGGTAACGCTTATGCGTGTAGAGCTCTATTGAAAGGGAAGCAAGTCTCCGCCGCACGTTATCGAAAGCAAGTATACCTTGCAATCATGCCAATCATTGCTGTGCGACAGTACGTGCTTAAAACGTGCAGGCTTCTCGTGACCTGCGTCTCATGACGTATGTAGGCTTTAAAGCAAAATGGCCATCCATCCCACAGAGCAGCACAAAGCTAAAAAGGAAACTCTTTTTAGCGTCGGCCTACTCTCTGGTGGATGGCAATTATCCTTCTCCTGAAACTTACTCCACCTTGCGGGTTACAGCAGAGCTGATTTGTCAGCTCTAGCAGAGTACTCAATCTGCGGCCCTGTGGCTTGTTATAGATGTGCGGGCGCTGAAAGGACGCGTTGCAGGAGGCAGGCACGCAACCTGCTCTATTTGGGTAGACGGACGCGTTTCGCTGAGGCTGCTTGCGAGATCCCCGGGCGGCCGCGCGCGCTCAAGCCTGTTTCAAGTCCCTTGCGCCTCTTGCGTAATGCCCAGACTCACCCCTGGCGGGGCACCAGGAAAAGCCGTCGCGTTTGACAAAACCACGCGACAGTGTTTAGGTAGTCGTTGCTACGACGGCACGCAAGGCGGTAATAGGTTTTTTTTTTTATATCTGTATTTCGTTCAAAGCTAGTACTATATAGGAGGATGTTTTAAAAATAAGCACTGCAGGCAGGACATAGTATATTGGAAAAAAAGTAAGGGATGCAGGTGAGGGGGAGGGAGAAGGGGGCCGGCGCGAGCACAATAATAGAAATTAAAGTGAATGCTTATATATACGGAGTGATCATCTCCAAGCTTCCTGGAATTTTTAAAAATCCGCTGTGGCAAATGGCATAATTCTTGTGCTTGGAGCTGGATTAGTCGAAGATTATTTCAATTCACGAATTGTAGCTGATGAGTTTGCAAGACGTATCCACTTGAAATCAATCTCCAGGATGGCACCACTTTCGAGATGTTGTTTCCCCAAAGTGTGGGATGAAAATACATGGGCGCTCCAGTTACTTTCTTGCTCCAATGAATGAAAGGCAGTTTTGTTAAAAACAATTAAGTATAATAATAGTGCATTAGTATGGCGAGTTAGATGGTGCACATCTCCAAACTGGTGACATTCTGGAAGTTCACTTCATGTGGATACGCCTTGCAAACTCACCGGCTACAATTCGTAAATTGCAGCATGAATAATTAAGAAGTGAAGCAGCGAATTTTTGTTAATTAGCGGAATACGTGTTTCAATTTCTCGTGCAAGTAATGTCTGCCTTTCCGAGTACTCTAGCTTAAGGAGTAGAATTGCGTTATCTGCAACTATATATATATATATATATATATATATATATATATATATATATATATATATATATATATATATATATATATATATATATATATATATATATATATATATATATATATATGGTGCGCTTGGAGCAGAGGTAGAACACCAGGCTTCTAATCTCAAGGTGGTAGGTCCGAATCCTCGTCCAGCCTTGTCCAGTCCATCACATTTTCAAGCTTCAAGTGGCTCCTGACACCGGCAAGAAAAAAAAAGATGCCTAGAGGCAGTGGGGCTTTGCTAGTCCAGGTGCAACCAAATTAGGAAGGCCCACTAAGCTACAACAAAAGACACTCCCATCCCAGAACAGGAATTGGCCTCCCTGGTGCAGTATTCGGCCGCTACCTTCCTCATGACTCTTGCAATTAACCGATGGCCCTCAGTCCCCAGCGGGGAGGGGACAGGGAAGCAAAGACAGGAAAGTTAGCCAGTGTAAGTACCGGCTGGCTACCCTGTGCTAGGGAAAGGCGCAAAGGGAATAAAAAGTGAAACAAGGAAAAAAAATAAAGTGATAAAAATTCACACAGGAACGCGATGCCCGCTCCAGAATTTTCAAAGTCGGTCGCCCAATTCACAAGCCCTTAAGAACTTGAGCAGGGCCCTTCAGGCCTTGAATGCCAAAATCCGTCTGGGCCAGTGTCCTAGAACTTTTTCCTCTCTGAAGGGGCGATCATCCAGCTTTTCGAGCACGGTCGCGAGCGCTTTACTTGACACATTGCGACGAGGACAATCACAGGGGAGGTGCTTGATCGTCTCCTCACAGCCACAGTTGCCGCAAGCAGGGCTGTCGGCCATTCCAATGCTTAAGGAATTATTATTATTATTATTATTATTATTATTATTATTATTATTATTATTATTATTATTATTATTATTATTATTATTATTATTATTATTATTATTTGTTTTGAAAACATATATAGAAGATAGGCAGGAAGGGCGGAAAGAGGAAAGAAGGAACAACAGGACAAATATCAAAGAATAAAGTAGAACACACAGTACAGATCACACACGGTAGGGCCGGTCACTGATGGTTACGTTACTACAGGACGTTAAATAGAAGAAATAGTATGGACGCTACAAACGTGAACCTAAGTAAGTTAATTCTAGAGAAGCGAGTGCGATTAGCCTGATGGCGTCGAGACGCACAGCGACTGGGGTACAAACATTCGTCGAGTGTCGTACACTGCAGACCAAGGAGACAGTCCCTCACTAGCGACATGTGCTGCGCACTTAAAGCGGGACACTCCAGTATCAGGTGCTGAAGTGTCTCGCAGCAGCCGCAAGACATACATGATGGACTTGCCACGCGTCCTTGCCTGTATAAACGTTCGCGCACGTTCACGCAGCCAACCCTCAGCTTGAGTAGTTGTGCTTTTGCGCGACGAGGCGAGCTTCGACCGCGAACACGGGGCGGGAACGTTCCATTTGCGACGCGCTGGTCCGGATGCTGCTTGAGCAGGTGGCGACGAATCAGCAGACGAGCGCCATCAATCTTGTGCAAAATTTCAGTGCAGACACAGTTGTTACGAGAGCAAATTGAAACCATTTGATCAGCCTCTTCATTTCCGGCGATTTCTACGAGTAAAGGCAACGATAGATACCCCACGGATGAAACTTTGTTTGAGACATCGCTACACCGATGTCTCACAGTGTGTATCCGCCTGACTTGCAGTTTGCGTTTAAGCAAAGCTTGTGAACGTTGTTGTGCGTAAATGTAAATATCGCATGATAGTAAATTCGTGACCTGTGCCGTCCATAACCATAAACATTGCATGAGGTTACACGTTGCATAGGACATGACATTTGGTTTTACGGCGTTTAATTAACCACTTCACTAATATTTAGTTTAAGATAGATTCCAACATTTGCTTTGGTTGTGCGTAACATTTTTGTGTTTTTAGGAAATTTATGTTTATGCCACCGACAATTAAAGCATTTCTTTAATTCGAAAGAAAGATGTTACAGAATGCAAAATTAGAAGCTTTACAAAAGTCAGGAGATTAGCAAGAAGTGGCCAAAAAACAGTGACTGGAATGGTCTCTCGTTTATTCTGACATATTGGTAGAGTCAATTCCAGCCGAAGGAAAGCGCGTTTTCGGACATGGAAAAGTAAATCGTAGCGTCCTTTATAGCGATTAAAAGCAAATACGACAGAACCCCATGACAATGGTAAGTACGATGACAGCCAGCAAAGCTAATATAGCCAGCAAAGTCACATGAGCCACGGTTACTGGCTGATTGTCAGATTTCAGAGAAATAAGTTGGCAGAGAATTTGTTACTACACGTGGAACTAATGGCAGCATTATCATCATGGTTCTTCCTCACTTTTCAAGTGCTAGAATGTATGAAATGAAGGTCACTTAGGCCAAATTGTAGATAGCTAGCAATACATTGAGTAAAATATTTATATTTGCGGTGGTCGTGGTCTTGGGTTTTGGGGACTGGACACTTTCAATTCGTTAAGGCGAATTGTTTGATCTGGCTGTCGAAAATTTTTTTTATGACTCATAACATCGTTATCAATCCACATAAAAGTTCAATTATTTCGTTCCCCAAGGGCGAGCGCATTTTAAAATAGCCGCTTGTTTTCTGGTGTCAAATGCATGTTAGCGCAAACCATTTTTTTAACATACAAAAAGACAGACACTCACAGTGGGCCTTTCGACCATTGCCAGAAAACTCAGTGATCTTTGTCATGTGAGCAGAAAGGAGCGACAACGTTAATGTGACTTGTGACACGCGCTGGAACTCACGAGCGCGTGGTCTGTATTACTGGGCTTCACTGCAGGCTTTGAGAAATGGTTTGCAAAAAAAAAAAGAAGAAAGCCTTGGCCCATGGGAAACGGGCCTTCTCGTAAAGCAGTTCGACAATGTTGGCGCACTTTTCTAATTTCAAGACACACACTTCTCGCCTATGTTTTTTTTTTTTGTTTAGGCGCGAATACTACTTGAAGCTTCGCCCCTTCGTAAAGTCGCCCTTGATTATTTTCGGTGAAGCTCCTGTTACCAGAAGCAAGATGGTCGTTTTACAACTTTGCAGTGATAGATTTTTTTTGTAGCTATTAACGTCTCTATATTCCTTTAGGTCATGAACCTCAGGGTAAAGGGCAGGCAGAGCCAATACAGGCAGGCAAGTCAGGGGAAGGCTGGCTCACTGCTTTCCTGGCCACCTAGATTAGCATGCCAAAGATGTCGCTATAGGCGTACCACTCCAGATAACGTTCTGTCTCTCTTAGTTTAAAGCAAAAAGAATAAATGCCAGTCATAAAAACGTGCTAGCTATTAGCGAAAAAGCTGGGTTATTCAAGATCAATGCTTGCGAACAAATATGAGACATTAAATTAGGAAGACGAGGTAATGAATGAGGTCCGAAAACAAAATAAGTCCGGAGGTTTTCGGTAGGAGTCGGAACTCGGGAGTAAGGCACCAAGATAGGAAACATGCAAGCTCTCCAAAGAAACAGAAAGCCTAATAACGAAACGACAGGCATGAAATTGTCAAACTCCAGGGATCAGATCGATGACTGAACTGTCAAGACTGACCAAGAAGCAGTGAAATTCAAAATTATAACGTTACAAAGATTGAGAAAGCAGTAAAGAACGAGAGAAGCCTAAAATGGGAGCAAGAAGGACGGTTGGCACTGGTATGTTTGTGCACATAAAGAAGACCACAGAGAGGAAAGAGAAAAAGAGCTGGCTGGCATCTGCTACCAGCGGCGCAGCATGCCTGCTCTAGTAAAGAAAATGTGAAAAAGGATAGTGAGCGAAGAATGAGAGAGAGCTTAATAATAATATTTGGGGTTTTACGTGCCAAAACCACTTTCTGATTATGAGGCACGCCGTAGTGGAGGACTCCGGAAATTTTGACCGCCTGGGGTTCTTTAACGTGCACCTAAATCTAAGCACACGGGTGTTTTCGCATTTCGCCCCCATCGATATGCGGCCGCCGTGGCCGGGATTCGATCCCGCGACCTCGTGCTCAGCAGCCCAACACCATAGCCACTTAGCAACCACGGCGGGTGAGAGAGAGCTTAGGAGGGAGGGCACATAACTGTTGAATAAAGTGGGAGAGGTTAAAAGGAAAAGGATGCATAGAGAAGAAATTAAATGGGCACACTGGAGAACAACGCAAGAACGAGACATGCGTCTGGTAGGAACAAGATGTATACAAAGATGTAATATACGTTACAACGGGGGCGTTTGCCTAGGCTGTAGGTTTGCAGCGGTAGGCCGAAACAAGTCGGTGCGATAGCGAAACGGGCTAGTAAGCGCTTATCATCGTCTATTTTCTTTCATTCACCAGCCACGTACCCACTGCCCAGTGCTTTCAACACAATATATATATATATATATATATATATCGGGTGACCTTGACAAAGACTGGTCCACCAGCCTAAACGTCAGTGAAATATGCTGTGCTAATTCAACGTACGTCGTACTCTCCTTTTCTTCAATTTACTACTAGGGCCAGCGTGCTTTCCTCAGCCACAACTATATATATATATATATATATATATATATATATATATATATATATATATATATATATATATATATATATATATATATATATATATATATATATATATATATATATATATATATAGTTTATTTTCCGATAATAAATTACAGTACTAGATTCCACTAGCGGTAAAACTAGAAGGGCTCTGCAGAATATGTACAAGGGAAGAGAGGCAGGAGAAGGTTGGTATAGCTGTCGATGTAATAAAGGTTGGCGGAAATATTGTACTCGAAAAGCTTGTGACCTTTTATACAAAATGCTTGATGACCGAAAATGTACTTGAAGTAACTCAACTTCATATAAATTCATAACAAAAGAGGCATAAAAACGGAAAAATTATAAGGGCATTAGGTTGTATTAAGCACTGTACAATATATCCACTAAAGTAATTTCGGTTAATATCAGGGCAACATTTCCCTTCAGTCCACCCGATATGTACAGTCTGGCTTTAGAAAGGGGTGATCAACAATGGGTCACTCCCATGCACTCACTCAGGTAATTGGGAAGTCTGCAAAATATAACCAGCTTCATAGAGCCTTCATAGAATACAAACTGGTATTACAGTCAGTTGAGGATGTATTCCAATTCTCATTGGAACACATCCTACCCGTGAAGAACTGTTCGACTCATCTGGACGCCAGGCCACGCAGGGGTAATTGAGAACAACGCTGCGCAGGGCGCCTGCCCGAGCATGTATCAACCGGCACAGTCACTTGCGTCGCCCATCTCTCTCTGGACAACAAATCCCCGAAGAGACTCAAACAGAACTTCGGCCACTAGAACCAGAACCAGATCAAGAAATAACGGCTTCCCAATTTACTACTTACGGGGAAATCGTCAAATACTACCGAAGTGCTCGCTATAATTATCCTCCTCCTGACAAATCATTAAACAAACACCATGCAACTACGTGGAGACTTCTACAAACAAACACCTTCCCTACGCCACTACTCATGCACCGAATACACTCAGTAGCATACTCATCACACTGTAAGAGATGCAATACACGACGTGCAGACCTCCATCACATTACATGGGCGTGTCCAGCTTCATACAATATCAGACACAGCATAAACCACAATGCTAAAATAAAAACCCCTGAGCAGTGGGAGGCTATACTGCTCAGCGAATGCCCAGAAGACCAGCTCTGGGCTGTCCGACTGGCGGAGGACACCGCTTCGGTTCAAGGCCTGGCCTGCTTCTGACGGAAAGGGGAGCTTTACGGGGCTAGCCTCCCAGCCTCTCCGTACCCCTTTCGAACCCAGTAGGAACTTTCAATAAAGATGTTTTATCTTTCTCACTCTCTGTATCCGAGAAAACCTCTCTCTAGAATTTGGCAAATAGTGCGAAGCCTTTGATCGCCTCCACAATAGCTGCACCCGTTCAGCGCTATAGCGATACGGCAAGGCCGGCGGGAAGTTCAGGTCGCCGATGACTTCTGCAAATTACTTGTGGGGGCCTCTAACGCTATACCAACACAATCACGACTGACTTTTCGACCACCTAGTGATCATCACCGTCTCAATGCGCCTTTTACTATGCACGAGCTAGACGCTGCGATATCTACTTCCGACTGGTCATTTTGTCCAGGACCAGATGGAATTACGTACTCCGCTATTGGTCATCTTGCAGTAGAAGCTCGAGAAATTCTTCTGAGGCTCTACAACTCTACGTGGGACACAGCAACTGTGCCTGGCCACTGGAAGTGCAGTTGTCTTGTGGCTTTGCTAAAACCCGGGAAATGCCCGCATGATCTTTCACATTATCGGCCAATAGCCTTGGCAAGCTCTGTCGGTAAAGTGATGTAGCGAATGGTACTGAGCAGACGGGAATAGCTACTCGAGAAAAGGGGTGGATTTCCTGATTTTATCATAGAATTCCGAAGGGGCCGATCGTCCATTGACGGTGGGATCGACCTATTATTTTCTCTTCAACAGGAGAAGAGACACCGTCGTCTGGTATGTGCAATATTTCTGGCTATTAAAGGTGCCTACGAAAACGTCTTCCACCATTCGATTCTTGGGGCGCTTGAGGATATCGGAGTTGGTGGCCGGATGTACGCATGGCTGCACAGTTACTCAGTGGCCACGCCATTTTCATGTCCACTTCGGATGGCGAGACTGATAGACATGACGTTCGCAGGGATGCTCCGCACGGTGGTGTCCTTAGCCCAATATTGTTCAATGTCATACTGGTGGGCCTTGCAGACAAGCTACCTGACACAACGCATATCAGCACATACGCGGATGATATATGTGTCTGGTCATCGGTGGTGCAGCTATCACGTGCAGTTATCATCACGGCGATGTACTTGCGCTGTAGAGGCCTGCAGCTCTCACCAACTAAGTGTATAGTGTTGGCATTCACGCGCAAATCAATGTCACAATATCCTATCGTTGTCGACGGAACAGTGCTCCCTTTAGTCACCCACCACAGATTGCTTGGTGTGATAACAGACCGCAATCTTTCTTGGACCATGCATGTTACTGTGCTTAGGGCTAAACTGACAAACTTCACACACGTTCTTCGTGTAATAACTGGACTGAGATGGGGCCCCTCTGAACGAAGTTTGCTCCAAGTGTACCAGACACTTTTTGTGGGCTACATACGCTAAATACGCCTACATACACTTGTGCTATCTCACATGGGATCATCTTTTATGCGCACACTGGAGATCCTTCAGGCACAAACACTCCAGATATGCCTTGGCTTGCCACGCTGCATGTCAACTAAGGGCACAATAGTGAGAGCACGGGCTTGGCTAATCGACATATGCAGGTCTTGTGAACCTGTGCGAACTTATCTTCGCCTGCAGATCAGACACTCACACCATCCTCTGTCAACACTTCCAAGAACCGACCTTGACTGTGATTTTTCTAAAGAAATTGCATGTCACGCAAGCATTATACCTGCAAGGTTCCAGGCTACCGACATTGCCGAGACACCTCCATTGACATTGCCGACACCACTAGTGAGGCTTCCAATACCCGGAATTACAAAGAAATCTGACGTTTCTTGCATTGGCTTGAAACACCTCAACCTGTCCCATATATTTTCATTATATAGTGGGACTGTACAAGTATATACCGATGGTCCAGTCACACCATCTGCCACTACGGCAGCATTTGTCATCCCACAACTTCGATTTACCGGGCCCGATTTCTATTATATCACAAATCGGCATCTACGGCTGTGGAACTTGCGGCAATACGGGAAGCTGTCCGTTTTATGAGAACGCAGAGACCTCATAAATCGACAGTGTTCTGCGATGCGAAATGAGCGCTACAGGTGCTAAAATGCTTTTTAAATTAAGGACCACATTACCTGCTCATGCTGGAAATCGGCGAACTTCATCCCAATGCCGAGTTAGGTGGCCACGTGATCAATTTTCAATGTGTGCCTAGTCATTGCGGTGTGATTGCCAATGAGCTCGCTGACAGTGAGGCAACATCGGCCTTCTCTTCCTCTGATGAAGTACGGATTGCCTACTCGCGACCTGATACCAACTCTATGATCAAGACACACTCATTCAGGACCTTACAAAGGCATACAGAGCCCACGATGACAACATCCACAGACGCCTATATATGATCGACCCAGACGGTAAATTCTGCTTGCCCCCGAAGGTTACGTGGGGCAAAACGTCATTGCTACACAGGATTCGGCTGAGCGTTGCTTTCACCCGTCGATACGCGCATCTCATCGGCCAGTCGAACAGCCTGATTGTGAACACTGCCAGACGCCCGAAACACTGCAACACATACTGTGCGAATGCCCAGCATATATGCTGGAGCGAAAAACTTTGGAAAGTTTCCTAGCCAGCGTTGGCAGGCAATCACTGTCGGAGGACGCTATCCTCGGCCCATGGCCTGACACTGCAAGTTCAATGCGGGCAACTAAAGCGCTGTCAAAATTTCTGCAGGACACCAAGCTAGACGAGCGGCTCTAGCAGGGCCACTGTCTAATATACATAAGCTCTCGCCACTTCTCTTATCATAATCACCCATCCCAGTACTTTCACTCCCCTTCCCTCTTCCCCAGTGCAGAGTAGGCAGACTAGAGCACACTAGCTCAGGTCAAGCTCTCTGTCTTTCTTGTCAATAAATTCTATTCATCTATCTGCTACATGTGAAGTGCATTGCATGACACTAGAAATACTGAAATAACTTTTTGTAAACAGCTTCGCAAATGCGAACTGGAGGATAAATTGCAACCTAACTTTTCTAATAATATGTGAATTCACACTAAGGTCTGAAAATTCAACGTGAAATTATCATTTCCTTGAAGCCAGTTACATGCCCCGCTCGGCTATATAGTCAGGAAGCGACTGCCTAGTTATTTCGCTCATGCGGCAGCACCAGGGTATTGGCGTGTCTGCTGAAGTCGGCTCTTGTAACTAGTGGAGAACGAAAAAAAAAGTTGTTCACGTCTCACGCACTCTCTCGCCAAACCCAGGGCCATAAAGACAACAGCTCGCCGGCACCGTCTGGCAAAGTAGCCGAGTGGGCCTGTTCCGACTCTTTTGTGTTGTAGTCATGCGCCCCCTCCCCCTCCTCCCCGCTCCACCTCATAGCCACAATGGTCATCTGGGGCTGACTTCATTCGCAGCAGCGGGTCAAGCGTGTTGGTCACGATTGCTCGGTGGCCTCGCAGCGACTCGCTCAGGCCGGCCCAATCATAACACGGCGATATGCTCTTTATTTGCTTGCCACCGAAGAGCTTCGGGTACCCGAGTAATTTGCGCCCGGCGCACCGAAGCAACGAAAACAATGTGTCGCGACTGCCTTCCTTGTCGAAGGAACACCGCGAACAAGCTGAAACTAAACACAAGTACAGCGGTGGCTCCGGAGCAGGCGTGTAGACGTTGCACCGACAAGACAATGAGGGATCATTCTCAGTCGTCGTTACTGGAAAAGGCATTGCAACCCCGATAAGTCAGGAAGGGCACGGATGCGCGTATTGGATTGTCACGAGCTCTACGAATTCTGGGCCGGCGATTTTGTAGCCATGCCTTATCCAATGCTATCCATCTTCGCGCTTCGTCAGTGGTCAGAGCCGCGCGTTATCAGTGAGATCAGCCGGCCGTGAACGGTGAATGATAAGACGCGTGGAATCGAGCCTGTAGACATCGCTACAAAATCGCGGCCCTGGTGCGTTTGGGCTGCTTCTCGCAGTACACTGTGGGCATGTGGCGAAACAGTATGCAACGTGACCTTGGTAAAAACTTTGCTTCCCTCGATTGTTTCTCACGACAGAGTATGGTGACCTCTGTCTTCTCCCGTGTCACATACTGCTTTTTATTCACTTTCACACTATTATGGCATGCCCCATTATAGTTTTGGGTCAGTCATTGCCAAAAGCAACTTTTACCCCCGATTGTTTGCATTAACAGGAACCGCACTAAGAGCTCATGTAGATTTGTCACAAGTTTGCGGTATTTTGTTTTCTTTCGTTGTTTCTTGTTAGACGGAATACCAAAGTCAAAGAACAACGCATTAATACTTTTTTTTTATTTATGGCGTTAAGTTCTTTCCAGCGGAATAATAGTGACTAGAGCCCGTATTCGCAAATCTCCGATTTTCTAGATGCCGTCCGCGAATTGTCATCGCCGTAGAGATCGCCTGGTTATCACGCCAGTCACTAAGATGACTGGCTTAGGCCTGAACCTCGCCCAGTGACAAAGTGCTTTTACGCGAGAGGAGTTACAAACACGTGCCCCGAACTCAAAATGCACGAAGCAGCTCGTATGCTGGGGCGGTTCGCGAAAAGACACGTCGGCCAGTTCCCATATAGCAAATACGTTATTTGATAAGGCAGCTTACCAATGACAAACATTTCTTACGAATGAAATGAATGAATTCGGCACCAGTTCCGCAAGTATGCAAAAGTTTTATATGTAAATCGCAGAACAGACCTCTGAGCCATCAGTGGGGTTAAAATAGCAAGCTTTATCTCACGCACACTGTAACGCCTTAAGCCTAAAGTGCGCCCGTCAACTGTGCAAGTTGACGGGCGCACGACGCCTTCACGCCCACTCCTTCTATTCCCCATCGTGCGCATGTCGCAACAGCTTTCAAGTGGCTGCCAGTCCGGCAACTTCCGCGAATTGAAGTGATCGTATTTTTTCACTGTCGTTCCTGTGCGGCCATTCGTCACTTCCCAGTAAAAGAGAGAAAGACAACGACGAAGAGGGAGGCCGAAAAAAAAAAAGAAATCTTGTAGTGAATTTCAAGCAGTCACTGGACATTTTTTTTTTTTAAGACCCATCCGTACTCCTATTTTTTTCCCTCTTTAAACAGACATTCTTCCTTGATATGCTTTGCTCCCATGCAGTGACATGTTTTATCAATGACATGAACGCGCTTCTAAACCGTAACCACCGGGGCTTCTTTTCTTTATTTCCTTTCTTCGAGTTCTCTCCTGTTTCAGAGTAGGAGCAGTGCATTCAATCAGCCATAACCTTCGATCGAACCAGTGCAGGGGAGAAAAAGAAAACCGAGGTGGGGATCCAGGGGTGTTCGCAGCGGATGATGCAAACTCGGGCGCGACAGTACAGTCTACGCAGTGCGAATAAATAGGTCGCACACGCCTGCACTGTCACTCGTCGATCCCAGCATCGCGCTTTTAGGGTCCCCGTGCCGAAGTTTTGAGGGCTGGCCCTCCTGGAAAGCTTTTGTCTCCGCAGGAATTTCACCCCAAAAGATGGGCGCCAGCAAGTCGTGTCTCTACCTAACTAGAGCGCGTCGAGTGCGACTCTCACACAGCTGTGAAAGCCTGCTGGACCCTTTTTAACGCCAAGAGACTTTCAAAACACCGCGCCAAAGCAGCGGCCTCTGCGGGGCACGGTGAAGGCCACTTCAAAACACGCGCGCGCATACGCAGAAGATAGGGACGGGAAAATGGAGTGGGGAGGCGAAAGCTAGACTATTCCGAGGGGGCGGCGTTCGGTTTCTCCGTTTGTCTCGCTCATTGGAAGGAGAAATAAAACTACAAAAAGCAGTTAAGGCACGTCCATCAGCTCGTGGGATGAATGCGGTGCCTCTGCGTCCCCTTCTCCAGTGGCTTTGACCAAGTTCTTCCCATTGCATGGTGTCGTTGCGCATTTCCCTCTTTCTCGATTTCTATAGTTGCTCTCTTCCGCGCGATCCTCACGAAGCACTCATCCCGCATGTGTCGCTTTTTGCACATGAAAAAGACAGAACTGCGGGCCGAGGAAGGAAGAATGAGAAACGCAAGCGAAGAAAAGGGCGTTTTTTCCCGACTGAGGTTAACAACACGCAAGAAAGAAACACTGGACGCTGCGCACTCAGCGGAACGCTTTTGCTCCGCGCCGGTCTACTGCGGCATGTGCGTGGGCCGCGCATTTTCTGGCTAGCATGCGTGTTTTTGCTCGGACGTTTGTGGCTGGGCCAATTGCTTGGGCGACCGAGGCAGTTGGGCGCGTCTCTTCTTTCATAAATTGTCTGCGCGGCGTTGTTTCCGTACTGCGTCTCTGGTGGTCCAGAGAAGGCGGTCGCGTGCCCACCCCCGCCCCTCGAGCCGCTCTTCCCCAACGGGCTTGTCATTCAAACGAGACGGCTGAACCCAATTACCAAAGTGAAATCCGGGCGACCTCTGTGCTTATGCTAAACAGGACGCGGCTATACGGTTTCGACAAAAAGGATGAAAGGAAATATTCCATGGGCATTCTCGAAAAGAAACAGCGCTGCGACTGATCGATTTGAGGGTTATGCGGTCGGCCTGATGCGATTGCCGTTGCGCCTTCGAAAATGGCGGAACAAATCGAGGGAAAAAGTTAAAGAGAAACGCAGGACAAACAAAGAAGGGAAACGAGATCTCGCTGGAAGGATCGGCGCATGTAAGCGAGTTCGCATTGCTAACGTGATTGGTATCGCTGGGCGAAATTAGTTTTACGAAAACCTTTGGTCACATTTTTTGTCTTTCTTCGTGTGGCGGCGCTCGGCTTTCCCAGAACTGCCCGGAAACCAAGCCACAGGAAAACAGACCTTTTTCAGACGGCCTCGTTACGCTGACCGCAATTCTTATTTGCGCGTCGAGCTATAAACAGCGCTGTGCACTGTTTGCTCCGCGATTTCATGGTGCTCTCAATCTCCTCCCAACCGGCTGTGCCTCCGCATGAGAAGATGGTGATTAGCAGTCTGTCAGCATTGCGTGGAATTGGGATTCTGTGCACAGCCCCCTTGATTATCCTGCCACCTGAGTTGCCTCTCTAGAGGTTTATTAGTTGTATCAATAACGTGCCCGAAAATATAATCAGACCCATTTAACGAGGAAATCTAAAGGGGATACGTTGCCATCACACAGCTCCCCAATTGTTTCTTGAGAGGATTTTTCGTCCCCCTGTGTATTGCAACTAAAGCCTAATATTACGGTGTCAAGTGAGTCATAAGTGCCTTGGTCTGGCACGGGCATGCTACGACTCAGCAGCGTCAGTAAAAGCAAGAAGTCATCTAGTCGCAGTCTGAACTTATAAATTATTACGTTCACTGTTTGTTTGTTTTGGATCTGCTTTGCTCTTCAGAATTCCGTCAGGATATTTCTAACAGCATCTCTCTTAGTGTGCATTGATGATTCTTTTCCTCTCTTTGCAAATGTGCCAGCTGATATCCGTTTCTAAAAATGCCAGGAAGCTTTGCGCCTTTGTCTCCCAATTTGGAAATATGTATTTGCCTCTGCAGGACGCACGGATGCGTGTACTGCAGGATAATACAGTGGTACATACACAACTTGTTCCATACCGTCTTCAGACAAAATCAATGTTACGCTTCTGAGGCCGAATTCACAAAGCTTTTCGCTCGTAAGTATTATTTGTCATATAGCGTCCGGCTTTCCTGTGAACACAGGCCCTGGTATTCTTTTATTTGATTTATATAGGTGACTTCTGCTTGTTCCATGGGATTGGATTGGATAAAGCTTAATAAAAGTCCTGCAGGACGCGCGTCAGGGCGCAGCAGGCGTCTCCCACGCAGGGATTCTATTTCTTTTTTATTAATCTCCGATTACCCATGGATAGCGATGGAGAAACAGTTTCATTTATCTAAAACACGTATATATCGCCCCTTTCTACGCATTACTGGTACGGCAGTGTGGTACGGCATATCCTCAAGATATGAGGATTGAAGCTTAGTAAGTGCTTTGTCCCTCCACTTTCGACCCTTCGAGGGTGCAGAAGAGTTTTTGGTGTTTCAGAGTCTGGTCTTGATCATGATGTTCATTAGGTGGCGGCTCCCAAGCTGGATGCTTGCCAATCGAGCAGCCTGGTCTTACAGGAAGTAGATCAGCAACTGCAAGTTCCACGTCAATTGTTGAATTAGTGAAACTCTTAGGACGAGTCCCCGCTTGTAACGAGCTGAGCCTGATGCTTCACTAGAGTCGGATTCAGTATATACTGTGATCTGTCACAAAGCGGGTGCTGCAGGTGTGATCTGATGGGGCGCAGCATGCGTATGCCACCGGTTTGCCCTGACGGAGAGGCCGATGGCCCTTGCACACAGCAGATCTGCTACTGATAATGCTGCTGTGGTGGTACTCCTTCACCGACAATGTATATGAACTAATGTGGCATGTGTTCATACCGCTATGAAGAACGGATGCCGTGCGGCAACTTTGGGTACTCGTTGACAGCATTATGCATACGTCATTGGAATTCAGCGGAATTGTCCGACTTTCTCCTGTACTGCATGCATTATTCGTTTTGACTAGCTTTAGGCTTTCCTCGCTTCTCTCTTAGAGAATCAATAACTTATAACGCTTATAACTGGGCACCGTCCCATTTAAGGACGCCTGCTCCTTTAATATTGACATGGTGGACAGTGTCTCTTGCAACGTTTGTGGTTGCGATGAGACAACACCCCCCCCCCCCCCCAATGTATCATCTTCTACTGTCCTTGCTTTCATGAGCCCCATGCTTCCCTAAGCGGACGGGAGGGCAGACAGTTAGAAATAGAGGAGAGTCCCTGACCTTGAGTGTCATCTGCTACAAAAAGATGGGAGAGCCTTATTGCGCCTTCTGAGGACAAGTGTACTGTGCCACTTTGAACTAAACTATTGAAAGCGCCGGGGCATGTTGCCCGTGCGTCTCTTTCTGACACATTTGCTTCTCCTTTTCGTTATGCCGCCTCTCCCCAGTGTAGGGAAACAACCTCGCCACCTTCCCGCTTCTCTTTCTATCTTCCTCTCATAAAAGTGCTGCTGAATGAAGGTCCAAATAAGTATCGTCTATTTGCCACATGGTAGGGAGCACATTCCCGGCAGCTCAATATTTGAGAATGGACAAAGGAAATTCGAAACGAATTCAGCATGACGGCAAAGGTAATCCTGGCAGGATTGTTTGCTTTCGATAGTGTCCTCCGTTGGATCTTCGGAATGGACATTTATTTCGATGCTTTATCTAAAGATAGGCACGAAACTGCTCATCTGTTTGGAGTGAGGCGAGGAGCCTTCTTGACGCCTATACGTGGGCTAGGGACGTCCGTAGTGGAAGTGAACTAGTGTCATATTAGTATGACTAGTACTGACTTATCACGTTGGACGGGTTTTATGCATATTGGCGGCGAGGACTTGCGGAGTCGCCATCTTTCGGAAGCGCCTCGCTTGCGTAGTACGAGGAATAACGCCGCGCGCTCCTCATAGGTTTGGCTATCGGCGCTGAATAAAAACACCACGCTGGAGCCCTCGTGGACATCTCTGTAAGTACTCTAGAAATGGCAGAACTTTTTTAGTGTCAAAACAATAATATTAGGCAAACATAAAGCACAGAATATTTTACAGACGCTATCTCTTTACCGAATACATATAGTGAACTCCCACTGCGCGCGGTAGCCGCGATGGAGTCCCCCTAACCGGTTTCTTGTGTGAAACGTAGGCAGTCGCTGAGCGCAAACCATGTGAAATGTGTTCTTGTAGTGGGCTGTCTGAATAACCAAATGGAGCACAACAGAATGAAGCCTCAATGCAGCGATAACACGGGTTCGCAGTGGCCGACTGTGCGTCCTCATGCATGTACGGACACAATGTTTCGCTTTCACTGCGAGCGTGTTATCGCACCGTGCAGTGAGCTTCAGGCCACAGCATACGAGCATTTGACAGTACACAAGCAACCATTGTTGTGTGGACCCTATCAAGCTGTTCCAAAATACGCTCGTTAAAACAAGAGACTTCGACGTCTAAGGCTACTTGTGATGTGCTGTCGCGACGATTCAATCTTTTTTTCTTTTCTTCTACATTCTTGGAAGTTTCAATAGCATTATTTCTCAAGTTGCATCGCACTGTATGTTTATGGGTCTACTCAGTTATGAGTCGATTGAGACGACTTCGTCAAATCAGAGTGAGCAGGAATCCTTCATAGTTTCGTACGTGCCGCGTCTTGACGTCACAAGTGTGAACTCCTCAGCAGGCAATTTCTAACCAAATATATTGAATGTGTGGCCCCTGGGCAAAAAAGGAGATCAGGATCAACGCTCGCAAGAACATCCTAACGATAGATGCGAAAAATTTGACAATGCTGGAGAAGTTAAAGATCATTCCGCAGTTAAGCGCAATCCCCGTCCGCTCCTTTATTACTTACGGGAAGGAGAAAACGACTGGCGTGATTTTTGACGTGGACCTAGAAATCAAGTATGCGGACTTCAAGACTGTATTGAGGTCGTCGGTGTGCATTCTTGAGATTCACCGCTTGGGGAACTCCCAATGCTTCAAGTTAATATTTGCTTCTTAGACATTACCAGTGTCGGTCAAAGTGGGCTACGTGATACACCGTGTCCAACCATTCGTTCCGAGGCCTCTTCAGCGCCGGAAATGTCTAAAGGTAGGACATACGAGCGCTGATTGTAGAAGTGAAGTCACCTGCTTGCGTTGTGCGGGGAGCATAATACCGCCTACTGTGATGCGTCTTCATTTAAATGTCCCAACTGTTTTGGCTCCCACGAGGCGACTTCGAAGGACTGCCCGAAGATGCAAGAAAAATCTCGTATTCTTCGAAAAATGGCAAGAGACCAGTCTTCACGTATAGAGGCTGCTCATTCTTTTCGCCAAAGTGACCAATGCTTGCGAAAGAAGCACCACAGACCCATTTCATAAGAACTGCATAGTGGGGCGCAAGCGCCATGACCACCTCTCCCTGTGCGTGCATCGAGGACGGTGGCCACGCCTACCACTAATTCAAGGTCGGTGAGAGTACGCGGGGAATATTCGCCTCCACCGAAACACAGACACAGCATGGCCTTTGCTGCCCTCTAGATCCACGGCCATGACAGCGGGCCCTAGTGGTCCTCTGCGCCGTGAAGCCGAGAATGATAGGGCCAGTGAAAGCAGCGACACAATGGGCAAGCATGGAGATGGACACAATGATAAGGAAAACGTTCCGAAAATGCTGAAGCACCTAGTAGAGCCAATGCGCGTGATTCTTTGTGGTCTCCAGAATCCGGCCGCTAAATGTGCCCTGCAGGTGCTCGCCGTACTGGAGCCGCTTAACGCAGTTCTTTACATGCTGTAGTGATTTTGTTTGGTGCCTGTGCTGCTCACACAGGTCCACACACCAGCTTCGTTTTAGCGCTTTTATCTGAATATTCATTTGAACTAGTGACTACAGACAAGATATGGAAACCGTCAGTGGCTTCATGGATGACATTTCTGAATGTTTTTCATCAGAATGTTGAACTTGTTTTCACCGTTGTGCATCCCTCTTTCTATGTCATCATCATTCCTCATCACACTTTTATGTCCCCTTTCCCCCCTCCCCCTGTGCAGAGTAGCAGGCTAGAGCGCGCTAGCTCCAAGCCGACCTCTCTGCCTTCTTCCAAATAAGTTCTCTCTCTCTCTCTCAGCGAAAAATTTACCGCTGCTTCTTTTTCTTAATCCAGTTGATTCGTTGTTTGGTGCTAACACAAACATGATCATGTGCCACATCTTTATTTTAATGCGCTTCTTAACCACCTGCTGTGCCACTGTCCAAGATATGCCCTAGAGAGACAAGAACTTGCCAAAGCTTTCCAAAAACTGCACAATCGGCCGCTTTCTGTGCAGGTGCTGCTGGAACACCGCCCCCATCGCCCGTCGGCCCATAAAGCGGTGAAGGCACTTTTGTGTTTCTTAAGGACGACGGGTTTGTGCGACCACCTGTGACTATTAAGGCAATTTCTGTAAAACCGCACGCGTCAGCGAACTTGCCACAATTTCATTCTTTCCTTTCCTCCTCTCTCTCCCTGTGATCTTTGCTTTCCCCTTTCCCATTCCCCCGGTGTAGGGTAGCCAACCGGACGTTATTCTGGTTAACCTCCCTGCCTTCTTCTTTTCTCTTTCCTCCTTCCCTTCCTTAACGTTCCCTTTCCGTGAGTGAACTTGCCAGCATCTAGCATCAACTAGTTCATGGGCCAAAGCTTCATAAAATTAGTCTGGCAGCGCGCGCGGGCGGTCGTCTCCAGTGCGCGCTTTCTGCTACTCACCGAACATCACAGCCACGACGCCGTGGAAGAAATCTTCCTCGTAGAAATGCTTGCTGCACACCGAAGTTGTAGCCGATGGCTGCTTGCTGGTTCTAGGTATCGCGATCCAAGCTTCACGCAGCTTCTCATTCTGCGGTTACGTCTGAAAGCTGACAACGGGCTCCGCTGCGCTCTTCCGCACTGTGGCACTGACCAGCAGCCTACCATTCTGGATGCCTTCAAATGTAACCACTACCTATTATAGTACTCTCAAGTGTCGTCAAGCAGACACTCGAAGCGGGAAAGCCTTCTCACTTAATCAGAACTGCAGTGTAGGTGGAACTTTAGACTTTCTTTTTCAGCTCGCTTCAGCGCTTTCGAAGCAGTCGACGCGGCCGCTGTGTCCACGTGATCGCTCATATTACGTCACGCCGACGGCGGCGCCAGCTTTCCCAGTGGTGGATTTCGCCCCCAATAGGCCGTGCCGTCTGGAAATCGGTAACAATGTGACGGTACACTAATGCTCGGCCGTATGCACATAACATGTAGGCACGGGCACTGCTTTAGGGTTGCCGATGATTTCGATGGGGACTGTACATCGCTGGACCAATTTGGCTTGATAACTGTCTGATACCGTCGCAAAGCCATCGACTATTCGCATAAAATGTTCCTTCTGATGACCGCGGTGGTTGCCGCAAATTGTTACGCACTTTGACCACTTCAGGGTCTTCTTGACTTGTAATTTATTCGGTTCGTTCATGTGTTGTGTTTATATAATGGTTCAGGTTCTTGCAGCTGTATGTTGTCTCAAGGAAAAAAGGTCACAGAAACGGCAGTAGACTGTCCACATCATAGATAGGGTTGAATGTTGTTTATTTGTATTTACACTAGAAGTTTTTTGTTTAAGATGAACATACTTTTCCAGATGACTTTCACCGACTGTTTCCGGAGCATAATATTTGGCGTGGATCGTACCGCATTTATTTTTCATTTATTATCTAGTTCACTAATTTTGTTGACAGTGAAACGTTCTGTATGACTGCAGACCCTGCTCTTCGTCACTGTAGTAGCACTCAATCCACAGCGCAACAAAGTTTTCGAGAAGCCGTCCAGAAAAGGCACAACGCCATGCAGGGATATGATTATGGAAGAATTACTAAGACACTGATTACTCTAAGTAAATTTGATATTCGAACAGAAATAGAATGAGACTTTACTTGTAACATTATGGCGGGTGCAGGTCTCTAATGATTAACACATAATAAAATGGTCGGGTAGATACTACCTAGGCGTTGCCATCAGTGAAGGTGCCCCACATCGCCCATAGTGCGAAGAGGGCAAGGACGCGGGCCATGGTTCCCCCGATATTTCTGTGTAACCCACCAGCTCCCCGCTACTCGTTTTTGTCGCCGTGACAAAACATACCCAAATAAAAACGTAAAGATTGCTTGCGTGCACACTGACGCAAGATCTTGACCTTGTTAGACTCCTTACATCGGCGAGCATATATGCTCGCAGCTGTGCAACAATCGCTAGCTTAGCTCGCTGGTAAGTTTGCTTTCACTGACACTGAATTCCTTAAAACATTCGACCTATTTTTTGTTGCTTTAACCGAAAATGTTGAACCTTAATCAAAGCGACGAATAGCCTCGATGAAGTTCTTGAGTATGTTCGTGCATGTTTAAGAGCTTTGAGTATTCAGTGAGGCTGCTACTACTTGTGCATGGGTAGGAGAGTGCTGTGAGAACCGTTGTTGCTATCGAGGGTGTTCGTTCGTGGAGTTTGAATGCTTCTGTATGTGCGTCGCTGATTGGATAGTAAAGAAGATGGTTATTAGCTGTGGTAAATCAACTAACGCACTTCGTACTCTCCCACTCCTCGGGTGCGATTGGTGGTAAGTGCCTGCATTATTGAATGTACGTTAAACTTCAGCGGTGTTGTTTATGTTGTACTACTGAATGTGCCTTTTTAGTCTACAAACTGAGTTCCGTGTAATGCGTCAGTCAGAAATACGAAAGCAAAGGTTCTTTTTTTTTCGTCTTTCGCTTTAGTTGGTCTGCTGTCATCTGTGACAACGTGTTCTGTTTTGTGAGGCGCCGTAATGAGCCTCACCTCTTTGCAGATGCGCTGCTGCTAATAATATCCAATTCCTGCTATATGGTCTATGCCCTTTTGTCTTGCTGATCCAAAGAAACTCCACCCATCCCCAGAGAAGGGTCATGCGTATGTGTTTAACAAGTCCTCGACGTCGAAAATTTTCACGCTATAAGGTACTTAGATATGGTGCAGTTGAACAGGGACTCTGAAATTTCCTATTCTTGAAGGACACCAGCACAATTTTGACGCGCGGATGTGGTTTACCGTTTTATATGGGCATGGAAACTTCTGCACTCTTGCCTTGAAGGCAAAGCCAGCAATAAAATTGTCCACACATCTTCGGAGAGCAAACGTTCGCGCTTTTTGCATGAGTATGTGATGAGGGACACCAGCGATAACTATGTGTCTGCGCCGCGCATGATCTCACGTTGTGGAGATGTATGGTGTGTCATCATCTTTTCAGTAGAACAAGGACCAGAAACTACATGATGCAGGCGCGAGTGTGAAGCTCCTGGACCGGCATTCACAAAAATGTTCTTTCGCAACAACTGATCGTAACATATGATTAGCGAAGCCGGCCGAGACCCGTGGCAAACAGCAGTTCCGAACGAAAAGCTTTGTGAATTGAGCTCTTATCCCAAATAGACCATGCAGCACAGACTGCATTTCGACTTATTCCGTAGCTTAAACCTGAGTTTGGCATCATGGCTCATGCCGGCTACTCCTTCACGCTTAGGCAAACATTCCCATTATGCAGTCTAGCTCGAACAATTACTCAAACTGGAATAGTAAAATTAAATTTAAATAAACGTTGAATCAAGTTTGCACATTGTTCACAGAAAGTTTAAGTGATATTCAATGGGCAGTGGATTGCCAAGCTTGTGTATATGTGCAACAACAAGAGTTTTAGGCACCAAGAACTTCCAGCAGCGAGGGCGGGTTCATCACAAATAATCTATACGACACAGACACAATTCTATGCCCTGGAACGCTTTTTTGTGCACGCATGCTGTAGGCTGTGAATAAAATTGAATGAACTGCTGAAGGGCTCGTCATCCTTATCGATTGGTTCTAGGTAACGTGGTCGCACGGGGAGACGATGTTTTTGGAAACAGCCCTTTAGTTGCTCGTGTGGCTAACTCGATCACGCTATAGTGTCGTTGCTTTCCCACTGGGACGCACTCATTACCTGTTGCCCTCTGCTGGCCTAACAACGAATGTAATATACAGAAAATGCATGCGTTGGTTGGTCCGTTCCCAAGCTTTCAAGCACCATTACGAGGCTAGATTGCTAGTCCCCGCCGTGGTAGCCCCATGGCTATGACGTTTAGCTGCTGAGCTCGAGGTGGCGGGTTCCATCCCGGCCACGGCGAACGAATCGATCAGAATCAGAATTGACAATTAGAAGTTGGGTCACATTACAAGTATTTGGTATACATAAGGAGGTCCCATGGTCAAAGACTGTATCGGTACCTCCTGGGGGCGAAGTACGAGAGAGAGAGAGAGAGAGAGAGAGAGATAAAGGAAATGGCCGTGTACTTAAATTTAGGTGCAAGTGTAAGAGCACCAGAAGGTCGAAATTAATCTCCTATTAGGTAGTGTCTCATAATCAAGCGTGGTTTTGGTGCGTGAAACCAAAGAACGTATTATTATTTTTTTTAATTGCTAGCGTACGTTTCTCTGAGGATTTGTATCTGGCCTATTCCCATTTCCAGCTGCTTTGTACGACTTTTCTTTGTACATTGCGAAGAAAACCTCATTACTTTCTGGAGGCTATGTCCTCAAAGAGACAGATAGAGATAAAAGGGGAGGAAAGACAGAGAGGTTAGCCATTGTAAGTAGCTGCTGGCTACCCTGTGCTGGGGAAAGAAAATGGTTCGAAATTCTGTTTCATCACTGACATTCTTCGCTAAGTGGCTACGTGAGCCTTGCCAAGCACGAACAAAAACGCGGCCGCGGCCTGCGAGTTCTCGCCTGGGAAGCACGTAAGCCTGTCAATGACGAAAGCATGTTCTGATTGTGACTAATTACTATTTTTTTCGAGGCGTCACAGTGGCTACGGTGACAAAAGCAACGAGTGATTGATGGGGTTTAACTCCCCCGAGAAGCAGCAATCCACTATAAGCGGCGTGATAGAGGGCTCGGAAGTATATTTGACTCGTTTGGGTTCTTTAACATGCACCTAAGTATTATAGCGCGACAAAATCGACGACTGTGATGCGCAAGGTTTGTTCCTAATAAGATCGAAACGTTCGTGGTCCATAATAACAGGTAGATTCGCAATGGGCGCACGTGTAACTTCGATAAGTAATACAAGGAGTTATCACGAGGCGAAGCCGAAATAATGCACTAGATCGTTAGAAAGTACAACCCCCTCGCCGTGGGGGCGAAGGGTATCGGGAACACGACGACAATAATCGTTGTGTTCAACGGTATCAAGGTTCCCAAGTATGTGTGTTACGGATCCACGCTCTATACGTGCAGTCTCTACAGGAAGCAAATAGAAGTTTGCAAAGTATGCGGCAAGGTCGGCCACAGGCGCGACGTGTGCCCCACACCGAACGTACATGTTTGTCTTTCATGCGGTGTTTCTAATCCTAGAGAGGGCCACAAGTGTGCCCCCAAGTGCAAGCTCTGTGGCGAATAACACCCCAATGGGGACCGCCTCTGCAGAGCCAAATACAAGGTTCTGTACGTCGTGCGGCGACGGCGATGGGAACGCCGTAACGCCGAAGAACAGCGAAAGCAAGCACTCGAACCAAGCTCCTTTCCACGCCTAGGACGCTCCCACTCGCGCAGCGCTTCCCGTGGCGGATCCCGCAGCGCGACGCGCCATGCCTCACGCCACGCATCACGTTACGATTCCCGTCATGCCTCGCGCAGCGCATCCCGCGGCCGTGACTCGTCGGACAGGAACAGCTGCGACGCAAAGAGATCGCGCTCCCGTGACGAAGTTAGCTGGGCCGACGTAGCCAAGGGCGAAGTTAAAGGCAGCAGCGCCAGCTCCAACAGCGCCACTAGTGGCCGAAGCACTCCTAGCCACTGGCAGGCGTGGATTACCAGCCCCTACTACAAGGAACTCGAACAACTCCGCGCAATCAATGCGACGCTGGTAGAAACCACACGCCGGCTTGCCGAAGAGCTAGCCGAGGTCAAGAAAGAACTTCAAGCACAGCAAGCCCATCCAAGGACAGACCCAGCTCAGTCAACCGAGACACCTACACCCGCCACCGACACGCCATCACAGCAAGGCATACAATCAATGGACACAACCCAAGACGATCCCCAGGAGGAGAAGACCACTGATCCAACCCCCAAGAAACGAGCACGCACCGAACCTACACCCACCGTTGTCCCCGAGCAGAACACCGACACGCTATCGCACCAAGGCACAGAATCAAAAGACAAAACCCAAGACGCGCCCCAGGAGGAGAAGAGCACTGACCCAACCACCAAGAAACGAACACGCACTTCATCACGACATTACAAGGACCTGACCCAACTGGAAACTCAGCTCGAAGTCAAAATTGAAGCGCTCGCCAACACCTACGCCAGCACGGCTGCCGTGACCGACCAACGACTGGCACGGCTGGAGGAACTGATCACCACGTCCTTCCGCACCTTACAAGAGCGTTTCGAATTCATTGAACCCACCCTCAAGCCCATAGTGCGCAGCCCCATCTTTTCAGCGGAATTCGCCAACCACCCATACCTCCAAGAAGAGACGCAAACCCCACCCTCGCCACAACTATGTCCCAACCCCAATCCACGATAGGATCGCTACCGGATCTTACGGTCTGGCAGTGGAACTGCCACAGTTACAACAACAAGAAAGCAGTGCTGCAACAACATAGTACCACAGTAAACAAGAAACCCGACATTATCCTGCTGCAAGAAACGGCGACTGTGACCCCCACCCTCCCTGGGTATCACGCTCACGTTAGCCAAGCGGAGGGACGGGGCGTCTGCACGTTCGTCCGCAAAGGGCTCACGTTCATCGAGCACCAACTGAAACACGGCCGCCGCCGGGTGGAATACGCCTTCACCGAAATCATCCCAAGCAAACAACGGAAAGGCAGCCTGTTCATCGCCAACATCTACAGTAACCCCAAGCACCAATCACAGAAATCCAAGACCCTACTGCACACAGCCAGCACCCAAGCCAGAGACAACACGTTGCTGATCTTAGGGGACTTCAACGCCGCCCGTCGAGCGCGGGGTTATGTGAAGGACACGGCCAAGGGACGGGACTTATTACAGGATACCCTGGACCACAACTGTGTCCTAATCACGGACCTCGTGCACCCTACCCGCATTGGCAACTCCGTAGCACGAGACACCACAACAAACCTTACATTCATCAAAAATGACCACACGGGCAAAGTAACATGGCACAACACGGGCGTCGACCTGGGCAGTGACCACTACATCCTCGAAATTACGATACCCAACCAATTACGGAGCAATACCATTATACACAAGTGGACGGACTGGGATTAATTCCGTAAGGGGCATCTCACCACAGCACAAGACATCACAGAGATCGAAACCTGGACGGCGGAGCTCCGCGATGCAGTGCGCTCAGCCACAAAGACCATAGAAACAGACGAGGACGTCATCATCATGGACAGCCGCCTGGCCCATCTGATAGAGACTGTTACGTTTCGCCTACGACGCGCGGTTTAGCCGGCGCGATTGCAACAAAGCGGCAGACATTTTGGCCCGTTCGGCGTCGCCGCTACGCTCCCCGCCAGGCGTTTCCAGGCGTTTCCAGGCGTTTCCAGGCGTTTGCAGGCATGTTCCGATGCCACGTGTCTTCATGTGCGTGTGTGAGTGTATGTGCCATTGTGCCCGACCGGCGGCGATGCGACAGCAGGGGGTCACCTTCTCCTTCCAGTCATTGTGCCCGACCAGAGGCGCTACGAGAGCCGAAGTTACCTTCTCCTCCCAGTCTTTGTGCCCGACCGGCGGCGCTACGACAGTGTGCGTCACCTTAGCCCATTGTACAATCACGTGCTCGTCTATTGAGGGGTTCCTTCTTGCCCTCAACTGCGAGAGTATAAAAACAGCTGCCCCCGGACGCCAAAAAGAGGGCTCCGATTTCTTCTGTTGAGTAAAGTGCTCTCCCGTCTCTCTACTTCGGTCAACCTGACCGCCAACTCTTTGCGATGTTAAAATAAACAAGTTGTTTTGTTGTTACCAGTCGACTCATGCTTTGCCGGGACCTTCGGATGCTTCCAGTTGTACCCCAGGCCGCCAGGCCAACGCTACCCTTGGGGCTTGCGACCCAGGTACAACCACGGGCGTCAGCGCCGGGTTCCCAACCGATCGCACCAGCGGTGCGACCACAACAACCGTTGCCATCGGTGGGATTCAAACAAGACCAAACGTTCGATACAGGCGCGTTGGAAGCAGCACCGGCTGAATCACAAATTGAGGAAGAAGGTGGCTGACTTAAACAGGGCCATTGAACAACATTGCATGCTCTTGTGCCGTCAACAGTGGAATGAAATATTCAACCGAGCTGACAGGGAACTGCATCGCAGTTGTACATGGAATATATTTCGGCATCTCCTAGACGAAACAAAGACCAAGTCATACCAGCGTGACCGCCTGGCCCGCCTCATGCACACCATCACACAACAACAAGGAAAAAACGCTGTTATCAGGAGCCTGGAAGCCAAGTATCTGCCAGACACGCCAACGGAAACCCAGCCGCAGTACGGGGGGCTGCCCAACGCGTGACTCGACCGAGACATTACCATATCAGAGGTACGGGTAGCGCTGCACGAGCTCAACACCCGCTCAGCAGCCGGCCCAGATCTCGTTACAAACAATATGCTACGCAACCTGGACGACGCTTCGATAGAGGCACTAACCCATTACTTCAATGAATGCTGGCATTCGGGCAAGCACCCCGACAGTGGAAAACGGCAAGAACGATCCTGATTCCGAAACCGGGCAAACCACTGGACATCGGCAACCTGCGTCCCATCTCGCTAACGTCCTGCGTGGGCAAGGTGCTGGAGCACGTGGTCGCCAACCGGTGGCAGGAATACCTAGAGAAGGAAGGCCTCTATCCTGACAAGATGATAGGCTTCCGGCGCAGACTCAGCACACAAGATGCCATGTTACAACTCAAACAAGAAATCATCGACAACAAGACACAAGACAGCAAAGTAATTCTGGGTCTCGATTTACAAAGTGCATTCGACAAAGTCAAACACTCAGCCATATTGGCACAAGTATCAAGACTCAACATGGGGGTAACGAGCTACAATTATATTCAAGACTTCTTGACCAACCGCACGGTGGAGCTGCACGCCGGAGACCTCAAGCTCCCCGAACACCAGCTCTGCAGTACGGGTACTCCACAGGGTTCGGTCATCTCGCCGTTGCTCTTTAACCTCGTCATGATCGGGGTAGCGAGGGCAGTAGCGGGGACCGGCGTCCGGCATACGATCTACGCCGACGACATTACCCTGTGGGCGGCCGGCGTCACCGACGCCAGCATCGAGCAACAGCTGCAAGCGGTGGTTACCGCCATCGAGCAGCACCTTGACGGCACAGGCCTAATGTGCTCGCCCGCCAAATCCGAGCTGTTCGTCCTCTCACCGCTTCGACCGGGACGGAAGCGCGCTCCCCTTCGGGAGTGTGATCACATCAAGATTCTGACTGTATCGGGGCAACGCATCCCCGAAGTTCCCAAGATCCGGGCCCTGGGCCTGCTGCTCAACAAGAGCGGCCGCAACGACGAGACCATCAACAAGCTTACCACCAAGGCAATGGACGCCATCCGGCTCATACATCGAGTCTCTACACGACGGGCGGGCATGCGTGAAGACAGTCTCGTGCGCCTTGTCCAGTCGTTCGTGATCAGTCACATCGCCTACGTTGCGGCCTACCTCAACTGGCACGTCACTGACAGGACCAAGATCAACACGCTGATCAGACGGGCTTACAAGACGGAGCTGGGTTTAATGGAGACCACGAGTACGGCTCGGCTCTTGCAGCTCGGCGTCCATGACACCCTAGAAGAAATAGCCGAGGCGCAGCTCACCGCGCAATTCGAGCGCCTCTCTACCACCAAGACGGGTCGCAGTATATTGATGTCCCTGGGTTACAACCCCAAGCTCCCAGCCGGCAACCGTGCGAGATCACAGATGAGGCGCGGGCCCACATTTACGTGGACCCCATCCCGAAGAACATGCACCCAGAGTACAACCAAGAACGGCGGCAGGCGCGGGCCAAGGCCCTCACCGAACAACACGCCCAAGACCCGCACGCCCGGTACGTGGACGCCACGGAATACAAGCGGGAAGGCTTCGCGGCAGTGGTCGTTGCGGCTGCTACCGGCACCAAGACAACGGCAGCGAGCGTGCGGTGCACGAACGCCACAGACGCTGAGGAGGTTGCCATCGCTCTGGCGATCACCGAGGCTGAGTGTCGCACCGTGCTCAGCGACTCGAGGAATGCCGTGCGCAACTTTGCCAAGGGGCGAATATGCGCGCCGGCAGCCGCCATCATCGGCAAGCTCCAACTTCAAAACCGCAGCAGCACCGTGGTTCCCGGCGCACGCCGGCGAGTGTTCATCCTCACCGAACCACAACGAGACGGCCCATTCGGCGGCGCGAGCGCTTACTTTCCGTGCCCCCGAGAGTGACCGTTCCGTGTGGTGGTTCGAAACCAAGGACAGATTTACTAATTATGCCGAAGTAACGAAGTGTTACCGCTTAGCTCGACGGACAATGCCGCCTCCCCACCCGGCACTCAGTCGGGAGGAGGCCGTAATCCTAAGGCAAATACAGACCGCGTCACTCCTCGCCCCCGCAATGCTGCACGTGCTTCACCCAGAGCTCTATCCGAGTGGGCTGTGCAGTGTTTGTGCAGCGGGTCCGGTGGATCAATGGCACATCATGTGGGACTGTGCCAGGTTCCCGACGGCAGCTACCTCCAGGACTTACCCGCCCGAAGTTCAAGGTGCACTGCAGTCTGCAGACAAGGACTCACAACTATGGGCCGTCCAGCAGGCCCGGGGTGCGCTCGAAAAGCACAAGCCTCATGACCCACTACAAACGGGCCCAACTGGGCTAGTGCAGAGTAGGGTATAACCCCGGGTCGACGCTTGGCCAGCGTCACGACGCGTTAAACCGTCGTTTGCCGGCACTTTCTTAAAGTTATCCCTATCCCATCCTATCCTATCCCGAGGCGGTGGTGCAGATATTGCTGGTCACACACACACGTCATGTGTTCGTCCACACGTGGAGCTTTGAACTAATGCGTGTGAATCGACTCATCTTAAGGTACGCCTGAATCTGTGGAGTGTGAAGAATTACCATGACTGCGTGCGCATGAGTTGAGCCCATCTATTTTGTCATGTTTGCCATTTCCTGAGGACTCAGCGTTGTAACGCAAAAGAATACAGGAGCAGCCGCAGTAGCTTCATGATGCCAGTGTCTCATCCTCTCGGGATTTAAGTAAGATTTACTCAATAATACGTTAAGCATGGATGCCGACTAGCTACAGAGTAAGTCAAGTGATTGGCGTCCCCGAACAGGATGTCGCATCTTCATATTGTATTAACGCTTTCCATGTATTTGCAAATATAACTGGTTAATTCAGCGGTTGCGTCTGATTATTTTTGCCTTCGTGGACGATATTCGGATATTCAGTAGCATGTCAGTAGCGGCAAACCAAGAATCAGGAGTCCTAACATCGGGAGAGAGGTCAGCAGATGAGATATGCGCAGAAACTGTCAAAGGGCAGGAAAATGTTAACGAGATGCATGGCCCCATAACATACCCCAAGTTATTGGAACATGGATACCAGATGACGATCAAGGCTACTAAAATCAAGCTATAATTAATGAATACCTTATCTTTCAGACAGCTCACAGAGCCTCATGGGATTTCACCATCGTGAAGCGATTGCCAGCTCCGTCCAGAACAAGGGACGTTCTGCGCGAATTCACAACTGTGGATTCGGTAATCCGTCGCAACACTCATGGCACACTGAAGGTGTAGCTATTTAACGCGCATCAGTTGGAATCGTTGGGAGCTCCACGGAAAGTTTACTGTGCGGCTCCGCAGCATTTGCGGTCACATGTGAAGTTAAACTTTTGACGCAGGCCGGTGCGTCGCGATACGCACTGCGTGTATCAGTCAGCATCATTGGGGAACGATCGCACGAGTGGACATCGACACTCGTTATCACACACACAAAAAGTTTCGTACAACTGATGCTTTTCACGGTAACAGGCTTGCATACCTCATCATGAAAAAAATAAAAAAAAACAAGGGGCTGCGCGGGTAGCAAGTTCGCGGCTGAAGCATGAGGCGAAGTGTGAGGCCGTTGGAGAACATTTGCGACGACGTTCGCGCTCGCTGCTTTTGCATGAGTTTGAGAGGGCAAAGGCGCGAGACTTATGGGAAAACAGACAAGACTTGCTGTTGCCACCGCTGCTGCCTCCTGGCTTGGCCTGCCCGTTTTTAATCCTCACGTTGCAAGGAAAGCCTGCGCGACGGACAGGACAAATAAACCACCCTGCCTTGGAGACGTGCGCGTGAAGCAATGGCTGCTTTGCGCCGAATCATTCACAGCACCGTGTTCGGTCTGTACAGCGTTTAAAACAACTTTCGCAATCTCATGGTCAGACTAGCGCCTGCTAGGAACGTATATATACCCGTGGCGTCTTTTTCATCAACTCGGAGGCTGGGGGAGGGCCCACACGGGGCCAGCTCTGTGCTGACCCCCCAGCGGTCTGGCCGAAAACAAAGTCCGAACTTCTTCAAGCCCGTTCACGTCGACTTTACGTCGGGCATCTCTAATCAGTCGAGGGCGGTCATAAATCGTAAGCTTGAGAGCACTCGCTCAACGCGTCTCCTGATCGGCGGCCGTAAACAGAAACGATCCATTTTTAACAAGGTCAAATCAGGAAAATGCTATAACCCCGTAGTTTGCCTAGAGAAAAAAACGAAAACATGACGGGAAATCAGGGCCCGTGTTCACAAAACTCTCTTTCCCTAGAATTGTTCGTAAAAATAAACTGCCCCGGAAAGTTGTCAACGAGTATATAACAAGCGAAGGTCACACCTTCGCTTGTTATATGTCTACTGTTCACTGTAGGAGGAAGGCCTCTCCCTGCAGTATCCAATTACCCCTGTCATGTGCCAACCGATTCCAACTAGCGCCTGCAAATTTCCTAATTTCATCGCCCCACCTAGTCTTCTGCCGTCCTCGACTGTGCGTCACTTCTCTTGGCACCCACTCTGTAAAGATGATGGTCCACCGGTTATCTAACCTACGCATTACATGACCTGCCCAGCTCCATTTCTTTCTTTTAATGTCAATTAGAATATCGGCTATCCCCGTTTGCTCTCTAATCCATACCGTTCTCTTGCTGTCTCTTAACGTTACGCCTAACGCTGTTCGTTCCATCGCTCTTAGCACGGTCCTTATTTGCAAGCTTCTTTGTCAGTCTCCAAGTTTCTGCCCCATCTGTTATCACCGGCAAAATGCACTGATTGTACACCTTTCTTTTCAATTATAATGGTAATCTTCCAGTCAGTATCTGACAATGTCTGCCGTATGCGCTCTAACCCATTTTTATTCTTCTGTAAATTTCCTTCTCATGATCAGGGTCCCCTGTGATCAATTGACCTAGGTAATCGTACTCCTTCACCGAATCTAGAGACTGACTGGCGATCCTGAACTCTTGCTCCCTTGCCTGGCTATTGATCATTAGCTTTGTCTTCTGCATATTAATCTTCAACCCCACTGTTACACTCTCTCTGTCAAGGTCCCCAATCACTTGTTGTAACTCGTCCCCAGTGTTGCTGAACAGGACAATGTCATCTACAAACCGAAGGTTGCTGTGATATTCGCCGTTGATCCTCACACTTAAGCCTTCCCAGTTTAATAGCTTGAACACTTCTTACAAGCACGAAGTTAAAAGCATTGGAGATATTGTGTCTCCTTGTCTGACCCCTTTCTTTCGACGTATCTTCCTACTTTTCTTGTGCAGAATTAAGGTAGCTGTAGAATCTCTGTAGATACTTACCAATATATTTACGTAAGCGTCCTGTACACCTTGATTGCGTAATGCCTCTATAACTACTGGTATCTCTACCGAATCAAATGCCTTTTCGTAATCGATGAAAGCCATATAGAGAGGCTGATTGTACTCTGCGGATTTTCTCGATTACTTGATTGATGACATGGATGTGGTCCATTGTAGAGTATCCCTTCCTGAAACCAGCCTGTTCCCTTGGTTGACTGATGTCCAGCGTTGCCCTTATTCTATTAGAGTTTATCTTGGTGAATGTTCTATATAATACTGGGAGTAAGCTAATGGGCCTATTATTTTTCAATTCTTTAACGTCTTCCTTTTTGTGGATTAGTAAAATGTTGTCATTCTTCCATTCCTCTGGGACCCTTGAAGTCGTTGACAGTTCGTATAAAGGGCCGCCAGTTTTTCAAGCATAATGTCTCCTGCAACTTTGATTAAATCGACTGTTATTACATCTTCTTCTGCTGCTTTCCCCCATTTCATGTCTTCCAACGCCCTTCTAACTTATTGCTAGCTATAGGAGGAGGTTCTGTAACCTGTTCATTACTACTTCGAATCCTCCATCGTGGCTGCTCTGGTACTGTACAGGTCAGTATAGAATTCTTCAGCTGCGCTTACTATATCTTCGAGATTGCTGATAATATTATCCTGTTTATCTTTCAGTGCATACATCCTGGCTCGTCCCATGCCAAGTTTTCTTCTCATTTATTTCATGCAGCGTCCATTTTTTTACTGCTTCCTCAGTCATTCTTCCGTTATAATTTCGAATATCCCTTAGTTTCTCCTTGCTGATCAGTTTTGATAGTTCCGAGAATTCTATCTGATCTATTGAGGTTGAACACTTTCATTCTTTATCGTTTTTTTAAGTGCTTTACTACTTGGGAGAGCTTACCTACTGTTTGCCATGGTGCCTTACCTCCCGATTCATTTGCTGCTTCTGAAGCCAGCCTAGTTACGGTTTCTTTCATTACCTCTATGTCATCTTTATCTCTGTGTACTAAGGCTGCATATTTGTTTGCAAGTAGCAGCCTGAATTGGTCTGTTTTACCTTTACTGCGTCTAGGTTAGCCTGTTGCTTCCTGACCAATTTTACTCTTTCTCTCTTCAAATTGAGGTGAATCCGAGACCTCACTAATCTATGATCACTGCACTTTGCCCTACCTAACACTTATACATCCTGCACTATGCTGGGATCGGTAGAAAGTATGAAATCAATTTCATTTCTTGTTTCACCATTAGGGCTTTTCCAGGTCCACTTTCATTGGCTACGCTTCCTGAAGAGGGTATTCATTAATCGTAGCTTATTTCTTTCCGCGAATTCTACCAGCATCTCTCCTCTAGTGTTCCTAGAATCGACGCCGTAGTTGCCCATTGCTTGTTCAACAGCGTGCTTTTCCCCCTCTTTTGCATTGAAGTCGCCCATAACTACTGTACATTCAGTTTGCACTTTTCTGGTGGCTGATTCAACTTCTTCATAAAACTGATCTATTTCATCGTCATCGTGATTGGAGGTTGGAGCGTAGGCTTGTACAACTTTTATTCTATACCTCTTATCATGTTTTATTACCACTACTGCTACCCTCTCATTAATGCTGTAGAATTCGCCAATGTTGCCCGCTATGTCCTTATGGATTAGGAATCCTACGCCTTATTGGTTCTCACGTGGAAGTCCTCTATAGCGGAGGGCGTGGCCGTTAGTCAGGACTGTATAAGCCTCAGCAGTTCTAACCTCACTAAGGCCAATGATATTCCAAACAATGCCTGATAGTTCCTCAAAGAGTCCTGCTAATCTAGCCTCACTCGAGACACTTCGGGTTTTAAAGGTTGCCAGGGTCAGTTTCCATTAGCGGCCTGTCCGGGTCCGGAAATTCTTAGTAACCTCTGCTGCGTTGCAGGTCTGACAGCCGCCTTGCATGGTCAGGTGCTCCGCAGCTGCGGGAGATTGAGGGCCATTCGTTGATCGAATGAGTCATTTGGGAGGGAGTGGCCGAATACTGTGCCAGGGAGGCCAATTCCTGTTCTGGTGAGGGAGTGTCTTTCGTTGAAGCTTAGTGGGTTTTCCTAATTTGGTTGTACCTGGTTCAGTATAGCTCCACTGGCTCTCGGCATCTTTTGTCGTTGTCAGGTGCCACTGCAAGCATGGAGAAACATTACACACTTATAGTTCCCCTCTGTATATTTTTGTTGTAGTGTACAAAAAATATAGAGGGGGAATATGAGTTTGTAATATTCCATGCTTCCAGGGCTAAGCGTTTAGTGGAAGGCGTGCTACAGCATCTTGAGTGAAGTGGTAGTTTGTGGTTGTTCTGCGAGGGCATTTTCTTGCCCTACGATTGAGTACGCGAATCCCATCAAGCACGAACTCGCACTGAAGGCAAGATAAATAATTATATTCTTGGCCCTTTAAGTCGCGGCTCCCCTGGCGTCTGACAACTGCAGTCTCTATAAATTGATCAACGCCATTTATGTGTTTGATGAACGCATAAATCAAAATCCATGAACATCCTTTTTTTTTATTCTGCCCCGTATTCAGCCGACGCAGTCATGAATTGAGCCTCCACCCTCGCGGCCATTCAGCAGGACGCCATTGCCATTGAACCCCAACTGGCGAGTATAAGTACAACCACTGAACAGTTACCGGGACATATTGTCTTGTCGCCATTTGTCATTGACTCAGACCAAGCCTTGCCGCCGCTATTGCCGGACGATTGACGTATAGTCGGCCGCACGGTATACGGGGGTGGATAAGCAAAAGAGAAACTGAAAATTAAATATGTACGAAATGCGGCCACACAGCCCGGATTTTGTGACGTTCCATTTCATTTTCCATTCTTCCTTTGTCTTTATGCGTCGTTATGCCGATCCCAGTAATAGCGGCGGCGCGGCGGCCTCCAAGTGACGTCCGAGCCAATGACGACGGGCCAAAAGAATCATTCGAAAATTCGGCCCTCAGTCCGTATGATGCAAAGATTCTTTTCATTTACCATTGTTTTTGAAATCTGTCATTGGTTTACACGAAGACGCGTCCCCGCTATTGCCGAGATCGGCCACTCAGTGGGAGATATAAGAAATGCATGCAATCGTATCAAATGAATGCGTATATTATCGCGCTCAATGTGAGGTACAGCGCGTGACCGCTTTACCATGTGCTTTCGCGTTGTAGCTCATACTGAGCGGGATAGTAGACAATGCGGCCTCAGGATTGTTTATATTTCTGACAAGATAAGATGAGGAGAAGGTGGCGTTGTTGTGGGCGTGCCTGGCGATACGGGGGGCGAGGCAGCGCAAAGAGGAAATGGCGCTGGCACAAGGGGCTGAATTAGCAAAGGTTTTCTTTCATACGTGATTTTTGTCATTGGCCGGCCGCCTTGTCTAATAATATTTGCTAGATCACAATTGACTGGTGTGTACTCTTACAAACAATTGCAGACTAAGAACCTTTCTTTTTTCGGTACATACAGGCCAAGATTCTTCTGCATGCTTGGTTGCGTCGCCTGACACACGCCCCACATTTCCGAGGTACAAGCCCCTTTTAGTTTAATGTTCTCGCGATGGAGGCACAGAGGAAAGCTTGTTGGCGAGCTTTCTGCACCGTTTAAGCCAAAGGGCTCTTTCGGCCAAAGAATTTTCACGCTACATTTTCTCTCAACACTTGCAGTGAACGCACGCGCCAGCGCGCACGACGCTAACTAGCGGACGTTTTATACACCTCTAGGGCTCGCGCAGACCTGGCACCTGCTCTGCAGCCAGAAAAGGGTCGGTGTATGTGTCCGGTGGCGCGGATCTTGGTCTTGCCGCCGCTCGGTCTCGTGCTCGCCTGTGGTGAAAACAGCCTGACCGAAACATGGCCAAGAGCCAAGTGGAAGCCCGCCGCACGCGGTCTCCCCTTCTCTCTCTTTCTGCCGCGCCATGTGCCCGATCTTGAACAGCTCACTCGCTGACCACGACGACTTCATGTAAACGGGCCGAGTCGGCTCCCCCTTCCGGCCGTCATGTTACCGCCGCGCCCGTGTCGACATCACTTACTCCACGCTTCCCTCCCGCCATCACGCCACTCTTTGGAAATTCCGCCCGATACGGTGACACCGTTCTTTCCTAAATTATCTTTATTGATGATAATTGTCAAAATAAATACTGACGCAAGAGACACGCTGGAAGCACAACAAGATCGAAACAAGACGGGCCCCAAAGAGTCAGCAAGAAGTTATCCTAAGGCATGTGTTTTATTGCATTTCGTGCATCGTCTGAGGCTTTCCTGACTCGTGCCCTTTTCGCAAGACACATCGTCATGATTACGTTCACTGCAGGACGAAGGCCTCTCCCACGAAGCTATCTCTAAACACTCCTTTCTTGCGTCAGCCGTCTATGTACCCCGACTGCAAGTTCCTAATCCTATGACACCATATTTTCTTCTGCCGTATATACTCCACTGCGCTTCCCTTCCATTGGTGTTCATTCTGCTGCTCTAACAGACAGCCGGTTACCTGTTCTAAGTCGCGCATAGCCTGCCCAGCTCAACATTCTCTTTTTTTACGGTCTTAATCTCAACTAGAATACTACTACTCGCATTTCCTCACTATTCGATTCTGTCTCTTCCTGTCTCTGCATGTGTATGTTATATATATATATATATATATATATATATATATATATATATATATATATATATATATATATATATATATATACCTGTGCCTTTCTTTGTTATCATGCTGTCTCCCCTGAATGCTTGTATTCCGATCAACGTTCCAGCCTTTTGCAGCATCTCATTTGTTTCTCTCTCTTTCCCACTATTACACTGCCCGTGGCTTCTCAAGTTTCTTCGTTATTCTCAAAATTTTAGACGCATAGGGCTTTCACAGAATCCCATGTGTTGCTTACTTCCTTTCTAAAGGTATTGTTAAGCGGTCGTTAATCACTTTGAACTGCCTGACATGCGCGCCGCAGCAAATTCTTATTGTGAAAATTTCCTTCTCGTGATCCCGGTTCCTCTGCGACTACTCGACCTTGAAAAAAGTACTTTTTCCCACCTTAAAGAAGCTGACTGCCAATTATGAACTCTTTTTTTTTCCTTTTCCAGACGCATCTCGCCATTGACACTCAAAATAATGATGCGGCGACAGCATAAACGGAAAGGGCATTCAGCTGCCACTGGGTAAGAAATTAGGGCCGGTATAATGTAGCGATTCCTTTCGCTTTATTCTATGACTCTCTTATCACCTACGTTCACGGTCGGCTGATCCCGTTAATAACGCGTTATCAAGTCCATACAATGCATTCGCTCTCTTGAGAGTATACTGGGTCAACTATCTACGACGCATACAATTTTGTCTGCTTTCATTTTACGCAGAGATCAATCACATGCTATGTCTGTGTTTATCCACGACGAAGGTCGCCACTTTAAATCACATTCAATCTTTATCTCTACGCACAATACCGCTCACTAGCTATGCCGAAGTAAAAAAATATATCAAATCAGGAGGATGCACAGTGTAGGACGTCTACGCAGCCATGTCACGAGGGCGAAGGCCATCTGTGATGTAGTCGTGATAAAAATGTCGATGACCGGTGTATGGCACGGGGATGTACTGTATGGAGGAGGAGGAATAAACTTTTATTGAAGAACCAGCACTTTATGATGGCCGGGCCTAAGCCTCCCACGAAGGGACGTCGAGGGCTTGCCTCGCCGCCGCCTCGCGGGCGTGCTGGGTCGCCCAGGTTTGGTCGTCGAGGGCGGAGCTCCGCAGAGCCTCATGCAACCTCGACGAGAGAGTCGTGGTGTTAGTCTGGGTGTACTGTGCTGGGCACTCCCATAGCATATGCGGAAGCGTAGCCAGATGAATTCCACAGCACCGGCAGTTGGGGGTAGTGTAGACGTCCGGAAATATAAGGTGGAGGCGGGCGGGTGAAGGGTACGTGTTTGTTTGTAGTAGACGCAGGGTGGTAGCCTGCGCCCGGCTGAACTTTGGGTGAGGCGGGGGGAAGATTCGGCGACTGAGGTGAAAGGCCTTAACGAGATCGTTATAAATTGTCAGACTGTCCCTGGTGTCCAACTCATCTCCAGTGACTCCGGCGCGGTTGACTAGACCTCGCGCAATGGAGTGGGTGACCTCGTTGAGATTGGGGAGGTGTGGGTGGACAGGACCCGCATGGGCCGGGATCCATGTTAGGGAGATTATGCTGTCTTTAAAGTGTGGTGCCTGGCAGAGGATGCGAAGAGCTTGGGGAGAAATACGGCCTTTGCTGAAGTTAGTAACGGCTGAGCGAGAGTCACACACTACGGTGTGACAGGTGGGATCTAAAGTGGCCAGGGCGATGGCCACTTCTTCAGCCGTCTCGGAAGTGGGGGTAGTGACGCTGCAGGCGTGGTGTAGGGCTCCATCGCGTGTGGCGACGGCCACAAATCGTGTGCCATGGGAGTATTGGGCTGCATCAACGAATGTGACGCCAGGTACGTGGGCAAGGGCTTTTATGATAGCTCCGGCCCGAGCTTGACGCCGGGCCCTTTTATATTCAGGGTGCATATTTCTAGGGATAGGGTCTATGTAGATCCAGCTACGGATGTCGGTCGGGATCGGTTGTTTGGGGCCCTGTTGCTGATGGTAGGTGAAGCCAAGCGTGGACAGAATAAAGCGCCCCGTTTCAGTAAGGGTGAGCCGTTCAAGCTGAGAGCGTTGTTGGGCTTCAATGAGTTCGGAAAGGTTGTTGTGAACTCCCAGTTGGTTGAAGAGTTCAGTGCTGGTGCAATGCGGGAGCCCAAGTGCTTGCTTGTAGACCCCTCGTATGAGGGTGTCGTGCTTGTTTTGCTCAGCCCGGTACCAGTTGAGGTACGCAGCAACGTACGTAATGTGGCATATGACAAAGGATTGGACGAGTCGGAGAAGGCTTTCTTCTTTGAGTCCTCCTCGTCGGTTAGATATACGTTTAAGAAGTCGTAGGGTGTTTTGCGATTGGGCACAGATCTTGTTGAGAGCCAAGGCGTTGGAGCCGTTGGTAGAGATGGTGAGACCGAGAACCCGGATACTAGGGACGTGTGGGATAGGACTGCCATTTTGAAGGCGTAGGGTGATGGCGTCACAGGGTCGGTGATCAGATTCGTGTTTGGGAGGGCGACCCCGCTGAATGGGCTTGTATAACAGAAGCTCCGATTTAGCCGGCGAACAGCGCAGTCCGGTTCCTTGGAGATAGGCTTCAACCGTGTCAATCGCCGTTTGGAGGGCTGATTCCACTTGACCATCACTCCCTCGGTACGACCAGATGGTGATGTCGTCGGCGTAGATGGTATGTTGATATTGTCGACTTGCTGTAGGTGCTTGGCAAGGCCAATCATGACTAAGTTAAAGAGCATGGGAGAGATAACTGAACCTTGCGGGGTGCCTTTGCTGCCAAGGGGAAGCTGGTCTGATCGTAAATCCCCGGCCGAGAGGGTAGCCGTGCGATTGGAGAGAAAGTCACGGATGTAATTGTAGGCTCGCTCTCCCAGGTGGAGGTTGGAGACCTGGTCAAGGATAGCTGCATGGGAAATGTTATCAAAGGCTTGAGTGAGGTCGAGTCCGAGGATGGCTTTCATGTTACGGGAACGATCGTTGAGCACTTGATGTTTGAGCTGCAACATAGCGTCTTGAGTAGAAAGGTGAGGGCGAAATCCAATGATGGTGTGGGGATAGAGAGAGTTGTCCTCGAGGTGACTGTTGATGCGTGCTAAGAAGGCGTGTTCCATCACCTTGCCTACGCATGAAGTGAGGGAGATGGGCCTTAAGTTATTGAGGCTAGATGGTTTGCCAGGCTTTGGAATTAGGATAACTGTATGTATTTGGTACATTTAAGGATTCTGTACCTCTGCGGTCAGGCTGCGGACCGTCATCTGGGTTTCGGAGATTGCCGAAAGTCAAGGGCTTACAGTAACCTCACGGCGCCTGGCAGAAAATCCCAGTAATTCAAAGATTTGACGAAAACAAAGCTTTTCCTCCTCGACTGGTGTCACAGTGTCACATACCCGTTCAGGAGGATTGGCCAAGAATGGGTATACCCGTTTGCTGGCGCTTGCATTTGGCGCACATATAACCTGCGCATATATATATTCTCGAACGTATCCTTTGAGATATCGACTGGCCCACCATCAGAAGCAGCACTAGCAGCAGCAAAAAAGCTAGTCGAGTTTGCACGCCTTCGTGGTTACGTAAACGGCGCGAGAACCACGGCAAACGATGCAAGGAGTACACTGGCACAGTACCCGTCCAGTGAATTCCTTGGACAGTCGCGGATCATTGTAGGTCGTGTAGCTATAGAAACCTTTATTTGGGTGTGCGTCTGTGATAACAGGAGAAATAAATAAAAGCTTTTTTTTTTGCAGGTCAAACGCACATCTTTGGAATTTATGTGAAACGAAGCTTTCACGAATCCTTCAATCGAATGCTATAAGATTTGTCCATTTAATTCCCGCGGCTTTAGGCGCAAGTTTAGGAAACTGGCGCACGCGCGCATGCGCTCTCGCGCCCCCATGCCGCGCAATGTGACACGTGGCGATCACCTCGAAGAGCAGGTTGGCGTGACGTAAGTATAGGTGCGATTGTGACCAAATGGTTATAGCATCGGGCTTCTGTGATGGCAGAGCTTCGACACCTCCCTCTGGCGCGTAATTCAATTTTTCTTGAGCGTGAGCTATTCGGTTACACAGAATGCTTCGACTTAATATCAGAAGGAGAGACTCGTCAAGGTGTCCGTGCCGCCGGAGCGCGCGACACTCACGGACTTCGAGAATGTCCTCAACAGGGCCAACTTCAGGTTCTTCTTCAAGTCGACGGACGATGATCTCGGAGCGGTCAACGAAGAAATTCTGGAGGGTAAGACTGCAGCTTGCCTCGTCTCAGTGGCCGTCGGGGTGTCGCCGCTCGTGCCAGTAGACGCAAGCAGCGTTGTCTGAAGGAAGTGAGACACGCCGGCAACGACCATTTTCTTTTCGTTGCGCCACAAAAAAATTCAAATATTTGTATATCTAAAGGGCGGAAATGAACGACGTGCAGGCAAGCGCTGACTTCCAACTTGCCTGCGCCGTTCCTTTTCGTCCATTGTCGGCAGCTGCGCTGTGCGCGTCATCGTGGACTAAAAACTAGGCCGGACTTTTCTTCAGCTTATTAAAACGCCAGCTTATTTTAGTCGGCGCCTGTCCGGGTTGCTTCGATTTGGTGTACATGTTTGCGTCCGTTTTTGCACTGGAAGCTAACATGAACAGGGGCCTTCTTTTTTCTTTTCTTCGAACCCTTCTTTTTAAAGCATACAAAGGTTGCAAGAATTACGCCACCGCACATGAATCGTATGCAAAAAAGAAAAGAAAAAAAACCGAGCCAATTCATTTACTATTAAAAAAAATTAAATTGTGGGGTTTTACGTGCCAGAACCACTTTCTGATTTGAAGCACGCTGTAGTGGAGGACTCCGGAAATTTCGACCACCTGGGGTTCTTTAACGTGCACCTAAATCTAAGCACACCGGTGTTTTCGCATCTCGCCCCCATTAGAATGCGGCCGCCGTGGCCGGGATTCGATCCCTCGACCTCGTGCTCAGCAGCCCAACACCATAGTCACTGAGCAACCACGGCGGGTTCATTTACTATTTCATTCACTTACATTTTTTTTATTTGATACTGTAAGCCTTACACAGGCTCATACAGGAGTGGGTACGTATAATACAAGCAAATAACGTCAAAAAAAGACATCTGAAAACATATAAAATGGAAGACTTGCCATACACTAACATAGTTAACATTGTTAACCTAAAAGCTTTTGAAAAAGTAGTTAGCGTCTTCTTATTTTGGAAAAAAAAAAGAAAAAGTGACTGTGACTGCCGACGAAGAAGTGGCCAGGCGCTCTTTATCTCATCGGCAGCACTCGGCCAGCAGCATGCGTTTTCGCCGTCATCCCACGAAAGCCGACCTTATTCACCGAACGCACGCTTGAGAACGCACGCAGCACGATGCCACTGCACAAGCACTCCGTCACGTGGCTTTTTTCATATTTCGCGGGCTTTCTTTGCAACCCGGAAAAAAGGACTACTTGAGACATATCGTAAAGGAAACAACTCGATCGGTGATTGCTGAAGGTGCTCTACAAAGCTGCGCTTCATATTTGGGGTCCTCACACAATAATGGAGAAGTTGGGCAATTAAACTCAGTTATTTAGTGAGTTATGGGGAAGACAAAAAACTGTCTGAGTTACTATAGGCTATTGCGAATAGTATGCGCTCGGTTCAATTCGCTTCCGACGCGCCTTTCATATTTAAATTCTTGGCTCAACTTATGTGGGACACCCTGTATACATATACTAACGGATGCGCATGTATGTTGATATACATGGGCCCATCAAAAAGGCATTTCAAAAAGGCATTTATAAAAAGGTTCGATCATTGAAAAAAAAAGAAAGACAGCTCAGGAGCGACAACTTTTTATCAATGGCGTTTAGCAAAATAACTCTTCAAGTTTAGGGGTGAATACGTCCGTTGATGATAGACCCATGCATTCACGTGATAGCTTATTCCAGAGTTCTATGGCAGAAAAAAAAAAAGAAATATTTGAAAGTGTCGCAGCTCGATAAAGCGGGCCTTCTACACTTAGCATGGTTGGTTCTGCTAGAGTGTTGGTAAGGTGGTCCGATGTAGTCGCTCTTGTTGATAGCTATGTTGTCGTGATAAAGAAGACATAAGAATGTCATAGCAGCGATACGTCGACGGCGTTCCAGGGCTTGTGTGGCGGCGCGGTTTCGCAGCGCATTGCTAAACAATTTATTAAACTAACTGCATTGATCAGCTTCCTTGGTACCAACCTAACGCATATGTTTACATTGAAAACGCGGTCGAAGAGAGTCGTCATAGAGGTCGGGTTCCGTATTTCTGCATTTCGAAACGGCCATGCCGGCAGAAATGACTGGCATCAAGTCATTCGTTCAATATACCTGATTACGCGCGCGGCACCGCGAAACCCGGTTCTCTGTCCAACCCCTGTGTGACGTAAGAGCATGACGGGAAACAAAGCTGCCGTCGCACTTCAGCAGAAGGGGCGACACGGAGCGCTTTATTACCACGCTTTATTTTACGCCACCTACACTATACTACAATACAGGGATTGCACTTCGAGCCGCGCATCGCAGTACGCGCCTAAATCGAGTGAGTAGGAACGTTCAATTTACGTGTCACGCAAACTGAACGAACAATCTGGCGCCAGTTATTTCGGTTCAGACGGCCGTTTTAAAATTCAGAAACACGAAACAAGGCTTTTACGATGGTTCCCTTCAATTTTTCAATATAAACATGTACCGTAATGTTTCTAAGAAAATCATTAATGTGATTAGCTGAAGTAGCAACCATGGTTAGCTTTCTTTCTTTTTTTTTGTTTTTGCAAAAGATGTCCGCCTGGGCAGATTATATCAATCTGTACTGCCGTGATTCGAGTAACCTTTGTAAGCTTTAAAAAAGAACACTGCACATTATCTTCTGCTGTGGCGAGTGAGCGGTCGTTGTGTGAAAAGAGAATGTAACCTCCTATTTTCTGAAACAGTATCAGATCTCAAAATTGTGTTTGCCTATAGAAAAACAGCTTTGAGGCACCCAGATGCCTCCCTAATAAGGTCATCGGTATGTGCTTAGAAGTAGCGACAAATGGAGGCGCATATAGTTAGGATAAAAATAAAAGGGCGTCATAGAACTTAGGCAAATACCCTTTAGGGACTTTAACAGGATTATGTGCTGCCTCTGTACGCCACCAACGAGGTCACTAGAAAAAGTCGCTCCCTAAATTTAGTTACTTTCTAGCAAAGTTACAGACACTGGTGCAATTATGCAAGCGTGTGGCCAAATCGAGCTTTTCCGGTGTATTAACCAGATTATAGTAGTGAAATAGCGAATCTGTGGACTCTGCGGAGAGACTACAGGAAGAGGATAAGTGCATTTTAATAAGCCCCTTTTGTATCGACCTCTGGCTTGTCTCTGGAGGAGCCATCTTCGCAGGCCAAGCTGCAAGCCATCAGGACCGTTTCCCACGGGCGTCAACGCTCGGACCAGCGAGCGTCATTTCTCATTCGCGGTAAGAAGCAAAAAGGGTCGATAAAAACGTCGCGCTCGTCTGCTGCTCTTCGAAATGGCGCGCTGCCCGCGAGGCTCTCGCCTTATACATGCGTCTGGAAGTATGCCTGCTCGCTTGCCTCGCACACTGGAGGAACGACGGACAAAAACTATTCCTCCTCAAGGTTCGGGCAAGCTGATGAAAAGCCAGCACGTGTTGCGAAAGTGTTTGCCCCCGAGCTGTTCCGCTTATAGGTCGTGGAAGTTGCTGTAAGCAGCACTGATCATTGGCACGTATACGTACAGTCACAGCCATACTTAACTGGAACACGCCTTAGGCGCCCTCTTGCTTCTCCTGCGGAGGGTGTTGGTGATTTCTGGTCGGCGTGCCCTAAAGCTGCCAGCTAAGTGTGTCTTCCTTCAAAAGCATTGGATGTTGGCTCCTTACAGCCAAAGCTCGGTAAAGTTACGCCACTATATAATGTGTCAAGACTCCGCGGTGTTCTGCTGCTGTGGCAGTTTGTAACCTCGCCAGTAACGAAACAAAGGATTCGGCTGAAACATTTCTCTTATATGCACTTGTTCTCGGTGAGTGATGCGTGAGTGAATATGTAATGTACACGCGCGCGCGTGCTTCATGCAAACGTCGCCAGTGAATGCGATAAGGTACGGCCGCCATTACGTCGTTCGTGAGCAAAGCGAACTTCGTCGCGCGTCTTGGTGCATTGCGGCCACAAATAGGAACTGAGTGACCGACGTGACAGCTCGAACAAAGAGAAGGAATGCTCCTTGCAGAGATGTAGACTGGACATGTCCTCTGCCCGAGCGGATAACGTGTATTGCTTTTGTTTGTGCCTTGTATGTGTATTTGGTGCCAATGTGCTTTACTCTCCGCTCACCCCTTATCTGGAATAGCGTGACTATTCTGAATAGTGTGCCAGACTAAGTGACATCGTGAGAGTGGGCGGAGTGGAGAAGAGGCGGACAGCCCTGTGCGCCTACATCGGATGAACATCGGGGTTCAGGGGCCGAATTCACGAAACTTTTAGTTGGTAAGCGCTTTTTTTGCCACTGGCTGGTCGCCTTCGCTAATGATATTCCCAGCATCAGGATTGAATGGAACTTGCTCTTACGAACACTACTATGCGTAAGAGCTTTTTGTGAATACGGGCCCTGTTTTTGGTTCGACTCTTGACTGAAGGCCCGCTTGGCGCCTCGAAGCATCAACGCTCGCACAGGAGCGCGAACCATTTCCCAAGGCACGGTGTGCGCGATTTCAGCTTTCTCGTGTGCCCTTGTAAACAACGCCAGAAAATATCCCTGGTGCAGTAACGTAAGAAGACAGATGAGCGTGGGGCTTACAGCTACAGCACTTGTTCATCATTCAGAAGGCCACAGAGATTTTTTTATTTATTTATCTAAAATGTCCTTACAGGCCTCGTATGAGGCATTGGGTAAGGGGGGGGGGGTGTTACAGAAGGATTAAAAGAGTATATAAGGCATATAACAAAACATAATAGACATACATTATTAATAGACAGTGGAAGAATGTATACACATCTTATACAAGCATTAAAGTATTCTACAAAAATAACAGGGTCGGTAATGTGCATATTAGAAAAAAGACAAACGATACAGTTCTTTCAATAAACAATGAACAAAAAAATGTAGCCACTCCAGTACAAACACTAAACAATACTAAATCATACAAGAATAATAAGCGAAATAATGAGCTCATAAACAAGACAGCGCATAACTGGAAAAAGAAGAAAAAGCATCATGCACTTTATTGAAGTTAGGCGGTAGAATATGAACTGATGAAGCTGACGGAATTTATCGAGATTAGATTCGGAGACGATGAAACCAGGAAGAGCGTTCCACAATCGAATGGCACGAGGAAGCGCCCACCATTTGAATGCACGAGTGTTCAACTAGATGCGCGTGAAGCTGAGGTGATTATATAATCTGCGAGATGTGAAAGGTGCGACTTGAAACCGTAAAGAAGATTTCCTATCCGCAGGAACGTACTTGCGAAATAATGATATGAGCGCAAGATCACGTCGAGTACTTAGTGGCTGAAGTGAAATATCAAGTTTTATTTGTGATATGCGCGAATTGTAGGTGCAGTTACGAGAGATAAACCTAGAGGCCCTATTTTGAACTGATTCTAATATTCTGGTTAGGTTGTTATGATGGGGTGACCAGATTGGAGAGGCAAATTCGAGCTGGGGGCGAACAAACGTCTGATAAGCTAGCTTGCGGATGTTAGAGGGCGAATTACGTAGGTTTCGGCGCAAGTACCCCAGTGATTTTGAAGCATCATCCTTCCGTACGGACATGAATCAGGCACGAATTTGGCTGCAAAAAATGCTTAGTTGGAAGGAAGGGCGAAGGGTGCGAGTAGATTCCTGCAAAGACCAAAATTTGTTTCTTATTCATTGCACTCTGACAATGGGAACAAACAGGTGTGAGATGTGAAAGCTGGCTCAAAGCACGTCGACATTATTATAATTCTCGGAACCCCACCGAAGTGGAGTTATGCAGGAATGTCCGAGTGTCGAAAATTTCGGCATCTCCGCGAGCTCTGGCGACGCCCTCAGATGAATTATCTAATGGTATCAAGGTATAAAACCCACGGAAATTGTAGCAAGAAGCTACAAAGGAAAGCCATAGGGGTTTCTCAGAAAGAAAACCTCGCAGTTGAAGAAAAATTCGCCTAGGCCCGGGACTCGAACCCGGGACCAAAGCCTTTCCGGGATGGTCGCTCTACGACCGCTTTACTATCGCTTTACTGTCTTAGGTTATCACTTCGGCGTTACCCCGTGGGAGGCCGAAAAAGAACGACTCACGTGGTCAAACCGTCGATGCCTTCTTTCATTTTATTGTCCTACCCAGTGCAAATAAGTTATAGAAAAAATTTCATATTTTAATGCATAAGAAAGAAAGGAAAGTGTTGGCGTTTGAATGCGCCACCTCTGCACTGTTCGCATTCGACGGTGAATAGAGACAATGTCCGAAACAGGAGACACGCCTATGACGCGCACTAGGAAGGCGTGCCAGGTGGCTTGCGCTGAGTGCGTAGATATCGGGACGATCACGGTATTGCGATATTGCAATATTGCTTTGACAACAATAAGTGGCCATAGCGCTTAACATTGCCCAGTGTTCTATGTTTTAAACGAGGAAGCAGCGGGCGCAGGGTGCGCTCATGTTTACATACGTGGCTTTATCTCGACATTAGTCTTTTAGCTGGGCACTTTTATAAAGTAAAGCGAATATATATAACTTATTTGTCCATGAAGTATCTAGACGCGCACTTGTAATGCGTTACCGGTACATTTTATCCAGTGGAAAATAAGGCACCGTCTCGGGGAACGCCACGTGATAGCCAGCGAACTTGCATTCCGCATCCAATCCAATCCTTTCTGATGCCAACGCTAGTCAACGCGCTGCACAGTGCGCACCACAACCTTCCACGCTGCGGGGTTTTCAAGTGGACCAGCACTTACAACTTCTTGCAGCAAACATAAATCTTCGTTTATGCGAAATCGCTTTCGTGGCTTGCGCTGCGCAGACGAACATAAAGGCGTGGTTGAAGTGCACGGCATGGTCGTGAACATGCCACTCGAGGCAGCCATCTTGGAAAGCGCGAGGCAAGCGAGGGGCCTCGACGCACGCGCGAGAAAGGGCGTGCGTATCGACCACCCTCGCTAGCTAAAGACGGCAGCGACGCTCCGCGCTCCGCTCAGGCAGCTTGTTTGTCGCTCCTCTAGATCGCTTGTAGCTAAACGAAGGGCGCATGCGCATTCGCGCTTCCGCTCCGCTCAGCTCCTGAGCGGAGCGTAAAAAAAAGGCAAACTAAAACACTCTACTGTCTGCTGCTTTCGCGTGTTCCGTGCCGTCTTTGCTCACTGACTGCCCGTCGAGCAAATTCAGGCGAGCGAGAAACATGGGGCAACCTGCACAGCATCCCTGGGCCCGTATTCACAAAAATCTCCCACGCTAGAGTTGTTATTAGGATTAAATGCCAGCCAATCCTGATGGTGGACGTATTATTAGCGAAGGCCGATTGCCAAGAACACTTACGAACGAGAAATTTTGTGAACTCGGCCCCTGATTGCGTTACTTCATGTAAAAGCCCTGTATCGTGATCCGCGGTTGAGTTTTCCTTGTTGGGCTTTGACAAGTGAAACTTGAGAAAACAAGCGAAAGAATTGAGACGCGAGCACAATGGATTTTTTTTCGCTGGTTTTCTCAAGTTTCAATATGAACCAACTGCCCTAGCAAGCAGCACTTTAACTAGTGATTTCGAAGCCGCATCAGGACGGGGTCATGTCTTGAAACTTTATACCACTTGCACAAATCTCAAAACTTGTGTTCACTGCGAAACTTCCTGCATTACGAATATACGCGGTTTAATGAAACCGAAATATGAACGTTCATATTTATGCAGTCAACAATCGTTTGCCGAGTGACAGCAGTCGGGGATGATAATCCGGCACTTTTGTAAGGCACGTCAACTCCCGTGTTCGCTGTGACTTTATTCATGCTCACGGTAATCAAAAGCACAAAATCGCTTACGCACGATAAGTCACAAACAATTTTACAAGTTCCCGGCAATAACTATCTGTTCAAACACGTTTGCAGGCTCTTGAGGTTTATACGTATTGGTCGTGCGAAAATAATTTATAGTTCAACGTAGCGCTGTCTCTGTATGCCTCTTTCTACTTCCTCGTTCAGTCCCGCTTACGCATTCCATCATGAATAAATGCAAATTTTAAAGAGCTTAACTGGAAATAAAAAGCCGAAACTGATTTCTAACGTAATAAAGCTTGACATTTTAAGTATATCCTTACGTGATTTGAATGTGAAAGCATTATGACTCATTGGTTACTCGACGGAGCAGAGCGGGCGAAAGGACGCACCTACTGCCTCGATAGTGCGCCAGGTGTTGCGTGAGGGGAGAGGGCATCACTGCGACGCCCATGTCACCCTCGCTCTCGCTCTTGGAAGCCGGCGCGCAGTCCGCATCTCTCCCACTCACCCCCACTGGGCTTTTACGCTCGAGCCGCCCATCGCCGCAAGCCGCACCGCAAGCGTGCAGTCGTGCGGAGAATTGCACGTATCGAACATCGGTTTACACTGTTTACGCAGTGCAAACCAAAATTTGTGCACAAGTGTTCACAGTGCAAACCGACATTTGTGCACAAGTGTACACAGTGTAAACCGAAAGTTGTCCACGAGTGTGCACAGTGCAAACCGAAGGAAGGAAGGAAGGAAAAAGTGGAGAAGGAAGGCAGGGAGGTTAACCAGTTTAGCTTAACCAGTTTGCTACCCTACACATGGGAGCGGGATGGGGGGATGAAAGATGGGGAGAAGAGATAGAGGGCACATAACACGGCACACACATCGTTGGTTACAGTCTGTCACTCTTGTGCGGTACGTGACATCACTGTCACAGCCGCTTGTCCAAGCCCGTATCCTTCATAAACCGAAGTAGTCCCTTCGTCGCCTTCAGCTGCGATGACTTCAGTCGGCGATATGTGAAAATGGTTGCAACTGACAATGGTCTATTGTCAAGGTGCGCTAGAACGGTCGCCATGGACTGTCTCTGAACATTATATTCAGGACAGTCGCACAGAATGTGTTCCAGCGTCTACTCGCAAAGACAGGCATTGCAGAGAGCGTTGTCGGCCATTCCAATGCGAAATGAGTAAGATTTCGTGAAGGCCACCCCTAGCCATAAGCGATAAAGCAGGGTGGCCTCACTTCGGCGGAGTCCGGTTGGCATACATAGATGCATCAAGGAGGGCAGGTCGTGTTGATGATTGCTGCGGTTGGTCTGGCTGCTTGCAAACCGAAATTTGTTTATAAGTGTACACAGTGCAAACCGAAATTTGTGCACAAGTGTACACAGTGTAAACCGAAAGTTGTGCACAAGTGGGCACAGTGCAAACCGAAATTTGTTCATAAGTGTACACAGTGCAAACCGAAATTTGTTCATAAGTGTGCACAGTGCAAACCGAAATTTGTTCATAAGTGTACACAGTGCAAACCGAAATTTGTGCACAAGTGTACACAGTGTAAACCGAAAGTTGTGCACGAGTGTGCACAGTGCAAACCGAAATTTGTTCATAAGTGTACACAGTGCAAACCGAAATTTGTGCACAAGTGTACACAGTGCAAACCGAAATTTGTGCACAAGTGTACGCAGTGTAAACCGAAAGTTGTGCACGAGTGTGCACAGTGCAAACCGAAATTTGTTCATAAGTGTACACAGTGCAAACCGAAATTTGTGCACAAGTGTACACAGTGTAAACCGAAAGTTGTGCACAAGTGGGCACAGTGCAAACCGAAATTTGTTCATAAGTGTACACAGTGCAAACCGAAATTTGTGCACAAGTATACACAGTGTAAACCGAAAGTTGTGCATGAGTATGCACAGTGCAAACCTAAATTTGTTCATAAGTGTACACAGTGCAAACCGAAATTTGTTCATAAGTGTACACAGTGCAAACCGAAATTTGTGCGCCAGTGTACACAGTGTAAGCCGAAATTTGTGCACAACTGTTCGATATGTGCAATTTTTCACTCGACCGTACACGTGCGGAGCTGCTTGCGGCGATGGGCGGCTCGAGCGTAAACAGTCCCTTAGGTACTGCGCGCGCCTGCCGGCCTTGGTGGCCGCTGCTGCTTCCTCCTTATCTCGTCACACGGTAAGTCGGTGGCATGCGGCGTTTGTACCGCAGGCTGCTGTTGCTTGCTGGTTCGGGCAGCATGTACTGGTATGGTTCATTACTCGCAACGCAAAACTCGAACGACCGCTCAGCGGCATTCAATTGGACATTAATGCTTTCGCATTCACAGCCCATAAGAAGTGCTTAGGTGTCCTCTGATTTTTTGAACTTACCCATTTTCGGCAACCTTCGCAAAATATTCCAGCCTTTAAACCTTTAAAGCGACAAGCGCTCTTCTCTGAAGCCCCGCAGTTGGCCATAGGCGAAGTATATATATATGTTTTTTTCAGGGGTAATGGTCGTCGATCTAATAACATTAAACCTGCTCTCAATGTTCGCGTTGCAGTTTCGTATCTTGAACACTCGAGGAGGAGGTGGTGCATATCTTCGTCTGGGTGGCCACAAAAGCACTGCTGACTAGGCGCACGTTTTATCCTGCACAAAAAGTGCTGTGTATATGCTGTACGAAGGGGCTTGCAAGCTGTTAAAATAATAGCGATTAAAGAAGCTTACATGTTGTCTTTCGAGGAGAAAGGAAATGAAAGAACTATGGAAGCTGCTGGACCAATTATGCGGACTTGAAGGCTTGTACCCAGGCAAGTACATTGATGTCACCTACAGCCTTAAGATATAGACATTGAGCTGTTGAGATACAGCCATTGGGCAAATACAGGCATTGGGTACTGAAAATACAAAAATTCATTAGTTCACGTGCGTACTTGTAGGTATCTTAAGAAACCGCCCTGTATAGTCAGTCGGCTTGGCGATGAAAGCCGTCATGCTTTATCCAAGCAAGGGCTTGAGGTGGAGTATGACTGAAATATTTTCAATTATCTGGTTATAATAACCAATTTTAAACGTTCACAGACAATTATAAGAATATATTTCAGAGCGATCAAGCATAGAGTGGAGTTCCAACTCAATAATTTGTTTGATTGCTGCCACAACTAACTCGATACGAATGCGATGATATTGATGTCGATATCAGTATTGGGGAAGTAGAAGCAAGTACTGCCTTGCTATCTTATGGCGTAGGAATAAATACTGAGCCTTATGCCATGGTGCTCAATTTTAAGAGCGTTTCTGCGTAAGAGGAAGCTTTAGCTCGGGCCCAACTCCGACGAGGCCTATTCAAGTACATGTAAAACGCAAAAACTTTTTATGAGACAACCCCTGGACCGATTTTAATGAAATTTGTGGCATTTGAGAGGGAAAGTTAAATTCTAGTGACTGTTCGAAGCGGAATTTCGATTTAGGGCTTCAATTTTGTGAAAAAAAATTTCAAATATTCGACTGTTTGAAAAAAATAGAAGCACGAAGTTTACAAATTCATAGCTCTGCATCAAGAACAGACATCGCGGGTCTGTAAATGGCATCCATTAGATCATTCAAAGCGGACAAATTCAATATGTCATTTTACTTCTTACGTGAATTTGTTACGTTGGTTACGAGGGTTCTGCAAAAGCTGTATTTCCATATTACAATTTTTCTTTTATTCATGTCTAACATATCAATTTTGCCCGCTTTAGATGTACTATTAGATGCAATTCACATAATTGTGCTATCATATTTTATTGCTAAGTTACAGAGCTGTAAACTTGATAGTTTCGTTTTCTGAAAAGTTTCTATTTTGCCAATATTTAATAAAAATTCACGATCTAACTCAAAAATTCGAAACCAATTGTCACTAGATCTTAAGTTTTTCTTTTAAATGCAACAAACCTCGTCAAATTTGGTGGAGTGGTTGCCGAGAAAAACGTATTCTCCTTTTACGTGTATTTAGATACGAGCACCCAAGCTAAAGCTTCCGCTTAATGCGCATGAATAAGCTTACCGATAAGAACACCTACCTAGCACGCTCTATCAATGGCCCGTCCAGTGGCGTCAATCGGCTTTCGCGCATCCGCTGCGCCCCCCCTCCCTTCTTCTCTTTCTCTTTTTACTACCTCCTACTTCGTAACGTACTTATTATGTAGTGAATGTGAAACAATTTAAAAGGGCAACACTCCTGTTTTTGCATGTAATTCGGCATTTATTTCTGTAAAAATAAATAAAGACAACATGGTGGCAGTTTGAAGTGTCACATTTTCTAAACGTTCTAGAAATTGTGCCGCTAGACACAATTTTACGAGCCGCAGAGAAAACAAAGCCTTGAGTGGCGACAGCAGCACAGTCGCCGCTCAGCGAGCTGCTTCCCCTCAGCGGGCTGCACCCGGGGCCGCCACTTCCGTAGCGCAATTGGTAGTAAAATAACTACAAAATAGAAGAGTGGTTGGGATCAGAGAGCAAACGGGTATAGCCGATATTCTAATTCGCATTAAGAGAAAAAGAAATGGAGCTGGGCAGGTCATGTAATGCGTAGGTTAGACAGGGGTTGGACCATTAGGGTTACACAATGGGGTTACCAAGAGAAGGTAAACGCAGTCGAGGATGGTAGAACACTAGGGGAGCGACGAAATTAGGAAATTCGCGGGCGCTTATTGGAATCGGTTGGCACCAGACAGGGCTAATTGGAGATCGCAGGGAGAGGCCTTCGTCCTGCAGTGGACATAAAAGATGATGATGATGATGTAATAACTTCCCCTGTGCTTTGCTTGGCTTCATTAGCTGTTGGCTTCTTATGGTTGTGAGCAACAAAAATCGAGCCCCTTCTCGTTCAGGCTTTAGACACGTCAGTAAGGCCTTCCCGACCTTTCCTTCCAGACGTTCAGACCTTTCCCACCTTCTTGCCATTACAGCACCCCCCTCTCTCTCTCTCTCTTTCCATCCCTCTCGGTGCCTCTCCATTCTGTGGGTAGATTATCAGACCGTGGCATGAGCAGTGGCGTCGCGTGCCTCGCACTCCTCTGTCAGCGTGCTCCCGCGCAGGCCGTTGGGTGGGAAGGCAGAGCGGCGACATGATCTCTCCCGCAAAGCCGAAGACCAGTGGCCACCTGGTGGACGAGCGCCGCGCGACCAAGCAATGACCGGACAGACAGGGATGGGTAAGGAAACCGCGCTGCTCCGGGAATCGCGTGGCGACAGTGGGCATGATGGTTCGCTGCGTCATCAAGACTAGGCAGAGCCGTCTCTCTTATCCACCTTTGGGCCAGTGTCGTTCCTACTTCGTCTTGCGCGCTGCTCCCGTGGTCCATCCGCAGGCGCAGGTGTGGGCGGCTGGCTGTCGCTGTATGCGCATGGCGAGGGGCCACTGAGGCAAAGAGAATACTCGTCACGTTTACTGCCAGAACTGCATCGCTTGAGCGCTGCAGACCCTGGAAGAAACTGTGTCTGCATTTCTTCCTTCCGGAAGCGTTACAAAGGAAGGTAGCCCGTGACGGAACAAATCCAATGCAGTGTAGATGTGGTAACTGCGAAGCACAGGTGTGAAATGAGGCGCCTGCACATTGGTTGATAAATGTACCGTACTTACTCGAATTTAGACAGCTCGTTCTCACTTGCGTCTGGCAAGGTCTAGATGCTGCACCTAGGGATCCGCTATCCGTCGTTACGGACATTGTCTATCTTGTCTCGTGATGAGTGATCGAAGGAGTTACAGCGAATGTTAATCGCATCCCTACAATTTTGTCTCCGCTGCTCAGTGGGCTGTGTGTTCTGGTGCCGCTGTCAACTGTGAAAAGCTACAGCGTAAGGTGTCTGTAGAGCCGAACACCTGTGCTACCGTGGCTAGAGAGAAATCATGGGAACTATGCAGTCCGATCTGTCCCATAACAACATATCCTTGTCGCCGAAAGAGAGGAGGCGTGTCAATTCCAGCGTCAGACCTGAAAATGTAACGTGCGAATATATATGAAGAACAGTCGAACGGGACGACAAAGCCGCTTGACTGCCGTGAAGTCCAATGCAAGTTTTCTCAAGACCTGCCCAACAATACGCGAGTTTTGATCATTATTTCTGTCCGCAACGCTCCTGCAACGCCGTCCAAACAGTTCAGCCATGCAGATGGACAAGCAGCATCGAGCCGAGCGCACACAGATTCATATGATACAAAACAAAACTGCGCCGTGTCCAGACCCTCTCTGCGTTTCCTCAATAAATTCTCCTCTCTTGTCTTGTCTTGTCTTGCGCCGTGCGCGAGTGCTCTGTGCAGTCGCAGTGCCAGCAAGGGTAAAATAAAATGGCCGTCGTTGTCGTCAGTTTGCGCAACAAGCGCCTGATATAGTATATCTTTTTCAATTTACGCATAACAGTTCCGCATATATTTCAATGATGCCGCATAACCTATTCGAATAGACCGCTCTGCAGCAGGCTCTACGAAACAGAACACAGAAGTTATACTGTCTTCGTGAACAGAAATGTCAGGGCGAAACTCCGTAAAACTTGACTCAGTCAGTTGGAGTTCAAATTGTTGCGATCTATTCACTGATCTTCGTGTTTATCAAGCAACAGTACTCTTTGCTTTGTTTTTATGAATGTTTTACCTCGAGTGATGGCTGAGCTGCTGAGAAAGATGACCGAACGACTCTTCGCGCCATGGCCTTCCAGGATCCATGCAATAAAATGTTTTACACGTTGATGGTAGGCTACAAGCTGATTAAGGAGCCTTGCAGCACATCGCCTCTCTCTGGTTCGTGATGACAGGAAGCTTTTTTGAGCGACTGCTGAGCAGGCTGGAGTCACGCATGTGTAAAATGATGTCTGCCTTTCTTGAGATTTTCAATGTCGAAGAAGACGCGACCACTTAAGAAGAAAACCACCCTCCCCAACGGCTGGTCCACCTGAAGAGTCCAAAGATTATTAAAAAAAAAAAACAGAAGTGTGTCCTGCAGGTCTCATGAGACAACTTAAGATAGAGTGAACGTACAGCCGCCCACAATATTTTACGGACCAAGGAATCTGAGAAGAAAGCTTAATATCTCAGCAGCCTCCCAACGGAGCCTGGTGTTTATATTTCCAGCCGTTGCTAGTATATGCGAACAACATAGTGATGTCCTGCTTTACTGGCTACTTTTACGAGCTGCTCGGAAATTCAACGTTTTACGACATCTCGCGGTCCGTAAACTTTTGTGGTTGACTGTACAAAGGAAGTCAAACGTAATTCAACATTTTCTAGTCACGCCAGTTTAAACGCGGTTGAGTATTCTTCCCCTCTGGGACGCTTTCGCTCTCTCACATGCCGCTAGTGCAAGCGCGCCAGCTGACGCAGGGGACGGCGTGCGGCATCACGTGGATCGCCCTCAATACTGTATGCTGAGACGAAGTGAAGAAAAGGGGAGCCGATTGAACATCATGGTTTGAGGACAATGTTGATCGCGCGGAGCGTTGCCTTGAGACGTACGACCTCTCGGCTCAGAGCGTGCAGGCGTTCAGTCATATAAGTGTTGTCGCTGTCTAACCATCTATATAACCGTAGGTTTCATCTTCGGGAAGAACAAACATGATGACGCAACGGACTCGACAGAACGCTGTACGAAGGAATTAAATGTGGGAGATGTGAGCAAGGGTTTTGCGGCTCCTTTAACAAAGTGGCTGCTCTGAAATAGATGGTATCAGGAATACATGCTACGGTGATACTATGTCTTTAGAACTTTCACACTTATGATGAGCGACGATGGTGACTAGTAAAAGGCAATGTTGCCGTGGGTTCGTCATTGGGGTTTCTCAACTTTTAGGCATGGTGTCCGATATTTGCTAACAGTTCAGTTCGCCACGGAGGGCGCTGCACTGAAGGCAAGAACTTTGGGACGAACTCAAACGACGGAATTGCCCATCTGAACAAGGCAGCACGATGACCTTACAAGCCCGACTTGCGCGAATAATCCTGTAGCAAAAGCACTGCTTGTCGTCATCCACTCGACGGGCGTGAATGCAAGGTCGCTTAAGGATATCGATATTGCAGAATCTGTCGCCTACACTTTTCTGGTTATTTTCTTGCATCCGGCTTTGTTGATTTTTTCGTTTCTCACTCGATGGTCAAGGCTCGGCGGCTCTCAGACATCTGTGCTCTCGAGAAGCGCGTAGTGGTTCCTGTCTAGACGAGTTCCTGTCCTGTCTGGCACTGAAGTTTGCTTTTTCTTTTGTTGCGTGTTCCGTTATGGCCCACTCCATAAATGACCACCATGGCTGCAACCAAACCAATGTGAGTGTCATGAAAAGTGGAATGCCAAGGCAATGCCAGCTCCAACTTTCATTTCAAACAGTGCTAGCCAGCGACGTTAGAGAAGAGCTGAAGTTCAGCTTTTTCGTATCAGTGCGCGTTCAGGGCAATAAATTACGTTGCGCGCGAGAGAACAGAGTGCTCTCTTTTCTAGAGACGACTCTAGTACGAAGGCTTCCTGAGCAAGAAGCGCATTTTGCGCTTTGCTAGTCACCATAGGCGTATGCAATATTGTGATTGCGCTCCTGACTTCTTTCTTTTCCTCACCTGCCGAATCGATCAGCTTCGAACTTTTACTTCTCTTATCACCTCACATGCATACTTGGCTTAGCACTGCAGCCCCTTCTATCCTGTGGGATTATTGAGCTCGAGTAACGCCGCCGGTGAAGGCACAGCGTATTTTGTTCCTTTACAATGCAACTGTCCTCCCATGTGCTATCGAACCACTTTTATAAGTATGAAGCCGAAAAATAATCACGCTAAGGAAAGCACATCAGAAATTAACAGCTTCTTTATAGAAATATACAAGTTCCTATTCTTCTTCTTTTTTTTAAGGCGTACAGATATTTTTTTTTTTTATGAAAAGGCTATAAGCGCAGTGAACGTGGCGCTTTTCCAAATGAGTTCCTAGGCGAGTTCCTGCGTCATCAATTACAGTGATTCCGCAATTGCCGGGCAACCACTAAAAAATATCCCCGCGCCTTCCAGTCCGTGAAGACGGTGAAACAGCACAGCTCTGTTACACCGAGTATTACACCATGCAAGTCAAACTTCGCAAGCAGTCTATAATGTAAATCTTTTGTTTCACCCTTCCTTCAACTAATTTTCGCTTTTGCGGGTTTCGCGTGGTGAGTATGCTTTAGGAGTCAGTCAGTCAAGAAGTTTATTGAGGTCCTGAGGAGTTTCAAGCCGTTGGAGATCCCACGCGGGGAACTCCTCCGGCCGAAACCGTACGCGACGCCCAAGTCGGGACGGGAACGTGGTGACGCTCCGCCAGTTGTTGGGCCCTCTGGACGGCCTCGAGTGGGAGTTTGAGGTCCGGGCTTTTGAGGGCTTCTTCCCATTCGAGCTCACCCGAGAGAGGGCCCTTTGGTAACGCGGTGCATTGCCATAGCATGTGCGAGAGTGAGCGATAAAGTTCTGGGCAGTCTGGGCAATTTGCCGGAATGTCTTATAGTTGGAGTGACTTAGTAGGCCTCGTGACGGATAGGAGTGCTGTTTTCTTTCTGCAGTGAGGTTTCTGTCTGTGTTTTGCTGTGTTTTTCTTTCGCGTGCACGTTGCTTCCCCCCTTTCTTGCGTTGACGCTCGCGAGGGGCAGCTCCTTCCTCAGGAATACGCACTACTCGTGGTCTTCCCATATAGTTGTAGATGGGATGGAATGTGTGGAATCACTAATCCAAAGTTCTGTATATTGGGCCCAAGGCCCACCACTCGAGATGCGGACGCTGTAATCGTTTTGACGATTGGTTGGATTGTTTTGACGATCGACGCGGCTGCCGGCAACCACGCGCTCCTAGTATCGTGTTTCAATCGCTGGGTACTGTTCGTTGGCCGCAAACCGCTAACATAACATTTGTTTCTTTCGCGGCAGGAGTGGACTCAACCATCGCTAAATTCGATGCCAATCTGGCTCGATCGCCGAAAATGCACCGTGTGACAACCGTATAAGATTTGCGGATAAGATAGCATTCTCACAGGGGGAAAGGGATCACTCCAATCCCTTTCCCCCTGTTGCGCTCTTCTTTTTTTCTCCTGCTAGGTCACATAGCCCCTTTTCGGTGAAATCTGGCAACAATGGCACAGGGTCCGCATAAACAGCTTCGCTGCAATAGAAAAATCTCGTGCCATTTTTCTTTCAAGTGGTGGTTAAGTTTTAGAATTTCCCACGTCAATTAGTCGTGGCTTCCATGTCGACTTTGAGCCGCATAAGAGTGCCCATTTCCCAGGACCATCTGAAGTGCACCACGGAGAGCCACGAGTTCTGCAGCTGCAGACATTGTGACGTGCGAAGTAGTGAACGATTGGGTTATTCCTCTTGTCGGTATGACTACAACGCCGACGGAACTGGTCGATGTTGTCGAGCCATCAGTATAGACGCGTTTGCAGCCGCTGTATTTCTCCTTACAAGAGGAATAAAGTGATTTGCAGGCGTGCAGATGACTATGAGGTCATACTGTCTGGACAGCTCACACACCATAAAGTAAACAATGGCCTGGACTCAGGTGCGTGCCCTGACGTAACAGAGTCGTTATGTGACTAAACAGTTGCACTGAATTCGAGGCAGGATTCTAATTGATTTCGCCCCCCTTTCGATGGGGGCGAAATGTGCGAAAACAACCATGTACATAGACTTATGTGCACGTTAAAGTACCCCAGGTGGTCGAAGTCATTCCGGAGGCCCCCCATGCAGTGTGCCTCATAATTAAAATCGTGATTTTGGCACGTAACATCTCACAATTAAAAAAATTAAACCCTCAGATTATGCCTTGGCCTACAGAACAATGAAAGGTTAAGAACAGAAAACTTCCCGCGAATGAGAGTCGAACCGACAGCCTACGCATCACACGTGTGATGCTCTAATAAGCATCGACGACATCTGCCAGTCCGTCCACTTTCATGCTTATTTGTGAATATGTACCGCATCCACTCGAATGTAGATTGATACTTTCTTCAATATATATATATATATATATATATATATATATATATATATATATATATATATATATATAATGTACGAAAGCCGGGGGTCGGCCGCCAGACACTTAACGTCACCTAGCGGCCACAACATGTTGGAAATAACGAAACCGACTTTTCAACTATACTGAGAAACCGATGGCTTCCACCAGACCACAGGAATGTTGACGCCACGAAGTGAGAAAGCTTGTTGCTGATTTTATCAGGACACAAAGCGAAACAAGAATGTCCGCAACGACGGAGATTATACTGGCAAAGGCAATGGGGGTGGCAAACGTTCAAGGTGCAGCTCGAAACAAGTTCAGGCGCCTGTCTACATGGACCCCCATGTGAACCAATCTAGTAATCAAATGCATGTTCTTCTCGCAGTATAATGCTCTTTTTCGTTCGTCATACACACAAGGTAAGTTTTTACTTCCTATCTCTTTTTTTTTTCTCTGACCTTCCAAATCTCAGGAGTTGGTCTTCCTACGTTTTGCTTTCTGCGGCAATGAATGGAGCGGATGCTAAACGCCTGAGATACGACGTGCGTAATCGTCACGCTCGTCAACATGAAAAGACTTGTCCGTCGGGTGCGTGCAACAGGATTATGCGCGGAATGTGCAAATCCTACTCTCCTCTGTCCTCCGTTCACTCTCTACGCCAAGGAGTGGTTTCTCTGCCATGACCCTCTGTGTGGGCTGACTCAACATGGCCTACGTTCACCTCTTCTACGCCAAGAAGGGGTTTCCGTCCTTGCTCCTCTGTGTGGGTTTATTCGATGTGTCCTGACAAGGACCTCTACCAGGGAGCAAGAGAGAATTAGGTTTTCCGGATGGTGGAGGGTATAAGAAAGCCAGCGAGCCGCCATGAGGAGACACATCTCTGCCCTTGCGTGCGGGTGCACGCACGCTGAACGTTTCTGTATTTTTTTTTATTTTGGAGCCCACTGCTCACCCGTAATGATGTATTAAACTTCTGTTATTTCTTTTTGTCACCTCGCCTTTCCTGCCGAACCATCCCCGGTGGTCAACCTGGTTCGAGCTCCAAGCAGACGCTGTCGACAGTCTAGAATCGAAGCCGGCCTAGATTCGAGTTCATACGGCATATATACCCTCGGCCTGGATATATAGATATATATATATATATATATATATATATATATATATATATATATATATATATATATATATATATCCGGCATATATACCCTTAGCCGGCTAAAGTTCCCAGAGCTAATTTCCCCGTCATCATTTTCACGTAACCTTGACATCCTCGTGTGCGTTGTATCAGAACTGTTGAATGTTTTCGGCGCGTCGGCGCGTAATCATCGCTGGCAAAACCGCCACACGATCCGGCACATAAGGACAAATTAATCCTCGCGCTCACACGCTACCTCTGTGGTCTCGTAGGTACTGTAAGCATCATCGAGAAGCAGCGCTGATTAAAAGCCATCGTTTTTATGCCACGCACGGCCAGCAGTATCTCGTTCCTAACGCAGACGCTCGGCTCGGGGGAGGAAGAAACGTTTGGCTGTGGCTGCGGGGCGGCCTCCTCCCACCGCGGCCGAGATAAACATGCGCGGAGACTGCAAGAGACAGAAACAGAGCCAGCGAACAGAGAGGTATACAAAAAACAAAAATAAGAAAACAAGAAAGAAACAATCAGCACTGGGAAGATGCGCACTAGTCATCCGCAGGTCCCCTTTACGAAAAGAGCGTTGTCTTGACAGCCGTGGGAAGCCGAGAGCGGGAGGGGCCGATGTCTTTTGATGGTTTCGACTCGAAGATAAGGGCTCCTCGGTTCGGAATGGCGGCCTAAGAGAGCGGCTCCTTTTTCCGCGAGGACGAATTCTTCGTCGCAGTATTCTTGGTATGCGCAAAACAGAAAGGGCCTCGAGCACTTGGGCGAACGTAAACTATCCAGCGAGAGAGAGCCCACCTCTGTCCACGCTATCAACGTCCATTCAGGGAATGGCAGCGCGCGGGGAAAAACACTCGCGCAAATGGCGGCGGCGCTGCACCGCACGCGCACTGCGGTCCCGCCGCCCAAAGTGGAGGGAGGAAAAGGGAGGGGGGGGGAAGCTGCCCAGCGGGCGCTGCCACCGCCGCGCGCCACCCGCTTTCAACTCGCTACTGCGACCTGTCATCGCGCACTCTCCGACGACACTCGCCGAGGCAAGCGAAACGGGGTAACGCGGTCCGCCGCTTACCGCATTATATTGTTGAGCTCAAATGGCAGCCTTCGCTCTGAATTTACGATCCCGGTGTACAGGTGTGATGGGGGCCTCGGGGACAGAGGCCTTTCACATGCGATCGGTGTTCGTACTTGCTGTTTCTTTATTTACCTTTTTCCTGAAAACGAATTGTAACGTTGTTTTTTTTTTTTTTTTTGCAGTTCGCTGCACTGCATTGCGTCGTCTTGTGCTTCGGCAACAAGGTCGCTTTACTTGTCTGCGTCCATGCACTGACTATACTCAACAAAAATTAAAACGAAGGGCAGACGTTTCGCCACCTATGCGGGGAGCATCGTCGTTACACGATTCGTGTTCATGTACTGACGATGTCAATCGCATAGGTGACGAGACGCCTTTGTTTTCTTTTTAATTTTTGTTGAGTATAGTCAGTGCATGGACGTTGACAAGTATGAGTTCTCCTGGCTTTTGGAACATTTTTTTCAACCTCGCTTGAGTGCAATACGCTCGAAACTGACACTAGGTAGGCGACAAGACTTGATCTACTCGAGTCTTGATGACTCTGCGTCTATTACGCACCGGGGAGTTGTTCCCAACATTGCTATCCGATAACGTTCACAAATTTCCAGGCCAAATTTCAAATTAGCATAGGATGTTTAAGCGAACGTTAGGACTAACTTTCCGTCGTACCTACCTTGTGGAAACAGAATTACCTGGAATATAAACAGGAACTATTTTTGCCGTGTTCAACTGTTTTATGAGGAGCGCCGTGGAAGTTGGCGGTGCGGAGGGGTTACGTTAGAGGACTGTCTCGTGCATTTAACAAAATGGCAGACTGGACACATGTCTGTCTGTCCTTCTTTTTTTTTTTCCTTTGAGAATATCATTGATAGCCTTCGACGTCCTTCCATAGAAAATTGCCCCGCTCTTAAGAACACACTGAAATTGGCGCGGTCGTATGCCATACTGCCTGCTCTTGATGGAGAAAATGCCGGATGTTTACTCGTGGTTAGGGTTAGAGTCCGTCGTGGCCACTCTATAAGCTATATCGCCGGGGAGTACTGGTCAGCTGAGGTCAGCTCTGCAGCCCACAACGCCCCCACGATGACGGGTCAAACGGTCATCGTCGCTAGGACTTGCCCAAGGCACTGAGGCAAGTGGAGGCCCGCTTTTCCATGACGCGATTCTGCGCTCTCACGGCGTTGACGAAGCGGAGAGCCCAGTAGTCTGGTGCAATAAAGGGAAACAAAAAAGTGCTCGTCCGACCCAGGAAACTGGCCGCGTGACTCACTCCGCGCCAGATCAATGCGACGACGGCCGCGTCCCACGCACCGAGCCCGTTGTTGTTTCGCGTCCAAGTCATTGGCTTTTATTGACTTAGAGGTGGCCGCCGGTCGCGCTGCTGTGAGTCATGAGGCACGCGAGCTCCGCTCTGAATCCAATCGGTACATTTACTGTCCTTATGTCCGCACTGCGGAAATGAAAAAGTGGCCACGCAAAGAGGGAGACGACCGGAGAAAGAGTGATCCGAGCAAAATTATGGGCAAGGGAATGCAGCTAGACATCGCTTTCAGGCAGCGCAGAAATCGGTGCGCGAAGCCAGTACGATGCATAACTTAGCGAAAACGAATGAGACGTCGGCGAGTGCGCAGACGGAAGAGCGCATTTATGAAAAGTTTGATTATCGCTTCTGCCTTCCTATGTGCGGCAAAGCCACTGAGGCTGTCGTCCCCATGTGCACGGGACGAATGGTTCTCAAAGCTAATGGCACATCACGTATCGACGACGCGCAGTATAGGATGCATCATAATTTATGAGTAGCCAACGTTTCGATCGACGCCTGCGCAAAATATCGAGCGTTCTGCGGTCTCCAACTTCCGGGAGAAAAGGGCTTCCGACGTCCTTCTTAATACATAAAAAAAATGGAGCCAGCTTTCTGAACCAACCTCATGTAGCCAACAGGCAATTAAACCGGGGAAAACACAGGGGTACATAAGTGTTCATAATTAATTCTACATTTCTGCTTAAGCAATCTGTTAATTTCCCTTTGTGATTTCCTTTCCTTAACATCTGTTAACTTCATATGGTTGCTTTGCGAGCGGTGATGTGTCACTTCTCTTAAATCTTGCCAAGCAAGCATAGCGGTCTCCGAGCCGGACGCCTGGCCAGGGAACTATACTTTGACCTGTCATGTACTACAATGCCGATGAGTGTCCAGCTGTGCAGTTCGAATCGCGAACCTCCCGCAGCCTAGCCAGGCATCCGACCCACTGGACCATGGTATGTGGTTCCAAACACGTTTAGGAATATGTGCTTGAAAACATCCTTCGAAGCGCATCGACGCGACTAGCGAGATGAGAAAACAATTATTTTTAGGGAGTCACCTATACACCTATACGATGAGCCGAGCAGCGATGCATTTACTGATGGTCGCGCAGTCACATAGTCACATCAGCGAAGAGCAGCAGACACGTAATTTGAAGTAATTGCAATCAAAGTGACCAGAGTGCCAAAACAGATGTTGAAAAAAAAATTCAATGGTAATGAGGTAAATGAGCGGTAATGAGGTGAGCTAATAAGCACGCTCTGTAGACAACTAAGAAGTGCGCCGCAGATGCCAAATTGCACAAAGAATCTCACGCGACAGTGGACAAGCTGTAAAATGGCAAATATCAATCAATAAATCAATCAATCAATCTTATCACCGCACCCAGCAACAACGTTCTAGTCTTCGTATTGGCGCAGGTGAGAATGGGCACGATAAACATACATAGCCGCAAAAGCGCCCATCTCACAGTACCCCTCCCCACCCCCCACCCCCTTTACTGGGTACAAGGAATAGGTTCATTCGGCCAAAGTAACTCGGGCCTATTCAGGGTGGGAATAGGCAGACACTAGAAAGATATGAAACAAAATTCAAAATCAGTATTCGAAGAAGCGTCGTGACACCAAGCATGACAACTGTTACACGGAACCCGCCACGGTTGCTTAGTGGCTATGGTGTTGGGCTGCTAAGCACGAGGTCGTGGGATCGAATCCCGGCCACCGCAGCCGCATTTCGATGGCGCCCTAAATGCCGTAACACCGGTGTACATAGATTTAGGTGTACTATTATGAGCAATATGAAAGAGAACACAGGAACGCGTAGAAAACACCCTCAGACCCAGGTATGTGGGTGATACGCAGCGGCCGCCGTTGGAAACAAAGTGGAAAGGGGGACGCTGTTCTAACAACTGTTCGCGCTCCCGCCGTGCGTCTGCAAAGTGCGGAACTTCGCATCGACAGCAGGCGGCGATAATACTGTTAGATATTGCGTCACTGACAACTTCTTGCGCCGAATCGTTACAAGAGGTAGCACTGTTCCTGACTTCGATATTGATTTATGGTAGATTTTGTAAATCAGGGAAAAAAATGGTGTTTAAGGGTGAGTTCAACATACGTTTATTCGCGCTTGCCGAATATTAAAAAGATATTGAAGCAAATGAAATAAGGCAATAGCGTCATCACAGCTTACGCTCGTCCTTTGTTTGTTTTGCTCGTTGGTGGCCTAATAACGAGTCATGCCACCGTCGACTTGAACGACGGCCTCCATTCTTTGGGGCAGAGACGCGTAGAGAGCCTCGATGAATGCGGCATCACGCTTAAGGCGCTTCCACTCATGTTCTATTGCTTCCCATAGTTGGTCGGAGTTCGCCAATTCTAGTGACCTCTTCGAAAGGTTCACTTTCATAAGGCCCCAAACGTGCTCTATGATGTTCTTGTCGGCACCCTTCGCGCACCACTGAAGTTGCATTACCCCTCGCTCTTCCAAAAGGCGCGCCACGTCCTTCGATGTGTGAACGGGAGAGAAGTCCTGTTGGAAAAAATAACACCCATCCGGGTGCGGCCCGTGCAACACATAGGGGATCATCTGGTTCTCGAGCAGAGTGCAATACGCAGCACTGGTGAACCTCCCATCAATTCTCACCAGTGGCCCTAGGCCTTCGTGGCAGATCACCCTCCAGACGTTCACAGACACGCGTCCGCTGGCGGCCACCTCCTGGATATTCTGCGGACTAAAGCGTGTGTTTGCGGTCTGCCACACTCTCTTTCGTTGGTCCCAGTGGCTCGAGAACGTGGACTCATCAGAGAAAACTACATACTTCTACTCGCTCTCGCTCCAGCTGCGGTGTTCAGTAACGAACCTCAGGCGAGCTGCTTTGTTGGCTGCGGTGAGCAGAGGTTTCTGTGCGGCGATGCGACTTCGCAGTCCTGCTTCTTTAAGCCTTCGTCGTACCGTGCTGTCACTCAAGTTGTCCAGACCAAGAGCACCTCGAACGTCCTTTGCACTTAGATATGGTTTGTCGCTGACGGCAGCCAGTATGCAAAGGTCTTGGTCGTTCATTGCTGATCGGGGTCGTCTGCGGTGCGGCGCATCGTTTATGCGTCCTTCGTCTTGGTAAGCCTGGATAATCCGGTTGACCGTTTTCAATGGGCGGCCTGTCACGAGGGCAATATTGCCCAGCGTATAACCTCTTTAATACCCGTGTCACACGGGCAACTCGGATCTCCTTCAAACTTCCTTCCCTTAAAGGACCGCAAGGGAGTTTCACCTCAAAGGAGTTAGCTCCGTGTCACACGGCCTATAAGCGAGCTTTTGAAAGCTGCCGCTGGGGGCCCATTAGGCGCTGGTCACATCGTACGCAGTCATGAAAGAAACACGTTATATATTGCTAACAAGTTTTGGTTACTTGTCTTTTCTTACAAAATACAAATACAATTACAAAAAACGAGCATGTACTCAACATAGCATGTACCTCATTCACAGCGATTTTGTCCGCTCTGCTAGCCACCATGTGCCTACTCGAGTCGAATGTAGCTTCTCAACTCAAATTTCTTTGTCAGTGCTCAAATACTCTATATATGCAATAAAAACAGTTATAATTGCGGGTAAAAGTGAAATTAATAATAATGAGGGTGATTTCTGGACTCGAAATTCAAGCACGCTGGGAACAAGAGTACTCCCTTCAGTCTGCAACGGAGATCTTCCATCTCCTTTCGCTAGGAACTTCCTTAAGCTTCCTTTGCTAAAGGACTGCCGTGTGACACGGCGCGCATCTCCCTCGAGATAAAGACGTCCTTGGTTTAAGGGAGTTAAAAAGGACTTTAGCCGCTTCCGTGTGACAGGGGTATTAGACATTTCTATTATATCTTCCCGCTGTTTAAGAGGCACTCGAGGCATCTTGATGCTACAAAATCACAGTTGACTGTTCTGCGGGGGCCACGACAGTGTGCTACATGAATTTTTCTGAACGAACTTCGTGCAACAAAGTCGCACGAGAGACAGTTTATCGATGTTCTTTTTAAATTTTTTTTTATTCTATTCCTCTGTCGTCATTGGTTCGAGCGCCGCCGCTGTTCGAGTTGCCACTGACAACCGGGTGCGTCGATTCAAATAAAGAATCCGTTTGAAATACAGGGCAAACTTGGTCTAAGAGTACTATCAAGCGGTTGCGCGAAGAAAAAAAAAAGAATGAAAGAAAAGAAAATGAATCGGCCTAAGTCACTGGCGACGATCACCGTCTTATCGGCTGTCGGACGATCCATGACGTAAGCTGCTCCTTTGTAGAAATGCCAGCGTGGTGGGAGTGCAAACAGTTAGTGGAAGAGCGTCCTCCTTTCCCTCTTTGTTTTTCACAGCGCCATCCGCGTATCGCTCCGACTCTGTTTCGAGGCTGTTTGCCACGCGTTCCTGTGTTCCCTTTCATATTGCTCGTGATAGTACGTTAGAGAAGCCCTGGTGGTCCAAGTTATTCCGGAGTCCTCGACTGCGGTGTGCCTCATAATCAAATCGTGGTTTTGGTACGCAAGAACCCGCAATCTTTAACTGTTATATGTACCAAGACGAATATACCGGGTGTTCTCTTTTTTTTTTCTAGAAGGTCCGAAATTTTCTTTAATTGCTGGTGGCAGAGGGCATAATTCTAACCCTTGATCTAGATTACTCGATGAAGCGGCCGTTACTTTCACGAGGAATGAAAATGCATATTTAAATCATTAACATAATTTCCCGAACTAACTTATTACTTAATTATCTTACGGCACATATTTAACTCCACGAATTTTAGGCGGTAGGTTCGGAAGGCGTATCCCCTTGGAAAGAATTCTCTGGGCTGCACCAGTTTTGCGATATTCATTTTCAACGTGCCCGGCGAAATGCATAGATTGTTCCAGTTACTTTTGTGCTTCAATGCATAAAAGAGCGTTTTCTTCAAAGAAATAAATGGAACGCCAATGCTTTCCGTCGGACACTTTGAAAAGTAATAACTCGAAAGTGGTGCAGTTCTGGGAATTCGTTCCAAATGGATACGCCTTGCTAACTCACCGGCTATAATTCGTAGATTTAAACATGCACCTTAAAGAAATTAATTTAAAAAGTTAATTAGAGTAGTTATGTTAATTATTTAATGAACCATCTTGATTTCTCGTAGAACTAATGGCCCCTTCAACGGGAAATTTAGATCAAGGGTTAGAAATTTGCTATATGCCATAGGCAATTGTTAAAAAGTTTTGACCTAAGGAAAAACGCCCGGTAACCAAAATCAATACATACATCAATAAACATGAATGAAAAGTACGCATTTTATACAACTACAACATAATAATAATAATAATAATAATAATAATAATAATAATAATAATAATAATAATAATAATAATAATAATAATAATAATAAAGAAAAGGGAGAGGTGGTTCTGAGTTCATTCCTCTTTCGTCTCGTCCAGCTCAATTTAGAATAAGTTTGCGTCCTAAGCTCCGAATGATTCAAACAAATCCGAGTGCGCTTAGAGACACTCCGTTTACCGGCTGCATGATCGTTTTTCCTGTGGGCGGTCTGCTTATTGTTATCCATTCAACGCGAGACGTTAAGTCTACACGTCATATTGATTGATTGCAAGGCACTGTGGGAAGGAAAGCGAAGCTTCCTTGCGCCCGTGTCTGTTAGCTGTCTCTCAATGACAGAACTTTGCAGCTGACATGAGCTAGCAACTGTTTCTTATTCTGCTTTCCTCATTTTGCCGCAGTTTTGCTTCTTACTTAGGCCACTTCGAACACAACGGTATCATCTTGGGCACTGACAACAAACAATCCAATCAAATTTTAAGGAGCAAAGATACGAAGATCGCATGTTTAAAGAGAAGGGAGGCGGGGGATGGCACAGTTTCTCTGTCGTTTCACTTTATATGCCACGTCAGTATAGACAATCTTGCTGCATAAAGGGTTGGTTGCATAGGCGCTCTGTTCTATTCTGGACAAACGCTTAAGTGAACAGCGCGATAATAAACAAAACAAAACCCTAAGAAAGTTGTTTCGTTTCTTTCTTCTTCATTGTTTCTTGTATGACCGCTTTTAATTTGTATTTGCAATTTTTAATGCGCTTCTTACGCCTATGTTTAACGCATCCTGTGCTTGTTTCGGATTTTGTTTCTTAGTGGCGACGCATGACTTTTCCTTCTTTCTTTCGGGGGGAAGACAGAAAAGAAAAAGATAAGGGAGGTATGTTGCCCTGAAAAGTGTCTGGTTGGCTGCCCTACGCTGAGTGAAGTGAAAAGGGGAAGGTAATCAAAAGGGGAGAGGAATCAGGCTAATGTGCGCATGTGCGCGGAGAGCACTACGCAGTCAAAGGCGTTCGCACAAGCCAATCGTGTTCAGAAAGTACAAAAGTGCCTTCACTGCTTTCTGGGCCGAAGAACCGACGGGAACAGTGCCACCCAGGGCACATCTAAAGCGGGGGTCGAGCATCTGACGTAACCACAGGAACCTAGCCGACGTGTGACATACACAGAAGTAATCAGGACGACAAAAACGAACAAACATTTTACTTTACTGTGCTAATTCCCTTTTTATTCAGCAATTAAGTGCATATATTGCAACTGCTTAAATGAAAAAAAAGAAAAAAGAAATAGTGCGCAGAAACCATCCATGATGGTTGTCAAAGTAAGCGAATAGCTGTCGACGGACCGCAGAAATCAAATGGGCAATGCTTCGGAAGTATAACGCTGACATCTATACCAGTGTTTGATGATGGCGGCCCAATTTAGCGTCGACATGTTCTGATAGACGATATGACAGCGCGACAACAATGGACGCGTGACCAAGACGGCACGACGACAGCCGAATCACGACAGCTCGACGACGAAGGAACAACGGTGGCATGACGACAGCGGAATGACGACAGGGTGACGACAATAGTATGATAACGTCTATGAGTGGCTTCGGTTAGCCGGCAAGGCGAGACAGCGCGCCTCGACAAGAGACGCGCAGAGGGCTACGGGCGACTATCTAGTCCTGGGACTCCGTTAGAAAGATCTCGCGAGAGAGCACGCGAGTCGGGCAGTAGTAAAGTCCTGTCCACTTAGTAGAGTGCCCCTGACCAATAGCAGTAATTTGTAGATATTCACTCCCTAATACAAGGACGCAGGACATTTGCGTTCTGCATAGTTCCACGCTCCTTAACGAAGGCTTTCTGAGAAAATAGTAGCTGGAACGAGAATGGCATATATAGCAGCAAGTTTGCGACGGATATCTAAATAATATTGTTATCGCAAGGCTCCTAATAAATATGCATGCTGAGAGCACTGGCCGAATTCATTACGACATTTGCAACTAATTCGCTAATGTCGTTAAATAATGGATTAATTAGTACATATTGATTAAATCCCTTATCGCCGATTGTTGCTATTATTGTAGTGGACGTCATAGCCCAGTGATCTCCACTGGGCTATGACGCCACACATTCGATTGGAGGCTAGGACATACCTTGACGCCGCCTGCCGCCTGTGCCTGAATGACGTGCGAGGTTGGTTCGCGTTTCGGAGCGTCTGCTTCAGCGCCGTCGCGTGCTTCGTTTTTCGTCGTACTGCCATGGACTTTCGGTTGATTGTAGTTGTATTACGCGCAACGTCGCTTGTTCTTTGTTTTGATATTAAGTTAGAAGGGTGATGGTTTGGGCTAGTTATTTTTCCATGATGCTGCGTGGTGCAGCGCGAAGCGGGACAAGGGACACGGAGAAACGAAGACAAGCGCTTACTGCCAACTGAAATGTTGTTTTCTGATGCAATGTGTTATGTAGAAAAAAAAACAGAAGGAAAAAAACGACATCAGAAACAAAGATGCCATCACCGCTCACTGGCCTCGCTGCTGTTGTCTAAGAATACCAACTTCCTTCGTGATAAGGCCGGGGATGGCCTGCTTATGCATGGGCACACTTCACGTGCCATACTAGTCGATTCAACAATGATTCGTGTTCGATCGTGCGTAAAGATTACTTTTGTTTTTCCGAACAGAGGGGTACATCCGCATGCGCTGCAATGCAGGGCTAAAAGAACTTCATTTTCATTCTTTACACTGTTGGCATGTTCACGCAGACGATCGTTCAAACACCTGCCTGTCTAATCCGCGTAGCATGCACCGCATTTGAAGGGGATTCTGTACACAACCCGCTGCGCAAAATTCACGTAACGGTTACGCTGCTTGACTTCACATTGGGCTTTTTGTTTCTTGATGGGGCTGCTTCTCTTTGATATAGAACAAAGCTTGTGTGGGGCAGAAAAAAACTACACGTGCGCCTACCCGCCCACCAATTTGTTTTTAAGTCGATGGGCGATTTGATGTTTGTGTGGAATCACCGCGACCTTAAGGTCGTTTTTTGATGCTGTTTAATTTGTTGAATCGGCTAGTATGGCATGTGAAGTACGCCCATGCATAAGCAAGCATATCCTGAAGGGAGTTGGAATTCTTAGACAACGGCAGCGCGACCAGTGAGCGGTGATGGCATCTTTGTTTTTATGTCGTTTTCTTTTCCTTCTCTATTTTCTATATAGCACCTTTTATCAGATAATAAAATTTCAATTGGCAGTAAGCGCTTGTCCTCATTTTTCTGGGTCCCTTGTCCCGTTTCGCGCTGCGCTCCAAGCTCTTTTGATCTTAAGGTTTTATACGATGTATGAGAATATGTAGTGTTTTTTCGTGCCGATGAGGGAACGAACACGCCGATAACGCTGCTTGGTCGGCTCTTCAAGGGGACGAAGAGGAGCCGATACCATTATCAAGGAGAAGATGCCGCTAGATAACTTCGAATGCTCAGCCGTGATATCACGTTCTCCTTGTGGAATGCAGGAAGTTTTCAAAGCAACCGGCTGCACAACCTAGACTCTTCTCTACGCCTTTGTGTTCCAGCTGGACTCTGCCGTCGCGAAGCTTCCCTGCTTTGTCGAATATGGCTAGGGGTGTCGTTCACCAAGTCTTTTGCTTGCCGAATCGGATGGACCGACGACGCCTTGTGTGATGACTGTGGTAACGAGGAGACTCTTCAACACCTTCTCTGTGACAGTCCTCGCTATAAATTACAGAGACGATCGCTCGCAATCGCGATAGCGCACTTTGACCGAAGACTTCTAACAGAGGAACTTATTTTAAAATGCCCCATCACAAGGCGATCGCAGCAGAGGGCGACGAGGGCACTGTTGCAGTTTTTAAAGGCAACAGAAATTGGACAAGCGACTGTAGCCTGAACAGATGTTTATAGAGCTGCAAGTGCTACTGTGCTGTGCGGTGACAGTATGCGGCGACAGTATGCGGCGACAGTGACCAACTGTGATTGTATATGTATGTACTCCGTTCGTTATCTCTACTTTGTTATCACTTTACCACCCCCTCCCCTCTCTCCCCAGCGTAATGTAGCAAACCGGATCTTCCCCTCTGATTAACCTCCCTGTCTTTTGCTCTCTCTCTCTCTCTCTCTCTCTCGATGAGTGTCAGATTTTGCTTGCCGTAGTATTGCAGAAATGCGTAGAAAGCACGGTAGATGCTAAAGAAGCTCAACACTCGTTAAACCCCTGGTGACAAATTTTAAAGTGCTCGTGCACATGTGCAGGCGCGGCCACTGCTAGTGGGAACACGGGAGTCGTGACGTCGTTCCGCGGAGATCCACACCACCGACGCCTCAAGTACTCTTGCGGCGCAGGCGCAATCAAAGCGACCGTCGAAAAGCACGGTGTGTCGTCTGCCAAGGCTTCACGAGGCGCCGTTGGTGGCGCTTCGCGGAGCGATGCCGCGAGCTCCGGTATTCCCGCTAGCAGTGTGCTGCGCCTGTACAATATTACAAATCCCATTCGGCATAGTCAGACTATCGAATGCGTGAAGCGAGATATGCGCGACTGATGCAGCCAGTCACGTGCGTGGCAAACCGACGGCCTTTATTCGGTTTAACATGAGAAACTTCTTGCCGTAGGCATTCCGAATTTATTGGTACGTATTATTTTAGGTTTATTTTTACTTTCTCGCGGTCAGCGTGCGCATACGACTGTGTCGCATCATTCGGACGAGTCATAGCGTTATCTTCGGCCGTCTACGCCCGGGAAATACGGCTTCATTATCTGCGCAGCTTGATGCAGTAAGCATCCTCCTCACTTAACTTACCCGCAATATCATTGCTCGATAATCCTGTGTAGCAACATAAGTTTTATCGCCCGTACAATTCAGAGCCTTGGGGATCAGCGCGCGCCTTTATTACAATGCTTAAGAAGGATATCGAACCGCGTGGTTCTGTCTCGTTCGCATGCGCCCCGGTGCATGATACCGCAGATGGCATCATAGTGTACTTATCTGTTCCTAGCATAGAAAGTGCCCGAACGTAGAAAAAGTGAGGCGTGGAGCGGTCATATGTTTTTATTGTGTGTGTGTGTGTGTGTGTGTGTGTGTGTGTGTGTGTGTGTGTGTGTGTGTGTGTGTGTGTGTGTGTGTGTTGTAAGATTTACATAGTTTCTATCATGTAGTATTCAAAGCCGTCTTTATCTGCGCTGCTAATAAAAAAACATGAGAAAAAAAACCCAGTCAAATTACTGCTTTCTCTCTTTCTCTCACTGTCTCTCGTTTTCTTTTTTTTTTTTTACTGTGGCAAACGTTACCGCTAATTATAAACTCCGTGATAAGCGTACTAAAAATCACTTAGAAGGCCACGAGCAACGTTTATGGACAATCAAAATAAAATAATCCAGCTAAATCGCGGGATAACGCCGCCGCGCGCGCTCTCGCTGCGGCGAAGCGATGTCACGTGACGTGACTTTCGATGCAATAACGATTGCAGCACCGGAGCATCCAGTGGTGGCCCTCGCGCCCAGTACTGTCAGCGTGGAAGTGCCGATAAAATTATCTGGATATATACCAGTGCCCGTAGACCACAAACGACTGTCCCGGATTACACGTGGTACTTTCTTGGATTCACATCACCAAATAAGGAGATGTTGGAACCCTATAGAAATTGTGCCGTCTACTCTCTGCTCAATCTTTAGGTTCCGCATAAGAAAAGTAAATGAAGTCGCAGAACATCACAAAAGCAAAAGAAACGCATCATAAGATGTCATAAACAGATACTCAGCTAGAGCACGAAATGTCGCAGTAGAGAAAGAAAAAAAAAAACCTTCAGATGTCACAAACCCTAAAAATAGACAAAGCAGAACTTGTCACTGAAAGAGATAAAATATCTACACACGTCAGTTCGTTAAAACGAAAAGGAAATAGAGCATGCAGTATCATTCTCACCGGACAAAAACAAATTCACTTCCTGTTCTCTAGAATTGATCGACATTATGAGCGACCTCTAAAAGCTCCTTTAAAGCAACAAGCGCGCGTCACGAAGAGCAGTTGCTAGCCAAGTGCACGAGAGCCGGTTTTCGCGCATTGGTCTACATTAAAGTACTATTAATTCAGATACCGGTTGGGTACTTGGTTGGCTGGGTTTGCGGCACTCTATAAGGACATGTACTACGACCTCATCTGGGCTGCGACATTTACATAGAGGATTTTCAGCTTGGCCACTGTGATATAAAAACATTTTGTGAAAGTTGCACCCAGTAGTAAACGCTAGATAAGTGTTTGTAGAAGTATGTTGAGCTCTATCGGTATGCGTAATTTATCAAAGGGTTGTTGTCGTCATCGTCTACGCTGGGTCCCCGAAAATCAACAGTGCATCATGCGTAATGACTCATTACGCAGCCTTCGCTCCCCGCAAAGGCCAAGGCATCATAATATAGCCCTCGTATCTCATAAAGCGCTATATTATCGCGAACAAATGATTTTCCACAAGCGCAAATCCTGTGTATGCGCGTACATACATATTGAGTTTTTTTTTTCCCTCTGAAATTCTCTTCTTTCGTGCCTTCTTTCTTTATTCCTGCTTCATGTGCGCCATGCATTTAATGAAATTAAATTATGGAGTTTTACGTGCCAAAACCACTTTCTGATTATGAGGCACGCCGTAGTGGACGACTCCGGAAATTTCTACCACCTGGGGTTCTTTAACGTGCGCCTAAATCTAAGTACACGGGCGTTTTTCGCATTTCGCCCCCATCGAAATGCGGCCGCCGTGGCCGGGATTCAATGCCGCGACCTCGTGCTCAGCAGCCCAACACCATAGCCACTGAGCAACCACGGTGAGTTCCATGCATTTCAGCCTCACAGTACGTAGAAAGGCTTTTGGGGAAAATGTCAGTGTATTGTTGCGGTAGAATTTAGGGGCAGATATCTCGAATGTGCGGTAGTACACTCAAGATTCCAATGAACAAACATGCCTCGAGCGAATTGCTCGCTTCAGTTGCGCAGTTTCAGCCTATACACCGTAAGGGAAACTTATGAAATGAATAAAGCGATGAATACCTAATCGTTATAATTTGTTCTTTCCTTAGAAAACAGTTGGGATTTCTGGTACAGGCAATGTACCCGCCTCCTCGTTGAACCCAGCTGCAAAAGCGCAATTGTAATTTCTACTACAAGAAATATTTTTTTTTTGTACCTGGGCCAGTATAATGAAGCGATTCTATCCACTCTATTCCATACCACTTTTTATCATGCGCCGTGCACAGCCAGCTGATCCTGTTGACAACGGTTGCGTCTCGAGGTGGCGTTTGGGCCAGGAATATACCGATCCCACTGACGAGTACCTCCGGTAGTAGGAATGAGGGAAAAAGGGTTTATTTTACATTAGTTACACTGGCTCCAGATACGGAAGCCCACTCGATCCATGCAGGAGCATATTGCAACGCTCGTGTAACGGCGCTGTGACCACTGTTGAAGTGTGAAAAGGGAAGGGCATTCATTAATTTACATCCCATGACACTCTGGCTTTTTCGTTACATCTACAGGTTCTGAACTGGCCGCTCTTCGCGCTGCTGTCGAATACATTGAAAAAGAACCGCCCAACAAATGGGCAATATTTTGTGACTCGAAAGCAGCCCTCCAGAGCTTGCGAAGTTTACGACGTGGCAATTATGAACAGCTGGTGTCACAAATCAACGAAACCTGCCATTGTGCAACTGAAAGAGGACATGATATCATATTTCAGTGGCTGCCGGGACATTGTGGCATCGTTGGTAATCACCTCGCCGATGACGCTGCCCGACGTGCCCAGGCTGGCTCACCGACACTCCTTATACCTTTATCCAGAGTCGACGCTGCAAGAGAGCTTCGCAGTCTCGCTCGTACAATCACGTTAGGTTGCTGGCATACACCACAGAACTCTAAGTGTCGTTTACACAGCCTCGACCCATCACTGAAACTTACATTACCAGCGAACCTTCCACGACGTGACGCAACACTGCTGTGTCGGCTGTGGGTAGGAGTAGCATTCACCAACTCCTACAGCTATCGTATTGGAATAGCGGATTCACCAATGTGCGCTAAGTGCAAGTGTGAAGAGACCATCAGTCACCTTCTGTGCCACTGTTCTCGCTTCGATAATCAACGTGCGACTCTCCAGTGTGCCTTGAATAGACTGGATGACAGGCCATTTACGGAAGCGAAGATCTTGGGAGCCTGGCCTCACAGCTCATGGGCCCAGAAAGCAGTTCGAGCGCTTTTTCGCTACCTGAGCGCAACAGCCTTGAGTGCCCGACTATAGACATCCTACACCTAAGTTCTCTCTCTCCCGCTTTCACTCCCCATTCCCCTCCCCACGTGTAGGGTAGCAAACTGGACTCAGTCTGGTTAACCTCCCTGCCTTTCCGTCTTCCCTTCTCTCTCTCTCTCTCGTTACTGTTACCTTTATTTTGTTCAATGAGGCTTTTTATGTCATATTTATAATATACTAGCTCTATGAGAGAAGGAGAAGCTGATGCTGCCTAATGGCGCCAACATCTCCTGAATATCGCGTACTAAAAAAAAAAAAAAAAAGGAGGGATGGCATCGCGAAAGAAACGTTCGATTATCCCGGCCCTGTTATACCCAAAGCAAAGAAAAGGTAAGAAGGAAACGACCTGTACTACTTCTTCCTTAGATCTAGCAACCATGCTGTGCTCATTGGGTGCAATTCTTGGGTGTTCCAAAGTGTATTTCATAAGTGGGGCGACAGCGGCGGGAATACGCGATAGACACTTGTAATAGGATGCGGTCTCCCTGAATGAGGGTAAGACGCGCACATTGTATTTCGCACTTTGTTCATACAGGCGTTCAGCCTGCTGTACTCAATCTCGGGACACTGCTTAACTCTCGTATTTGATTATAACCACTCAAACAGTTTCAAAAAGGGGCATTCGGTTGGGAGAGGATGTGGCGATTCCATATCAATGCTATTCGCCCTCAGTCAGTGGTCCGACCGGTGTTACGCCTTCTGGAGTTTCGGGCTCTCGCGGTGGTTGTGTGGAGCATTGCGTTGTGTTTCCGGGGGCTCCGTGGCCCTCTCCTCCTTGCCTGGACGGGGTGGTAGCGGGTCATAAAACACTGTCGCTCTGCTGTCATCCCGCCCACGGGAAGGTCAACAGGCTTTCCCCATTGGCCGACATTTTTGCGGGATTCGGACCCTGCTTGCGTGCGCTCCGAGTACACGCGCGCGCAAGACGGGGCCCGGGAAGACCCCATCGGGGCGTCTGAAGGTGCGTACGTGTTCCTCTCTGCCAGCGGCGGCCCCCTTTATCTGTCGCCGGCCGATGGTTACTTCGGCTCGTCGGGGTCCCGGCCTCGGCGGGTGCGCGCGCACTCTTCCGTCGTCTCGATGTCCTGAGGCAGCGTCTTTCGATCGTGCCCCCGCCTTTTCGTCTGTCGTTTCTTTCTATTTCCATTTTCTCTGCTGTGGGGCGCGCGATGGCACGCGCTGACCGAAGGATATAGGCAGCCTCTTACTGCTGGGTTCTTTGTGCTTTGTTCTCTCTGTCGCGGTGCGTCGTCAGCGGCCACCAGCGACCATTCGGCCATGTTTTATGTCTTAATTAGCTTCAGATTCGGACGTGATGTTAAAACGTGTGGTTGTATTGCATCCCAGCTTAATAAATGTTATTTGTGGCTTCTAGAGAGCTTTGCCTAGGGTCTGCCTTGCTGCGCGCGGTCTCGCCTTCCCCTAAGCTGGGGCCGGCGGGGCGCCTACGCGCGCAGCTGCGCGTCGGCACACGGAGCGGACCGGAGCAGGCGCGGTGCCCTGCATGCATGCCGGCTCAGAGTGCTCGAACCCGCGGTGGTCGTCCGGTGCGCGCGATATCAGAGCTTGCGCGCCGTGAGTGTAGCGAGGAGACCACAGCCTGTATGCCTGGATCGGCCGGTTGTGAGTAATGGATGATAAGAAGGAACTGGGACCGAGAGAAATCAATGGTTGCATTAAACAGGCTCAGTATTCTCACATTTTCAAAGACAATATGACGCAGTGCTTTTTTTTTCCTCGGGCACTGCCCTAGAGGCTGAATCGCAACAGGGTCGGGTCCTACATACAGTGCTCTGACAATAAAATTTATTGGTTCTTTGTGCACAAATAAATTTTAACCAACTGCCCAAATAGTTTTCTGCGCATGCACAGACTCCGTGCGCTATTCCGCTAGAAGAGCGCAATCTCGCCAACAGGCGCTGTACTAAGGCTGTATAATAACTCGCACATGAGAAATGGGGCTTCTTGGAGAATTTAAATTTACACCACGCAAAAATCTGGGAGTTCACCTCATCGTTCTCTGACCCTCCATGAAGCACAAAGATCTTGTTGCACGAATGCACTTGTTTTTGTACTGGCCCATGCTATATCGAGGCATACAAGAGCATCACTCTGCTGCGCCCACGCAGAGTGCCTCCACCCGAAGCGTCGATCACGTGCAGCACTATAAACGCCGATAACATATTCTTTGGCGAAGTTTCAAAGGGGAACTTATCACGAGCTCAGCGCACAGGGCGAACTTCGAAAAACGCTGAATAAAACCTGAATAAACTGCTTGACCAGCTGCCAGCTCCCGGCCGGAAGGCATTGCTGATTAGCGTTATACGTACACGAGCGTTCTTGCCGTTTGTCCCCTTCGAAATACGACCCCTAAGGCCGGGAGTCGAGCCCTCGAACTCCGTACTCAACAACAGAACACGATAGCCATTGAGAGATATACCGTGGCAGGAGCAGAGTTTACTGTCAAGTTACATGTGTGCTCAGGGGTGACCGCCTGCCCGGGAAGCGCATACTCCTTATTGACGAAGCCTCGGTTACATTAAGGGGTTTTCGAATAGAAAAACAATTCCTAATCAAATAGAACACGAATATTCGAGAGAAAAAAATGACCTGCGAATGTCGGAGAGAATTTCGAATATGTTTCCTGGTTGCTTATTTTTTTTTTTGGTTGGCGCATCATAACTCAGTTGCTTTTTGCGCCATAAGAACCCTACATAAACGGAAATATAACGCATGTGCGGATTCTGATCGGCAAACAAAGAAGAAGAAAAGATGAAGACGTATTGAATTTGCTTGACACGTGTAACGCCATCCACAAGTGGACTCCTCAACTGGGAAGCTTTTAAACAAGAAGCAAAGGAATGGTAATCGTATCTGGCATACCACGACAGTGACGGTAATGAAACACATGAGCAGCGCGTCACCAGGTGTTGAAGCACCAAAATATCGCACTAAAACACGACGCATCAAACAATAGATTGTTTTGCTTAAATCGAGCAAACAAATTCGTAGGTTGCTTAAAAGCAATGCATCCTTATAGAATTACTGGAGGTTATTGAGCGGAAGTTAGCTGCTTTCTGTATTCCCTCAAAATTTGTGCCTCTCAGCTTCACGCAGCTTCACAGCAGCAAAATCATTCAGAATAGTCGCCACTTGCATCTGGCTTTATCCCTTTATACTCCAATAAGTACTGTCATCGCTTATACTCGGACAGATACGAGTATTCGACACTTTCGAATAGCGAATTCTCGAATCAAATACGAATCGAATACCATAAAAAATATTCCATTAGTATTTGAAATTTCGAATATTCCCACACCCGTGGCAGAGAGCAATCCGTATAGCTCCTTACTCATGCTCCGTCATGCTCCTTACTAGGACGCCTGTCTACCGCCGTTTGTTAGTAAAGTTGAGCTCAAGGTTTCTGCCAAGCCACCACAGCGGGCAAGCACAACGCATGCGCAGTGCATTGTGCTTGCACACTGTTATTTTCTCCTTTCATTTAGCAGCTCGTAGCTTCTTCAGGTAGCTTCAGGTAGCTTCTTCTCGTAGCTTCTTTTAACGTTTAACGCTAGAACGTTAACGTTATCTAGTGAGGCGAGTCTAGCAGTGCTATTGGAGGAAATAGAGGGCAGTAAATGGGATATAATAGTGCTCAGTGAAGTTAGGAGGCCAAAAGTAGCATATACAGTGCTAAAAAGCGGGAGCGTCCTGTGCTACCGCGGCTTAGCGGAGAGACGAGAACTAGGAGTCGGATTCCTGATTAATAAGAATACAGCTGGTGACATACAGGAATTCTATAGCATTAACGAGAGGGTGGCAGGTCTCGTTGTGAAACTTAATAGCAGGTACAAAATGAAGGTTGTACAGGTCTACGCCCCCACATCCAGTCATGATGACCAGGAAGTCGAAAGCTTCTATGAAGACGTGGAATCGACGATGGGTAGAGTGAAAACAAAATACACTGTACTGATGGGCGACTTCAATGCTAAGGTAGGCAAGAAGCAGGCTGGAAACAAGGCAGTAGGGGAATATGGCATAGGCACTAGGAATAGCAGGGGAGAGTTATTAGTAGAGTTTGCGGAACAGAATAAAATGCGGATAATGAATACCTTCTTCCGCAGGCGGGATAGTCGAAAATGGACGTGAAGGAGCCCGAACGGCGAGACTAGAAATCAAATAGACTTCATACTCTGCGCTAACCCTGGCATCATACAAGATGGGGACGTGCTCAGCAAGGTGCGCTGCAGTGACCATAGGATGGTAAGAACTCGAATTAGCCTTGACCTGAGGAGGGAGCGGAAAAAACTGGTACATAAGAAGCCGATCAATGAGTTAGCGGTAAGAAACGCCAATGTATGAAAGCCTCTAACCCTACAGCTAGAATAGAACTGGCAGAACTTTCGAAGTTAATCAACAAGCGTAAGACCGCTGACATAAGGAAGTATAATATGGATAGAATTGAACATGCTCTCAGTAACGGAGGAAGCCTAAAAGCAGTGAAGAAGAAACTAGGAATTGGCAAGAATCAGATGTATGCGTTAAGCGACAAAGCCGGCAATATCATTACTAGTATGGATGAGATAGTGCAAGTGGCTGAGGAGTTCTATAGAGATTTATACAATACCAGTGGCACCCACGACGATAATGGAAGAGAGAATAGTCTAGAGGAATTCGAAATCCCACAGGTAACGCCAGAAGAAGTAAAGAAAGCCTTAGGAGCTATGCAAAGGGGGAAGGCAGCTGGGGAGGATCAGGTAACAGCAGATTTGTTGAAGGATGGTGGTCAGATTGTTCTAGAGAAACTGGCCACCCTGTATACGCAATGCCTCATAACCTCGAGCGTACCGGAATCTTGGAAGAACGCTAACATAATCCTAATCCATAAGAAAGGGGACGCCAAAGACTTGAAAAATTATAGACCGATCAGCTTACTGTCAGTTGCCTACAAACTATTTACTAAGGTAATCGCAAATAGAATCAGGAACACCTTACACTTCTGTCAAGCAAAGGACCAGGCAGGATTCCGTAAAGGCTACTCAACGATAGACCATATTCACACTATCAATCAGGTGATAGAGAAATGTGCGGAATATAACCAACCCTTACATATAGCTTTCATTGATTACGAGAAAGCGTTTGATTCTGTCGAAACCTCAGCAGTCATGGAGGCATTACGGAATCAGGGTGTAGACGAGCCGTATGTAAAAATACTGAAAGATATCTATAGTGGCTCCACAGCCGCCGTAGTCCTCCATAAAGAAAGCAACAAAATCCCAATAAAGAAAGGCGTCAGGCAGGGAGATACAATCTCTCCAATGCTATTCACAACGTGATTGCAGGAGGTATTCAGAGACCTGGATTGGGAAGAATTGGGGATAAAAGTTAATGGAGACTACCTTAGTAACTTGCGATTCGCTGATGATATTGCCTTGCTCAGCAACTCAGGGGACCAATTGCAATGCATGCTCACTGACCTGGAGAGGCAAAGCGGAAGAGTGGGTCTAAAAATTAACCTGCAGAAAACTAAAGTAATGTTTAACAGAGCAGTTTACGATAGGTAGCGAAGCACTGGAAGTGGTAAGGGAATACATCTACTTAGGGCAGGTAGTGAAGGCGGATCCGGATCATGAGACGGAAATAATCAGAAGAATAAGAATGGGCTGGGGTGCGTTTGGCAGGCATTCTCCGATCATGAACAGCAGGTTGCCATTATCCCTCAAGAGAAAAGTGTATAATAGCTGTGTCTTACCAGTACTCACCTACGGGGCAGAAACCTGGAGGCTTACGAAAAAGGTTCTACTTAAATTGAGGACGACGCAACGAGACACGTTGTAGGCTGGTCCTCAGATTACAATTCATCTATTGTGTCATGTGTGTTCCTGGTCAAGAAAGAGTTTCGTATTTTCCATTGCTCCTTCGTATTATTACTGTCTTGATGGATATTGTTGTCATAGTACTGTCTTGTGGCTTCTATCAAAAATTTATTGAGAGCATTACAGTTTGTGGAGTATCTAGACTTAATTTTAGCACTGAACGGGTATTTTTTGTTTACTCTTTTATATAAGTTTTCTTGTTTTCGCGTGCAACTTAAAAGAGCATTAGTCAGCCAAGAATTGTGCTGGGCGGGGTATACTGTTCTACATTTTACAGTGGAAGATAACGCTTGTAGACAGTACGTTATGACAGAGAAAGATTTTGTACAAGCCATGTTAGCATCCGTATGTGAAGTAACAAGTTACCAATCTATGTTGCTGATGCAGTCAAGAAAATGTTTTCTATCAGTTAATTCCTTGTGAAAAGTTTGTTTTTCTCTAATGGAGCGGCCCGGAAGCCGAAAGAAAATAGGGTAGTGGTCAGTTATGGGAACTTGAAGGACGCCGCAGTGATCGTGTGAGACAATGCTTGATAATATAAGGTCAATGAGGGCATCTGTATGAACTACGAGGAATGTATCTTGTTGGAAGGGTTATGAAGGGTTCCTAACCCTAGGCGAAAAAGCAGTCAGTGCTATCGTCTAAAATGTTGGCGTTGATGGCCAATATGGGGATATTGGCAACGCTTTTCTGTTCCACAGCCAATGTGCTAAGTAGTGTGTCTAATTCGTTACAAGAAGCTAGTATTGACGATGACGGTGAGCGATAGATGCAGCCAATATTAATTATCTTTGTGCTTGGTGGCACTGGTGACTGTATTTCTACCCATACTCATCCATACTTTTTGCAAGAAAGATTGAGACCGGTTCTCCTTTTGTAGGACACTGCAGATGAGATGAATATATTGCGGCTCCACCGTGATTGCTTGAAAAACAAAAACAATTTTTGGAAGCATATGAAAGAAAATACAATAAATTATTGTCGTCGGGAGAAATCCATGCCTCTGACATGCAGATTAATGAGAAGGGATGGCCTATTGACGTCAGCAGAGCATAGATTGCGTCATGGCGCGTTTGTTTCTTTATGTATATATACCGCGCACATTGAAATGTATAGCCGATAGCCGACACACAATCTTCAGAGAGAAAGCTTTTCAGATGTTGGGTAGTCAGATTTCATGGTGGAAGCAGGCTAAGGTATCTATAAGTAGTTGGTATATAACGAAAGATAGACTGATAAACGGAAGACAGAAATCAGCCTACAAAGTCATACGGTAGACACGGCTCGCGTTTGTTTTTCTGGCTTTGATCTGGCAGTTAGTTGTCTGTCCACAGATGCTGTCAGGCGCTTTCCTCTTTGACCGACAGATATTTAGCAAAGAGCTTCTTGTTTTCGCGAGTTAGATGGCCGTTAACGTAAATATAGAAATTCTGTAGACCAGAAAATCCAAGGTCCTTGGTGCCCACGAGGGCCTTTCGTGCCTTACTGACGAATTCCTGTTTCTCAGCACGAGAATAGAATCTAGCAAGGATGTTTTCTGTTGTTCGGGCCTGCTTTAGTCAGCACGTGGTGCACGGCCTCAGTGTCAGTGTCGAAAAAGGGGCAGTTTATCTTTGCCCCCAGAGGTTTCACTATTGCCACATAATCCTCACCCTGGTTGCAAGGAATCCCCTCGAGCTCGGCATAATTCTGCCTAGAATACTGCTCCAGCTCTCCGACTGGCTTCATCAATAGTCCATTTACAGACCTAAGTTGACAAGTATTTTCTGCCCTAAGGCCTTCCACTAAAGAAGTGAGCAGCTGCACATTCCAGGAGAGGCTCTCAACTTCTGCTTTTAACTCGTCGACGACTGTATCAGCAGAGCCAATTCTGTCTCGACATTTCTCAACACGTTGTTTTTTTCACTATTTGTTCCATCGACCAAGCTTTCTGGCTGCCCAACTCTATTTACGAGTCCTGCGTACGACGGCAGGACAAATAAAACACGTTTAAAACATTTTTCGGCAGTACCTTCGGCCGCAGCAGTTACAGCAAAAGAGAACAGAAGGGCTAAATGTATACACGCTATGACCTGAAATAGTAACAAGAGTACTCAGACGTGCTTGCTCGAACGCAACTGTTGCTGCTGGATGAAGACCCGCCGCGGTTTCTCAGTGGCTATCGTGTTCGGCTGCTGAGTACGAGGTCGCGGGATCGAATCGCGGCCACGGCGGCCGCATTTCGATGGGGCCGAAATGCGAAAACACCCGTGTACTTAGATTTAGGTGCACGCTAAAGAACCCCAGGTGGTCAACATTTCCGGAGTCCTCCACTACGGCGTGGTTTTGGCAGAAAGTGGTTTTGGCGCGTAAAACCCCATAATTTAATTATTTTTTGCTGGCTGAAGCCACGTCGGTTTTGCCTCCGTTGTGAAGACGCCAAGGACGCGTTCAGGCCGACTGCACCAGTGAGTTGCGCAGATCTGGTACTACGCAGGTAATGCACGCAAGCAAGTCACGCAGGCGTTTCACAGGTGAGCCGATACACGTGAACTACGTGAAAGGCCAGGCAGCGTAGACGCGAGGTGATCCCAACGGCACTTTGATGCTTAACACCACTGACCGGGCACCGGTCAAATGATGGCTGCAGGATCCAACCAACCAACCAACCTTGAATAGTAACGAGTGTGTTCACAGACGTGCCTGCTGGAACGCAACTGCTGCTGCTGCCGAATCCTGTGAATGCGCACATTCAGAGGACAACGTCCGTCATATTCTCATAATTTGCTTTGTTTGTTCTACGGTGCAAAAAAATATAAAGGCTATCAGGTTTATCCGCAAGAGAACATATAAGTTAATCCATTAATTAATACAAGTGATCACAGTTGAATTAATTGAAAGTATTTTCAAAGGCCACTTTCATTCAGAAACTCAAAAACGTTGGCCAGTGAAACAAGTGCGTTCACGCCTGAAAATATAGTGGGGTGTAGGGGTATTTGTTGTCTATATAACTCGAACAAATAAGTTTGCCTTTGTGTTTCTCATGTGCGCTCTTATGTGTGTTCTTAAGTATGTACGTGTGCCTGTGCGTTCTTATGAATTATCCTCTTCATGAACCATAAAGCACGGCTTTTAGAGCGCCACTGAAGAGTCTTGATGATCGTTCGGTTGTAGGAAGAAAAGTGCTTGAACCACGGGTTGATCCGCAAGTGCAAACTACAGCTCTGAAAGCTTTCATACGTTTCTTAACGGAGAGTGAAGCCGGAAACGAAAAACTATTACACTTAGAGCAAATGTTAGCTAATGGAGATGTTAAATTTGTTAGCGGAGGCGGCTGCAGCCAATCGCAAAGAAAACTTACTAACGAAAATATTTGCGATTTCGGCCCCTGATTCTTGACATCTATCTCAATTTATTTTCTGTTATATATATATATATATATATATATATATATATATATATATATATATATATATATATATATATATATATATATATATATATATATATATATATATATATATATATATATATATATATATATATTCCGGTTTTCATTTGCTGTTCGTTTGTTCATTTTTATGTTTTCTCCGGTACACATGGCTTGTCCTTAGTTCACCATATCTTCATTGTGTAAAACTCCCAACTCTTGCCAACATTTCTGATTGATTCTCCTTGTTTGTGTAGCTGATCTTTTTCTTCAATTGGTTCGTTGTTTGACGGTCCGTTTATGTGCACGTCGTACCGTCCGGTGGCTCGTCGCATCCACTACATTGGTCACAGATTGTAGTTTGTCGACGCTGAATGCTCGGCATTATGTGTGTATGGTTTGCGTACTTTATTTATTTATTTATTTATTTATTTATTTATTTATTTATTTATTGCTCGTATCAGTCGTGTCCATTCATTTGGCAATCAAATGCTGTGGGAAAGCTGGTGACAAAAGTTGCCGACACTTTCAATATCATCAAATAAATAAATAAGTGAAGACTGGTGCTAGATTCAGAATTTGCTCCAACTGACGTGCGGAGGGGACCCACTACCTTCAATTCGTAAATTGCATTGTGCAACCTCAAGTGATTAGTTAAAGAGATAATTCTTCAAATTTTCTTAATTAGTTCACATAATCTTCGCAAAACACCTGGCATAGTGTCATCCCGTCCATGCTGTATGCACCACTGCTACTGTACTAAAAAACGAACGCGGACAGGGAAAAAAAAAGGGCAATCCAGCGCTTGCCGCCGTCCTCATTGCTTAGTTTTCTATGCGCGGGCGTTTCGAACAGTTCCCTTTTCGCTGCAGAATGAACGCGCTGGTCAGGAACAAGGTTCCACTGTGCATTGGTTGCTTCTGGCACTGCGCTGCGATGCCAGTGCATGTCTCGATTGTTTTGCTTCTTTATTCACATTGTATATAGTTGTAATACTCAACTTAAGATTTCAGTTGCTCCTTGTTGAATTAATCCAGCAAATATTTAACTCTGTGTATACAGCAAAAGTGATGAGGCCTTCGTGTGTGGCAAATTGGAAAAATATGTGGGCTCAGGACGTCTTATATTTGGCATTGAAAAAAAAAAACGAGAGGATAAGTACTATCGAGCGCCAAAGTTTGAGCTAAACAAGCAAGTAATCATCTGGCGCATCGTAACAGAAATTTGGTAATGTAATTTGATTCAATCGCGCGCTTACGCCGAGGAGGAGCGTTGTTTACTAAATAGGTAACCATATCAACACCTGAATATTCTGATGTGTTGACTGTTATAATGGCGTGCACTTTTGGAGAATTTTTTTGGGGGGAAAAGTCCTTGGCGTGGAAGTCCCAAGGTAGTATTGCGATAGTGCAATCAATCAATCAATTAATCAATCAATCAATCAATCAATCGATCGATCGATCGATCGATCGATCAAATGTTAATTATATACCTAGGAACAGCTCTGGAGCCTTCATACTGGTGCAATTAAAAAGTAATACACGAGAGAAGATATGCAGAGAAAACAAATGTGGTAGAAAAGCAATGTGATATAGAGAAACAAAACAAATAGGTATACAGAGAACAAGGAAACGGGAGCAAAAGGGAGTTTGTCATACAACAGGCTTATCTACATATATACAAAACACAGGGAATGAACTCTCCAATGGGTCAATACAGGCAGAATATTTATTACATGTTTTCTTGGAGTCGAGCCATGGGACAATCTCTAACGCAACAAGGCCGCACAGAAAACGTGCGGCCTTGTTGCGGCACAAAAACTTGCGCATGATCAGGTAACTTTGGACAACGTATAATGTCACCTACCATTTTATGGAGGAACCGAAGATCTGATTTCATACGTCTTGATTTTAGAGGCTTGAGTTGATATATTTTTGAGAGGGCTAGACTATGGTTGTCAGAACGGCAAAAGCGGTGCTTGAAAATAGATGTCAATTCATATAATAATAATAATAATAATAATAATAATAATAATAATAATAATAATAATAATAATAATAATAATAATAATAATAATAATAATAATAATAATAATAATAATAATAATAATAATAATAATTTAATCTAGGCAAGAAAAATAAAAGGCACCTTGTATCTTGTATCGAGGAGTGTGTGCAACCTGTTAAAGAGCTTGGATTGGATTGGCCCGGTAGTCTCTACTCGAGCAAAGCGGTCGCCGACTGCGTTAATCCATGGGACGCGCTCGAAGGCACTGTTATCCACACGGCGGGATGAGCGTGCTGCCGCGAGGCGAGGTGCGAACTGCTAGACCGCAGGTGTCCCCCAGCTGCACAACGTGGTATACGTATCACGCGAGAAGTTGGCGCAACGGCCAAGAGGGGCTGCGCTGCCGCTGCCAAAACGATTTCTCTCCAGTGGTGATTGATGCCGGCCGAGGCCAACTGTCTCCCGACCGTCTGCGGCTGACTTTGCGCCCGACGTCACTCACCCCAAGCCAAGAACGGTATACTCGCAAAACCGCACATCAAGGGTCGCATTAAAAGAAAAGAATGTTGTTGATTGGGCAGTTCTTGAGATTTAATTAATTCTTAATAATTGCTAAATAATTATTTAACAAACACTAATTACTAATGTTTTGTTTTCATTGCGCTCATACCAATTTGGCAATAATTCACGGTACCTTGTTCCTTGGAATGTCAGCATTTCTGTATCGTGTGCGCGCGGATAGCGCCAACAAGTATACGTGACAGCTGCTCAATGACTAGGTTCTTGTTCCCCCTGCACCTGGTGCGTCATGTCGTACCTCCAGTCAGATCTGATGAAATTTCTGCCATATTGTAGCCCCGTGAAGGGCCATAGGGCTACAAGGTTCACAAAGCTATTTGTTTGTAATTGCCACTTGTCCATCGGTCGGCGACATCAGCTAAAAATACGCGCAGCATCACAGTTGGCTGGTATATTCTCTGAGGAATATACATATATATATATATATATATATGTATGTATGTATGTATGTATGTATGTATGTATGTATGTATGTATGTATGTATGTATGTATGTATGTATGTATGTATGTATGTATGTATGTATAATAACGTACGCAAGTTTCTTGCGAATATTTCATGCTAAGCGCTCATTCCCCCATTTCACCATATACTCAGTTGTGCCGCTAATTCTTCGCAGTGTCGTTGACTGCTTTCGTTGAGAGCGATTCTCGAATTATGTCCCCACCCCGATAATCCGAGGAGCGTGGCGATAGGGTGCAAGCAGAGGTACTGCCAGCCCGTCCCTCTACTCGAAATGTGAGCGACCATGCGTGAAGGCAGTGCAGCTTTTCCCGGCAGGAGTGGGAGATACAATGCCCCCAGCCTATTATACCCGCCTCCGCCTGAAAACAAAAGCGGTTTAAATCAAGGTGTCAAAGCGAACCGAAAACCGCACCCGAAACGCAATTTTGGCCGCAACTGAACCGGGACCGAACCGACATTTTTGGAACGTGCCTGAATTCGAACCCAACCTGAACCAAAAACAAAAAATAATAGCGGCTGCTGGATCGGCACGAAACGGTCCGAGCGTATAAGGCGACAATGGGTGCTCAATAGTTCGCGTGATTCTTCGAATAACTATAAAAACGAATAAAAGCAAAACGAAAATTAACTGACTCTGCTGCTGTCAGAGTAACGAGTGTGGAAGCTACGCAGACCTTACGCTGACGCAGGGATTCTCACTAATTACCTCCGTATTTAATATGTGCATGAAAATTCTCCCGTATCTGTGTAATTCATACGTAAATTTGTTTCCTCCTTATAAATCTTGTGGATGTGCCATGCGTACAAGTACTACGCAGCATATCGCCATCGAGAACAATAAAATAGACAGCGCCGAACCAGTTTGTGAACCATTATACATTTTTATTTCTCCGAACCGGAAAGAAATCGGAGCGTGTTTAATCCGAGCCGGAACCGAACCGGTATGGATGAATATCGGCCGATCTCGCAGAATAAAAACTGGGAGGAAAGTCAGCTTGGGTCCCTAGGTATGTGTTGGCTGATGTCTTGCCGAACATAAAGCATGGGGTCTTGGGTATGGACCCGAATAGACCAACTGCTGCTGCTGCTGATGTAGTAGACAACTTGGGTTACCGGGTATGTACCACAGGGTATGTGCGGCACTGGGTATGTGCTGGAACGGACAACTTACGCACTGCCTATGTGATATCTGTGTTTCCATTCTTGGTCATTTGGATGTGCCAATGTGACACAAAGAAACACATAGCTTTCTTTAGTTACTTCGTCCACTTTGGATGGAGAAAATGAGAGAGAACACCTCGCTATTTAACGAAATCCAAGTCCTGTTTGGCTAGAGTAGATGTCCGCAGGAAAGAAGGATGTTGTAGACAACTCCCGAACTGCGCGCAACCAAATTATTTACCTGTTCCTTGCGGTGCCTTTCCGCTGCCTGTTGATTATCCCCGTGCCGTTCTCTGCAAAATGGAACAGTTGGCGTAAAGGGCGAGCTAGTTTTGGCGGTGGATGGCAATGTATCGGAGAGGACGGATGTAGCCACTGCCTATCATTCCGAAGTTCCTTGCGGCCTATTCGTGGCCTTCGGTCTGCCTTCCGCGTCGATCCTTCGTTGGTCACATGTTTGAGGGTACTAGTGCCACAGCGCGTAAACACGTTGTCACGTGGGGCTGTGTAAAATCTCGTTCGCTTTCTTTGCAGCCCGGAAAAATTACAACCACAGCAGCTGTCATTAAGGAAACAAGTTATTTAGATATTTCGCAATAGGCTCTACAAGTTGTACGTTAGATTTCGCGTTTAAATCAATGTTTGAAAGGTTGGGGTGTTAAATATCGGTAATTAATTACCTAAGCTCATAGCAAGAATACTTTGAGCTGCTCCAGTAGACAGCGAAAAATAGTAAGTTGGTTGTATTGTTGTAACTCCAACGTGTTTTTTTATATATAAGGTTTGGCATGACTCAGCTGAAGCACCCCACTTTACACCGGCTAGCCGCAACGAACATGTGCAGAACTATTCAAAGAATAGTCAACAGTTCGTTAACTTCCTGTGTCTTTCGTCCTTCATGCGCGCTGCAGTTTTACTATGAATAACGAGTTTCAAGAAAGTTTCAAGCCTGCACCACAGGCGCGGGTGTTGAGGCTTCATGCAGGCTGCGTTACTGAGCCTTGCAGTCTTTATGTGTATAGCAAATGCTCACGGTGTTGGTGTAGACAAGAAAGTTAACGCGTGGAATGTCTTGCAGAATTCATGCCAGAGTATTGAAAGCTCAGGTTGAAAAAATGCAGGCGCTAAGACCGACCCTTGCGGAACGTCTGTGTCTAAAGTGAAGGTCCCTGTTGCCCTGTTGACCGGCTATCGACACGAGTGGAGAACGTACAAGGTTTGAGAAAGGCATGTACTACAGTGCAGGTCACCTGCAAAGAGAAGCCATGCAGTTTCATTCTTCGAATCATAATTTCATGTTGTATGCTATCTTAGGCTTTGGCAATATCGGTTGCAATCACGGTGCGTACATGTCTGATGTATGGGGAAACATGCACGTGAGAGTCAGCATACGCAGACCGTCTTCTGTACCCAGGGGTGGGAGAAATCCAACCTGCGCTGGATGATACTTCTTTCGTTCAAGCTACCCAGTCATGCGAGTAAATAGCACTCACACGAAGTGTCATGGATGCAGTCCGTGCCAGAGCTATGCATATATACAAACTATTTGGATTCTGGGATCTTACGTTTCAAAATCCCGATTTGGTTACGAGGCACGCCGAAGTGGGGGACTCCAGATTAATTTTGACCACCAGGGGGATCTTTAACGAGCCCCCAATGCACAGTACACGGGTGATTTTGCACTTCGCCCCCATCGAAATGTGGGGCCCTATAACGTAAAACTATTCCCATATGTTTCTTTTCCAATCTCCTGACGTCAAATTTGCGTAACCACCGACGCAAGCACCGGGCGGTCACCCACAGGGTTGTCTGTACAGACCAATCATACACTATCCTCGTTCATAAGTGGCCACTTTTGTTTGCTTGAAAAACGAATAACATTGCCTACACTGAGCGGCTTGTTGTATCTACTTGACTGACAAGAGGCGAGGAGAACGCTCAAGTGGAGAGGGATCCGCTGGGGCAGAGCTAGTGCACTGAAAATCGATAACCGGATAAAGAGGGTGGTGCCGGCGTCTGCGATTGGTCGGCTTGCCCTTACTTAGCTTGTGGTGGCTGGTCGAAAATCGCGGCGGCATGCAACGGAAGTTTAAGAATGACGCTAAAACTGACCTTCAGCAAAGATGAGTTGGCAGAATGAGGTGGTAAACGTGCCGAAAGTGCTCGAAAACGTTACACGGCCACGCAAGAAGTTTTATTATACGCAAATACACCCATGCTCTCCGGCAGGTGCGAGTAGCCAGCGTCTCAGCGATCGGCGGTAGCGATCTTTTATTTCTTTCGGAATGGGGCAGCCTGCGGCTATTCCGAAGAAAATTCAGTTTTGCTCGGCATATTAATGCAACTTTATCGCGTACACGTCACTCTGACGCGGTGAGTTCGTGCGGTTTTGTGACGTCGCGTGACAGGCAGGTGAAGTAGGTGGAGCCCGAAAACTTTTTACCAATAGTCGAGGGCTAATGGCGAAAAGGGGTCGAATCAGAAATAACTGTTTTTCTTTCTTCTGTCAAATCATGCATAATCAGTGCATCATATCAGATGGGGAGCTATCGCGGTTTTCGTGACGTCGCGTGACAGACAGGTGAAGTGGGGGTGGTCGAAAAAAGTTTTTGACCAATCGTGGAGGGCTGCATGATAGCAGAATTGGAATAGAAAAGTTCGGAATAGTTTTACGTTATAGCGCCCGTGGTCACTGCGGCCGGGATTGGATCCAGCGACCTCGTGCTTAGCAGAGCAGCACCGTTGCCGCTAAACCACCGCGGAGGGTATATGAACTATTTCATTAGCTTTAGGTCGCTAGTTCAGCACCGTTTTTGTCGTTTCACTTTCTCCGCCTAAATTTCTAACACCTCCCGTCTCCCTCGCCCCTTCTGACAGCCCATTCACCGCTGCACTGTTGTTCGCCATAATTTCACTTACGCTCGCCATCTTAAACGCCACGGCCTTGTCTTCCTGAATTGGTACAGCGGTTGCGAAGCGAGAACAGTTCTGTGTGCAGAAAGCTGCTTTAACTGAACAATCCCAGCGAGACGGAGGGCGAGGAGGGGGATGAGGGCAGGAAAGTGGAAGCAGAAAACACGAAAAATGTTTCTTTCTCATACACCAGCTGACTTGCGTGTATAAATGCCACTTTCTAAATGACTGTTAACCTCTCCGGTGCGCGCAGGCGTGCGCGCGTGACTCAGAGGACGTAATGCACGATTAAGGCACCGCATCCTGGGCGACTGACTCACTTCCAGCTGGCCGCTGCTTGGCTACAGCCATCGCGTACCCTCCGTGATTCCAAAGTGGTTCCGAAGAATGTCCGTAACTGCCCAAGAGCTTCGCACCAGCGTTGCCAGCATTCCGATGCGTCAGACTTTTCTCGGGCTGCAGCGGTTGTCTGCCACACTGCACAGTTATTTTTCCGCAAGTCAACGAGATTCCAGGGTCTGGCAGAAGAGAACATCTCAAGGGGGTCAGGGCTTGATTCTATACCAACATAAAAAAAGAACTTTGACCAGAAAAACAATACACTTCATCTTCACCGGATATGCACGTTTAGAATGAAGTAATAGCGTGCAAGCGATTTGTCTAAACACGTTTCAGCGCAGGACGTAAAGAACATGTGTAAGAAAACAATTTCAACATTTCCCTCGCGATGCACAGACCGTCATGTAGGCATGTGGTAGCGCATTCAAATTGGGAATATAGGAGTAAAATTTTAAAATTGTAACAAGGCTTCGGAATGGTGCACGTAGTCCCGGGTTCAAGAGACCCAACTCTGCTTTATCGGCCTCAGGACTAGCCCATGACAACGTATATTCCCGTCAGGGTACCATGATTTTTCGTGAGTTTGCTTGCGCACGAAGCAGGCTATCACCTATTGTTGATCCTCAGTCTACGTTCCTCAAGCTGCCTCCTATACCAACGCTTTGGTTCGGGAGTAGGGTGCTGGTAACAGCACTTTGTACGTTGTGAAGCTTGCGTACAATTTGAGACCATAAGATTTTATGCCACTTAGCGCGAAATGAAAATAAAAAGGTAAGAGGACAAGGTGAGCGCTACCTTGTCCCCTTCCCTTTTTATTTTCATATTCCGCTAAGTGGACACAAATCTTATGGTCTGGAATGTTCACTATGAACCGACTGGCACAGCAACATTCAACTACATGAAGCTTGTGTGCAATAGAACGTGGCGACATTAGGATATTTAGGCCAACGTGTCTAATTTCCTGGCCGCGACGCATTTCCGGAGTAAGCTTGGGCTGGTCTTCTTAGATGATGATGATGATGATGATGATGATGATGATGATGATGATGATGATGATGATATTTCAGCAAATCTCCCGGCTCTCAACTGATTTAATGTGGCAGCATTTGCTGCCCCAACTCTCGCAAGGCTCCAACTTTCGGCACAATCTCTGCAACATGTTGTGCAGACTCTCAGAGTTGTATTAAACGACGACATCATGACGACAACGATGACAGCTGGACGATGACGGCTACGACGCGATGACAACGACGACAGGGAGATAACATCGGCAAAGGGCGATACAGTGTCGGCGTGACGGCGTGGCCAAGATGGCAACGAGGATGGCCCGACGATGCACGGCATGTAGCAGAACGCACGATTGGAGAAAACCCCGTTTCGTGCTCTTTGCTGCATGCTGTCGCAGTGAAATGTTGCATACGAAATCTGCATCCTACTCTAATTAAATGATGCATATGTCACAGCACTACGACATACGCCGCTGTGTAACCGAGCGGACGGATAGAACAGGCCCATTTGAAGCTTCCCAACTGCTGTCGCAGTAAAGAAACATACGAACACTTTCGCAAATGTTTATCACAGCTGACGACGTTAAGCGCACTGTCCACGCTTTCCACGTTGGCGAAGGGTATCAAAAATACTTAGATTCACTCTATTAATAAAAAAAAAACCTATAGGCTAACAGCCGCAGAAAAGTGGAACAAATCATTAAAATACCAGGCGCCATCTAGGCTACGTTGAAGTACAGCTTTTCGAAGACACCCAGCCTGCAAATCCTTGGGGGCACCAAAGGCTGGAGGCACCGGCATGATGGCGAGCTAACAGGCAACGTAAGGTTCACTCGTGAAAATAGGGCTCTGCTACTCATCGTCAATCCATCATTGCGATACCTGTAGGCTAAGTCAGGACATGACGTCAGACATGTTAGTTTTGTACAGGTCGGTGAGCAGCGAGAGAGTGTTGCCGTTGAATGGCGAGGAGCCGAAGGAACTGTAGGACTCGGACCCTGCTTCATAGGACGGCCCATCATAACCAGGAATATCGAGGCGTGCGAGTTCGTTTGCCGAATTAGATTCATAGAGACTCCCAGTACTTGATAGTGGAGCTCAGCTGAGTCATCGGGCTCGAACTATAGATAATGTTCAATGGCCTACCGAGAGGACAAAAATTCACGGTTAGTAGCTAGCCTCTTAAGACAGTGAACGGCATCACGAGCATGCAGAGCACGAACGGAAACTTACGCATTCCCCTTGGTATAATGAATGCATTCTTCCGGTACTTTTGGAATAACAGAGAAACATGACAGAAAAGCAAGGTGTGGACCATGCAGCGAGCGATGGAATGGAAAGTGATAGGCATAACGTGAAGTGCGAATATGGCAGTACGGATTAGAGAGCAAGATGGGCATTTTAGAGAGAGAAAAAGAAAGGAAGGGAGGTTAACCATGACTAAGCCAGTTGGCCACTGCGAATCTGGTAGAGGAGGTAAGGGGAAGTGCAGGTAAACCGGAGGAGATACGACAGAGTTCGGGCACGCTGGAGGCGCAGAGGAGCTGGAATGTTCGGCACTGAATCATAAAAGCCGTCAGTCTTTTAATTTCAGAAGCTTCCAATGTGCTGTAATGGCTTTCTGTTTCAGCGGCGTGCGAAGCCATAGTCCAAAGATCGGCTCCCAAGAGAAGTTGTATCTGGCTTGCTAAGGATGATGACTAGGGCTTTGATATTCAAAAGAAAGGAATACATTAATCGAAGAATTATAACGCTTTTTCGCAACCACGGGCGTCGCGATCAGTGTTGCGTTCATTTGAGTCAAGTATGGCTAACGTTGATGAGCTGACACTTTAGTTGAGATTAAAAGGAAGAATGGTGTTGGGCAGGTCACGAGATGCGTAGATCAAACAACCGTTCTTCTATTAGGGTCTAAACTGAAAAATTTGGTTCCCCTGTTTCCCAACGTCTTTGTCAGCGTGTCGGTAAACATTCGTGTGGCCAACAGCAACGATGTTGTTTTTGTATAACAATATTCCGCAACAAAAACGAGCGAAACACCGCTTCCTTATACTTGCAACATCACGTGCCGCGTAATGAAGGAACTTTATTTCTTCGTTTAATTTATTTGCGAGGGCCCCGAGGTCGGCGCATACGATAAGGTCACCGCTTCATTTTTATTACAATTTCTTTTCACTGGAGCCGGCGGCATCTTTCAGCAAGGAACGCCTAGCGCACCGCTTCTCTACGAAAGCTTCTGCCATCGAGAACGATAACTCAATTCCGCCTCTAGAAGATGCGGCGTGCTCCTTCCGTGCTTTGATCGTGCATCGCATGACTGCCGTGGACGCATGCCGTGCCTCTTAGCCGGCAAAGCCACCTCTACAAAGCTTATTTTGCACATTACCCTCGACGATCAGCCACTATACCGCTTCTCTGTCCCGTATCCATGACGACGCGTCCCACTTGCGCTCGCGACAAGGCTTAGACGCGCGCAAAGTCGCAATGCAGCTGTATTGAGACATTTCGGCACATAAAATACACGACGATGGTAAGGTAAGAAAAAGCGGAAGCCTCTTTCGCCTTCCATGCCTTGGCCGTATAGGGCCTTTACGAGACGACACGTGAAACTAGGGCAAAGCGACCAACATTGCCTTCAACTGCACGTCGGCTATTTCTCATGTTTTATTGATATGACATATTTTTGTCAGAACTGTTGGCCAGCATGTAGTTGGCGCTTGTTGAGAACATGTTCTCCAACATTTGTTGGTCGTCCAATGTGACAGGGCGCGCGACAGCACACTTGTCGTGCGGCTGCATGAAGTGCTTGCCAACTTGTTGCCCGATGTGCCTATTCACACAAGGCAACAAGTAGGCCAGCAGTGTTCGGAAGCGTACGAGAAACGTACAGTCTCCCTGCATGCAACAATGGTCGTCAAAAGGTGCTATTACAAAACTGTCTCCGACGATTTGATGACAAGAAGTTGAGCAACAATATGTCGCACTGAAAAACATGTCCGGAACACGGCGGCGCTAGTCGAAGTGGAGGCTTTGTTGTAGTTTCGCTGTCGTCTCCGAGGCCTGTTATAGGCGGCTGTTTCATTTTATGTTGTGTGTGCAGCTTCAACATGTGAGTGAACAGATTTACGTGTACACTACTGACTGCACTCTTCCGGTCACAGCATGCACATTCTGTTGGGAGTGGAATGCAAAAACGCTCGTGCGTGTTTAAGATTTAGGTGCACGCAAAGAACCCTGTGTGGCTAAAATTCGCCTTAGTCCTTCCCCAACCTCCTCCAACACACGCACGAAAGCGTCTTTCATAGCCCAGGTGTTATGGGACGTCATACACTATTGGGTCAGTCAGCCCGTCAACTGATCGTCTGATAAATAAATAAATAAATAAATAAATAAATAAATAAATAAATAAATAAATAAATAAATAACGCCTTATAACAGCGGCAACAAACGTTAAGAAAGATTCGAAAATGAAGCGCCCAAATGGAGTTCAGAAATTGATACAGAAGTTTCAAGGTCATCAGAATACTGCTTTATTTTGGAAGCTGGATAAACGAGCCGTCTGGAACGGTGAAGTACATTGTGTGCTGTCAAGTACTTTTAACAGACATCTGGTCCACCTGAAGGTAGCATGTTGAAGTTCAGACCGAACTTTCCTAACAGTTCAGACCGATAGTCGTGACGGAGGCAGCCATGCGTCGTCCTTTTCTGAGTAATAAATGATGTTTAGGGCGAGAATGAAATGCTTGAGGTCTTACCTTTCATTTCTGTATTTGCATAGGCTCTGTTGAAATACGCAGATAAATAGTAAGAAGCTTATAAGCCGATGAAGGGTTTGAGAACTTGCATGCCTCATAAATAAAATATTTATGTTTCCAGTGACCATGCGGAAGAAACTTTTAATGTAGCTGGAGCGGTACTGCAGGAGCAGGAGTGGCTCACAACATTAGAAACTTAAAGCAAAGCAACAAATTATTTATTCATTTTGCATATAAGCTTATAACGCGAGTGAGACCAGACTAGGCTCGCGATTTTGTGACAATGCCTTCGGCTCGATCCTAAGCCACTTTTATCATCCACCGTTCACGGCCGGCTGATCCCGATTGATAAGGAAGGGGGAGTGTCGCTCTGACCACTGACGAAGCGTGAAAAGGAGCAGCACGCTTGCTTGCTTACGGGGGTATAAGCCATTGAGAAGGTCACGTGGATATTTTTGTTGTACCGCTCGACTAGACGCCGCTTTCTGTACGTTGTATGCGTGATTCCGATGAATGGTATGCGCTGTACGCTTCACTTTGCTGAGTGCGTGTTGCCTCTGCGTTGCGAGAGGGATGAGTCATTGCATCTTTTGCTTGCTTAGGGGGGTATGAGCCATTGCTGATGATGATAGTTTTTGTATCATTGGACCAGATGACGCGTTTTTTTCAAGGCCATCGGGGGTATGAGCCACTTAAGGCTTTCACCTTAAAAATGCCGGTATGCTCATTCGATCACTTTCGTTGATGCACTTTCACGATATTTCACGTGACTAGCATGGGATGCGTCGGCGTCTACGGGCGACAGCGTTCCAGCGTTGCTACTGTGCAAAGATCGTGCTTGGTACTGTGTAAAGATTGCTGTCGCCCGTAACAGCAGACGCCTTAAGGGCTAGTAAGGCGACATTTGGCGAAACTGGTTGTATCCCCGAAAGGGATCGATCAAGCATACCACCTCAGGCTTATGAATGAGGTCCTGTATCACACTCTATAGTGCCCCCCATGCAGTTGCAGCCTAAAGTGTTCCAACCAGAGTCATGACAAATAACTATATTGGAGGGCCCTTCACACGGCTCACTACAACATGAACTACAATGAACTGAGGTACTCATCTAATTTTTCAATCGACTCGTACTCGTTATGCCCTTCGCTTTCCCACTATATCTTTATGGATTCAATGCGGGGCTGTGTGGACGATATCTCAAGGATGTGAAAATGCAAGGCCTGCCGGCACATGACAGGATGTCCGCATTCACCCTGTCCCCCCGCGTTCACCCTGTCCCCCCGCTTCCGTGATGCTCTCACACGCTGTCAGCCGAGTCCCTATACCCGCTTTGCATGGTCACCCTTCGCGTGTGCGAGCAGCCACAATCAGCCGTTGCGAGATAACTAGAGAAAGCGTCGATGCTATCACGACTACCGGGGACTGCGAAAGTTGTCGCTGGCGAAAGCGTTCGCGCTCGCCCTGTGCTCCGCGGTCCGGCTCGGTTCGGCGACGGCTCGTGACGCGGCTGCGCCACGGGGCAGGGCGCGTGTGCGCACGAGGAGGATGTGGCGAGCGGCGGCGCATTCCGCGCGGACGCTGGAGCGAAAGAAGCGCGGGCGCGTTCGGTAACAAGGTCTCGGGGTGACTGCGCAGGACGGAAGCCGGCCAGTGGCCGCCCCCCCTGCGGTCATTTGGGCCGGACTCCCACCCCCCTCTCTGTGTCGGGGGGTGGATGAGGGTTTCTACCGCCGCTGGAATGCCGTCCCGCGCGGCCCCAGGAACGCGGATCCCGCCGAGTCACGCTCGTCGCCGCCACACAATCGCCGGAGAGGGAAGATGCGCGGGGCCCCTTGTCTTACTCGCCGCCACGCCGCGGTGATCGGCCCGGGCTCGAGCGGCTCTCCCTTTCCGCCGGCGCGCGCGCTCCTCTGTTCTCCAGCGCGCCCGCCTCGCGAAAGTGAGGAGCAGGTGGGGGGCGAGGGAGGGGGGCGTCCACGACCGCGAGCTGAACTGCCAGCCGCCCGCGGGACCCCCGAGCAAAACCAAAAGCAGCCGGCTTACAGGAATCACCGTCCCGCAGCCCAGCGTGGACGTCTCTCGGGCATCCTGCGAAAAACAGCAGCAACAAAACTGCCCGAGAGCGAACCCTCAAATATCCGCCGTCCTTTTTATGCCGCCGTTTGCTTGCTCGCTGTATATGAAAGGTGAATGAATGGCCACGACCCGATCGTTGTACGCTTAATGCCCCCGGTGGTTTTCTTTTCGTTGGCGGCGCTCCGATCGCAGTATCACTCAACATCGCTTTTGCCCGGACTCGGCATAGAGCTATTATTTTATTTTTTTTACTTTTTTTTGCTTTCCCAGGGTGTTAGCCGCTCGGAATGCCTTCTCTTCGCATTCCACCAAATATGTGTTCGAAATATTTGTTCGCAGCTGCTGGTGCTATTATGCAATGCGTGCCACGGCAGGCGCCTCCTTTCAATAAGCGTATCATGTACCCAGTATGTTGATGATAGAACAGAAAAGAGGACAGTGACTGTTCTTAAGAATGTCTGAGCAGCTGTGCATCCATTGCCATTCGATTTATCGGTATGATCGCAGCAGGCCCACAGGCTCCAGGGTATACCGTCATTACAACGCATCTAGCTGTCTCTTATAGTACCTGCCAATAACCTCCGCATAGGATACACCTCCTGAGCTAAGTTATGAGCGACAAATAGCAGGAACGCAGACGGAGAGGAGATTCAATTATCGTTCTCTCTGTTATAAAGCTTTAGCAAATAGTAATCCTGAAGGCTGACGTGTTACTTATTGCACTCTGTTACTGGCTGTTGGATGTATAAGCAGAGAAAAAGGTACGAAACGACTAGCAGCCGCCCACTTCAGAACTATCCCGGTGATATTTTTGCTCGCTATTTTGTTTACCGAGACAAAGAGTGCCTTACTTAACCAACTCTTTTGCGCCGTTCCGGAGGATTTACCGTTGCGTTCGAATCCCGGATGTACCAGCCAGACTGTTTCGAGTGAGCTAATGAGACCGACGGGGTTGTTAAAGCGAACAGGGTGGCGAGAAAAATTACCAGAAATTGAAGCATGACATTCGAATATTTAGTCCATCAATCCTACCACCGAGTCAACTCATCAAGCGACAACCGTACACAGCAGGTCATTCGTTATTTTGAGGCCATGGGGAAAAAAAACATACTGACAACAATATACCAATATATGAACAAAATAGCAGAGGATGCACTTGCCCGTATTGTCAGTTATAGAGTCTATGAATTGAGCTAACCGGCACCCGAGAACTAGTTTGGGTTGCGTATTCACTTCTTGGTGTCCATGACATTGTATCATAATACGTCTACATGTATTATTCCATAGTGGTCTTACACTCTTCAGCAAAATTGCACCCTTTGGGTCGTATCTTGCCACACAACAATAAGCGTCATCCGTCTTGTCCTTATTTCCTTTCTTTAACGCTGCGAGCCCGGTATACATCCAACTGACGAACGGCACGCGCGTTATCCGCATGACAGAGCATTCTCGACAGGAAAGTAGCGAGCGCAGCGTTTTCAAGAAAGGAGAGGCAAGCAAGACAGGTGATGATAATCGTTCTGTGGCAAGATAAGACCCAAAGGGGGGGGGGGGGGGTGTACAAAAAAATAAATTATGGGGCTTTACGTGCCAAAACGACTTTCTGATTACGAGGCACGCCGTCGTGGAGGACTCCGGAAATTTCGACCACCTGGGGTTCTTTAACGTGCACCTAAATCTAAGTACACGGGTGTTTACGCATTTCGCCCCCATCGAAATGCGGCCTCGTGCTCAGCAGCCTAACACGGGGGGGGCTACATTTGTTTACCAGTGCAAAGATTAGATTCATCAGTTCGACGGCTTTCTTTAGAATTCTTTGTTGCCGGATGATTCCTCTTTTCTTTCAGGTCTGTTATCGGACGTATTGTTGATATGCTTTAGATGGTTTGAGGAAGCTGCTTCTGAAGAAAACACCGATTAATGAAATCACCTCCTACGAGCCGATGTTCTTCCCCTGTTATTTAAATTGTAATTTTGGCCCAAATTTTGTTACATCTTCTTCATTAGTACGAAAGGCCCTGTGTCGTTGAATATTCGTTATTGTGAGTGTAAATAATAATTTAAATAATATAATAACTTGATATAGGCCGCGGTCTTGTAGCGAATGCTTTTCCGATGTTATTCCTTTTCCCGTTTTTTTAGCGTCATCAGTGGTCAAATCGACGCTCCGCCAGCTTTATAATAGGGTCAAAGCGCCGTGAACGGTGGATGATAAGAGTGGCTAGAATCGAGCGGTAGGCATCGCTACGAAATTTCGGCCATAGTCAGAACACACTACCGGCGGACCAATTGGAGTAAGTCATGGAGCCAACCTTTAGCGACCCAGCAATCCCAGCCGCTTGGCCCGCATTCAACAAGAAACTATAGTAATGCTTTCTGTGAGTGAGCCCGTTAGTAAGAACACCATAGCCGACTTTTTAGACATTCCTTCACTCGGCTTATGAGACAGCCGACAAAGAATCAACGAGTCCACCGTGCAAGCCAGCTCATCACCAACTTAATCGGTTACAGAAGTGCTCGGCATCGCGTCACCCCACGTCCACCAGAGAGCAGACGAAGCCAAGTGAATCAGCCAGCGAGGCAGTCGACAAGTCGGCAGAGCATTCAATCACCCAGTCACTCGTAATCCGGCTGTCGGTGCGCGCACGAACCGGCCGATCGGCCCCAGCGTGTACCTATTTGCGCAGCGGGTTAGTGGCCCCCGCCGCGCTGCTGCTTTCGGCCGGAGAGCATGCGGCGCAAGAGGCGGCTCGCCGGGGGCAGACAGCGGCGGACCAAACAAGCGAGCGGGGGTCAATGGCGGTGCGCCACCCCCGTCGTTCACGAAGTGCCGGACCCGCCAAAAAGGGCCGCTCTTGATGAGGTAATGAGCGCCCCTCCCCGGGCTTCACCTGGGCTGCAGCATCGAGAGTCTCGCCTCCGCCGGTGGCCGCGGCGGCCTGTTTTCCCAGGCCCTCCTCCCTCTGTCCACACCGCGGTCACTCGCCGCCGCCGAGGCTCCCCTCCCTTCGAGCGGAGGGCTCGGCCACGCGGCGCAGTCGCGCTCGGCACTCGCCGTTACGCGCGACGACGACTGGGCCTTCCGCACGGAGTAAGTCACCCGACTCGCCGCAGGTGGCCCGTCCTGGCCGCACTTGAATACGAACGCGCCGACGCTACCGCAGGGGCAGGTACCCAATCCACGCCTTGAGCTGCAGTGACCACCCGTCGAAGCAAAACAACGTACGGAAAGGACAAAAAAAAAAAAAAAAGAGGACGAAAAAAAAAATGAATAGTCGATGCGTGCTAAACGTGCAGTGTCTGGTGCTGGGAGTCATTTCTAACGCTTGCGTCTAACTTGGAGAAATGGAAAATTTAGTCAAAGTTTGCCACGTGTAACGATATGGGTCTCAGCTATCCGACACACCGACAAACCCGCAATGTTCAGCTATATACGCAGTTCAGTCACTGCTGTCTACAACAAATCCTACGAGGAGGGACCCCCGCCTATACCAGAAAGCCATCTGCGAGTATCTGTTACATTCCTGAAGAGGAAAATTATCGACCAAATTTAAGCAATCCGTACTATCGGAAAATAAAACTTGCTGCTGGGCTAGTTGGCCCGAAAGTACGATCAATATGTTTTGATTCAAGTTTCACTACAAAGCGAAAGCTCGCCGACTATTTACGGCAGGAAATACCCACTGTGACGAATACCAAAAAAAAAGTGTTATATTGTGCATAACGAAAAGGAATTTAATTGTGTTGTGATATCCTTGCAAGTCGCGCTAGTTCGCGTTAATAAATATCTTGTTCTACCGCCATATACGACCAAACCCGCCTACACAAGCAGTTTCCCGCCTCCAATGCTACCGCCACTGAACTGACACAACAAACTGATATATAGCGAAATCAATTTTCTTGTCTGTATCTAAACCCCTGCTGTGGGGCCCCTTAAAAATGTCCACCATGTGGCTACACGAACGCTCTTACTGATAGTTACAATATTTATCTGCCGGTATAGAGCCCATAGTCACTGTTGGCCCCGTAGCTTACGTGTCCTTTGGAAATACCATTATAAGCGTAGCATATGCCGATCTCCTGCCGGTGATGAAGAAGGCTTGATAAACATTCGCGATGCAATCAGGCAAATTTAATGGCTACATCCAAAAACCCCCATGCTTCGTTGGAGAAATGTCATTGAAGGCGTCGTGACAGACGCCGACGCTGCAGACCACGGCTCAAGACTCATGTTACTAAAGTGTAACAGTAAGGCCACGCTACAGCTTGCAGCTAAAGCTGCTTTAAAAGTTTAAAACCAAGTTACTTCGCAAGAAAAGGGCAGTGTGCTTTTTCCTTCAAACCGATTTGGTGCCTGCGTGAGTTTTGTATCAAATGTGCTCTTGTGCAGCGATCAACACGAAATAAACTTCGAGCTGAGCGCGGTAGCACACATAAACGTTATGTTACAACTCAAGATCGCTTAGAACCGGTGACCTTACTTTCTCACTACGACGTCCTCTGGAGCAACGAAATACCTTGCTCCGACAAGGCAATCGGTGAACACAGTCGCCGAGAGGAAGGCTTTCAGTCCGTTGAAAGCAGCCGAGAGCCTCAAAGCCCGTTGCCCCCGCCTAAATCGATTGATGCCGTGTCTGCGACGTATATATCTCCTCCAGCCAGAAAAAGAAGCGCCGGGCGCTCCGGTGTGTCACTCACAGCTGGAGTGACTCGCATCCCTGACCTCTGCGGTCAAGTGCGGGCACGGCACAATCCTATCAAGCCGCTCGGCACAAGCCCTCCACCGGAGCGTGGGGCATGCAAAAGCGGGGGCGCCCTGCATTTACGCTCGGCCTCCGACGCTTGTAAATGCAGGTCCGGCGAATGCTATTACGGCTCACTGGGGAGGCATCCGTAATGATACGGTCAACACCGGAGTCGGCTTCCTGGGCGGGCGTGGATTCCTCGACCGAGTGGAGACCGCAGACAAAAGGACAAGCAGCTCTCGCCGAGCGTCCCCCCATTCCTCCTGCCAGCTCCAGAAATGAACACGTCCGCCGAGCACACCACACGCGTCGTCACTCGGCCTGCAGCGCCTTTGTTACATTCGCTGATGAAGTGGTTCGTTGCGGCCGCGTTGAGGAGTGGCGAGAAGAGAGAGAGAGCCATAGCGTGTTTCGTTCGCAAGGCGGAGAGGCGAGAATAAAAACACGCCTTCCACTCCGGCCATTTTCGGGACGCGTACAGGAAACGCCGTGCAATGTGAAGGAGCGCGCCGTAGCGCACTTCTGCGAATTCGCCTTCACCGTTATCGCGCCTCGCAAGGGCGCCGGCCACGCACGCGCGAGTCCGCGCGGACACTGTTCACGGGGACAATCAATTTCGTCCTCTCACTCCCTCCTCTACGACGGGCACTTCTTCGCCAGTTCGAGCTTTCATGCAGTAATTATGACGCAGTCTCGGTCACGTGGTCACGTGACGATGAATGGAAGTCCGACCAGCGAGTCGAAAAGACAAACGCACGAGGACGACACGCAGGTTTACTTATCATCCGGCCGCTCCTTCGGCGAACGCGGCGTCCAGACGCCGTCGTCGCCTCCGCCGCGCGGCGGTTTTGTTTCTGCCGATCAACTCGTGAGCCACGTCGCAGCCCCCACCTCCCCAACCGCCCCCCTTGTGGGCCGCGCAGACGACTCTATCGCTTTTGCTCGCCTCCCACTTCATCACTGTCCGTCTGCGCGCCATTAGCTTGCGCAGCTTTTTGTGTGTCTGCTGCAGCATGATCTCCGGAAGGCATTGCTCCTTTTTCACTCTCTTTCCTTCCAGCTAATGAGAGTCGCTTCAAAATGGAGGGAGTATTACTTGTCTCATCCGTCGCCGCTCTTTCAACACAGTAGCGTTGAATGGCGAGGGCCAAATAGCCCTTGCTTCACACGCATCCCACTCGCTACCAAGACAAAAACAAGATTATCTCGACCTTGCGCAGTGCCTCTTTACATACGCTCCTGATAAGGCTCCTGTTCTGGTGGAGCTGGCGTTTCCTTCTCGTTCTGAGCTAAGACAAGAAAAACAGTATTCCATAAAGGTTCTATTACAGAATCTCTGTTCTTTTGCTTACCCGTCGTATTTGTCTTGACGCGTTCACTTTCGTGAGGAGGCTCAAATTATTGCACATTTCCTCAGCAATCCGCCGCCGCGTCCACCGCGGCTGCAAGAGAGTTTCGACGCACGATTGCGATGTTGCTATTTACGGTAATACATGTTGGCATCGGCAAGGCGAGCGCGCCGGATGTTGCCTTTGTCGCACGTTATCTAGTCGGCTCGGTATTTATTCATAGAGCATTTCGGCGACCAATGTTGAAATCGAAACGCGCATGAACAAAACTTTGTTCCCTACTATTCTGTGCTGAGAAATTCCCATGCTTCAATAAGACAAAAATTAAATTCAGAAGTTTTACCTGCCAAAACCACGATCTGATTATGACGCTCGCCGTAGTGGGGGACTCCGGGTTAATTTCGACCACCTGGGGTTCTTTCGCATGCACCCAATGCATGGTACACGGGCGTTTTTGCATTTCGCCCCAACAAAGTGCGTCAATAAGTTCGTCGCTGGAAGAGAGGAACGCATATATATATATATATATATATATATATATATATATATATATATATATATATATATATATATATATATATATATATATATATATATATATATATATATATATATATATATATATATATATATTGGCATCCATGTGAAGCGAAGCTTTCGTGAAGCGCTTAATTAAATGCTATAAAACTACATTTCTGCGTTGCGCTTTAGAGCATACCGATGACGTGCCTATCCTGCAAGACGCAGATACCAGGCGACCCGCGCGACCAATGCGAATGCGGATTATATTGTCTCCGGGATCGGTCAACTTTGCCATGACACTGTCTGCAAGGTCAGTCCACTTTCCACGGAAGTCCACGGAAAATCTGTACATGATTGTCCGAAATAAACAAACTTCAAACTTCACTATGGCAATGTCTCCAGGGTCGACCAACTTTAATATCGCAGAATCTCCAGAATTGGCCCCCTTTGCTCGGCGACAAACTGACCTTGGAAAAAGAGGCACGCCAAAACCCGGGAAAGAGAGCATAGAAAGTTTCACTTTAGTAATGTAATAATGCGCTTGGAGGCGTATATTTTGCTCCGCAAGGATTTTTAAGGTGCCATTTGTTGTTTCACTACATAATTCCGCAGAGCACAGTGCCAGCTACTGACGAATTTATAGTGGTATAGTACAGATGGGGGCTATATATTAGCGGATGATAGTTATAGTAGAACGGATAACCTGGCTAGGTTGTAATGAATCATTATGAGAACTGTAGCAAAAGACAAGTCGAGAACAAGTAAGGAGGAAGGACCGCTGTTAACTCACACCTGCACCCAGCTACACGCAAGCCAGCTGTAACATTTAAATGCGCACGCGCACATGAATAACTGAAAGACACAAACGGAGGCGCACACTTGAGCCGACTCGTTATACGAGTGTTTTTTTGTGTGCATGTGAGCTATTCGGCAAGACACCAGTAGCACCCAGCGCAGTTGCCACTGCATGCATAAAAATCCGGTCGGGTTCGCTTTAAAGAAACGACAAAAAAAGCTATAGCATTGTGGTCTTAACGTAGTACCTAATCACGAGCTCTTGATCTTGTTGCAACATGCGCTACACATTTGGGAGTCAAAATAATAAACCGACGACACAGACAAAGTGAGAGTTCCCAAACCCTTTTATTCGAGCCGTCGTCGTATTTTCTTTCTCTTATAGAGTAATTCCTTGTGAACGTGACTAAGGCTTTCTCAAGATTTCGGTCTTGCGCTTTCAGTGAGAACGATCAACTAGCGGGTCCACTTTCATTTCCTTTGATAATCGTCATCCCTGACTGCCTAGGTTCAGCGGTAAATTAACAGTCACCTTAGACATCCGCTTATTTTTGGGGATCAGGACGAAAGAAGGGCGAAAGACGAATTGTTAAACGCAGGAAAAGCAGGCGCTTGTTGCGGCTTGGCATGCATGCGCCGGTGACAGTAAAAGACACACTTCTTCCTATGCGATACTTACAGACATATAATACAGGTAGCTTTTACACGTAAGCGTACATGGGCCGTCCGTGAAATCGACGAGATTGTGTCTGAAGCCGTGACGGAAGGGAGCGCCGGAGGAGGAAGCCGCCTGGAGGTGGAGAAGTGAATGAATGCGTTCGCGCCCTTTCTGTTTGTGCTTCGACGCCCCGGTGCTGTGTAGCATGTGTAGCCTTTGCATGTGTAGCACTTGCACATTCCCTGTGGCACACAAAGCGTCGCACAGTCGAGATCAATGTAGCGTCCGCAACCGCGTTCGCGCCCTTTCCGTTTGTGCTTCGACGCCGTGGTGCTCGCTGTGCATATTGTTGGCGTCTCTTCTTTGCATGTATAGCACTTGCGAGTTCCCTGTGCAACACCGGGCGCCGCATTGTCGAGATCAATGTAGCGTCCGCGACCACGTTCGGGCCCTTTCCGTTTGTGCGTCGACGCCGTGGTGCTCGCTGTGCATGTTCGCGACATCCATACGCTTGTGCGTAAGCCGCGTTCACGAAGTGAGACGTCACTGTAACTTTTTTATTAGCTTTTACTTCGTAGAAGTGAAACGAAATACAAAGTAATTGTAAAGTAAAACCAAAGAATCAGAATGGTATAGTGGTATACACTAACAAAACAGCCGCTTGCGCAACAACCCTTACGACGACAGCAGTTGTTAGAAGCCGTAAAGCGTGAGCATTGAGGTTATTAAGAGGTTGACTCTGCATAGTTTTGTCACTTTCGCATAGCGGCATGTTAGGTCGATTTTTGTGCGTGACGTTGAGGCGTACTATTCTCCAACGACTCCTCATTGGAGGTTCGCGTCTGTATTGAATTCTATCATTTCACATGCCAGAACCACGATTCGATTATTAGGCACGTCGTAGTGGGGACTCCGGATTAATTCTGACCACCTGGGGATATTTAACGTGCCCCCAACGCACGAACACTGGCGTTTTTCCACTTTTCCCCCATCGAAATTCGGCCGCCGCAACCAGGATCTGATCGCGCGACCTCGTGCTTAGTAGCGCAACACCATAGCCGCTAAGCCACCGCGGCGGATGGCAGTTCGCGTCCATATATGTATTTAAAAAAATAGCAAGTTTGAGTTTCTACAAAAAAGGCGTAGGCTATACCACTCCCTATACACGACAACATTATCAGATATTTTTATGAGACACAAAAAAGGGAGAGCGCTACTGACTTTGGGTGCACGTTAGGAACCACAGGCGCTCTAAATTATTCCGGAGCACTCCGCATACTGCGAAACCTTAATAGAGTAGGATAGAATAATTAATAGAGTGGAAGCTTGGAGCAGAATTTTGGGGCAGTTGGTGACGCATGTTTGACTACGGCGAAGCGCAACGGACGGGGCCAAAGGAAAGCGAGACAGATGTGCTTGTCCAGCCTTCCTTTGGTCCCGTCTATTTCGCTTCACCTTATCCTTAATGTTATAATGCCGTATAAGATGCCATTGAGAAACCTTAATTTTGGCCGCTTTATTTCTATGTATGTGGCGTAACTCTGACGCCCTGTTTATTAAATTGTGTACGAAGGGCGCATTCTTTCAGGGCATGCCTTATAAGTGCGTAATGGTGTAGAGGTGTTTTATTTGGCAACATAGCAACGCTGGCACTGACAGCGTTATAGCATTATTTCTGCAAACATGTCTTTGGATGATGGCAAATTAATAAATACATGCCCTTCACCACCCCACAAAAGCGTGCAGAATAGATTTCGGAAATGTGCGTAGATGACCACGTATTTATGCCAAGCACACAGGAGCGGCCGTCGGTACCGCCCAAATAAAGCTATAAATTTTTATTGGGTAAAAGTTACGTCTATAGCGTGGTGAAGTGTAATCTGTGCCGCTTGTCATCTACCTGCATGTGCGTTGTCATCTCCTGTACAGTGTGCTCTGTTAACGTTGTTAGCGTATTAATTGGTGATGCTGATGACAATAACCATGCCTTTATTGTAGCGCGTTAATTTTTATGTAGATTTGGTCGGAATGCGCGCCTTTTCTGTTGACATCGTTTCTCTTTCAAATGAATATTAGATATTCATTTGCAATTTGGGGGCAAAGAGAGAGACTTCATTTAGAGGAAAGGCAGGTAACTCAGCTTGTTGTGAGGCATATTATAGTTTGCAAATGTACTTATCTTCTCCATAACTTCCTGCCTCATTGGCGTAACTGTTTTATTTACAGCCGCGGTGACTCAGTGGTTATCGTTTTGCTGCTGAACACGAGGTCGAGGGTTCGGTGTCCGGCCACGGCGGCCGCATTCCAACGTGGGCGAAAGGCCAAGAGAGAGAGAAAGATAAACGCGATCTCAAAGGCAGGGAGGTTAACCGGATAAGACTCTGGTTTGCTACCCTGCACTGGGGGAAGGGGAAGGGAGAATGAAAGACGGAATGAAGAGAGGAGAGAAAAAAGCAAAGAAACAAAAAAGTTATAGGGAAGGTCGTGAACGTTCCAAGAGAACTACACTCTTTGGCGAAAGTCCGAAGAGTTAGTGTGCCGTGCTTTGTGTGCACGTTAAAGAACCGCAGGCGGCAAAACTAATCCTGAGATCCCCACTATACGGCGTACTTCATAGCCTACAGCGCCATCTTCGGGACGTTAAACTATACAATTTAGGTTTATTTTACGTTATTGGTGCACCTACACCTATATCGATGTAATACAGTCAAGGGTGCTATGTTGCGATTTCCGCACTCGCCAGGTGTGTTTCTCCATGTAGAACACCCTTTACGAGGGGCATCATGGTGTGAGTTGTAGACACAAAACACTCTTGCGTCTGTAGTGCATAATTTGTTTTGAAGTGTGCAAGACTAAACTAAAGAAAACGTAGGCTGTCATTTTTAACATCCTCATTTACGCACGCGTGGCTGCGACAACTTCAGCAGCTTCTCTGCGCTGGAAAGTGTTTTAAGCGTGAACGCTTTGCTCGGCGCGTCTTAAGTGCTCGATGCTCGAAAGTAGGACGCCTGTTCCGAGATCCCGTATAGACGCCCGACGCGCAGTTGCCAAAACACTGGCGGAAGCGATTCGGAAAGTTTGTGTTTAGCCGCCGGAAAAGCAATTAACGTGACAAGCTAATTAATGAGAGGTCGTTATTTGCTGCCTTTCCCGAGACTAAGCACGCTGCTCCCGTTTTCTCAAAATAAATAAGCTGCAGCGGGCGAAGCCCCCCCGTGCTTTCTTTTTTTTCGACTTATTAATGACTCTATTGTGGTGGGCGTGTGTTGCTCGCTTCGTCGCTGTTGTTGCTGCAGGCTGCCCTGCGGTCAACGAGCGCAACGCGCCGTTCGCGCTTCTCGGGCGCCGTGCACTGCAGTGCGCGCGGGGGCGGCGCCATTTCGCGCGTGTGACGAGAGCGCGGCGCGTGTGTTCCGTATCATCCCGTCACGCACGCTGTTGTTTCCTGCGCTTCGCGGCACACGCCCCGACCGCAACAGTGTTTAAAAAGGGTGCGACTGTACTTCCGGATCCGCTCTCTTAACTCAACTATGGTCTGCAAGATTGGCCGGTGCGCGCTGTCATTGCGCGCCCGTGTTCAGTGCATCTTAATCTGCATCATTTTGTGGATTCCCCTGGCGCTTGTGGTTCCTGCACTGGGTTCTCGCGGCAATCATAAGGTGCATATGTACCTCGTAATCATCAGGAGCAGCAGCAGAAGCCTATCCTTATGTCCACTGCAGGACGAAGGATTCTCCCTACGATCTCCGATTACCCCGGTCTTGCGTTAGCTGATTCCATCTTGCGCCTGCAGATTTCCTAATTTCATCACCCCACCTAGTTTTCTGCCGTCCTCGACTGCGACTCCCTTCCCTTGTCACCCATTCTATAACTCGAATGGTCCATCGGTTATCTACCCTACGCATTACATGGCCTGCCCAGCTCCTTTATTTTTCTCTTAATGCTTATGTTAATGTTAATGTTAATGTTAATGTTAATGTTAATAACATTTCCGTCTCTTCTGAGTCTGCCGATCCGGACAGGCCTCTAGCTGAGCCAAGCAGAGGTTGTCGGTGGCGGCTATTTAACTCAATCGCAATAGTGGTTCGTGCTATGCGAATTGTTTATGCGTTGGGTTATTACCTGAAAATTCCGTTTAACCGGGCTCGTCTTGAGTGTACCGTATACTATATAGGTTTTTTTTTAAAATTCTATATTTCAGAGGGTGTTTAGAGACTGAAGCAACCACTTTGGCCACGCCGTTGCTGACCCGAAATGTTGTAACTTCTTAAGCGCGAAATACTTGTAGAACCATCAGTCACGTTTGAGAGAAACATTTCCCTGCGTCTGCAAGCGAGATTCATCACTGGTCTGGAAGTAATAAAGCCCACCAAAAGCGCAGGAAATTTTGCGGCTCTGGCAATGTATACTGGGAATTGAATCCTGAAGCCTTCGAGTCTGGGACCATCTCTACCGAAAGGGCCAAGAGCCCACCTGTAGAAACATGCAGTCGAAGGAGTTCCTTTGGCTTGTAATGTGGCCGGGTGCATGTCACAAGTTCCGGCTACGATGGACTATATATCAGCAAATCCAGTAGAAGTGCGAAAGACGGTGACCACAGTGACTGCTTTATAGGCAAAGAAATCTGACCTGCGAGACGAAGGATTCCGCCGGAACTAGAATTGATGTTGATTGATACAATAAAAGCAGTCGCTGGCAGCTATAGGACGGAAAGTGAATGTTGATGCCATTTTTACCGACTGATTTCACACGTCGGCAAGCGTCATTTCGATCGAAATCGAGGGTGAGACCCGTATCTTGGTGATCTTATAAGGTTCATTTTCTGCCAACTTCTACCACCGCGTTTCGGTACAGAGAGTCATTTTGTTGAAATGTTAAGTATTCTTTGTAAATATTGCTCTTTTGTTTTCTTCCCAAATAAATATTTTTTATAGTGTCTATCCCTGTCGAATTATAGCTTCAGCGTTTTTGTGTACTCGTTGTGGCAGTACCACAGCCAGCTTTGTACTAAATGTTGAACTTTTCAGAATGGAGTTACATGCAGTTAATAAGGATGGGGCCGAGAGCTCACTCTTTGATGGTATATCTATATAGAATACTTCAAAATCACTCGATCCTGTGGCTTTGGAAAGGAGGGGAGTGGGACAGGGGGGGGGGGGGGGAACCAGAGGTGTGTGGCCGCAAAACGTGTTAAGGTGCAGCCGTTCCTTCTGTTTCTGGCCCGGTTACGCAGCGGATCTCGGATGTAGCTGTTGCCTCCTGACTTGACGAGAGACCGGTGCACGGCGTCGACTTCCGCCGTCAACGCTTGCAAGGCTTCGCGCCACCAATCGATTATGGGACTAACCATGCAAAACCATTTCTGTGACTGTAAGCCCGATGTAACACTTGTTGGCAGAGTGATAGTATCGTGAGGACCTGCGGGACCCAAGCTGTTGCGCACTTCAAATAAGCTCGGTTTCTGTGACAAGGCGTCACCTTTTTATTGTTCTTCTTTGATTAATTCAAGGCAAATCCTTTAAAAAATTGCATTGGCTAGAGGCAGAGGAAATGCTTGACTTGGCCGTGGATGACTTATCACACAGTCGGCGAATCAGAATGTCCAAAGGTCATGAAGTTATATTTCACTGGCTGCCTGGACATACCGGCATTGCTGGTAATGACCTCGCCGACGAAGCCACCCAGACTGCCCATCTGGAAGCCCGACCAGTTCCAATCCCCTTATTCAGAACCGACGCTGCAAAAAAGCTTCATATCGTGGCTAAAGCTATGACACACAAATACTGGTCTTCTCCCAACCTCCCGAAGTGTCATCTTCATAGGCTTGATCTATCCTTAAAGCTATAAGTGCCATCTAAAGTTTCCCGCTCTGAGGTGACAGTATTCTGCCGCCTCTGGCTCGGGGTGGCATTTACGAAGGCTTACTCGTTCCGCGTGGGAATGGGGTATACGCCCATGTGCGACTCTTGTGGAACCATAGAAACGATCGAACACATCCTATGTCTCTATCCCTAGTACGACGTCGAGCGTGAAGCTCTCCGGACAGCATTGAACTAGCGAGACTCTAGACCATTTTCGGGAATGAAGATCCTTGGACCATGGCGGTACGCTTCGATGGCACAGAAAGCCATGAAAGCGTTGTTTAAATACCTCAAGTCGACAGGTCTTGGCAACTGTGTGTAGGCTCGGTGCGAACCTTCATATGTGTGTGAAACTGCTCTCTCTATCTCCTCTCTCTCTCTCTCTCTCTCTCTCTCTCTCTCTCTCTCTCTCTTCGTCCCGATACCCCTTCCCCCAATGCATATCTAGTTGAGGCGATATTCTTACGGTAAATCACTGCATACCCCTGTTCGACAGCTCCTTTTTCCGGGCGTCTGCTACAGCGCCGACAAGCGCTATCGCGCTCACCCGTTCAACACTTTGCCGTCAAAAGAATTGCAGTGGAAGTGTTACGGATTCTTCTTACATTTCTGCGAGACACAGGACTGATGGACATATGGTGATATATTTGGCGCAGGAAGAGGCACTCAATCGGAGCAATTGCCGGGTAGGTCTGCCAGGCAAACCCCGCCTGTACATCACCACCACTACCATACTACAAAGCTTTATTCCGATACACAGAGCACAGAAACAAGTGTTCTGCCAAGAAGACACTTCGCCTTTCGAGGTGCCTCGCCTCCCCGTCTTGCGGCCATGGACGCGGAGCATGCCAGAGGCCCGCCTGGCCAGAAGTCATCACGGCCGTCAACCGCAAGGAAGCGAGTTGGCTCCCCCAGTGACACCGAAGACACCGAGCTGTACTCTATGTCGGAAGACGACTCATCCAACGATGGCTTCATACCCGTCCGGAGTAAGAGGGCGAGGAGAAAGATCGTCAACACAGCGCCGTCAACTCCTGCGAGCACAACGACTATGAAGTCAAGGCCTGCGCGCTGGCCACACGTCATCATCTTTATGCCGGAAGAACCGTCAAGCAACCTACGATTGCTGAACAGGCAAGCCCTATCCATTTTTCTGGAATGTGCGGAGCCGGATCAAATTAAAGACATAAGAATAAACCCAACCAAGCATATACTCGCCATAGACGTCTACAACGCGAGTGCGCTTGGAAAACTTCAAGAAATCACGGATCTAGGTGGAACCAAAATGCGCCCCTTTATCCCGATCGACGACACATCCATAGCAGGTGTAATTTACGACATTGACATTGCCATTCCCAATGATGACTTACCTAGCCTCATCAAGCCGGCAAACGAGGGCACGATCATTACGCAAGTGCGCCGCCTTGGGAATACGCGCTGCGTAAAAGTAATTTTCAAGGGGGTTGTATACCATCCCACGTTAAAGTCAGACATTTCCGACATCCGGTTCGACCATTCATCCAGAAGCCGCTTCAATGCCATCAGTGTTTCAGGCTAGGACACTTCAAGGGCGTCTGTCCCAACTCGCTACTGTGTCCCCATTGAGGTGAACCTCATGCAGAAGAGACCTGCGGTGTCACGGTTCTGAAGTGCGCGAACTGTAGTGGCCCTCACGCGGCCTCGTCGAAAGACTGTCCCCGCATCAAGAGGGAGCGTGCGGTTCTGAAGCAAATGGCCAGAGACAATTCGGTCCACAGGGAGGCAGCCGAAGTAATCCGGCGTCGACGTCGGCACCATCGTACGTCTTCAAAGAAGGCGCATGCACGAAGTGACAGTACCCACTCCACTGCGGTACCAGTTACTCGCGCCGCGAAAAGGCCCACCACTTCCACGAAGGAAGCAGATAAGACTCTTTCTTTAGAGGAATGGCCTACGCTACCGAGCCGCTCCATTGCTAAGGAACCTCAGAAGGTCGGGGCCCCACCGGAGCCTTCTGCGGCCACGTTCCCTCATGGAGGCCATCCGAGCTATTTTAGTGGACATGGGGACACCGTCTGCTCGAAGCGCACTTAAAGTGCTGGACGCCTTAAGCCCAGTGCTTGAATCCCTCAACTAGAAAGATGGCTACCCATACCCCATCCTTCCGAAAAGAAGAAAAGGCAGCGTCCGTCATCGAGTGGAACGCCGGAGGGCTAAAATCACGAATTTCAGATTTTCATCAGTTTGTGTACACCAATGTGTTTCCACTCATCGTCATTTGTGAGCCCAACTTGTCGAAACCAATCAGACTGTCAGGGTACGAATTTACCATGTCATCAACAAATGGTGTATGCAGCAAAATCATCGTTTTTGTTCGTCGTGAACTCACCTATGTTTTGCAACCAATTGCACCCCACGACGACAATCAATATATATGCATCACAATTAAAAAGAGCAAACTCTTGTTTACTCTCATAGGCGTGTATATATCCCCTTCCAGCAATTTCGATACTAAAAGATTAGCGGATATCTTGAGTGTTTGTCCCGCCCCATGGGTCATCATAGGAGATTTCAATGCACACCATCCAGCATGGGGAAGTACAAGGACAAATGCAAGAGGACGAAGATTAGCAAGCATCACCTACAACTATGGCCTTACTCTCCTGAACGATGGTAGCCCCACCTTTCTTCGAGGCGTGACATACGGCAGCTACCTCGACGTTGCTTTTGTCTCCAACTATCTCGCCAGATCTGTGAAGTGGTTTCCAGATATTCAGACATATGGGAGTGATCACATTCTCACCTATCTGAACATCAAAGACTTGTCGTCTAGATCTGGCCCACGGAATACCATTCGGACGATTCAATGGGCTAACTTCAAATCTGATGTGGAAGACGCCTGCCGTGAGGGCCTACCCTATGCGATAGAGCAAACAATTAAAAATACGATGCAAAACACCACTCGCATGATGACGATCTCTTCCACGCGAAATGACTTCGACAAAGAATTAGAGCGACTTCGAGCACTTCGTCGCCGGACGGAACGTCGATATCGGCATACAAAATCAATCCATGACCTTAGGGCAGCCAGGAGGATGCAAAAGAAGATTCAGCGTCGTATGGATAGATTAGCGTCGGAACGTTGGGCAACGTTTTGCCAGACACTCGACCCAGCGCAAGCCACTGTCTCACATTTGGAAAACGGTGCAAGGTCTGCGTTGCCTTTTGGAACGGCGTTTTCCATTCAAAGCGCTCGCGCTTTTCCAAGGGCGGTAAGACATCGATGTCGCAGAAGACTTTTGTGCGTGGATCGCAGACCAAGCGACTCGTCCAGATTCTCCAGCCCGAGCTGACGTCCCCCATTCCCGTGATTGCCGCATGGACCTTCGTTTTACAATGGAGGAGCTCGAGGCGGCACTAGCTCTCTGCAGGCGCTCATCATCTCCGGGTCCAGATGGTATATCATACCGAGCCTTGTGCTAATAATAATAATATAATAATATTTGGGGTTTTACGTGCCAAAACCACTTTCTGATTATGAGGCACGCCGTAGTGGAGGACTCCGGAAATTTTGACCACCTGGGGTTCTTTAACGTGCACCTAAATCTAAGCACACGGGTGTTTTCGCATTTCGCCCCCATCGAAATGCGGCCGCCGTGGCCGGGATTCGATCCCGCGACCTCGTGCTCAGCAGCCCAACACCATAGCCACTGAGCAACCACGGCGGGTCGAGCCTTGTGCTATCTCGGAGAATCCGCACGGATAGAATTGTTGAGTCTTTACAACTCCTCATGGCAGGAGGGAAATGTTCCTGGCGAATGAAAAGTAAGCCGCCTGGTGCCACTCTTGAAGCAGGGCAAATCCCCACTAGAGCTCACCTCTTACCGCCCAACAGCGCTGGCCAGCTGTGTAGGAAAGATAATGGAACGGATGATCCTTGGCCGCCTGGAATGGTACCTTGAACACTACAAGATTTATCCGAATTCCATGGCTGGTTTCCGACGTGACCGCTCTTCCGTCAACAATGTAGTTGACCTTGTTTCATATGTCCTGCACGAAAGGTCCCGTAAGCGGTTATCTGCAGCTTTATTCTTAGATGTGAAAGGGGCGTACGATAACGCATTACATGAGGCCATTCTCGACGCCCTTCCGACGGTTGGCCTAGGTGGTCGAGTCTTTTTGTGGATTGAAAATTACCTATCTGCAAGATCATTCTATGTGTTAACTGACGATGGCCCAACTACGCGACGCTATACCAGTAGGGTGTTGCGTTTCGCCTGCGGCACGTGGTTTTGCCGGCGCGACTGCGGCGGGCGGCAGACATTTTGGCCCGATCGTCGTCGCCGCAACACTCATCGCCAGGTGTTTCCAGGCGCGTCTGCGGCGATGCGACCGCCTAGGGATCCTCCTCGCATTCCAGTCATTGTGCCCGAAACAGGCGATGCCAAAGCAGGGATCTCATTCCAGTTATTGGGCCCGAAACAGGCGATGCCAAAGCAGGGATCTCGTTCCAGTCATTGTGCCCGAAACAGGCGATGCCAAAGCAGGGACCAGCCTCTCATTACAGTCATTGTGTCCGACCGGCAGCGCCACGACAGGGTGCTACGAGATCGTGCGCAGCGCCACGACAGAGTGCTACGAGATCGTGCGCAGCGCCACGACAGAGTGCTACGAGATCGTGCGCAGCGCCACGACAGGGTGCTACGAGATCGTGCGCAGCGCCACGACAGGGTGCTACGAGATCGTGCACAGCGCCACGACAGTGTGCGTCACCATTAGCCCATTGTACATTCACGTGCTCGTCTTTTGAGGGGTTCCTTCTTGCCCTCAACTGCGAGAGTATAAAAACAGCTGCCCCCGGACGCCAAAAAGGGGGCTCCGATTTCTTCTGTTGAGTGAAGTGCTCTCCCGTCTCTCTACGTCGGTCAACCTGACCGCCAACTCTTTGCGATGTTAAAATAAACAAGTTGTTTCGTTGTTACCAGTCGACTCATGCTTTGCCGGGACCTTCGGATGCTTCCAGTTGTACCCCAGGCCGCCAGGCCAACGCTACCCTTGGGGCTTGCGACCCAGGTACAACCACGGGCGTCAGCGCCGAGTTCCCAACAGATCGTACCAGCAGTCCGATCCCAAACATCTGGTTGGCAGCGGTGAGATCGCCTACGACTTCAAACATCTGGTTGGCAGCGGTGAGATCGCCTACGACTTCAAACAACGGTCTGCCAGCGGCGAGATCGCGACAACGGAGGCCAGCAGCAAAGAGATGCAGTTGACAGTATGCTGAGCAGCTCAACGACGATCCGGGAGCAGTGCAACGAGCCCTGTGTGACGACTGGTTGCCTGCAGCGGAACGACTGCGCGGAATTCCTGCCTGCGAGGTTTGGTGAGTGCGGGACTTTCTTCTTCTGAGCTTTGCCAGGCTTTTGTTAGTGTCAGAAACAGAGCTGGTAATTGTGGTTGTCGTTGCTGCCGGGTTAGTTTGCGGCAAGACAATAGTAAGCAGTAGAGAAAGCAGCATTCAGAGCAGCCATGGATTTGAAGTCGTTGCGCAAACCGAAATTGTTGGAGCTTGCAAGAGAGTTGGGTCTGGATGTCTCGGACAAACTCAGAAAACCAGAACTGATAAAGGCTATTCTTGAGTTAGAGGCTGAGGATGACGAGCTGTCGGAATGCCTTGAGACTATTGAAGAGAGGGAGACTGCAAAAGAAAAAGAAGAGCGTGAACGTAAAGAACAGAAAGAGCGAGAGCAACAAGAGCGTGACCGTCAACACGCTTTGGAAATGAAGCGTCTTGAGGTAGAAATGGAACGCGCTCGTAATGGAAGTCAGGCACACGGTGCAGGAGAACGCGTATTGTTCAAAATGACTGACCTGATGCGGCCGTTTAAGCTTGGAGAGGACATTGGTTTGTTCCTGGTTAACTTTGAGCGAACGTGCGAGAAGCAGGGGTTCTCTCGGGAAACGTGGCCACAGCGCTTGCTCACTTTGTTACCCGGCGAGGCGGCCGACGTAGTCGCTCGCTTGGATAGAGAGGAGGCAGAGGATTTCGACAAAGTAAAATCGAGTCTGCTAAAAAAGTACCGGCTGTCTGCGGAGGCGTTCCGTCGGAAGTTTCGGGAAAATGAGAAAGGCAAAAGTGAGTCATATACAGAGTTTGCGTATAGGCTTATGTCGAACATGCAGGAGTGGCTCAAAGAAGAGAAAGCGTTTGGTGACCACGATAAAGTTCTGCAGTGTTTCGGGCTAGAACAGTTTTATAGTCGGTTACCGGAGAACGTGCGATACTGGGTCTTGGATAGGCCAGACGTTTGTACGGTGGCTAAAGCCGCTGAGCTAGCCGAGGAGTTTGTGACGCGTCGGGCTCGCGGAGCTAAGGACGGTCAAAAGGGTGAATTTGGCTCGAAGTTTGAGAGGCCGAAGTTCACACCCATGAGATTAAAGGGGGACACGCGTAGTGCGGATGCGAGCGAAAGCAGTCCGACCAAACGTAAAGAGACGGCGGCAGCCAAACGCAGAAAGCGGTTCGAGATGAGGCGAGCGCGCTTGTGTTATACGTGCCAGAAGCCGGGTCACTTTTCGGCGCAGTGTCCGGAAACAACACCAAAAGTTGTGTTTTTTTCAATAGGCAGCACTGACGAGAACATGAAGCTTCTCGAGCCTTACATGCGAGACCTCCTCGTAAACGGGAAAGAGTGCCGAGTGCTTCGCGATTCCGCAGCTACGATGGATGTAGTTCACCCGTCTTACGTAGAACCCCATATGTTCACGGGCGAGTGCGCATGGATCAAGCAAGCCGTGGAAGCTCATAGCGTGTGTCTGCCGGTAGCAAAAGTGCTTATTGAGGGACCTTTCGGAGCGCTTGAGACAGAGGCCGCAGTGTCATCTATGCTGCCACCCCAGTACCCGTACCTATTTTCAAACAGGTCCGATCACCTCCTGCGCGAGAAGGGGCTTTTGTTTGGTGAAGCTAGTGTTCAGGCCTTAACCAGATCGAAGGTTCGGGAGCTCGCTGCAAAGGCGGTAGTTGCGGGGCCGACGTTATCAAACAACGAAAAAGGGTCAGAGGCGCAGCAAGCTGATACTCAGAGCACGCCCGAACTGAATAAAATTGAGTCTGTAGCGTTGAAGGCGCCAGATACTGGAGAGGAACCGCCCGACACGGGAAAGTTAGAAGAGCTATCTACAGATTTGCTCATCGCGCCTACGTCAGACGGACTTGATAGGTTGCTAAAAGTCAGCCGGTCGGCTTTGATAGCCGAGCAAAAAAAAGATGGCAGCCTGGAAAACGTGCGCTGCAATGTCAAAGAAGGTATCGCCAGGAAAACTGCGCGTTTTGTGGAAAGAGGTGGAGTCCTGTACCGGAAGTATCTAGACCGCAGAGGAGTGGAGTTCGATCAGCTGGTCGTGCCTCAATGCTATCGTCAGGATCTGTTGCGCTTGTCACACGGGGGTTCGTGGTCCGGACACCTAGGAGTTAAGAAAACTAAGGACCGTCTCTTGCAAGAGTACTATTGGCCAGGGTGTTTTCGGGACGCAGACCATTTCGTGAGGACATGTGACACTTGTCAGCGGGTGGGCAAACCAGGGGACAAATCGAGGGCGCCGTTGAAATTGGTACCTATCATTACGGAGCCTTTTAGACGGCTCGTTATTGATACTGTGGGACCTCTGCCGGTAACAGCCACGGGGTACAGACACATTTTGACTGTGATCTGCCCAGCGACAAAGTTCCCTGAAGCAGTGCCGCTTAAAGAACTCAGCTCAGTTGAGATAGTTAATGCACTACTGTCCATATTTGCGCGAGTTGGTTTTCCTGCGGAAATCCAATCAGATCAGGGCACAGTGTTTACTAGCGCTTTGACGACAACTTTTCTCGAAAGGTGTGGGGTAAAGCTGTTACACAGCTCAGTGTACCACCCACAGTCGAATTCCGTTGAGAAGCTCCACTCCGTCATGAAGCGCGTGTTGAGAGCGTTGTGTTTTGAACATCGAACTGACTGGGAGCTGTGTCTGCCTGGGGTGATGTTTGCTTTAAGGACCGCGCCGCATGCGGCTACGGGGTTTTCGCCAGCTGAACTGGTGTACGGTCGCTCGCTTCGATCTCCGCTTCGCATGCTTCGAGAATCGTGGGAAGGTAGGGGCGACGACCCAGTCGTGGTGGAGTACGTGCTTAAGCTCCTCGAACGCTTAAGAAGGGCACAGGAGTTGTCAGGTGAAGCAATGGCAAAGGCCCAGCAGAGGGCCAAGGTTTATTATGATCGGACAGCCAGGGCCCGTCGTTTTGAGGTTGGCGATGAGGTCATGATATTGCGCACATCGCTAAACAACAAACTAGACGTGCAGTGGGAGGGCCCAGCACGAATTGTTCAGAAACTGTCGGAAGTTAACTACGTGGTAAGTCTGCCAGGAAAGCGGAAAGCACAGCAAGTTTACCACTGTAATCTGCTCAAACCTTATAGACAACGGGAAGCAGTGGTGTGCATGATGATAAACGTTCCTGAAGAGCTTCCAGTCGAGCTTCCGGGACTAGGCTCAGTGACGAACAGGGAAGACACCGGTCAAGTCATTAGTGACCTTATCAGTAAAGCACCGCTGTCGCCCGAGCAGAAAACCGAACTACACCAGCTATTACAAGAGTTTCAGGGTCTGTTCTCTGAGAGGCCTGGTAGGACTTCTGTACTTACTCATGATATAGAACTTACCTCCACAGAGCCAGTACGATCCAAGGCGTATCGGGTGTCACCCCGCCAGAGCGATATTATGGAGGCTGAGGTAAAGAAAATGCTACAGCTCGGTGTTATTGAGGCAGGTGAGAGTGATTATACCTCCCCTTTGATTTTAGTTGAGGTACCGGGCAAGGAACCTCGTCCTTGCGTCGACTACCGCAGGCTTAATTCCATCACTAAGGATCAAATTTATCCGATCCCTAACATCGAGGAGCGCCTTGAGAAAGTTAGTAGCGCTCAGTTTATTTCCACCCTAGATCTTGTCAGGGGTTATTGGCAGGTTCCACTTACAGAAGAGGCTAGTAGGTATGCGGCGTTCATTTCACCAATGGGAACATTCCGTCCTAAAGTGTTGAGTTTTGGTTTGAAGAACGCGCCATACTGTTTTTCAAGCCTCATGGATAAAGTGTTGCGGGGACAGCAAGAATTCGCTTTACCGTATCTAGACGACGTAGCGATATTCTCCGCATCCTGGTCGGAGCATATGACACACTTGCGGGCAGTGCTAACCCGCCTGCGCGAAGCGGGCTTGACAGTCAAGGCTCCTAAGTGCCAGATAGCACAGGCCGAGGTTGTCTACCTCGGTCACGTGATTGGTCAGGGTCGTCGCCGCCCCTCTGAAATAAAAGTGGCCGCTGTGCGAGACTTTCCGCAACCGCGCACAAAGACCGATATTCGGTCGTTCTTAGGTGTCGCCGGCTACTATCAGAGGTACATCCCTAGGTACTCTGATATCGCGGCTCCCCTGACGGATGCTCTAAGAAAAACAGAGCCTCAAACAGTCGTCTGGGACGAGACAAAGGAAAGAGCTTTTAGCGCCCTAAAGAGTGCCCTAACAAGCCAGCCTGTGCTACGATCGCCAGACTATACAAAAGGGTTCATTGTTCAGTGCGATGCTAGTGAGCGAGGCATGGGCGTTGTACTGTGCCAACGGGAAAATGGAGAAGTAGAACACCCCGTCCTGTATGCTAGTCGTAAGCTGACCAGTCGTGAGCAGGCGTATAGCGCCACCGAGAAAGAGTGTGCGTGTCTCGTGTGGGCCGTTCAGAAATTGTCATGCTATCTAGCCGGCTCGAGGTTTATCATTGAGACGGATCACTGCCCTCTCCAATGGCTGCAGACCATCTCTCCCAAAAATGGCCGCCTCCTGCGCTGGAGCCTCGCTTTACAACAATATTCCTTTGAGGTACGTTACAAAAAGGGGAGTCTCAACGGTAACGCCGATGGCTTAAGTCGAAGCCCCTAACGTAGGAATCAGCCTCAAAATTGTTTGTTACTGATGTTTTTCTTCCTGAGGCAGGATTTTTTTTTAACATATTGCTTTTGTTTAGTGTTTCAAAGTGATGATATGCTTTCTAGTGCAATTTTTCAATTTGTGGACGCGTTCTGAGTGATGCTAGACTACTGTAAGGAACTAGGCAGTGGTCTAAAAAGGGGAAAGAGCCTGGCAGGGCTTAGTGAGGGTTGTGCCGTGCTTGCTGACTGAGCGGTTGAGTTTTCAGCGTAGTTCTAACGCTTGCCGGGAACGAGAACAAAAATGTGAACTCTCCCGAAGTCACTTTGCAGTGTCCCGTGCGAACCTGAACGAGAGAACGAGGCCTTCTCTGTGCGCTGCGCTCAAGAAACGTCAAGGGACGCCCGACTTCGGTTATGAGCATCATCGAGCGACATCCCTCCGGACAGCGGATGCAGTCCCCTGTCCATCGGGATCTCCTTCCCCCGGCGGGGCGGTCTGTTGCGTTTCGCCTGCGACACGTGGTTTTGCCGGCGCGACTGCGGCGGGCGGCAGACATTTTGGCCCGATCGTCGTCGCCGCAACACTCATCGCCAGGTGTTTCCAGGCGCGTCTGCGGCGATGCGACCGCCTAGGGATCCTCCTCGCATTCCAGTCATTGTGCCCGAAACAGGCGATGCCAAAGCAGGGATCTCATTCCAGTTATTGGGCCCGAAACAGGCGATGCCAAAGCAGGGATCTCGTTCCAGTCATTGTGCCCGAAACAGGCGATGCCAAAGCAGGGACCAGCCTCTCATTACAGTCATTGTGTCCGACCGGCAGCGCCACGACAGGGTGCTACGAGATCGTGCGCAGCGCCACGACAGAGTGCTACGAGATCGTGCGCAGCGCCACGACAGAGTGCTACGAGATCGTGCGCAGCGCCACGACAGGGTGCTACGAGATCGTGCGCAGCGCCACGACAGGGTGCTACGAGATCGTGCACAGCGCCACGACAGTGTGCGTCACCATTAGCCCATTGTACATTCACGTGCTCGTCTTTTGAGGGGTTCCTTCTTGCCCTCAACTGCGAGAGTATAAAAACAGCTGCCCCCGGACGCCAAAAAGGGGGCTCCGATTTCTTCTGTTGAGTGAAGTGCTCTCCCGTCTCTCTACGTCGGTCAACCTGACCGCCAACTCTTTGCGATGTTAAAATAAACAAGTTGTTTCGTTGTTACCAGTCGACTCATGCTTTGCCGGGACCTTCGGATGCTTCCAGTTGTACCCCAGGCCGCCAGGCCAACGCTACCCTTGGGGCTTGCGACCCAGGTACAACCACGGGCGTCAGCGCCGAGTTCCCAACAGATCGTACCAGCAGTCCGATCCAAACAAGGGGCGTTCCTCAAGGCGGTGCTCTCAGCCCAACGCTATTCAACCTCGCTCTTGTTGGACTTGCTGAATACTTGCCAGCTACCATCAAAATTTCAATATACGCTGACGACATCTGTGTCTGGACTTCGGTAGTCACACGTCCTCAGATACGTGCGCGGCTTCAAAGAGCAGCAACTTTGACAGCGAGCTACTTGTGTAAACAAGGTCTCAGCATATCACCAGAAAAATGCGCACTAGTGGCATTTACTAGCAAGCCGATGACGCCTTATGTCATCTCAATCAATGGGCGGACCATTTTCTATATCAGAACCCACAGATTTATTGGTGTAATTATTGACCGAGACCTCTGTTGGAGCCCGCACGTGGCCTACATGAAACGGCGCCAGACAGCAACTTCCCAGTTGTTTAAATACTTGACAGGAAAGACCTGGGCAATGTCAGCAGACGCAATGTTGAAACTCTACAGAGCTCTCTCGGTTTTTTAAGATCTAGTCTACCTGTACTAAACAACACCTGCAAGACAAGGAGAGGAGGAGACAAAGGGGAGTAAAGACAGGGAGGTTAGCCAGTGTAAGTACCGGCTGGCTACCCTGTGCTGGGGAAAGGGGTAAAGGGAATAAAAGGAGAAAGAAGAAGAAGAGGAAAAAATGGAAACTAGAAAATTCACACAGTAACGCGAAACTACGCGCTACAACATTCAAAGGCGGTCGCACAATTCGCATGTCCTTGAAAACTTCAGCAAAGCCCTTAAGGCCTTGAGTGCCGAAGCCCGTCTGGACCAGTGTCCTAGAGCTTTTTCCTCTGTAAAGGGGCGATTGTCCAGTTTTTCGAGCGCGGTCACGAGCACTTTTCTTGGCACTTTGTAACGGGGACAGTCACAAAGGAGGTGCTCAATCGTCTCCTCGCAGCCGCAGGTGTCACAAGTAGGGCTGTCGGCCATTCCAATGCGGAATTAATAGGAGTTCGTGAATGCCACGCCGAGCCACAGGCGGCACAGAAGTGTTGCTTCCGCTCGTGGTAACCTTGGTCGTAGGCGGAGTTGCAGGCGTGGATCCAATCTGTGGACACGTGCGTTCGTGAATTCACTGGTGTTCCACAGATTCTGCGTAAGCTCGCGGGCGAGGGAGCGAAGATTTGTCGCTGCATCTCTTCTTGACAGCGGTATGGCTATAATCTGGGCACCATCATGGGCCGACCAGGCAGCGTCATCCGCACTGTCATTTCCTGAAATTCCGCAGTGACCCGATATCCACTGGTAGGTGATGTAGTGTCCCTTGTTGATTGCGTGATGGTGGAGTAGTCGGATGTCTGCGACTAGTTGCACATTTGGTCCATGGTTGAAAGGGGCATCAGACACTGGAGAGCTGCCTTTGAGTCACATAAGATGGACCATGAATGTGATTATTTGTGAACAATAAACTCCAGAGCAGCACGGATAGCTGCGAGTTCTGCAGCCGTCGACGATGTAATGTGAGACGTCTTGAACTTGAGGGTGACACACCCTGCGGGAATCACCACTGCTCCAGTTGAACTTTTAGAGGAGACAGAACCGTCCGTGTAAACGTGGATGCGTCCTCTGTGCTCGTCATGTAGCACTGAAAGCACGGTTTGTTTGAGGGCAAAAGTTGACATCTCCGTTTTCTTTTTGATACCGGGAATAACAAGAAGAGCCTGGAGTGGATGGAGGCACCACAGTGGTTGAGACGGTCGTGCTGCAGGCGTGAAGTTTGACGGTAAAGTTCCATGGTTGGCGGCAATAATCTTGCTAAACACTGAACGTGGTCGAGCGGCAGGAATGGAGGCGAGATGATGCGATGGAAGTCGGGCGAAGTGCCTGATATGCATCCTTAAAGTGTCGACTTGAAGATACGTATTGATGGTGTAGTCATGCGCGATGGCTATTGTTGCTGCCATGGATGCACATCTGGGAAGACCAAAGCAAATTCGCAGAGCTTGAGCTCGTGCAGACTGGAGGGCACGGAGGTTGGTCTTACCGGTCCCACCCAGTACAGGTAAGCTATAGCGCAGGAGACCGAGGAACAGTGCGTTATAGAGTTGGAGCATCGCACTCACAGACGCACCCCATGACTTTCCCGCAAGAAATCTGAGCACGTGGGTTATCATGACTAATTTCCTTTTTAGTTAGGAGATATGAGGACTCCAGGAAAGGTATCGATCTATTATCACTCCTAGAAAGCGGTGCGTCTTCTCGTAGGCAATTGGCTGTCCATTAATTCTGATAACTTAGGATTTCATTGCTTTACGCGTGAAAGCGACTATAGAGCACTTCTCGCAGGAGAGCTCCAGACCTCGCGCTCGAAGATAACCTGATGTTAGTGTGGCCGCTTTTTGAAGTCTGGTTCGCACCTGGGGACGCGTCGCTCCTGATGACCAAATGCATATATCGTCTGCATAGATCGACACATGGACGGATTGCGGAAGGGTATGAACCAGGTTAAATAGAGTGGTGCTCAAGACTCCGCCTTGTGGTACGCCATGGTAGGTGTTGCGTTGTGATGACGCACCATCCTCTGTTTGCACAAAGAATGACCTGTCCTTCAAGAAGCTAGATATCCACCGAAAAACAAAGCCGCCTAGGCCGACATCGCCCAAGGCGTCCAGGATGGCTTGATGGGTTACGTTGTCATGTGCGCCTTTAACATCCAGGAACATCGCCGCCGACAGTCTCCTGAGGCTTTTTTCGTGCTGAACAGACGAGACAAGATATATGACGTTGTCTATAGAAGAGCGTCCGCGTCGAAACCCTGCCATAGCGTCAGTGTGTAACTTGTAGTGTTCTAGATACCACTCTAGACGCGTCAGCACCATCCTCTCCATCACCTTTCCTAAACAACTGGCCAGAGCAATGGGACGATAAGACGTCATGTCTAAGGGCGATTTACCTGGCTTGAGCAGAGGCACAAGGCGGCTGGACTTCCATGCAGCAAGAACTTCTGCTTCACGCCATGAATTATTGTACACGTCTAGAAGTGCATTCCGGGCTGTTTGACCGAGGTTTCCAAGAGCTGCGTATGTCACCCGGTCAGGCCCAGGCGATGAGGAACGTCTCCACGCTGCCAACGCCGCCTGCAACTCCTCGATGGAAAACAGATTCTCCATACGAGAATCCCGCGAGATTGGAACATCACGGGGATCACGTGTAGCAAACGATGGGGGTAGACCAGCAACCTTGAAACAGAAATCCTTCTGCAAGACAAATATTCGTGTTCTGCTGGCAGCACAAGCTCAAGCACTCAGAGTTTGCCATGGTTTGCCTAGATGCACGTCAACAGAGGCAACTATTGCGATTGCTCGGGACCATCCAATGCGAACTCACATTACGGTGGAAGCCCTGAGAACGCACATCAGACTTTTTGCACGTGCCCCCTATCACCACCTTGCAACACTACCTTCAGACAGGCACCAAGCATCGTTCTCTAAAACTATCGTCAAGTACAACGACAAACTTCCCTCGGGCTTCACCGCTGCATCTAAACCATCGATACCACCTTGGTGTCTGATCAGCCCCACAGTCCATCTCAGTGTACCAGGAATCGCGAAAAAGTCTGAGCTGTCGTCGCCTGTGCTGAAACAACTGTCTGCTTCTTCTGCACGGGAGGTACGCGGACAGTGTACATATCTATACTGATGGCTCCACAAACATCCAGTGTTCGTCCGGTGCTGTGGTTGTCCCAGCAAGAGCTATTGTCTCCACTTACCTCCATCTTCTTTAGAACCTCCATCTGCTTTAGGACTGATCACCCAAGAACATCGACATCTGCGGAAACTTAGCTGTTCTTTTCGCTGCACTTTGTTTCATCAATCGCGAGCCACCTGGACAATGGTCAATCTTCAGCGACTCAAAGGCAGCCCTTCTGTGCTATCAGCTCTGCGTCGCGGGCCATTCTAACAGCTCGTATTCGATATTAGATGCCTACTCCATACATCACAGGAGAAAGGACACCACGTGACGTTTCAGTGGCTGCCAAGTCAATGCGGCGTCATAGGAAACTAAAACGCCGATAATGCCGCTCGGGCAGCTCTTGAAGACACACAAGAAGAGGCCATACCACTTTCACTGTCCGACGCAGCTAGCTGACTTCGAGTGCTTGCACAGGAGATCACGCTCTCTCTATGGTGCACACTAAACAGCCAGACCAACCGGAGCAACCGTCAATATCACCTGCCCTCTTTGATGCATCTCTGTATGCCAACTGGACTCCGCCGAAGAGAAGCCACTCTGCTTTGTCGCTTATGGCTAGGGGTGGCTTTCACGAAATCTTACTCATTTTGCATTGGAATGGTCGACAACGCTCTCTGCAATGCCTGTCTTTGCGAGGAGACGCTGGAACACATTCTGTGCGACTGTCCTGAATATAATGTTTAGCGACAGTCCCTGACATCCGCTCTAGCGCACCTTGACACTAGACCATTGTTCCTCGAAACAATTTTCACATGCCGCCGACAGAAGACATCGCAGCTGAAGGCGACGAAGGGACTACTTCGGTTTTGGAAAGAGACGGGATTGGACAAGCGGCTGTGACAGTGATATCACGTACCACGCAAGAGTGATGGACTCTAATTGACGATGTGTGTGCTGTGCTATGTGCTCTCTCTTTCCCTTCCCCATCTTTCATCCTCCCCTATCCCGCTCCCATGTGTAGGGTAGCAAACCGGTTAAGCTAAACTGGTTAACCTCCCTGCCTTTCCTTCTCCACTTTTTCCTTCTTTTATTCCGATACAAGACCTCTAACAAAGGAACTTATTTTAAAATGCCGCCTTCACAAGCCATCGCAGCAGAGGGCGACGAGGGCTTAAGAGCAACAGAATCGGACAAGCGGCAGTAGCATGAAAGTGCCACTTCGCTGTGCGGTGACAGTATGCGGCGACAGTGACCGACTGTGATTGTATATCTGGGCTCCTTTCTTTCTTTATCTCTACTTTGTTATCACCTGACCTCCCCCTCCCCTCTTTCCCCAGCGTAGGGTAGCAAACCGGATCGTCCCCTCTGGTTAACCTCCCTGCCTTTCCCCTTTCCTCTCTCTCTCTCTCTCTCTCTCTCTCCATTCCGATACAAATTACGGAAATGAAAAAAATATCCATAATATATAGTTCGTATGGCCTCAAGGCAAGGTGCCCAGCATGCGTACGTTCACCGGTATGGCATGTGGTCGCGCTGCACACGGTTGCAGGTGCGGTTCTAATGCCGCGCTTAGGCTCAGTATTAGCTCCCTCGGTAGCCAGTACTGTATAGGGTGCTGGTCGACGATGTCGTCGACCGCCAACCGACGACGAAATGCGCGCTCCCTTCGCATAGGATCCCTGTCGAGTGCACGGAGAGTTATAAAAGCAGCCCTAAAGAAGAAATGCAGAAAGAAGCCGTGGCTACCGACACTCTAAATTCATGACAGAAGACTTGACTGCGTAACATCCACACCTGTAAGTTTCGCTGCCTGTTACTCTTCGACATCGCATCAGCGTTCATCGCTTTTTCTTGGCTTCTCCTCAGCTGACAAAACATGATGAGGCCTCGCACCATGGTCAAGAGTTTGTTTTTGCAGGTTCAGGCGGCCGCACTCCGGCAGAGGTGAAATGCACAAAGGCGCGTACACATCACTTTTGGAGGCCGGTACTATATCACAGGTTGCTGATGTCAGGGCCCGGAGCCCTAAACGCGGTCTGTCATAGCCCAAGTGTCACCTCATAGGAGTCAAGACTAATCAGGCAACATCACCACGATCACAGCGCCAGCGTTGCCGTAAAATTACTAGCCTCATGAGAACACACGCTCAAGTGCACGTCAGAATACTGCGCAGCACCGTACGCACGAAGCACTTAGCGGTTCAACATTCTAGCTGGTTTCGGATCAAATCGACTCAAGTCGTCCATCTTGTTCAGAACAGTCACTGCACATATAGTACGGTGCCAAGGTGGGGGTAGTGGTATTCAAGCGGCGCCCGACGCCTGTTCTGTAAACATGCGAAAGCGGCCTCGCAGCACGAAGTGAACTGCGGCTCAGGAGAAACAGTCCGTTAAAAGTCTACGCAAATTTTTGATGTTGTAAAATGTCATCAGCGTACTTTTATATTCACTGCAGGACGAAAGCCTCTCCCAGTGATCTCTAATTATCGTGACCTGCGCTAGCTGATTCCAAGTTATGCCTGCAAATTTAATTATTTCATTACCGCACGTAATTTCCCGCCGTTCTCGACAGCGCTTCCTTACTCCTAGCACCCACTCTGTATTTCTAACACAGAGTGGGTGCTAGGAGCCAGCTTTTCATGCCGTCATGTTGACATGACTACAGCGCAGCAGGCGCGGCGCACCGTAAGAGCCGTTGCTAGCTGAAAGAAAATTATTGCGCTGATTTCACAAACGCCTATGAAGGGTTTCTTAGGTAAGAGGAGGGAACTATAGAAAGACTGTGCACGTGTGCGTGCGTGTGCGCATGCGCGTGTGCGTGTTCGCTTGCGTGTGCGTGTGCGCGTGTGTGTAGCTTCAAATTAAAAAAAAAATAAATTATGGGGTTTTACGTGCCAAAAGCACTTTCTGATTATGAGGTACGCCGTTTTTTTTTTTTATTGAAATGAATATTAGGAGAGGTTGGCGCCTTTATGGTGGCACCGGCTACTCCTTGTCACTTGGCAAAGGAAACAAATTTGCGTAAAAAGGGAGAATAGCCACACGAAATATGGCACTCAGTAGAACACTGGAAGAATAAAAAATATACAGTCCAACAGTACATGAGTCGCAAAGTTCTGTGCATTAGTTCAGTCCACGTACGCATATATAAAGTCAGATATTTAGAACAGCCATAACACACAACACATGTAATGCACTGCAAGTACAGGACAGAATTATACATATTGCATAGAAGTTGCGATCGCCACATAAACCAATTATGAATCACGAACAACGTTTATGTTACTCATTTAGCGCATTCGATCATCTGATACCTAATATTTTCCCAAAATGTTGGTCTCCTCTAAAAACTTTTTCAGAGCAAGAAGCGCTCTTTCTTGAAGGCCCGCAGTTGGCCATGGGCCAAGTATGTTTTTTAGAGTGAAGGGTCTTCTGTCTAATATCAACAAATTTGCTTGCAGTACCCTTCTTTGTGGATTGTATTTAGTGCACTCGAGGAGAAGATGATGCACATCTTCGTCTGCATGGCCACAAGAACACTGTGGACTAGAGACACGTTTTATCCTGTACAAGAAGTGTTTAGTGAATGCAGTACCAAGACGCAGGCGGTGCACCAATGTTTCAAATTTTCTGTTGTCTCTTAGATTTTCCGGCATTGTTAAGTTTATACATGGGTCTATAAAGTATAACTCAGAGTTTTTAGTTTGCTGATCAAACCAGGTAGTTTTGCTGAGGCGACAAGAAATCTGTCTCAGGAGCAGACGGACTTCACTACGCAATAGAGGAAGATTGGTTGTCTCCGCGTTATTGTGCGCCCGATTCGCAGCTGCGTCCGCTGCAGTATTACCAGGAATATTGCAATGCCCAGGTATCCACTGGAATGCAATTACGTGGTTCATTGCGCTTGCTTTTGTAAGTTCTTTGAGTGTCTCATACAATAGCAAAGTGTTCAAAGAATTTTTCTTATTGCTCTGTAGTAATGTGAGAGCGGCTTGCGAATCGCTAAAGATAACCCATTTTTGCGAATGTTCTTTTGATGCTATGAAACGCAAAGCACACATGATTTCAAACAGTTCTGCCACGGTGGAAGATGTCTCTCGGGATAACTTAAATGTTTGCTCTAGCGCTAAATGTGGAATGACGAATGCTGAAGGCGAGGAATTTTTATGACACGAACCATCTGTATAAACGTGTATGTACTGGGGATATAAGGAGTAAATTCGGAAGAGTGCCAGTTGTTGTGCGGCTACTATGAACATGTCTCTCTTAGATATAATACCGTCAACCAATAATTCTATTTTAGGACATGTTAACATCCAGGGAGGGTAACAAACATCCACTTTGTATAATTCAAATCTTGGTAATAATGCTTTATGTTCTCGAACAACATCGTGAATTTTGCTTTTGTTGCTTTCGGTAAGCGCGAGGTTTAATGGATGGTTCTCGTGTTGGGTTAAGATGCGATAAATATGTCGGCATGTTTCAACCGTTCGTATGACTGGAAATGGTGGGTGACGAGCTTCAGCAATTACTAAAGAACTCGAGGTAGCCTGCGGAACCCCAAGACACACTCGCAGCCCTCTTGCCAGTAAACGTTGAAGACGTTCCTCAGAGGTTTGCGATAAACCATGGAGAATAGGTGCCGAGTAAGCAATTTTTTGTTTTATGAATGCGTTATGAACTTGTAGTAGCGAAGAGACTGATCCCTTCCACGTTGTGCCTGCGAGTCGCCGAAGTACGTTTATTACTGCATTGGTCTGCTTTTCGATTGCGCGGATGTGTGAAGCCCATGTTAGCTGGCGGTCAAGAATAATTCCAAGAAATTTATGCTCTTTCACAAACATCAAAGTTTGCCCATTAAGCGTAAGTTGGAAATTATTCAGCTGTCGTCTAGTAAAAGGAAGTACGGCTGCCTTTGCGTATGAAAGACTCATGCCTCTTTCTTTTAAAAAGGTGTCGATACTATCAAGACCCTCTTGCAGCGTTGTTTGAATGTCTTGTATATGAGATCCAGAGGCCCATATGCAGATGTCATCTGCGTAAAGCGAATACTGTAGACCAGACTGGAGTTTTAGTGGCAAGGCTGCCATGACGCAGTTGAATAAAAACGGACTGAGAACACTGCCCTGCGGAACGCCCTGTGTGATGCTGTGATAATTACTCGCGCCTTCGATTGTTTCCATAAATATTTTTCTGTCTTTCAAGAAATTTGATACCCATCGTAGTGCTCGACCGTGTAGGCCAAGCTCTAACATACCAGCAAGGATGTGTATGTGACTTACAGTGTCGAATGCTCTTTGAATGTCTAAAAATACTGCTACTGTCACATTTCCGCAACTTCGTTCATGTTCGACGCATGTGGCAATATCTAATACTGAATCCATTGTACACCGATTTTGTCGAAAACCGGTCATGTAATTGGAAAACATATTTGTGTGTTCACACCACCACTGCAGTCGACGGTCTATCATCTTCTCCATTAGTTTGGAAAAACAGCTTGTGAGGCTGACGGGTCGGTAGGAGTCAAGACAAAGGGGAGCCTTTCCTGGTTTTAGTACTGCAATTACCCGGGCTAATTTCCATGAATCTGGCAGAGTCTCTCTTATCCAGATGTCATTAAATATCTCCAAAAGAGCCATTCTTCCTACAGGACCTAGGTTCTTTAACATCATATACGTGACACCATCTGGGCCTGCGGTTGTCTTTGTAAGGCATGACGAAAGAGCACATTTCAATTCATTTAGACTAAACTCACAGTCAAGTTGAGGATGTTGTGACATAAAGCACGCACGAACTTTCTGTTCTGCTAGTGTTATCGAACTTGTAAATTGTAGGCAAGTGAACGGCATTCCTGGTCTGGATATAAGTTGACAGAATTCGTCAGCAACAGATGTTTCCGGAGTGCTTCGAGCTACGGCAAGGGCTCGGAAGGGATGGCTCTGGGTAACTGGACCACTAAAAGATCGGACAACTGACCATATTCTGGGAACTGGAGTAAAGGGAGACAACGACGCGCAGTATTCTCGCCACCTTCTCGTGTCTAATTTTTGTAAGCGTCTGCGCGAAGTTGACCGAACTTTCTGTGCCATATTGTAGTAATCCAGCTTTCCACTGCGGCGGTAAGCCCGTTCTGCGCGTCTTCTAATTGCTCTTAGACATTCATATTCCCCGTCGACTGCAGCGTATTCATTTGGAACAATGACTTGCTTTGTGCAGATCTCGTAAGACTTACACAAGATATTTGCAAAACTTTGAAAGCTCGGATTTTCGCCCAATGAGTTACGTAAGTGGTGACGAAAACTTTGCCAATTAGTATATTTTGAATAGCGCCGGGTCCCCTCACTCCGTATCAGGCGATGTTTTACCAGGATCGGAAAATGATCACTACCGTGCGTTTCTATGTCCGTTGACCATTCAACGCCATCAAGAAGGTCTTGTGAGAGGCACGCCGTAGTGGAGGGGTCCGGAAATTTCGACCACCTGGGGTTATTTGACGTGCACCTAAATCTATGTACACTGGTGTTTTCGCCCCCATCGAAATGCGGCCGCCATGGCTGGGATTCTATCCCACGACCTCGTGCTCAGTAGCCAAGCACCATACCACTGAGCAACCACGGCGGGTTTCGCTTCGACTTGGTGTTGAGTTGAAACTGTGAGCAATATAATAGAAAACTGAGGCCAACAGCATGGAAGACGACAGCGAATTCTACAACAGCAACAAGCTTTGATAATTAGAAACGCTTCGGCGTTTTGTTGTTGTTGTTGTTGTTTCATCTCCCATGGAGAACTACAGGCTCAAAAGCGTCGGGAAAAATAATCATTCGCAGACCTATGAACAAGAGAAAACTAAAAAAAACACGATAGCAGTGCTCAAAACACATCAGTGACAAACTTCACGATTGTCAGGGACGGACACTGCACTTCTATTTGCTACCACCCAACAGAGTGTCATGACGAGTGTGAAAATTCAGGCTATCGCGCGCGTAGAGAGCACAGCCTATCAGACATTAGAAGTTCGCAGCGCAGCGTTAATGTTCCTGCCTTTCACAGAAGCCCACGCCTAATACAATTATGTACTGAAACTGCTTAATTCATTTTGAGATGACAAATCAGAGCGTGCCACAAAGATACATATTATAAGTACGCGCCATCCTCGGCTGTCAGTTGTGGCTTCTGGCCAATCAGCCGCAACAGCACATTCCAACACTTACCCGCGTCAGCTTGAGCGGTGCAGGTAAACATAATTACGTTCGTAAGACTGCTGCACCCCTATCGTAGAAATTTCTTCTGAAGTCATCATCTGCGACGGCTATTTAGGTTTTGTGAATCGAATTACGCGTACTATTGGCGGAAGTACTGAAGTTCACACCTTTGCTACCCTTAACTATACACGCATTTTTTCGACTATAGCGCTCGTCTTCGGAGCGACGGGCATCGCAATTAAGTTTGCTGATCTTACAAACATTTCTAGCTTTTTGAAAACATTTTTTTTTACGCCAAATTTTGTTCGTAAGTTAGCTTAGTGAATTCCGCCTCTGGTCTTACCAAAGTGTGTGCGAAGTTCGAATTAGAACTTTACGAAAATCGTAAGAAAAGAAAAACGCAAGAAAAGACAATTTGCGAAGAGACTACTGTGTGATCTGAAAAATTTCAGCTCTTTCATCAAGTTCAGTGACTAAGTTTAAATCTTGTCCAATGTAAGTTTCTTTCTGCTCGCTGTGACATCACCTGCTGAAAAAACCAAGCAATTAGAAAAGAAATGCCGTTTTTTTCAGCACAGTCACGAACTGTAGCGCAGGATAGGTATAAACCTGATAGTGAGAAGGGACACTCGATTGGTCGTGTATCAGCAGTTTCGGCGACACAGAGACACTTTGCCTGATAACGGGAAATCGAGTTCAAATTCTGACGCGCGGCATAATTTTACGTCGTTTCATTTCTCAGTCCATCGACTGGTTCGCGCATGAGGGCGCACGTTCACTGTCTATGTCACTGCAAGGAATCTTATATAGTGAAGCTGGCGGTTCGCCTCTTAGTAGTGCAGCGGGAAAGAGGGTACTCGTGATACCAACATTCTTCAGTACTCGCCACTGACTTGCTGTCAATCACTGGAGCAAAATACCGCTGATATTGTGACCGGACTGAACATTTTTTTAAAGATTAAATTTCATCTGCCACTTTATTTAAGGCCGTAAATGGAAAGCCAGAACACCATTACATGTCGCCGGTAGTAATAACATCTTTACTACACAATAAGCGCTACCATTTAGACATATATACAACAAAAAAATTTAAATGGAGAGCTTCAATTCGGCTTGAGTGTAGTTCACACTGCAGAGAAGAATTATCGCACCAGATAATCTAAAGGCACGCAATAGAGACGTGCTTCAGTCGATCGTCATCGCTTTTTTTGCAACTTAAAGCATCTCGTATGTAACCCTTGTCAAATGTAAATTCTTTTACATAAAAGCGCGCTATCTACCATGTGCATCAGCATCACGCTACCCCGACCGAACTTCTCTTGAGCCTTAACCGTACCCCCCGCTTGTATATTCTGAGACTTCATCTTCTGAAACGCCCACTGCTGCCGCGTGCCTTTTCGCTCTGCGTTAAATCGGTCGGCCTTAATAACTTATCATTATGTATGCCGCGTCCGCCAAAGAATCCTCACGTTCGGCATCAAGCCGTTGCTCAAGAGCTGTGCCGATTCTTTTGAATGTGCGCATAATCGAAAGAGAAGAAAGGTAGTCCTGCCGACTTTTGATCGCACGCACGCACGAAATGCGCAGGCTGAACGAAAGTGCGACATCGCTGGATGCTCTAGCCGCGTGACAGAAATAAGTGAATAGGCCTTCGCGTGAAATTCCGGGGCAAAAGAATACAAACAAAGAGAGGCGGCGCACGTGTCCCTGCCCTTGCCTCTCGCCTCCTCAGCGGTCGAGCGGCAGGTTGGGAGGCGTAAGTAAATGAAAACAGAGGGAAGGCTGCTCGAGGAGTCGCAGGATCTGGCCACCAGCTCCTCCGAGCAAGCGACTTTCTCCGTTTTGGTTTTGATTCCGTCGTGACTACGGGCGCTCGAACTGTCTTGTGCAGCTTTGTGCGCACGCCGAGATTACGCGTACAGACGCACGAAGGCGGGTTCAAGGCTGCCCCCATAAAAATATTAACTTCACATAAGCGCCTGTCAAGGGGCGAGCATTATAGATAAATCGCCAATAATTGTTTGCAGGTGCGCTGCATACCTGGAGCGCAGCCCCGGAGAGAGAGAGAGGCCGTTCTGCGGTGGGGGTGAGGGGGGATGAAGCGGCGCGTTTCCTTTCCGCAAATGCCCAGCGCCGCTTATCGAGCCTGCCCATCGGCCACAAATAAAGCTCCGGTGTCCGCGCACGGGGGCAAAGCGGGGGAATTAGGAGGAGGAAAAGAAAAATATGTACGTCGGCGTCAAGATCCTTTTGCACTTATTCGCGGCGGTCAAAGATAAAGCAAACACCCATGCCACTCCGCGCATACGTGCGGACAACTTTGGCCGTGCTCTCAGCGGGCATACGCCCCGACAGAAACTTTACGCAGCTGCGAGCGCCGATGAAGAGGACCAGATACGCCGGCTTTCTTCTCTCGGGATAGGGAGCTTCCCCGCGGCCTTTGGGGAAGGGCGGCCGCTGCGTAACCCGGACGCCGCAACACAGCGGCGTTGGGTGACGCTTCCATTGTCCCCTCCGTCTCCTGGAGACGATAGGCATCAGGAGCACTTGGCACAATCCGCCGCCTCGCACTTCGGAGGCACGGGATGCCAGGTGCGAACACCGGCGCACCTCCACGTTCTTCCTTTTAATCCTGCGCCTGCTGGCCTCTGCCAGACGCGTAGCAGCGACGGCACCGCAGCGCCCGTGAACTCTCACGAGGCCCGATTGGGAGCGCGCGAAGACGACTCCCGCCACGAGGCCGTCGCGGAGCGGCCGCGTGCGTTTCGCTTCCCGAGAACGCGAGACGATTGAAACCGAAGGCGGCGATTTCGGTCTGTCCCATATGGGCGAAACGCAGACCACTTGCGTCCGGTTATGGGCTGGGACGGCACGATGAGCGGTGAGGCGCGCGCTGTAATCTGGCCGGAAAGGAGCACGTAACAGATTCCCCCCTCCGCGCACAAGCCAATCAACGAGCGCCCGTCCGCAGAGGGACTGCTCGACTTGATTCTTCTCACGCTCCAAAGTTCGGGTGCCTGAGGAGGTCAACGCTGGCCGCGCGATCGGCAGGAGGCGTAACTGGAGACTGCGCGCGCGCGACTCCCGGGCCTCGGGGAGGCGTTCGCATGCGCACTTCTCTTGTGCTTCCAACGAGCGTTTGCAGGTGCGCGCGGAGCGGAAATGGATAATTTAAAAACATGCGGGGCTGGGTTCTCGCGCTCTATGGACCGGTTTCATGCTTTCCGAAGAGCTTGGTGCTTGGCCGCATTCGAAACGCGACCGATATACGAAAGCTCTCGCTTCCGGCCACTTATGCGCTATTCAAAGCGTCTGCGTTTAGGTCGTAGGTCATGCGTTAACCCCTACGCGGCATAGCATAACTTCTGAGTTAACGAGTAATGCCTTTCAAATCAGCATTACATTAACAAAAACGACAAAAACAAAAAGATTGTTACAAACATGGCCATCCACCAAAGCCAAGCCAGCTTTGTCATGTGATCATTTTTGTCATCGCAAAAAAAGGAACCCCGATACAAAATTCTTTATTAGCGCTTGAGGAAATCTATTTCCTTTGCACTAAAGGAGACTGATGGCAGGCTCACGCACATACTTCCTAAACGTGCAATCTCAGCGGCTTCGATTATTTCTCACATCATTTGGCTGCCATCTTTGCTCGCAATCTTGCGTTTTTTAAAGAATGGCCGACATCCGCAATCTCTACAATGTATCCCAAGGTGTCAGGCGGCTGCTTTTGAAACGTTATATTCATGCTCCTATAATCTTTCATTCAAACATCGTCCAGTCTGTCCGATATAGTTTCTACCGCACTGAAGTGGAATAGAATATACCACTCCCTTAGTGCAGTCGACGAACTTTTTTCTATGTAGAAAAAGTTCGTCGACTGCGCTAAGGGAGTGGTGCATAATGCATAATCGAATAATTAACAAGACTTCATTGATTAAGTTTTCAACTAATTACCTTATGGCCCATATTGCAATTTACAAATTCTAGCCGTGAAGCTCGCAAGGTGGATCCACTTGGAACGCTGAAACACTATATGTATATAAAGTATATAACTGACGTTGGCGAAATGCAAGAACACCCGTGTACTTAGATTTAGGTGTATGTTAAAGAACCCCAGGTGGTCAAAATTAACCCGGAGTCCCCAACTACGGCGTGCCTCATAATGAAATCGTAGATTTGGAAGGCAAAACCCTATCACTTAATTTAATAAAGTATAACTCAAGTAAGACAGCAGCAAAGCCGTAGTATGCGATGACAGCAAAATGCGTCAGAGCGTGTTTCTTTTCGCCTATTGTAACGCTTGCTAACAATAGAAAGATGCAAAACGGAATCAGCATTCCAAACTTTAATATGCTATTGTTGCGAATGTCCTTCCTTCCCGCAAACAAAACCAGCGGGAGAGAAAAAGGCGAAGACGAAACAACGTTTTTACGCCTTTGTCTTAACGCATTCAGCTGGTTTCGTTTGTGTGATTGTGCACCGAATGAACCAACCCTGTACGTCGCTGCTCCAACGTGAGAGAAACAATGGGGGCCTTAATTATACATAGGAGGTGCTGGCGACGTGCATCTGCATGAACGGATCGGCAGCTCTAATTAAGAACCGAAATTCTGGTACATGAGGTGCCAGCCCACTCATTCGTATTTCTGCCACGTCGCTAGCCCATGCGTGACCGCAACCACACCTATAGGCGTAGCAGTGCGCAGGCTGTTTGTCTCCATTGCAGCACTGTTCACCTGTATCGAAGGCTATACAGGCCTGTACTCTTTCTCCGCAACTTGTGCGCAGACCTCCTTACAACACCGTATGAGCACATACGATTGTATTTTACGTTCCAAATCCACAGCTTGGCTACGACTAAGGCCGCAATTGGAGGTTCCGGATTCAGTGTGGCCAATAACGTGCACCGAAACTTCTTTTTCAGCGGTAGAACGCCACGGGCACAAACCCATCGCGGTGCGTGCGTGAAGCCTCCTCTTCCTTTTTTTATTTATTTTGTTTGTTTTAAACCGAAGCTTTCATCGCTTCGTCGTGGCATTGTGTATTCCCCTCCCTAGAACTTCTGAGCCTGGCCTGTCGTTAATAAAAAATTATTAAATTCGTGCAGTCAGCTGTATTGGTGATCGCCGCCAAGCATGCTGGTGAGAAACCATATGCCTAATTGTAGCTGTTCGCTTCTGCTGTACCAGTGACTGCCATTAGCCAGTTCTTACATTAAGCAATTATTACGGCATGCACTGAAGTCGAGGTTCCGCGTGAAAGCAATATTAAAGGCCCTTGGCACCTGCACTTTTCATTTAGTCTCTGCCCTGACATTAATTCTTCGCTGCCAGCGTTGCTGAAAAATAAAATTGATATTGAAACCAGACACCCCTGTGACCAAACTTTTGAAAATTAGTTTAGTTTTTTGCATGTACGCATCGATTCGGATCAATTCCACAACGTTGCCTGGTCAGTATACTACCAACGTCTGTTTTTCGCGATTGCAGCACGGACAGTTTTCTGTGATGTCATTTCCATGGCGAAATTTCAGCGGCGAAAATTTATTTCAAATTTTAAACAGAATCTTATATGAGTAGAACTTGTTCAAGGCCGACACTCCCATCGCGTTCGTTAGGTCGAAAGGCGCCGTCACCGAGAACGGGCAGAATGAGAGGGCTTGAAAGTTAGTTGGTTTTAATGTGAATCTGGACGTATATATGCTACACCTTTAAAATGAAAGCGCGTGACCCGCTTTGTTAACTTTTTCGATATAGTGTACTCTTAACTCAGCGCGGTAGGTCTTGGGTACGATTCCTAGGCGCGTCGGGCACGCATTTCGATGGAGGCGGAAGCTTTTATACCGTGTTTTGGAGCGACGTTATAGAACCCCAGCTGGCCAAATTATTCCACAGCTCCTCACCGTGACGTCTCTCATACCTTGGTTTGGGCTGTTAAGTGCCATGAATCCATCAAGCCATTACAACTCCAAAAGGCATGCAAATTAAGCAAACCAGCGCAACCGGCAGCACTCCGCACACAGTAGAGAAGCAAGTATCTTACAGTGCATTTAGCACAGAACACCGTAACCATGGATATGTAGATGTCTCACTTTCCTGTTTCTAGAAAGCCGACGCCTTTGGCGAGCAGTTGTTTCCCGCCAAGTGTATGAATACCATAAAACGTACCGAAGCCTGGGGCTGAATATTCATGCTGCTGCACTACCAAAAAGAAGAGACAGAAACAAGCAGAGTTAACCGTTCGCACGGAACCCCCGCAGTACGCGTGTCTCAGTGAATAGGACAGTGACTCGCTGCGGAGCATGAGGTCACAAGTTAGATCCACGGCTGCGATGACTCCATCTTAATGAGGGCGGAATGCTGAAGGGGATTAAGGGGGGAAGTAAGAAGGACGATGGCACGCATTTTTTTATAGCTTCCCTGAGTACACTTCTTTTCAGGCATACATAGGGACTTTAGTAAGAATGATGTAACTTTAGACGCAGCACATCAATAAGCAACAAACTTAGAAAAGCAAATAATGGCAAGCAACAAACTGTTTCCAGATCACAGTTAATTTTTCAGCGACTTATCGGTTGCCAAATTCGCCTGCTTCAAGGATTTGTTGAACTTGCTCGGGGCAAGTATTCCTCTTGAATTCTTTCGCCATCACAAAACTTGAAGCGTAAAGTGCAGAGACCGACGTACGAACATTCTCGCAAACAAACTTAATTTTTCGTAAAACTTGACACAGCATTCGTGAAATCGTAAAACGCTTCCAAATTCTTGAACTTTACGACAAATTCAAGAGACTTGGCAGGTATGCATATTAATCACATTTTTTGTCACTCGTTCATAGATTCGATGCGCACCTTGATGTGTGCGCGAAACTGTACTCTCTCTTCTCTCTCTTTTTCTCTCTAGATTCCCTCTCCCCAGCGCAGGGTAGCAAACTAGACGTGCTCCCTGTCTTTTCTCTCTTCTGTTTCTCTCTCTCTCTTGTCCCTCTACACCCCGTCTGCGAAATCAATGTGCAACGAGCTTGAGTTAGTGTAGTGATTAGCGAGTATGGCGACCTACGCCGCGCCGGGGCATGCGTGCCGTCCGCAGTGGTGGTGGTTGGCAAAGTATTGTTTTTGATCTCTATATGGTGAGACAAACCCTGCGTCGAGCTTTCAACCGTTGTCGAAGTAAAACGCTTATGTCTACAATGCTTCGGTTGCACGTTACAGAACCCTAAGTGGTCAACATTGATTCGGCGCCCTTCAGTTCAGCGTCCCTGATAGCCCACTGTGCATCTTCAGTGCATTAAACAAAATAAATAAATAAATAAATAAATAAATAAATAAATAAATAAATAAGAGAAAGAGAATGCATTAACGGACTATTAGTGGTCCTCCTACAGCACCAATGGGCCACACTATAGACGAAAAGGAGGCTATAGAATGCGAAACCTGTGTTTAACGCTGTGCTTCCAGTATGCCGGGCTCTGTACTACAGCGCGCGACTGGTCCTAAGCATAGCGCCGCGCGAAATCAGCCACAAATACCTCTATGACGCAATTTGTTGCTTTCATTGCTACGCGCTCCACCACGAGAAGGTGACTGTAGCATTGACTTTACCGACACAGCGGGCGAGTGTTCGCGTGAGTACCCAGGTTTCAACTCCCGGCGACCGCGTCGCTTTTGCCCGTTCGTGTCTGTTTTTATCCGCCGGGCAGATGACAGCGTTTCCCGCAGTGACGAGCTGCCCCCCGCGGCGCTCGCCAAGGCCGTTTCTCTTCCTATGACTCACTACGCGCGACAGCTATCATCACAGAGGTGACGTAAGGTTCTGCACCGCGTCACATGCGAAGTTTACATGACTGGTTATAACAATCAGGCGCGCACATTTGGCCGCGCCGGCCGAGAGGGAAAGCTGGCCAGTGCCCTCCGCTGCCGCCGCGCTGGCAAACCGGACGGGCCCAGGCATGCCCACTTTGGCACGTGCTGCGTGACTCCCCGAGGCTGTTTCCGTCAAAGCAATACGCCTCCCGGGAGAGGAGAGCGGCTCGCCCAAAGTGCGCGCTGCGCCGAATGATTGTTGCACTCTCGAAGGGCTGCGTACTTTCGAAGCGCGAAGCACTTTATATGTACAGTATAGATATATATATATATATATAAGCGTCATTGTCGACTACATATTTTGAAACAAACAGGAGAGGGAAACCCACACTGAAATTAACTCTCTCCGAAATCTTAAAGCGTGTTGTGATTCCACGTGCCCGAACACTTCTGTATCTCGGACGGATGAAGACTAAAACGCCACGCTCAGCATTTGCGCATTATCGTGAAACGTTCGTGCTCCTCGCCAAGCGCTACATGGGGCGGCCTTGAGCACGCTGCCCTTCGCTGCCACCGGCGAAGACCGAAATAGGCGAGTTGGTAAGGTAATCGGAAATTAACAAGAACGACAGGGGGATGAAGCCCCTTTCTGGAAATTAGCGGCCAACGAACGACATGTTCGCGCACAGAAATGCCTAAGGCGCAACACACAAGTCAATTGTGTGTTTGGCAGTAAGACCTCTGTCACACGCCACGTATAATGTCTGCCATCTATGGTGTTCGGCTGCTGAGCACGAGGTCGCGGGATCGAATCCCGGCCACGGCGGCCGCATTTCGATGGGGGCGAAATGCGAAAACACCCGTGTGCTTAGATTTAGGTGCACGTTAAAGAACCCCAGGTGGTAAAAATTTCCGGAGTCCTCCACTACGGCGTGCCTCATAATCAGAAAGTGGTTTTGGCACGTAAAATCCCAAATATTAATGTCTGCCATTGGTACCGAATATCACTGCGGTCTTGCGTTCCCTGTCTATACGGGTACACAAAATGACATTCGCAATTGATGGCGATGTTTATCGGCACCTTGCGCACGCACGCACTCGCCAATCGACATGTATGCTTTGATAGCTTCCGCTTAGATTACACCGTTTGGGGCTTATCTTGTCCGACAACGACAGTCATCCGTCTTGCCCACATTTCCTTTCTTTACCGCTGCGAGCCCGGTACTTCCTAGTCACCAACGGCTTGCGCGTTATCAGCGTGACAGAGCATTCTCGACAGGAAAGTAGCGAGCGCCGAGTTTTCAAGAAAGGAAACGCAAGCAAGGCAGATGACGATTATCGTTGTGGGACAAATATACAGCCCAAAGGGTGCAATAGTTTTAAGAGTGTGTATAAGGGGGTGAGTTATAGAGGCGAAAAAACACCCTTAAGGGTGCAATTTTCCTTAGGGCGAGGATGGAACAAAGGTGAAAGGAACAGAGGTTAACCAGATTAATTGTCCGGTTGGCTACTCTGCCCAGGAATTTGGGGTAAGGGGCAGATAAGAAAACAAGGGAACATAGAAAAAAAGGGACGCAGCAGTTCGCACATTCTATAGGTTTTCAGCGAGTTCCGTATTTTTTTTTTTTTCACACGAGCAGTTCTGGCCGACTTCGGCTAGGACCAGGGTCCAAGAATTCTGGCTTCCGTAAGGGGACGGTTGTCAATCCTGTCGAGCGTGGTGCTGAGGACTTTTCTTCGTGCATTGAAATGACGACAATCACACCGAGGTGCGCTGTCACCATTTTGCACAGCAAACTTCACATTCTGGACTTGTGGCCATTCAGATGAGGCAGGAGTAGGCATTAGTAAAGGCTACTCCATGCCACAGACGACAAATGAGAGTTATCTCCCGTCGTGGTAAGCTATGTGGAAGGCGGAGCTTCAGATGAGGGTTGAGGGAACAAATTCGCTGGATTTTAAATTTAGCCTGCCGAATTCCATTGGGCCAAGGTAAGCTCGCGAGCAAGCGCACGGATCTTTCCCGCTGTGTCTGCTCTTGACATCGGGATTGCTTCTCAATCGCCACTTTTATGTGAAGGTCGAGCGGCTGCGTCTGCTTGTTCGTTTCCAAGGATGCCACAATAATTTGGCAACCATTGAAATACGATGTCATGCCCTTTTCCAACTACCCGATGGTAAATTTCTCGTGCGTTCGCGACAAGTCGTTCGTGGGGAAAATGTGTAGCTTAGTGGTTATAGCGCTGCGCTGTTGAGCTCAAGGCCAGGGTTGATACCCCGTCCCCGGTCGCCGATTTAGGCGTGCGCTAAAAAACCCCAGCTGGTTGAAATTAATTCATAGACAATATACGACATGTCTCATAATCATATCGTGGTTTTGGCACGTAAAAACCCAAAATTAAAATTCCTAGCTTTAAATTTCAATGCGTCTATAGGGGCCATGTACTGCGGATCGCTCTTGAATATACCGTCAATTTCGCGTGACGTTACCACGTGACTTTCAGCACGCTGCCTCGCTGAAGCGATGGTTATGTTGCAAAATGTCATAATGAAAAGCTTACCCCATAAGACACGTCACGTGCCCACTGCCACTACAGGACGGCTGAAATAGCGATTGTCTGCGGATCTGAGTGCTATTGCATACGTCGGACAGTATTTGCATGCCCATGGTTTTCAAACAGCCTGCTCCGATAAACTACGTTCGCCCTCCTTTTTACTTACTGGAATCGCAATTCAAGTATGCGGTGTTGCGATTCGCCTGCGACACGTGGTTTTGCCGGCGCGACTGCGGCGGGGCGGCAGACATTTTTGGCCCGATCGTCGTCGCCGCAACGCTCATCGCCAGGTGTTTCCAAGCGCGACTGCGGCGATGCGACCGCCTAGGGATCATCCTCGCATTCCAGTCATTGTGCCCGAAACAGGCGATGCCAAAGCAGGGATCTCATTCCAGTCATTGTGCCCGAAACAGGCGATGCCAAAGCAGGGATCTCGTTCCAGTCATTGTGCCCGAAACAGGCGATGCCAAAGCAGGGACCATCCTCTCATTACAGTCATTGTGTCCGACCGGCAGCGCCACGACAGGGTGCTACGAGATCGTGCTCGACATGGTGCTACGGCATCGCTACGACAGTGTGCGTCACCCTTAGCCCATTGTACATTCACGTGCTCGTCTTTTGAGGGGTTCCTTCTTGCCCTCAACTGCGAGAGTATAAAAACAGCTGCCCCCGGACGCCAAAAGGAGGGCTCCGATTTCTTCTGTTGAGTGAAGTGCTCTCCCGTCTCTCTACTTCGGTCAAACCTGACCACCAACTCTTTGCGATGTTAAAATAAACAAGTTGTTTCGTTGTTACCAGTCGACTCATGCTTTGCCGGGACCTTCGGATGCTTCCAGTTGTACCCCAGGCCGCCAGGCCAACGCTACCCTTGGGGCTTGCGACCCAGGTACAACCACGGGCGTCAGCGCCGAGTTCCAAACAGATCGTACCAGCAGTCCGATCCCAAAGATCTGGTTGCCAGCGGTGAGATCGCCTCCGACTTCAAACAACTGTCTGCCAGCGGTGAGATCGCGACAACGGAGGCCAGCAGCGAAGAGATGCAGTTGACTGTATGCTGAGCAGCTCAACGACGATCCGGGAGCAGTGCAACGAGCCCTGTGTGACGACTGGTTGCCTGCAGCGGAACGACTGCGCGGAATTCCTGCCTGCGAGGTTTGGTGAGTGCGGGACTTTCTTCTTCTGAGCTTTGCCAGGCTTTTGTTAGTGTTAGAAACAGAGCTGGTAATTGTGGTTGTCGTTGCTGCCGGGTTAGTTTGCGGCAAGACAATAGTAAGCAGTAGAGAAAGCAGCATTCAGAGCAGCCATGGATTTGAAGTCGTTGCGCAAACCGAAATTGTTGGAGCTTGCAAGAGAGTTGGGTCTGGATGTCTCAGACAAACTAAGAAAACCTGAACTGCTAAAGGCTATTCTTGAGTTAGAGGCTGAGGATGACGAGCTGTCGGAATGCCTTGAGACTATTGAGGAGAGGTCAAAAAGACAGGAGCGCGAACTTAAAGAGCAAAAAGAGAAACAGGAGCGCGAACTTAAAGAGCAAAAAGAGAAACAGGAGCGCGAACTTAAAGAGCAGAAAGAAAAAGAAGAGCGTGACCGTCAACACGCTTTGGAAATGAAGCGTCTTGAGGTAGAAATGGAACGCGCTCGTAATGGAAGTCAGGCACACGGTGCAGGAGAACGCGTATTGTTCAAAATGACTGACCTGATGCGGCCGTTTAAGCTTGGAGAGGACATTGGTTTGTTCCTGGTTAACTTTGAGCGAACGTGCGAGAAGCAGGGGTTCTCTCGGGAAACGTGGCCACAGCGCTTGCTCACTTTGTTACCCGGCGAGGCGGCCGACGTAGTCGCTCGCTTGGATAGAGAGGAGGCAGAGGATTTCGACACAGTGAAATCGAGTCTTCTAAAAAAGTACCGGCTGTCTGCGGAGGCGTTCCGTCGGAAGTTTCGGGAAAATGAGAAAGGCAAAAGTGAGTCATATACAGAGTTTGCGTATAGGCTTATGTCGAACATGCAGGAGTGGCTCAAAGAAGAGAAAGCGTTCGGTGACCACGATAAAGTTCTGCAGTGTTTCGGGCTAGAACAGTTTTATAGTCGGTTACCGGAGAACGTGCGATACTGGGTCTTGGATAGGCCAGACGTTTGTACGGTGGCTAGAGCCGCTGAGCTAGCCGAGGAGTTTGTGACGCGTCGAGCTCGCGGAGCTAAGGACGGTCAAAAGGGTGAATTTGGCTCGAAGTTTGAGAGGCCGAAGTTCACACCCATGAGAGCAAAGGGGGACACGCGTAGTGCGGATGCGAGCGAAAGCAGTCCGACCAAACGTAAAGAGACGGCGGCAGCCAAACGCAGAAAGCGGTTCGAGATGAGGCGAGCGCGCTTGTGTTATACGTGCCAGAAGCCGGGTCACTTTTCGGCGCAGTGTCCGGAAACAACACCAAAAGTTGTGTTTTTTTCAATAGGCAGCACTGACGAGAACATGAAGCTTCTCGAGCCTTACATGCGAGACCTCCTCGTGAACGGGAAAGAGTGCCGAGTGCTTCGCGATTCCGCAGCTACGATGGATGTAGTTCACCCATCTTACGTAGAACCCCATATGTTCACAGGCGAGTGCGCGTGGATCAAGCAAGCCGTGGAAGCTCATTGCGTGTGTCTGCCAGTAGCAAAGGTGCTTATTGAAGGACCTTTCGGAGCGCTTGAGACGGAGGCGGCAGTGTCATCTATGCTGCCACCCCAGTACCCGTACCTATTTTCAAACAGGTCCGATCACCTCCTGCGCGAGAAGGGGCTTTTGTTTGGTGAAGCTAGTGTTCTGGCCTTAACCAGATCGAAGGTTCGGGAGCTCGCTGCAAAGGCGGTAGTTGCGGGGCCGACGTTATCAAACAACGAAAAAGGGTCAGAGGCGCAGCAAGCTGATATTCAGAGCACGCCCGAACAGAATAAAATTGAGTCTGTAGCGTTGAAGGCGCCAGATACTGGAGAGGAAAATCCCGATTCGGGAAAGTTAGAAGAGCTATCTACTGATTTGCTCATCGCGCCTACGTCAGACGGACTTGATAGGTTGCTAAAAGTCAGCCGGTCGGCTTTGATAGCCGAGCAAAAAAAGGATGGTAGCCTAGAAAACATACGCTGCAATGTCAAAGAAGGTATCGCCAGGAAAACTGCGCGTTTTGTGGAAAGAGGTGGAGTCCTGTACCGGAAGTATCTAGACCGAAGAGGAGTGGAGTTCGATCAGCTGATCGTGCCTCAATGCTATCGTCAGGATCTGTTGCGCTTGTCGCATGGGGGTTCGTGGTCCGGACACCTAGGAGTTAAGAAAACTAAGGACCGTCTCTTGCAAGAGTACTATTGGCCAGGGTGTTTTCGGGACGCAGACCATTTCGTGAGGACATGTGACACTTGTCAGCGGGTGGGCAAACCAGGGGACAAATCGAGGGCGCCGTTGAAATTGGTACCTATCATTACGGAGCCTTTTAGACGGCTCGTTATTGATACTGTGGGACCTCTGCCGGTAACAGCCACGGGGTACAGACACATTTTGACTGTGATCTGCCCAGCGACAAAGTTCCCTGAAGCAGTGCCGCTTAAAGAACTCAGCTCAGTTGAGATAGTTAATGCACTACTGTCCATATTTGCGCGAGTTGGTTTTCCTGCGGAAATCCAATCAGATCAGGGCACAGTGTTTACTAGCGCTTTGACGACAACTTTTCTCGAAAGGTGTGGGGTAAAGCTGTTACACAGCTCAGTGTACCACCCACAGTCGAATTCCGTTGAGAAGCTCCACTCCGTCATGAAGCGCGTGTTGAGAGCGTTGTGTTTTGAACATCGAACTGACTGGGAGCTGTGTCTGCCTGGGGTGATGTTTGCTTTAAGGACCGCGCCGCATGCGGCTACGGGGTTTTCGCCAGCTGAACTGGTGTACGGTCGCTCGCTTCGGTCTCCGCTTCGCATGCTTCGAGAATCATGGGAAGGTAGGGGCGACGACCCAGTCGTGGTGGAGTACGTGCTTAAGCTCCTCGAACGCTTAAGAAGGGCACAGGAGTTGTCAGGTGAAGCAATGACAAAGGCCCAGCAGAGGGCCAAGGTTTATTATGATCGGACAGCCAGGGCCCGTCGTTTTGAGGTTGGCGATGAGGTCATGATATTGCGCACATCGCTAAACAACAAACTAGACGTGCAGTGGGAGGGCCCAGCGCGAATTGTTCAGAAACTGTCGGACGTTAACTACGTGGTAAGTCTGCCAGGAAAGCGGAAAGCACAGCAAGTTTACCACTGTAATCTGCTCAAACCTTATAGACAAAGGGAAGCAGTGGTGTGCATGATGCTAAACGTTCCTGAAGAGCTTCCGGTCGAGCTTCCGGGACTAGGCTCAGTGACGAACAGGGAAGACACCGGTCAAGTCATTAGTGACCTTATCAGTAAAGCACCGCTGTCGCCTGAGCAGAAAACCGAACTACACCAGCTATTACAAGAGTTTCAAGGTCTGTTCTCTGAGAGGCCTGGTAGGACTTCTGTACTTACTCATGATATAGAACTTACCTCCCCAGAGCCAGTACGATCCAAGGCGTATCGGGTGTCACCCCGCCAGAGCGATATTATGGAGGCTGAGGTAAAGAAAATGCTACAGCTCGGTGTTATTGAGGCAGGTGAGAGTGATTATACCTCCCCTTTGATTTTAGTTGAGGTACCGGGCAAGGAACCTCGTCCTTGCGTCGACTACCGCAGGCTTAATTCCATCACTAAGGATCAAATTTATCCGATCCCTAACATCGAGGAGCGCCTTGAGAAAGTTAGTAGCGCTCAGTTTATTTCCACCCTAGATCTTGTCAGGGGTTATTGGCAGGTTCCACTTACAGAAGAGGCTAGTAGGTATGCGGCGTTCATTTCACCCATGGGAACATTCCGTCCTAAAGTGTTGAGTTTTGGTTTGAAGAACGCGCCATACTGTTTTTCAAGCCTCATGGATAAAGTGTTGCGGGGACAGCAAGAATTCGCTTTACCGTATCTAGACGACGTAGCGATATTCTCCGCATCCTGGTCTGAGCATATGACACACTTGCGGGCAGTGCTAACCCGCCTGCGCGAAGCAGGCTTGACAGTAAAGGCTCCTAAGTGCCAGTTAGCACAGGCCGAGGTTGTCTACCTCGGTCACGTGATTGGTCAGGGTCGTCGCCGCCCCTCTGAAATAAAAGTGGCCGCTGTGCGAGACTTTCCGCAACCGCGCACCAAGACCGATATTCGGTCGTTCTTGGGTGTCGCCGGCTACTATCAGAGGTACATCCCTAGGTACTCTGATATCGCGGCTCCCCTGACGGATGCTCTAAGAAAGTCAGAGCCTCAAACAGTCGTCTGGGACGAGACAAAGGAAAGAGCTTTTAGCGCCCTAAAGAGTGCCCTAACAAGCCAGCCTGTGCTACGATCGCCAGACTATACAAAAGGGTTCATTGTTCAGTGCGATGCTAGTGAGCGAGGCATGGGCGTTGTACTGTGCCAACGGGAAAATGGAGAAGTAGAACACCCCGTCCTGTATGCTAGTCGTAAGCTGACCAGTCGTGAGCAGGCGTATAGCGCCACCGAGAAAGAGTGTGCATGTCTCGTGTGGGCCGTTCAGAAATTGTCATGCTATCTAGCCGGCTCGAGGTTTATCATTGAGACGGATCACTGCCCTCTCCAATGGCTGCAGACCATCTCTCCCAAAAATGGCCGCCTCCTGCGCTGGAGCCTCGCTTTACAACAATATTCCTTTGAGGTGCGTTACAAAAGGGGAGTCTCAACGGTAACGCCGATGGCTTAAGTCGAAGCCCCTAACGTAGGAATCAGCCTCAAAATTGTTTGTTACTGATGTTTTTCTTCCTGAGGCAGGATTTTTTTTAACATATTGCTTTTGTTTAGTGTTTCAAAGTGATGATATGCTTTCTAGTGCAATTTTTCAATTTGTGGACGCGTTCTGAGTGATGCTAGACTACTGTAAGGAACTAGGCAGTGGTATAAAAAGGGGAAAGAGCCTGGCAGGGCTTAGTGAGGGTTGTGCCGTGCTTGCTGACTGAGCGGTTGAGTTTCAGCGTAGTTCTAACGCTTGCCGGGAACGAGAACAAAAATGTGAACTCTCCCGAAGTCACTTTGCAGTGTCCCGTGCGAACCTGAACGAGAGAACGAGGCCTTCTCTGTGCGCTGCGCTCAAGAAACGTCGAGGGACGCCCGACTTCGGTTATGTGCATCATCGAGCGACATCCCTCCGGACAGCGGATGCAGTCCCCTGTCCATCGGGATCTCCTTCCCCCGGCGGGGCGGTCTGTTGCGATTCGCCTGCGACACGTGGTTTTGCCGGCGCGACTGCGGCGGGGCGGCAGACATTTTTGGCCCGATCGTCGTCGCCGCAACGCTCATCGCCAGGTGTTTCCAAGCGCGACTGCGGCGGTGCGACCGCCTAGGGATCATCCTCGCATTCCAGTCATTGTGCCCGAAACAGGCGATGCCAAAGCAGGGATCTCATTCCAGTCATTGTGCCCGAAACAGGCGATGCCAAAGCAGGGATCTCGTTCCAGTCATTGTGCCCGAAACAGGCGATGCCAAAGCAGGGACCATCCTCTCATTACAGTCATTGTGTCCGACCGGCAGCGCCACGACAGGGTGCTACGAGATCGTGCTCGACATGGTGCTACGGCATCGCTACGACAGTGTGCGTCACCCTTAGCCCATTGTACATTCACGTGCTCGTCTTTTGAGGGGTTCCTTCTTGCCCTCAACTGCGAGAGTATAAAAACAGCTGCCCCCGGACGCCAAAAGGAGGGCTCCGATTTCTTCTGTTGAGTGAAGTGCTCTCCCGTCTCTCTACTTCGGTCAAACCTGACCACCAACTCTTTGCGATGTTAAAATAAACAAGTTGTTTCGTTGTTACCAGTCGACTCATGCTTTGCCGGGACCTTCGGATGCTTCCAGTTGTACCCCAGGCCGCCAGGCCAACGCTACCCTTGGGGCTTGCGACCCAGGTACAACCACGGGCGTCAGCGCCGAGTTCCAAACAGATCGTACCAGCAGTCCGATCCAAACAGCGGGAGTGTTAGTGCGAATCTCCTTTTCTACCTCAAGGTGCGGCGGCGGAACAAGGCCGCGTGCGTCCTATCTTGGAGTTGGGAGGCAACTTGCGATGGGTTAGAAGGCTAGCGGTACTGAGATAGCTGATGGCTTCGTGTGCGCTGTGTTCTCGCGCTCCTATCGTTCGCGTTGAAACGAGAGGCAGCACGAAGGGGAATTCGCTCGCCGCTGCTGCCGCTCTTCATCAGGCCAGAGTTCTGGCAACAAATGGCAGCAGTAATCGAGTGGGATGGGTTCGTGTTTTCCTGCGCGCTAGACAACGTGTTTGTTAACTTCGTTAGTAAGGTAATGTTTATATCAGTTTATGCGGCTGATAAAACGACTAAACTTAGTTCTTAGAGCTGTCTAATATTTACTAACGCAATCAATATTTCGCCTTTCATTTGTGCTTTACTATCGCTCGTGGTCCATTGTCAGTCAAACTTTTTTGGGAAGCACGCACACAGACAGACACGACCTATACAACTGCTATACATTGAAGGGAGTGTTTGAAAAGAAAAACGAGCGCTGATATAATCTGGACGTTATTTCTTGCTGCTTTACTATATGTTCCTATCTTCTATATTGTGAAGGAAGTAGAATTTGCGTTCTTTCCTATTTGAATGAGTGTGACGCTAGTGCTACAAAAACATGATTCATCACAATCGCTTAGCTGGACGTGCATCCAAACGCATTCCTCGGGAAAAAATATCCCCTTTGACTTATGCGCTTGCCGCTTCTGCAATGCTGATTCAATTTGACAAAGTATGTAAAATTTAGGTTACGCTTACCTTGCCACGGCTGCAAGACAGAAAAAGAATGACAACCATGCCACTCTGTGAAGATGGCATGGCAGCGAAAGCTGACGACAGTCAAAGCTCTCAAATGAAAAGCAAAGTGCTCTTGCTGCCATTCCATTTTCACAGAGTGGAATGGTTGCCCGGGCTCGCGATTGTCGTTTTCGTTCAGCATCAGGGGAAAGTCCTTCGTCAGTGGTCGTTTCGCGCCGGCACCGTTTACATTCTCGTTGCTGTGCCCTCCGACGCTCCTCGTACGCATGTTGTTCTTCGGGTGTATAAACTCTACGTGTGCGGCCTATCGATAACGCAGCTGCTTTTAGCGCCGATACCACTCCTGTTTATATACTGCGATAACCTTGACGTCATGCTATTGTTCACGGCGAGCGTTATAATCTGTTTCGCATTTTGTCATCTGCGCCGCCGCACTGCACCCGTATGGGTTTGTTAGAAATCGCTAAGTCCGTCTTTGTTGCCAGACGCCGAAAAAACTACGAAAGGTTAGTCATATACTGCTTTCGCTGTAAAACGGCTACGTTTCAAGCCTTGCGAGCAGCAAGAACAAATGTGTCGGAACTGAGCACACCTGCGAGCGATAAGGCAGAAGATAATCAGATAGTTACCGCACCGAGGAAATCAGAAATGTGACACGCCGCTGCTTCGAAATATTTGCCAAATAAAGAACGAAGAGAAAAACACACTAATCCTGATTTAATAATAATAATAATAATATTTGAGGTTTTACGTGCCAAAACCACTTTCTGATTATGAGGCACGCCGTAGTGGAGGACTCCGGAAATTTTGACCACCTGGGGTTCTTTAACGTGCACCTAAATCTAAGCCCACGGGTGTTTTCGCATTTCGCCCCCATCGAAATGCGGCCGCCGTGGCCGGGATTCGATCCCGCGACCTCGTGCTCAGCAGCCCAACACCATAGCCACTGAGCAACCACGGCGGGTAATCCTGATTTAAGTCGTGGGCTGAAAGTTTGAGTAGCTTGGCATATATGTTTAGCCCCGCTGTTAAAACAAGCCCTAGATACGCTGCTCGCGCTGTTTGGACATAGCTTAATCAGCTTTCAAAACGCTTTTGCATGTTCTCTGAAGCTGTGGCCAAAGCTTTGCGTCGTCCACCCAGTCACCGTCTACGATGTCTCCAGAAACAGGTTTGCTAAGCCGCACCAGCGTCATGCACACCAATTGTAAACCCGGAGGCAACAAGGAAGTTGCGGCAAGCAATGGACGTGTCACCACGTGATCAAACATGGCAGTGCCCACGGGATCGCTGCGAAAACAGTCAATACGCACCCATAGAGGACAGTGAATACGCCAGCGGCCATCTCGTGGTGGGCAGGAAACCGGCCGCGTATGATATCGTGCGCTTTTGCCGCCATTCTTTAGAGCTCGGCTCTCCATTCCCGCGGCGAGCGTCGGCGTCACTGGTAACCAAGCGAAATTGCACAGCGAAAGAAGAGAGCGAACGCGGCGCGCAGCTGCGGATGAAAGAAGATTCGTGGGGCCGTAAGATTCATATGGGGACGGATTATCAGCAAATGTATTTCGGCTGCATACACGAGCTGCATACATTATGAAATCATACATTTTTTTCATAAGGCACTACACTGCGCCGATACAAATGCCGCCGTGGTCACCGCACCTCCTATGCATCTGCCAAAACCGTTACTGCAGCTGCGCCGGCACCTCCAACGCGCGTGACGTTATAACCACAGAAGCGCAGGCCACGTGCGCAGGCGCCGTCGCCACATTTTCTCCCTCTCCCCTATCTGTCTCCATTGCTGCAGCGCTGTCGCCACACTTTCTCCCTCTACCTCTACCCGTATCTATTGCTGCAGCGCTGTCGCTACACTCTTTCTCCCTCTACCCGTCTCCATCGCTGCAGCGCTGTCGCCACCGTCTTTCCCCCTCTCCCTCTACCCATCTCCATTGCTGCAGCGCCATCGTCACTCTTTCTCCCTCTCCCGCAACATTTCTCCACTGCTGTAGCGCTGTCACCTCTCTTTCGCCCTCTCCCCTACCCGTCTCCATATAGCTGCAGCGCTGTCTCCTCTCTTTCTCCCTCTCCCTCCACCTTTCTTCATTGCTGCAGCGATGTCGCCACACTCTATCGCCCTCTTCCCTACCCGTCTCCATTGCTGCAGCGCTGTCACCATTCTCTTTCTCCCCCAACCTTTCTTCATCGCTGCAGCGCTGTCGCCACACTCTTTTGCCCTCTCCACTACCCGTCTCACTGCTGCAGCGCTATCGCCACACTCTTTCCCTCTCTCCCTTACCCGTCTCCATTCCTGTCCACGCGCCATGTCCCCAATACGGACGTAAGCCGCCCAGCGTACCCGTCCTGGACACGTATGCGGGGGGTGCATACGGGGGCTCGAGGTAACCAGCTTCGCTGTAAGAAATTTGGAAGACGCTTAACTAAGCTTCGCTTTTAAAGGGACACTAAAGGTTAATATTAAGTCAACGTGGTCTGTTGAAATACCATCCTAGAAACCTCGAAACGCTTGTTTAGTGCGAAGAAGAGACTTATTTTAAGAGAAAATGCGTTCTGAAGCGTCAGCGTATCTCTAGCGCAGTTCAAATCACCCGCCCTCTGATCGAGGAGTATTGACGTCATGGTCTCTTAGAGACGTTGCGCCGTCGGTGAGTAAAACGGCGAGCCCGCAGACGGTGCTACGGCTTTTCTGCGCAAAACGCAAACGCGCGGCCAGAAACAGAGCCAAGACAGAGCCGACAGCAGCGCGAAAGCGGAACTATATATGGTGGCTAGCGGAAGGGAAAGCGCACGACGATAAGCAGGTTCTTTATTTTATGACGCCAACTTCGACGCCCGTTGCAATGGATGACCCTGACAACGACACATTAGCTCGCGATGCTGGGCTCGAGTTCAGCAATTTAAGCACTGATGAACGTGACCTGCTGCTGAGGGCTCGCGATGCCGGCGTCGTTGCGTACTACTACGACGATGGCCTGCTTTGAAAGGCACTTCACGCGACTTCAGTAAGTCGGCGTTGAACTCGTAATCCTCTGGACGAAACCGCAGCGAGCACACTACGTGATTTTTCGGCTCTTTGCCAGCGCACTGTGGCAGAGGTACGGCACTTAACCACTTCGAACGGAGAGGTTCACTCGTCGGCACACAATGATAAGTAACGTTGGATTCGCCGCTGCAACTGCCCTTGGCCAAGTTCCGCGGACCGTTCGCGCATCCCACGACATCACATGGACGTGGCATTCTCGCTGCTTATTCCAAATGCAAGTTTCGCGAGCCAGCAGGAACACCGCAGCACGACGCGATAAAGAAACAACTGAAACTCCAAAGCGCGCGGCGAAAACGAAACCTTTCGATCATCCATACTACTCAAGGGTAACGTCAAAATGTTATTTTTTTCTTAGAATCGAATAGAAGTAGACAAGTAGCATTTTCTTCCGTCTTATAATCTAATGAAATGATCTTTTTAATACGAGTAGTTGAGTACTAGGGACATAAATTATGATGAGGAGTGCTTTCGTCATCGAGCTAGTATACCGGAATGTCGCTGGGGGGTCTCAAATCGTGCCGTGCATTTATCTCAATTTCTCGGTTACTAGAGCTCTGTTCGCGATTATATTGACGCCTTAGACGTTCTAGAGCATTGCTTTATCACTTTAACTTGACTTTCTGGTAACCTTTGGTGTCCCTTTAAGAGTGGAACGCTATAGCATTCAAAGATCCCGGACTACTTCTCACGCTTCCCGCCGGCAACTGCAGTGTATGTAACCGTAATATTTATCCGGAAAACACTCGCGGCGAGCGCTATGCACGAAGGCGGGCTTTCTGGTAGAAACGCAGCCTCTTGCGTGGATTGCGATGCGGCGGAGGCGAGCGCCATCTGGAAGTGTTGCAAGGAAACGGGCGCGCCGCTTTGTGGCCTTCAAGATATTCACGCGCAAATTGCGGACGCCGTGGCCGGTCTATGAATGGTAAAAATGCTGGAAAAGGCGTTTGAGTTTTTTGCGTAATAGAATTATATTTTCTCGTATATTCAAATTACAATCCGACGCTATCATGTCTCTATGTTGTGTGTAAGTCGCACTTTACGCTTCGTCTACGTATTTTAGATCGAGAAATTCAATTCAGTAGCTTCTTTGCGCCACATGGAGGGCCTGGGTACGGGTGATTCGAAAATAGTTTTGCCGAAACGACGCCCGACGCGGGACGCCGACGCCGGATCATCTGCGACACGGACCCTTAATGATATCGTGTTAAAAGCGGCGCGAGCGAAGAGGCGCGAGGAGGAAAGCGGAGTGGCGGATGCAGCGGAACCATGACGACCTGTCCGAGCAGAGGCTCAGCGCCGCCGCTGAGAGCGCCCTGTCGTTCAGAATCAAATTATTTGCCACAATATACCGCGAATTCAAAACACCTGCACAGCTGCGCTCAAAATTCGCATTAGGGAGTATCGTAATCGTCGGTGAAAATTTTTCCCGCTAACGATCACCATTACTAAACTGAAATTTGGGGGGGGGGGGCAACTTAAAATTCGGGGTAGGCCAACATTTATTTGTAGGAGGCGAGCATGGTTCAATCCTAGAATCAGGCCGAAAGATTGCTCTAATCTGTTTATTTCATAAAATAACAAACCGTCAGCACCAAAGCGCCCTCTCTCTCAACCGTTACCAACGTCTCGCTGTCTGCTCAACAACCGCTCCTTCAAACGTATCTTTGGGCACACAAACACCTTCATCAACCTTACCACTAGCAATTGAACTCTGGAATAGTTTTCCTGATAATGCTGTCCACATTCATGACCCTGTTAAGTTTCGTCTTGAAGAAACACCTTCATCAACCTTACCACTAGCAATTGAACTCTGGAATAGTTTCCCTGATAATGCTGTCCACATTCATGACCCTGTTAAGTTTCGTCTTGAAGTAACCACTATTTTTTCGTGACCATTTGCTTTCATTAATTTTCTCTTATTTATGTACACGCTTCTCGATAACTTCTGTAATTGAAAATGTCAAGAGATGTGCCCTTAAATTACTTCTGTAAAATTTGACGGTGTTAAATTATCTATCCTTACATTGTGTATGTTACCATTCATTCCGATAGTGTATATTGGGTTCCGCTAACTATTATGTAAAGTCACCTCGTTTTATGTACCTTAGTATATGTCTCATATACTCGTTATCTCATCCCATTCCTTGTAATGCTTCCATTTATGCACATATATATATATATATATCGTATAATCCCCCCCCCCCCCTCACACAATACTCCTGCTGGAGCCTGTGAGGTTGTTGAATAGATGAATAAATAACTAAATCCAACACGCATGATTGAACCATACTCGCTGTAATCTGGCTGCACGCATACCAAGGTGCCGCAGAGGCACTGCTGTCCAGGAAAGATCACCGCACTATGCAGTCGTTACACACAATCCGGCGGTCGCCTTGCTTTCTGCCCACCACGATATGGCGGCGCTGGCTTCAGTTGAAGAGCGGCCCCTCCACTCCAGCAAATTTTGCAGCGAAGCTGTCTATGGCTAGGATCTGGCAGGTCGCGTCCGCGCGTAGACCAACAATTTTTGATACGTCGGCCGATCCCGAAGAAGGCGCAACACCGGGCTGGCCCACAGCGGAGGTGCAGTTCGCCATTAAGGGGCCCACATACTCGCACACAGCTATATATATATATATATATATATATATATATATATTCGGGTGCGTGCAAAATACGCAAGAAATAAGCGCTGGGTGCCACTCTCGACGGGGCGCTGATTCGTGAAGGGGAGACACTAAGAATATTAGGGATGTGGATACAGCAGAACACTCGAACATCCCACACCCTTCAAAAACGAAAGGGGGCAACAGGAAACGTGGCCAGAACGATGCGGAGAGTGGCAAGAAGCAGAGGTGGCCTAAGTGAGGGAGATACCGTCAGCCACATCACATACGCCCTTCCGTATCAGGCCTTGACAAACCAAGAGATCACACAGGCAAACACAATAATAAGAAAAGCCTTCAAAGCCGCCCTTGGCCTTCCCAAATGCGCTAGCACAGAGAGATTCGAGGGACTGGGTCTGTACAATACTTTTGACGAGCGCGCAGTCGCGACGTTATATGCTCAGAAAGAACGACTTTGTTCTTCAACTCAGGGCAGCGAAGTATTAGCGAGGTTAGGCTTTCCCCTGAGACCCCAGTATTGCGGAGAGGAAACGGCACAGATAGACCGCAATGTTCGATCGCACCTCGCGGTGACCCCAATTCCCAAAAACATGCACCCGAAGTACCATCCCGGACGACGCAGAGCAAGGGCAAAGACCCTTCACAAACGTTTCGGCATGGGACCGGGGGTGTATTATACGGATGCCAGTCGAGCCAGCTCAGACACTTTCACCATAGTCTCTACATGCAACAACAACATAACAACGGCATCCTTCAAAACCGCCTCGGCATGCGTGGCAGAGGCTGCAGCCATCGCCTTGGCCATTCAGGACGCCGAGCGCCAAACCAATTCGGCTGTCATATTAACCGACTCACAAGCGGCTTGCCGCCTATTTCTAAATAGAACGGTACCCCAATCAATAATCAAAATTTTAGACAGTCAACTACAAAGGCACCACATTATCATATGGTGTCCGGCACACGAGGGACTGGCAGGAAACGCGAAGGCAGACCGTATTGCTCGAGGATTACACGTCCGAGCAACGGCATGGCCCAGTGACGACTTTCCACCGAATTCTCGTGACATCCCCCTACAGCAAAAGCAGGAGCGGAGACGTTTTGGACATCCTCACCCCAATTTAAACAGCCAACAGGAGAGGGACTGGCGTCGTATACCCAAACCGGCACCACCTACACAGGATACACCCTACGAAGTTCACTGACGAGTGCCCGTGGTGCACAGGCACACCGACACAAAAAGACATCACATGGGAGTGCCCTGAGAGGCCTCCGCATGTAGACAGCCCCATAATACAGCAACATCCACTAATGAAGAATAAGCAGTGGGAGGCATGGCTTGCGGACGTAGGTCGGGAGAGCCAATGGGCTCTTCTGGACCAAGCCCAGCGAGCCGCTCGTGCCAGTGGGGCGCTGGAATAAGGGCTCCAAACATCCTGCCTTATTTTATTTATTTTCAATGAAGTTTTTACTCACTCACTCACTCTTAGCTCCCACCGCTCATCCACTTTCTTGGAAATTTCTGTATGTGTATTAGATCAAACATTGGAAATGTTGGCCAGCGCCACTAACGATTATGGCGGCGGATGTGAAACATCATTTCAACCGCACGCAGGCGGCGCGTAGTACATGAACTTAGGAAACAGATTTAGTTTTTCTCGTTAGTGCGCCTTTAAAGATTTCAGCTTAAAGGATTCCTGCAAACGTGTAAATTTGGCCCTTTTATTTTGCTGTATCATGATCGTTCTCGGTCTCGGTATGATCGTTCTCGACGCGCTTAGGCGCACACCCATGCGTAGATGTAAAGTATGCGTGTGTCCGATGCCCATGTGGTCGTCTGCAATGAGGTAGCAATACACTTTGTAACTCACGAAACTGCAGACATTATTGCATCTAATTGCTACCAAGCGTCCCCAGCAAAATATGTGCGCTTTCTGAACAGTCAGCGCGCATGACATAAACAACAGAATGACAGACGAGCAAGAATGCCCGTGCCAGGTCGTTTTCTGCGCACGTCCCATGTTCTTCTTTTTTATATTGCAACCTCCTAGGGTACAAAATTAAGCACTATTCTGCTGAAAGCTGTTGTTAGAGCTCTCCGTTTCTTCGGAATCAGCCATCCACTCTTGCAGATCATTTTCGTCGTGAACTGGCTTGCTTGTCGATGGCCCTAAGGAAAGAACAAAATCGTTTGCGATTACCTTTACTCTAAGTGCCATGGTGTATAGGTTTACAAAGAAAGAGACTCCGTCTTTTGCTTTTTTTTTGTTCCTTTTTCTAACAGCATTATATCTATATAAACTTGAGCGACGCTACAAGGTAAACAGAACCAGTGAATGTGTTGAAATTACAAGTACGTGTTCTCTTTAACTTGTTGTGGCATCGCTCAAGTTCTTTACGTTTTAAAGGTAGCCTCCTTAAATAATTTCTATTTAATTATATATATATATATATATATATATATATATATATATATATATATATATATATATATATATATATATATATATATATGCCTAATATGACTAATAAGTAATCGGGCCCCTCGGTTAACCCCCTTTCTTCTCGTTCATTATATATGTATATACACGTGCGCGCGCGCGCGCGTGTGTGTGCGTGTGCGTGTGCGTGTGCGTGTGCGTGTGCGTGTGCGTGTGATGACCGGTCCCCGGCCAAAACGTCAGTAAAGTCCCGTTATTTTTCCTACGTGCTTCTATGCTCCACTGATTTATATATATATATATATATATATATATATACAGACACAACCGTGTTGGCGACCACCTAAAATTTTTTAAATAATATGTGTGCTCCTTTATCGCTAACTATATGATATATGAAAACACCCTTGACAGGGTGTCCTACATGACAGGGTGTCCTACATACATGACAGGGTGTCCTACATAACTTGAGCCAAGAATTTAAAAATGAAGGGCGCGTCTTAAGCGAACTGAACCGAACGCATACTATTCGCAATAGCCTGTAGTAACTCAGACAATTCTTTTTGTTTTCCCCATAGCTCACTAATTAATTAAGTTTAATTACCTAATTTTTTAATCATTGGCTGAGGGCTCCAAGTATGATACGCGTATTTGTAGAGCACTTCCAGAAACCACCGATCCAGTTGTTTCCTTTACGATACGTCTCACGTAGTCCTTTTTTCCGGCTTGCAAAAAAAGCCCGCGAAATATGAAAGGAAGCCACGTGACGGAGCAGCGCTTGCGCAGTGGTATCGCGCTGCTCTCAAGCGTGGGTTCGGTGAACAAGGTCGGCTGCGTCGTGACTGGCGACGAGGAAGCGGCAGGGCGTTCTTTATCTCATCGACAACGCTCGGCCAGCAGCACGCGTTTTCGCCGTCATCCGACGGCAGCCGACCTTGTTCACCCAACGTACGCAAGATATCACTGCGCAACCGTTCCGGAGCGCCTCTTCCGTCATGACTTGGGCCGACCACAAAGGCGGCGTATAGTCCACCACAATGTCCCAACGCGCCGGCAGCCACGAGGGTAGAATGGGAGAAACTGGCACGTTCTCGCTTTTATGGGGAACCAGCGCTGACCAGGAGGCGCTACGGCAGTTTGAGTGTGTAACTAAAATATGCTGACACCGCCCGGTAAGGAGGCCACGAGGATGGCGCGACATATTTAGCAATAGCGGACGCGCGCTTTATCAACGTTTGCTAAGCCCTATGCTCGCAGCCAAGTTCTGTGCATGGCCATGTGGGTTGCGAGGAGCGCATGCGCTGTTGCGTTCTAGCGCGTCGGTGCCCAGACAGATCAGTTGCTGGAAGCGTGTGCTTCGAAATGAGCGGTGAATTTGGCTATGCCAAATCGTAGCATGTACTACTGTAAACTGTGCCCACCGCTCGCCAGGCCGTGTGTTACGGCGCTGCAGTCGGCGCGCGAAATTTCAGTGCTTGTTGCCCATAAGCAACTTGTTGAATGCGCTGTGACGCACGCGAAAAACACTTGTGAGATTGACTATCCACTCGAGCGTATCATTCCCGAGCAGGTGGCCGAATGGAAACGGGCTCACGCGCACGTGCTCGCCCGCTCGCACTACCCGGCGTGTTGCACGTGCCAGACGTCTGAAAAGGAGCCAACTTGCATTGTGCGAGAGAAACATAAGCGTGCGATCGTGGCTCAATGTTGTGGAGGTCCAAGAGCATAATGAGGTCAAATGGAATACCATCCACATTTTCAACTGGCAAAAGTCTTATGCCGAAAGCGTCCACAGGTAGGTCTTTTTTGAGAGTAGGTTGTAAGATATTCCGAAAGAAAAATTCTTTACAACAATCTATAGAAATGCATGCTCGATCAGTTCTGGCTTCCGACAAATGAAACAGTAAGGTCCTAAGGTACAAAAAAATCTCTTTTCCTCCAGATAAGTATTCACATCTAACGTATTTGTGTACAATTTGAATAAAAATATTTTACTCTAGCTGGTACAATACTGCTTTTTCACTAGCCTGCAGAATAGTGTGATCTATGCAGATAAACTGGTGAGACACTATCCCACAGATCTATACATAATTTTTTTGCATTTGACGATCTAGGATGGCAGGTCGGAACGCTAACATAGACATGAAGCCCATATGGCTACATTTCAAAGACAGTAACAGTAGAATTATAGCTGTGCACCTGTTTCAAACCCCAAAGCCCGAATGGCTCCCAAGAGTTGAAACATTGTTAAACATGCTTGAATATTAACGGGATGGTGCCAAGCATGTTCATAGAGACTCGTCATCCTCATATATCTTTCTCTGTGCTTGTGCTGTTCAATGTGGCAATAAAGAAAAAAATTAGATCGTAGCCTAATGGTTTGAGCCTCAGGCAATTGCGCTGGATGGCTTATGTTCAATCTCACCATCGGACACTTGAATTCTTTTTTTTTTTATTTAAGAAGGCCGTCACAATGCGAGAAAAGAAGCTATCTATACCTACTGAAAAATTGCTGGGATGATCTAAAGAACGATTCGCATTAAATTAGTTTGGTTCTAACACTTCTAAATGTCCACCCTGTGCGGCACGCTCAGTATACTTGTGTATGGAATCACCGCCACTTCGCCGTACAACGCGTAGGTGCTACTACTGTATACGCGTAGCCAACGCACGCTTTGTTCGCGTGTAATCGGCACGTGCAAAGCAGTCCGCGGCGCTCTTATATGAGAGGGTTGAGAGATATGCTGTCTTTAATGTAAAGCTGGAGACGTTTGCCCGGCTGACTGCCTGGCATGCTACTGAAGATATGATATACACAGTGATCATAGACACAAACGGCACATGCGTCCCCAGACAAGCACACACTCAAACAACTCTCAGAAATGTTCCATTGTAGACTTGAAGCAGCATAGGAATTTTTGATAATCTTGCAAATAAAACTTAACTTTTGCAATCTTGCAAATAAATCTTGCAAATAAAACTAAAATTTTGTAACTTCTAAGCTGAGAAATTAAAAATAGGCACCGACTTTCCACACACTCTGTAGATTGCGCCTGAAGTTTGGTACGATGTTGCTGAAATATTAATATCGGCCTATATTCAAATAAGCATACACATTTTTAACAAGCTAAAGCGGCTATTTCAAGTTGAAGTCATCACAAATAGATAATCCCTCATGGGCAAAAGCAGCATAGGTTATTTTCGCACCTGGTATTGGTGATGACTTTGTGGCAGTAGTGTCCAAAGAGAAAGCTTCCGGCTTGGGTTCCTTGTGGTTGCTTTCCTTGCTTTGGTTGTCAACTGTAAGCAAATCATGGCATGTTAGCTGACAAAAGGTGAGCATGTCTTTCTTCTTGTTAGTTTTTTGTGTGTGAAGACGCAGCCGTAAGGATAGACAAAAATGAGAAAAGAAGAAAAAGGTGATACGCCACATAAACTACAGAGAAAACAAAAACAACTTCCGTGGCCCGGGAAATAGAACGACGCATGAAATGCGACCACACAATGTGTGCGTTGGAATGACCCTGCCCGCAGCTTTCATCAGGCCCACCCACACACGTAGCTGCTGTGCTTTCATCGGCGCTTCAGGGCGTTTTGTACCTCGACTTTCTGTTTCATTCTCAACGTTTCGCTCTTCTCCGCTTTGAACTGATCCTGAGCAACTACTTTTGCCAATTGCAATCAACAAGCAAGCGCCCCAAGCTTGCTGATCTATACAAGCTTGTCTCTTCTCTGACATCGACAAAGCATGGACGCAGTTGTTTCCTCGCAAAACTGTGACACGCACCAATGGCGGGGGAAGGGGGGGGGGGAGAGACTAGTTTTCGATGCAAGAGCACAAACCTGCCCCGCTGAGGCCCTAACAAATCTAAAAATAAAGAGCAGGCCACTTTCTCCTCAGGCGTGATCTGCACGCTTGCAAGTATAGCTGATGGTCGCTTTACTATAAAGCAAGGACTATAAAATCTGCATGTAGTTAATTCGATTGCCAGTTCTAGCCCCGGTGCAGAAGTTTCTTTCATCTGTTTCCTTTTTCCTGTTACTTTCACTGTTGCTCGAGGGTCGGCGATAGATGGTGCACGCCGAAACTTTACCATAGACATAGTATGGGTCTGGCGAGGCACAACGAGATTTCAGCGACATCAAGGAGATCGGCGACACTCGGCAAGTGCCCGCGGGACCTTGCTAAAACTGGCCTAGCACCCCCTACGAGCACTTCATGCTCATAAAAGAAGAGCTCGCCGAGTGCATTTACACTATCCGTTAAAAGTGTATAGGGCTAAGTTGCCTGCGATATGGGCTATTTAAGTAAGTTGCAGTACTATGGCATAAGTTCCAACGTCCTGGAGAATGAAAAAGAACTCTCGCACTCACGCTCCAGATGCCTGGAGTGTCAGGAGCGCCACAGGAACGAAATCACACAGTCGAACGACATACTGTATGGCGAAGGCGTGCAGTCGCCTGTAGACTTTTGGCAACGGCTGCACATACTGGACAAGAGTACGTAAAGACGTTCCCAAGTTTCGTCGCGCTTCACACGAAAGGAAAAACGTGCGGAAACGTAATAATCAGAAACTGGACGTTCAGTCGATTTCAGAAAAAGACAAGAGGACGCAACTAAACCGGCAGCGTCGTGACGCACACCCACTGGAATACAGACATTAAAGGAGGCTGCTTGGGGGCTGCGACTAACAGAGACCTATCCTGCACTCCTCACATGAACCACGTGAAAAAGCGACTGACGGCTATTTGTCACCTGTTCAGGTTCCTTGCAAGAAAGAAATGGCAGAAGAAAAAAAGGCAGAAGTAAACCAGGCGTTCTGGCGGACGGCCGATTGTCTGCTTCTCTCTTTACAATGGCGCAGCCGGCGGAAGCCCAGTCTTAAGGCGCTACAGCCTTGAGTAGCGTACTACGGAGGCTTTGCTTCCTTCTGCATCTCGGCGTCCTGGGTCTTTCCGGCGAGAGAACACCGTCAACGCTTCCCTTGTCATGGATGCCGTACCTGGGGCTCCCTCGATCTCCGAGCAGCCAAGGCATGCCGTCCACGCTGCCTCGGACATGGTTCTCGCCGTGCTCTGTGCCTTTTGCGGCCAGGGAACGCCGTGAATACTTTGTTTAGCGCAAAAAGACAGACACAAGAAAGACGACAGGACAAGGCGCTACTCTCAATTGACATCATTTTATTGCGTCACTCCTTTATAGACCGCTCAAACCAGAGGAACATCCGCAGTGAGCACCATGTGGTGGAGCCACCAACATCCGATCCCAAGAGCGCACTCATGCGACAGAATCCAAAAAACCAAATTCAGCGCTGTACAAGGTTAAGGAAGGCACACTAATGCACTGTGACCCCAATGACTGAATGAAAAATGCTTCCGATAACTCTCGGGCGGTGGTGTCACGGCTCTTCTTCAAAATCGTGGTATCACGAAACATGGGTTTGCACTTGCATGTTTTACAATGCTGAGCCAAATGCGAACCTGTGCCTGTTGGTATGGATCGCTCATGTTCTCTAAGGCGCTCGTTAACACAGCGGCCTGACTGCCCTACATACACTTTGCCACATGACAAGGGAATCTTATAAACCACACCGACACTGCGATCTACAAACTTCACGTGGTTCTTTTCACAATCAGGTTTTTTACTTGTTTTAGAAATACGGCTGCACAACATTGACAGTTTCTGTAGGGAACGCCGTCCACGCTTTCCCGGCCATGGGTCACAGCCTCATGACGTCCTGGGCAGAATGAAGCACAGCATTGATGGCTGTATTCCACCCGCTCGCGTTTGCCTGCGACGAGCCCGACCAGCACTGCTTAGCGACCGGACCTCGTCAGATACACCACCTTCACGAAACAGTCGTGCCCAGTAAAGCCTCGACAGAGCGACCCGCAGGATGCTCCGCCGCAGGAACCGGCTCACCGGGTGTCGCCGCTGGCTCCACCCCAGATGGTGAGAAGCTCATGACGACTACCACTCCCGTGTCGTTCCACCACCGGGTGGCACTTCACAATCCAACGCCATCCGGTCCAACTCGTAAACACGCAGCAGACCCCCACTGCTGCTTCGACTTGGCAGTCTTCGCCAGCCGAGCCGCTGCGGCGGCAACCCAGTGAAGCTCTGGAGTTGCACGATCTCGCCGCTGCAGCTGTACCCGGTGTTGGAATCGCACCGCTGGCACGAGTTGTTGGGAACTCGGCGCTGACGCCCGTTGTTGCACCTGGGTCGCAAGCCCCAAGGGTAGCGTTGGCCTGGTGGCCTGGGGCACAACTGGAAGCATCCGAAGGTCCCGGCAAAGCATGAGTCGACTGGTAACAACAAAACAACTTGTTTATTCTAACATCGCAAAGAGTTGGCGGTCAGGTTGACCGAAGTAGAGAGACGGGAGTGCACGTTACTCAACAGAAGAAATCGGAGCCCTCCTTGGCGTCCGGGGGCAGCTGTTTTTATACTCTCGCAGTTGAGGGCAAGAAGGAACCCCTCTATAGACGAGCACGTGACTGTGCCGCTCGGGAACAATGGGATGAGAAGGTGGCGTAGCCGTCGTGCCGGCGCCGTTCGGGCACAATGGGAAGAGAAGGTGGCGCATACGTCGTGTCGGCGCCGGTCAGACCCCCTCGCTTCACAGTTGGGGGAGCTCCTCTCCCCGGCTGCCGCGCTTCGACAAGCGTGGGCACCAACATGCACATACACACACACACGCACATGAATACACGTGGCATTGGAACATGCCTGGACGCGCTTGGCGGGGAGGCGTAGCGGCGGCGCCGAACGGGCCAAAAAATGTCTGCCGCTTTGAACGAAGCCCCAGCGTCCGTTGCATCCGCGCCGGCTATACCGCGCGTCGTAGGCGAAACGTAACACAGGAAAGGTTTTAGAAGATGGGCTCGCAGCCTGCTCCGCGGTAGACTGCGGATGCTAGCCGTTTTTTCCACAAAAGGTATTGGACTCTGCGTCGGCTTTCGACACCGTACCATCAATTCCAGACACCGAGACCACTCTTGGTCCACAGCAGTCAGTGAAACGGCCCCCAAAGACATCAACGCCGGGTCGCATAGAGGCGCCGCTGTTACAGCTTAGGCAACTCGATCTGTCCTCGGATCGTAGCAGGGACATGCTTCCTGACTCGTAGCGGAGCCACATCCTTGGATGTCCACGCAGTCGTTGGCTTAATTAATTCGCCGCCGTTCACACCGCGCTGAAGGAGGCCTCGCTGAAGGTCATCATCATCAAAGGCCTGCCCGCACGCGAAAGAGACGAAAGATGTGCAAGACACCGCAAGCGACGGGCAAAATATCAATCGCGCAAGGCACGCGATTTTTCGTCAGGTTCGGCGGATTCGAGCTCAATGACGAGCCTCGATCAGTCAGTGTGACCACTGCGAAGCACGCGACGACTGAGCAGAGCGGCGGCTATCCACTGTACAGGATCTTGTGCCGTACCTGCCCAGTTGCGACGGCGTAACCGTCGGCGAGACCTGCGACCAGCTCGCGACAGCCAGTGTCGCCCGCCAGAGAAACTGGTGGCACGCTGAACGGCTCACCAATAACGACTACAGCCCCTGGACAAGTTGCTTGCCTGCTAAGTTGCGTAGTTGCAAACCGCGCCGGAAACTTGCAGCATGGCCGAGTGTGAAGACTAAGTGCGCACTTGGCCTAGGGCGCTCGCACAGCGAGCGCGAGGAATGAAGGCGAGGCAGAAGTGAACCAGGCGTTCTGGCGGACGGCCGATTTTCTGCTTCTCTCTTTACAATTTACTCTATTTTTCATCATATATATTATCAATCACAATCAAGCGAGAAGGTGTCGACGTTGCAGTGAACGGCGACAACTCTTCTGTTTATTTTTATCTGAATAAAAAAAAGTACTGTTGCCGTTGCGACATCTGGTGGGATTAGGAAAAAGTGGCATCTGTCAACTTATATATCGGGAAGAGGCGAAACTATCGCTAAATATGGAGACTATATCCATATATATATATATATATATATATATATATATATATATATATATATATATATATATATATATATATATATATATATAGAGAGAGAGAGAGAGAGAGAGAGAGAGAGAGAGAGAGAGAGAGAGAGGCTAAATATAACGCGAGAGGGCCTCTCTTTACGCACTAGTGCGCCACGCGAACATACTTCGCTCAACATTTTCAAACACCTAGTAGGCAGCCTCTTGTCAAATTATTCATTCTCACGTAAACTTGTAGAGAAGCCCACCTTTGCGGCTGGGCGGGCCGTTCTGCGACAAACGCAGGCCATCAAGAACCTTCTCGAACATGATGGCGATGAGCTGCTTAAGCCGGGTCACGTCTTTGAGAGGCGTCAGCTCCGTGGGCACCGGTGGTAGTTCCTCATCAGGCTCACCCGCCTGCAGCTGGCTGCATATGGCCGCTTCCAGCTTCTCCTCCCAGCCCTTCCAGAGAATGAATAAATGAATAGAGATTTACTGAAGTTGCCAAGGGAACAACGCTCGTCAGAGGTAGGCGATGTTATATAGCTCCCCTCAGAGGAGCATACAAACGCAAAAATGTTGAAACCTGTCTTGCGCTTTACCTTCCATGAAATCCAGGATTAACCTTACGGCATTTTTTCTTCTTCTCTTTTAGAGCAATGAAGTCTTCAATATGTTTTTAAAGCTCAAGCCAAGATAGATATTAGTAAATGTTTGCCTTTGAAGCACGCACACTAGCTACTAGCAGTGAGGCGACTTGGCTTTATGCAAGCTCTTTCCTCTCAGGACACGGTGCACGTCTCTTGGCATCGACGGGACCGACCGATCTAAGCGTTTCAACTTACTGCCCGCGAAAAGGCCGCTTGCGGAGCCAGAAAAAGGTGCCACGTAGAATCATCCTACAGCTGTTCACGCGTGTAAGACGTTACCGAATGCTCTCAGGCTAGTTGTCAGGAACAGTTCCATTCTCAAAGTCTCGCTACTTATCCTTTAATCTGAGTGCAAGGAGGATGTTTTTGGAACACTTTGGGGGATGCGAGAGGCTGATAGCTTTTTCTTTTAAGGCATGACAGCTTGTAGTACATCGGATGCCATTGCAAGCAGAAGCAGCTTTCGTCAGCAAATGCTCTGCGCAGACATGAGAAATCACGACAGCTCTATATTGATGCGGACTCCACAGTGCCTTCGCTAGCGTGATTAAGTGCTACTTTTGGTCAAGACGGGGGAACCACAACGCAGCTGTAGAACGTTTACGTCTACAAAAATACCGAAAGTTCAGAGATAAGACACACCTATTCAAGTGTTCATAAACTCCGTTCTACTGAAGGAAATGTCAGAGTTGGTTTTGCGTGAATGCTGCAAAATCGTGGGACAATGTTATTTTGATAGCGTGCCACAATTCACTGCAGCCGAAAGCTTGTTTTGCAAAGAAATCATTTCGGTATCCTTCTTTCCTGGTTAACTGCACTGCATCGTAGTTTGCGATGCATGTTTGCTTTGTATGTATTATTCTGTATTGATTCCCATATTTTTCTTCAGTTATCGAAGACTGGATGTTAAGTCCTGCGCTTCACAAAGGTCAGCGGACTGCCTCATTCGGTCTGAATTTAACATTTAACTACAAGAAAGACAGAGAGGGCGAGCAACTGAACGTATTTATTTCTTTCCATCATCTTATTAAATACAGTAGTTCGAACTTAAGCATGCCAAACATTTAATGACGAGTCCACATCACTCCTCTAACACCATTGCCAACATGGTCTCTAAAACACGATTGTGTTGGCTGATATGTGCTACATATTTGCCGTAATAAAGCAACAGATTGTTTTCTTATTCACAAAGTTTTGGCCCATTTCTAAATCTTAGTGTACGTAACTGCACTCTGTACTCACCGGCGTAACTTTCCGATGCCGCGTGACGAAGCTATGCAGGCCGTCGGTGTACGGCGACATCCGGTTAAATGCGCTCTATTGGGGCTCGCGTTTTTTATTGGCTAGGCTAATAATTTCTAATAAAGCACTCAGGTAAAAACTTGAGGAGCTGATTATCTTGTCTAGATGTTCCTCCATGGACTGAGGAAATTTTGCGTCCGCGCAAGTTGTGCTTACAGCTAGGACGCTTTCCTCCGAAGGGGAAATACGTGCAAGCACAGAGACCGGTATAACACAAATTCAAAATTGTTTTTAAAGCTTAAAACAAAAAGTAATTTGATAAAAATTTCTCAGTTTGTAGGCAATGGATGTTTCTAATAAATACACTATTTAGCGTATTTTTACCCCAACCACCTGAATGCTCAATTTACGACTAAACATAGGCTAAAACTAACTTTCTTCCTACTTTGTCGCTAGCTGTACAGGCCATTTCACGTTATATTCGTCCCAAATTATTTTTCGCTTACAGTACAACTTGCAGGAAATTAGTTACTATGAAATATAATCTTTCGGTGAGAGTTATCTTTCTGCAAAAAAATTCCCAATATGCACCAAATTTTGTATATTTAGTGCCGTATAAAAAACTCACGGAAACGTAAAGACCGATAACACCATTTTGAAGTGAAAAGCCTATCTTCATTCTCAAGGAAAAATTGTGTGCTCGCCTAATTAAGAAGAGAAAATTTTTTGACAATGCCTTTTACGACTCATACTTTCGAGCTTTCTAAAAAACTTCACATGTTCCTAGCGGTGCTGAAAATTTTTTTGACGCAAGAATGTTTTACAGAAAGTCTTCTTGCTTTAAATAGATAGTCCTCAATTTTCTTCAAATAAATCGCTGATGGTCGAGCGCCAAGGTTGGGACAGTTGGCGTGGAATGACCCATATATAAATATACACACACATAGGTTTGGCAGAATACGCCCTGGGGGTTCTCGCCTTATCATTTTAAAATTGCTTGATTTCAGCAATAAGCTAGTGATGCTGAAAAAGCTTATAAACTGAAGAATTCCGGCATGAAACTTTCCCAAGATTTTTCGTCGAGAGTGCGCGCACTACGTAAAAAGCTGTGGGACGCTTCGGTTGAGCAGCGGAATAACGGCTCGGTTATTAAAATGAGGTTCAATCATTTACTTATAGATAACGTTCCCTACAACTGGGACAGTGGCTCAAATTGTTTTGTAATAGCTCCTAGTTTTGATTCTAGCGCAAGATTTCTGAATGTATCACCATCACTAGGTTGACAATCTGATCACTATGCCACAGATCTTGCGCTTTTGAAAGTTAATGCCAGAAGCATAACTAACAAATTCCCAGTTTCTTACTCTTGTTTCATCATATTCTCCTCATTTTATATGCATCACAGAAACATGGCTTCATGAAGTTGTTCAAGACTCAGAATTCACGCCTCCTGCATGGTTACATTGCTGTCCGTTATGACCGTCAGATTAAGAAAGGCGGTGGTGTTGCTTTGGTTTTACGTTCAGATTTTAACTTTAAGGATCTACCAGGTCCTGCAAACTAGAATCGGTTTGGTGCAAGTTACTAGTTCATAAGAACAATTTAACGATTTTTGGTCTTTATTGCCCCCATGATAGCCCTAGTGAATTGTTCGATAATATTTCGCATTTTATACACGACCATAGTCTCGACAGTTCCAAGTTAATCGATCTTGGCGACTTTAATGTCCACAGCATTCAGTTGCCTTCCCTCACATATTCCGCCACTAGTGCCTCTATTTGTAGAGACTTAATTACGTCTTCTTTGTTACATAACCTGATACAATTAGTTAATAAGAATACGTGGCAGAACTCCATACTTGATTTAGTGTTTATCAGTGACAGTATTACTCATTTAGACTTTAAGTATGATATCTTGGGAAGGGATCTTAGACCATAACGCAGTTCTCGTACACATTAACTATCCTATCCCACATGAACGCTTTAGCTATATATTCCACATTTCATGATTTTAACAAGGCTGAGGATACGTCTATCACTGATACTCTGGCACAGAACTTTGACCAGTTTTTCTCGCTCACTACCGAATGTTATGTTGACAGTCTTGCTGACTGTTTTGAGTCGTTAGTGAAATCTTGCAACTATAATTACGTTCCATTAAAAACAAGAAAGATAAATAATAAACTTCCTTGGATTAACTGGGATATCTTGCACCTGTCACGCCGTGTCGATAGACTGCGTAAATTAAAGCATTCTGATCCTGCGCTTTTAGTTCCTCTTGAGAAAGCCAAAAAGGAACTTCGTACTCGTACTAAAAATTTTAAAGATTTCTATTTTTCAGTGCAACTCCCTATACTACTTAAATCAAATCCTCGCAGGTTCTGGACATCAATTTTACCTAGTGCAACGCGCAGTAGCTCTTTCAAGATTAACGACGCTATTACTAACGACCTCATCGTAGTTTCGAATGCTTTTAACTCGTATTCGAATCTGTTTTCACGCTCGGTAACTATGTAGTTCCAAAGTTTAGTTATGAAGCACAAACTAATAAACTAGGCGGTATTGTAATAAGTTCTGATGGTGTATTAAACCTAATCTTGAACCTCTACACTAAAAAGTGTACCAGTTCAGATGGTATACCGAATTCTTTCCTTGTAACATACTCCCTTTGGAGAGCTCAGTACATTACTGACATCTTCCAGAAATCCTTAGACTATGATGAAATACCAGCTAAATAGAAAACAGCCAAAGTCCGGCCTTTGTATAAATCAGGTGATAAACAACTTCTAACTACAGGCCGATATCTCTCACACCCTGCAGTCATGCAAGATGTTTGAGCAGATTATTCACAAACATATAATCGAATTTCTTAACTCTAATGAAGTTCTAGCATCTGATGGTTTCTGTCGTGGTTATAGCACTGTAACGCAATTAGTAGATTTTGTTCATGATATCGCTTCTAATCTAGACATAGGTAATCAAGTGCATTCCATTTTTATTGATTTCTTTAAAGCTTTGGCTTTGTGATTCATTCTAAAGTACGGGTAAAATTAAACGCCATATTCAATAATCCCTGTCTTGTTTCTTGGATAGCCAGTTTTCTTCGATGTCCCTCACAATTTGTTTCTTTTAACTCAGTGGAATCAGCTCCTGTCGACGTTACGTCAGGCGTTCCTCAGGAATCCGTATTAGGCCCTTTATTAATTCTAATAGATATTAATGATTTACAGCGTAGTGCGTCAACTAAGATCAGACTCTATGCAAATGACTGTGTATTATACGAAACTATTACTCCATTGATGACCATCACCGTCTTGCCCAATCCTTGTCTTTCCGCGCTTGGTGCAAAACTGGCAAATGAACATCAACTGTAGCAAAACGGTCGTGACGTCATTTGCAAATAGGAAGAGCCCCATCTCGTTCGATTATTCCCTGAATGGCATCCAACTTAAAAGAGTGTCTCAATTTAAATACTTAGGAGTCATTCCAACAGAACATCTTTCTTGGTCTAACTAAACACATCAAATATGTAAACGGGAAAGCCCTAAAAAATTAGGTTATTTGCGCCGCACTTTAGCTACGAACCCCCGCGATATTGAATTGCTTTTATGGAAAACGTTAATTCACCATGTTCTAGAATATGCATCTGTCGAATGGTTCCCCTACAAACAATGTAAAATAAGCTCGCTCAATATCGTCCTACGAAAATCTATACGCTTCATTTTCCAAAATTACAGCCGCAGTTTCTCACCAACCAACACAGGCTCAGCAATCTTTTAACATTGAGCCATTACTTTCACGTTATTTCACTGCAGCCTTGAAACGTTTATTTAATAACTGCACCTCTGGTCTTTCTGATTGTAACTATACCACATTTACTAACGCAAGTTGTACCCGTAGCTCCCACGCCTTGAACGTAACACCGATTTATGCTCGTACTAACACATTCAAATAGTCTTTTTGCACGTACAATAGATATTTGGAATTCTCTACCCGGTAAGATTCATTCACTATCACTAAAATATTTTATAGCTACCAGTGGTAAGCACTTCGCAAACATGCAAAGCGCTTCTTTTTGATCATTCACTTTTTCGTATGTGTGTTTTTATATAACACACATACACATATGTGTGTTTTATGTATGTGTGTTTATATATATATATATATATATATATATATATATATATATATATATATATATATATATATATACACACACTGTGAGGAACTGAACAGAATCAAACTTCGAGGTAGGCTTCTTATTTATTTAGACAAATATTTTACGTCTGTGATGAACGTTTTGCTATTCTGAATAGCAATGAAGACCAATGAATTACATGTTTAGCTTGTGCACGTTGTAGTTCAAAAATAACCCCTTGGTTACTCGACTTGCAGACGGAACCTCCTCCATAATGACATGACCATATTATTTCAAGATCATTTTCTTCTATAAAAAAAGAAAATTACACACACTATTAGTGCTTTTCTGCGGCTGTGTGTGTGCGTGCGTGCGTGCGTGCGTGCGTGCATGCGTGCATGCATGCGTGTGTGCGTGCGTGTGTGTGTGTGTGTGCGTGTGTGTGCCAAATCTGTCTTGGTAATCCATGTAATAGTTTTTAAATACAATCCTACCTCTGTAATAGGTGCTTCCAGGTCCACATGAAAGACGTCTTGCAAGAGCTTGTGGTCTTCAGTACTCATTTGTGTTTTCAGCTTTAGTAGTAAGACGAGCAGTTGACTCGCTGAACTTAGCTTTGACAGCATGCGTTGGTATTCATTCGTTATCTCCACTGCGCGCTTACCCAGGGACAGCAGCTGAAAAAGCAGCACAGAAAAAATTTTAAAAAATTTTATTCGAGAGGATTTTCCGCAAGGCATAAAGAATAAAAGAAAGTCAAATAAAGGCTTCCAACTCTGCACCGTGCAAGAGCTGCGGCAGTGTTACAAGCGCCGAAGGAAACCAGGATAGCGGCAACTGCAGTAGATGCTGCTTCGAGAAAGTAATCTACAAAACAACCCGTCATGTAGAACTCTCACCTCTCTCTGTGTAACTTCCAACAAGGAATCAAAATTGTTCAGTGGAGTGGGAGTCTTGTCCTTGAGCTTGGTAAGAACACATTTTTGTACTACGCGAAATTGAGCTGCTCTTTGGCTTAGTAGTTCTTCAACTTCTAGTGCTTCCTGCCTAATCTGTGGGAATGAAAAACAAATCAGAGTTATCAACGGAAGCTATCAAACACAAGCTGTTTACGACAGTAATCATTCCATGAACGTATCACGCATCAGTCCATGTCACACAGCGCGCTATAGTCGTCTCCACCAAACTAAAATACTCTACAGAAAATACCAGTCGTTAATAGGAAGTATCCACACAGCATCCCAAAACAAGTGAAAAAATCGCGAGCAGCTATCTGCCGGATGTGACACTGGAGGTTTCAACAATTTTCATGTTCTTTTGACGTCTGACCTACAATTGCGCCATCGACTGCCTAGTGATGTCCATGAATGTGCACACATTCACCGCATTCCGCCCTCCCTCTATTCTTTCTTATTACCCTTTTATATTTGTTATATTTTATATTACCCTTTTCATTTCCCCCAGCGTAGGGTAGCCAACCGGACTCTTGACTGGTTAACATCCCTGCCTTCCTTTTTTTTCTCTCTCTCTCTCACTCACTCCAGCACGAATGCCATAGCGCTGCTCTACGCGCACCATTGCGGGACTAGTTTTCTAGCGATGATAAGACACCGTCGAGCAGATATTCAATTTGTCGAATATTTCACTTTAGCCGGTATTATATGCTGCAGGAAATAACATGAATGTTTCCATTAACGCTGTTGTGCAAGAGTTAATCCAGACGAAGTACATTGGCTCCTAAACGTCAATATTCTCTCTAAGAAAGCGTGAAATTATCCCGTTCTTATCACGCATTGCAGAATGCTGACAACTATTAAGAGGAAGCTTTAGCTCTGGTGCTCCTATCTAAATACAGTAAAAGGAGAAATCGTTTGTCTCGGCAACCGCTGCAAATTTGACGAGGTTTGTTGCATTGAAAAGAAAAACTTAAAATCTAGTGAGTGTTGTTTTCAAATTTTTGATTTATGTTGCCATTTTTTAATAAAAATTGACAAAAATCGCAAATTTTTAGAAAACGAAACTATTAAGTTTACAACTCTCTAACTCAGTAATGAGAAATTATATCACAATTATGTGAATTGCATATAATAATAGTACATCTAAAGCGGACAAAATTGACATTGTTACACATGAATCTCAACAAATTTTGAAATAATGATATGCAGCTTTTACAGAACCCTTGTACACAACGTAACGAATTCACATAAGATAAAAATCGACATATCGAATTTGTCCGCTTTGAATTACCTAATGGATTCCGTTTACAGAACCGCGATGTCTGTTCTGTATGCAGAGCTATTAATTTGTAAATTTCGTGCTTACATTTCTTTTCAAACTTTCTAATTCTTGAAAAACCTTCCAACAAAATTCAGGCCCTAAATAGAAATTCCGCTTCCAACAGTCACTAGAATTGACCTTTCTCTCTCAAATTCAATAAATTTCATTAAAATCGGTCCAGGGGTTATCTCAGAAAAACGTTTTTGCGTTTTACATGTATTTGAGTAGGCCACGTCGGAGTTGGGCCCGTGTTAAAGCTTCCTCTTAACAGAAACACTTCAACTGACCAATTTTTCCGCGTATAATATGATAAACAGAAAAAAGTTAGGGGGGGAGGAGGGTTACTTTCGCTTTCCCTATGATTCGAAATGTAACAGTGACATTACAGACGCCAAAAAAGTTGCTAGTTAGTACACCAGAAGGTTGTCACGTGCACAAACGCTCTGAATCGTGTCGCCCTCGCACGATTTTCATTACCAAAATAAAAATAAAACGATTCAATTACAAACCTACATCTACGTCTACGGTATCCTATTGCAACGAATCTTACCCACTCAGCATTCATACTTCTGCAGGTACTATGATGTCCCAGGCACCTTATGTCATGTGGTACGGTGATGTAGAGGAAAAGCCATGGCACCGTAGACACCCTCAAACTGACCAAAGAGTATTATTTCTGGGATTTTACGTGCCAAAACGACGCTTTGACTACGAGGCGCGCCGTAGTGGGGGCTCCAGATTAATTTTGACAACCCGGGGATTTTTAACGTGCCCCCAATGCACGGTAAACGGGCGTTTTGCATTTCGCCCCCATCGAAATGCGGCAGCCGCGGCCGGGATTTCATCCCGCGACCTCGTGCTTAGCAGCGCAACACACACACACACACACACACACACACACACACACACACACACACACACACACACACACACACACACACACACACACACACACACACACACACACACACACACACACACACACACACACACACACACACACACACACACACACACACACACACACACACACACACACACACACACACACACACACACACACACACACACACACACACACACACACACACACACACACACACACACACACACACACACACACACACACACACACACACACACACACACACACACACACACACACACACACACACACACACACACACACACACACACACACACACACACACACACACACACACACACACACACACACACACACACACACACACACACACACACACACACACACACACACACACACACACACACACACACACACACACACACACACACACACACACACACACACACACACACACACACACACACACACACACACACACACACACACACACACACACACACACACACACACACACACACACACACACACACACACACACACACACACACACACACACACACACACACACACACACACACACACACACACACACACACACACACACACACACACACACACACACACACACACACACACACACACACACACACACACACACACACACACACACACACACACACACACACACACACACACACACACACACACACACACACACACACACACACACACACACACACACACACACACACACACACACACACACACGCACGCACGCACGCACGCACGCACGCACGCACGCACGCACGCACGCACGCACGCACGATTTTAGACGCGGTGGTTTTTCTCACGCTCACGCGTCCGGTGTTCTTTACGCATACGAAAGCTAGCAGATCGGGTATTTCTTTTTTTTTCCAAGCAATAAAAGAATCCCAGGACGAGATGTCGACACCTGAAGAAAACGTACCTTGGAATAATCGTCGATGACGGAAAAATACTCCTGAAGCGGCAAACTTGAGCTGTAACTGCACTTGAGTGTTTCGTCATTCGAGGCGCGCTTATAATACTGATGCAATCTTCTCAAGAGCTCCAATACAGGAATCCAGAGAACTGCAAAGTTGTCGCTCTGTATCCTGTATTTTTCTGTTGGCAAGTTAGAGAAAATCAAGAAGATATAATTAACATTAAAATAACCGCAAGAAATGCAAATAAACAAAAAAGAACATATGAGCGCGCTTTATTTAGTTTGTTTCTGTTTTGTTTTTTTCGCTTCGCATATATCGTACATACATACCGTAAAAAGTGTGAACATGTATGTTCACTTTGCCTTCCCTGCTGCGCAGTGCGACACAAACGACCTTCGCAGCCACTGCGACTCCAACGACACTAAAATTCGAAACCCTCCCGCGACTATACCAGCTACACCCTCACTGTTTGCGACTAACTCGTGAAATTATTCACCGACACGGCGAAATAGAGAACAGACCAGTGCTAGTATTGGACCATCGAAGTCATGCTGACGTTCAAAGAAACCTAAAATTGCGGACGTACAGCTATTCGGCCACCGCCTAGGCCCTCTTGGCGCGACAACAGCTTTAAACGTACTCCATACCTACACTTCCACTGGATTTAGCGACATTAAGCTAAGAAAGCTGCCAGTCGGTGAAAAAAAAAATGCGCGCGCTTCGGAAGCACACTAAACGAAATAAAATCCGAGCGTCTAATCTGTACGCAGCCAATTAATTTTTATTAGTTTTTTTTTATTTAGTGGTTACTCCAAACCACAACCGATCAGGACAGGTACACCACATTAAACAATATTACGATAACCAATGCAATGAATGGACAGACACATCATAGCATAAAGTACAAATATCAATAAATGTGAATGGTGACCAACGAAAATGCAGGAGATAAAGAAATGTGGAAAAAATACACAACAATATTTAGAAAGATGTATTATATACTGAGTGTGCGATAAACAAGGTTCTTTGAGGCGATTCCACTCAAGTGCTGTTCACGGAAAGAAATAAAACTTCTAGGTATCAGCATTTGCAAAGTAAGGTGTTAGTCAGTGGGCCCTGCGATGTCATGTGTACCTTGAAGTTAAAGGGGCTAAATATACTGAAGGGACGATCGCTAGCCTGTTGTTAAACAGCGCGAAAAAAAAAACTCAAGGCTGCCCTTTGTCCTCCGGACTTGAAGTGATTAAATGTTATTAGTTTTCATTAGCTCTATAGGGGAATAGGTTATATTAAGTTTAGAGTAAATAAACCTCACGGCTTTCCATTGAGTGCGTTATAGTTTGTTAATATTCTGTTTAGCATAAGGGTTCCACTATGCGTACTCGAGTTCTGGTGTAAAGTATGTTAGCAGTTTTACGTTTGGGGGAGAATTTCTAGGCTCACGCTGTATGATTTGATTCAACTTTACGAAGTACTTTCTTTGCCAGTCGTCCTTTGGTCTGTAACTTCTGACGATATCCGCAGTCCCATGCTGTTCGAACTTTGCAAGCGTTTGGCCAACAGCGAACGCTTGCAACGCTATGCTATAATGCAACGCTATAACGGCCAACGCTATGCTAAAACACTCTAATACTGCGCCCACAGTAGGGTACAATCTAAATGGTTGACCTGAATCTCTGAGATTTTTTTCGTTACATAAATAACCTTTGTCAAATGCATTAAGTGAATCCTAAATTTTTGAAAATGTTTGCATTCCGAACGCAGATGTTCACATTCCTTTTTTACTCAACTATTTATTTATTTATTTATTTATTTATTTATTTATTTATTTATTTATTTATTTATTTATTTCTCTCCATGCTAGGGCTACATACGCCTTGCGTGTTTCCTACGTAGGCACTTTCTATATTTTAGGTACGTTGGATTGATTACACCAGCAAAACGCAAACTACCTATTCAACGAGCACACTGCGACTATCCTTCCTTGGTGTCTCTGGTGAATGAAAGCAGAATATATATGAGAAAATATTAATGTTAAATAAAATCCGCGTCACCCAAATCTACATTTTATTCGTTTAATATCACACTTTTCGCCATATCTTGGAAAGCATAATGCATTTCACCTTTGCTGTGCTGAACTGATATTCCCATTTGCATTCTTTTACACCAAAGCTGTCTATGGCTAGGATCCCGGGATTTCTTCGTGGCGTAACATCGACAGAAAACTATCATCATCAAGGCTCACACCCCAAAACGCAATGGCCCATAACCCCGCAAGGCACAAGCCACAATCACTCAGCAAGTGAAACATACAGGTGTACAACATACAGAACACTGAAGCATACTTTTCAATAAAGAACAAGCTCAAAACAAGCATCTGAATCACATAATTGATGATAAGGCGCTCCGGCGCCTACGTGCAATGCGAAGCATGTAGCGCTCCCCGCATACGGTTACAGGCAAAATTTACTGTTGCGCAAGCTGCCGCGGCAACGGCAGCATGACTGTAGCATACGAAGCAGGGAGTGACGTAACTACACTTTCGCACGTAAAAGAGGAACCCGCCTAGCAACTTATTTGTTTTGTGACAGTGCTATAGGGGAAGGCCGCGTATAGTGAGGACTCCTGTAGAGCAGCATGCATACCAGGCGCGGCGAATTTCTCTTATCTCCATGGTCCACTCTTTGCGGGTGCACGAAGTAGCGGCGCAAGCCAAGTTGCAGGCCATCGAACCGCCTTAGGCTAATAATTAGGTAAAGTGCATGTGAATGTCGCCACGTGAGTAATTTCAACCTACGTCACAATGGGTACGCGTTCTAGTTGTCGTTGACAGCTTCGCTGTCCAACCACACTCCCAGCGTGGATTGAAGACCATTTTTTCCACCACTTTCCGCCATGCGGCCGAGAGAAATGATTTTCTCATTGTTTACTCAATCGTTGTAACCTATTGACTCATTTAATTCCCAAACCTTCAGCGACGTGCTGGTACCATTCGTGTAATTATTCCCCATAAACGACAACCATTTGAAAAGTCTCGAATACTTATAGAAGATCACTTACGGGAGGATTTAGACACCAAGATGCTTGCTTGAGGGCCGTGGAGGAACTGTATGCCAATAGTCTGCGACGTAATGTCACAGGCAAAATCTGGAATTGGGATCCCATCAGAAGTTGAGGTTACCCGTGCCCGAAGAGAGCTTCGAGCGATTGCTGAGCCCCGCCGAGGAGACGCCAACATGGAAAGCCACTAACCTGGAAAGAGCTCGTTAGACGGAACAGAAGGTTTGTTCGTTTCAATGGTCAACTTATGCTCGTACGTCCTCTCAGCCACGCACGGGCGTGCGACGAGCGCAAGGGGCAAATGCGTGGACGCTTGCACCACCTGCGACGCCCCTGATTCAAGTCGAGTTCAAGAAACAGGCAAACATGACGTTAGAGAACGCTGCGCCGTCATCACGCGAAAAGCTGTCGAAAACTGGCAGGGCCGGAGCCGTGCAAGTAGGCGATAATAGCGATCGATTACTCGTTCCACTGACGGAGTCTCATCTCGCTGCAGCACCAAGTAATACAATAATGCTCTGCCATCAGTGAGCTTAAAGGAGGGCCGGTCAATATAATGCTTATTTGTCTAAAGTTTCTGCTTGCTCTTTCACCGGACTAAATGACCGATCTTTGCGATAACGTTAGTGGGGCACGGCGTAAGCCAATGACGAAGGGTTAAACGAATCGCTTTGAAATATACCTGGAATGCGGATCGTACTTTAACTAAGGACCAGGACTCTGACGTCGCTGGATCTAAGCTATAGTGATGGGTATTCGTTTCAGAATATTACGGAGCGGGTCCTTAAGGCCATGTCTGAGATATGTGAGAAACGCACCTAGCACAAAGTGCAGTACTGACACGCTGCAGAAGCTGTGATTATTCCGCTTTCTGTCGCTCAGGACGCATCTAACCGCGCCAATACCTGCCCAAAAACAGACGTATGTGGAAAGGGAGGGAAAGGTATTGCTTGATGCAGGCGGATCATGCTTTGCAAAAGATGCCGGTATAACATGCAGGTATAGCATGCGCGTAACTCAGCCCAGTGAAGTGTGCTCCACTTCAAATTGCGGAGCACACTTCAAAAAACGAGGAGCTAATGATGCAATGAACATTGCATTATCAGTTTAGCACGAATTTCATTAACGCAGGCAGCGTCGATCACCGCCTGCAAGCGTGTACGACACATTCCACTGTTGGGGGCATCGGCCATGCCTCTCGGCTAGATAGGCCCACGCTGATGACATCTCGCGCGTGTTGCTGGCAAGCACAGAAGGCATAACTATTCGTCGTATGTCGCAAACACTTCCTCCCGATGGCTAAAGAACTTTCGTAATCTTCGAAGTTGGGGAATTGCAGTTTTATAGCTTGAATACATCCGACACACAGGAAACCTAATCTTTTTATAGTATTTCGTGGCGTTCGCTACATCGCGATGAAGAAATGTATCATTTTTGTACGATGTCACGCGTTCTTCTAACAACACACAATACTCTCCGTGAACTGAGGTTGGAAAATGAGCGAAGTTACTTCTTAACGATCACGAGGAAACATACCCAATGAATTCTGGTAGAAAGCCACCACCTTAAGGTCAAGGGAGCTTGGTAGCATGGTCTCAGCCTGCTTCACCGTAAATGCCATCTGGTGGTGGTCCAGTAAAGTGGTGAGTGTGACGTCACTGTTTAGCGCAACTAACGGTCTGGCAACATCCACCATGACACGAACGTCGCGGAGAGGTGCGGAGGCTTCGAGGTGAACCTGTAGGAATAACCCCATAATACAGGCACTCAGGATTAAAGTAGGCGATTGTAGTCAGGATGACACGTCGCGTAAGGTTTTTTTTTCTTTTTTTTTTCCTTTGTTTCCTTCTGTGCAGCCTATAGAGCATTAAAACTTCTTTCTGGGCGAGTTGGTGCATACTTGACATAAAAATTGTAACAGCGCAAACACATGCAACCACAAAGTACCAAGGACGAGACACAAGCGCTGCACAAGCGTCCTTGCTTGTCAGCCTATAGAGCTTTCCGTTCTTTCTTGGACCAAGAAGAAAACAAACGGGCAGTGACCATACGTCTGAAATCCTATAGCCTCAACGAATTTCTAAAATATTTTGCGAAGGCTGCACAAAATGCTGCAACCTGATCGCAGACACGTTTACGTGTTCGACATCTTCCAATGATACAGCAATATAAGAGACTCCCCTACGGAAACAGTTCTTAGCATGCACTTGCCTAGGCACCAAGACAAACCGCTCTTGAGCGTTGTTTTGTCAATAAACAAATAAACAAACAAACAAACACTTCCATGGTACTTTTGAACAACAAACGTAACGAAGCATAAAAATTTAACAGTTTCGCCATACGGGCAAAGTAATGAATGCGATAGCAACATGCTAGAAGATTACACGAAGTGTAAGACTACTAGCTGTAGTGGTAGTATGAATTAAAGTAAACGTAAGCTAAGTAAAAACGAGACGTTGCGCTAGTGGTCCTCTGTTGGAATCACGCCATCGGACAGCTTAATTTATGTTCGTTCATTAAACCCAACGTTTTTCTTAGCGACTTTACCGCCACTTTTCGGTATTGGATATGTTTCAAACCTCTTCTTGGGCCGATCTCGGAAGTAGGGCACAGCCGTGCCAATAAAATTACATCATTTTCAGGTTTGAGCTGTGTTATTGTTTCGCACTTTTAATATTTAAGTCTGAGAAGATTTAAGATAAAAAGCATGCGCTGTCTATGTTTTGTTTCGTGACATTTGTTTGTGGACTGCCATTGTCAAAATTCTGAGGAATAATTTTGTCAAGCGTGTAAGAGCTGGTACGAGCAACTTTAGTGACAGAATGGTGTGGCAATATAACCCACATATACGGCATGTCATACAGCATGGCGTGGCATATAGCATACATATTCCTAAATATATGGGTGACCTCACGACGACGACGACGACGACGGTAAACACTCACGTAGAGTTTGCATATAATTGCTATCGCAATAAAGTAATAGTCACAGCAAAATGTCTTATTTGCTAGCGGAAAGCAAGAAATTTGGTTGATGTACCAGCACGCGTGCAAGACAAAAGACGAAAACTGCAGCACTTGCGCCAATAGCCAGCTCGTATTTTTCCGCCATCATGCCGTTTTGGTGCGACTGTCATGAATGATGGATGCACCTTTATTACAGTACCCTGAAGCCTGCCGCAAATACGGATTAACTGAACGAAACCGCGTCAGTCAAAGGAAGAAAAGCAGAACAGCCTGAATTCGCGCCCAATTCAACGGCCTTCGAGCCCTGGCTCCAATTTTGAAACAGTATATTCGCTGCACAGCAACATTTTTTTTTTTTTTTTTTTTTTTTTACGTCGGCGAGACACCTAAGCTGTTAAGGCGGCGCCAAAAGGCAGACGACAGGTCCCACCTGACTGACCAAGTGTAAGACACCGACGCACGTGCGTGCAGACGACAGTTTCAGAACCTTTGCAAACATGCAGCCGCGTGCCGAACTATACACGCAAACCTCGCTCGTGTGTCTTCGACAACGTTTTGCATGCGACAACATCAGTCGCTGCACCAACAGCGTGCACACCCGACACGGAAAGTTTGCGCAGCGCGCCGTTTCGCAAATTTCGCAGTCGCAATTGCGCCGGCCAGATAGATCGCAGTAAGCGCGTTCCCCGGCACACAGGCGCTAAAGTGCAGCGAACCCGGCTTCGCCGCAGAGAAAGCGGCACACGCCGGCGCGCCAGACGGTCGCAACACAATGCGCGGGTCGACTGCGCTGATCGCGGGAGGCGTTGATGCCTCGCCGGCCGCGGGATTAGGCAAAAAGGAGAAAGCCTAAGGATTTGACGCCGCACTAGCTAGTGTGGCGGCGAACTGCATTGCGAAAGCCTAGCAGAGCGGAATGAAGCTACTGCGGCAGGCAGCACTTTATAACAGCGACGGAAACGCCGATTTCAGCGCTCCGGACGAAGTGAGACAGCACTTCTTCAAAACTCCCCTCCCCCCCCCCCCCCCCCCCCGCGCTCTGCTTTTATTTGCCATATACAGCTTCGATCGCCGCGAAAGCTTTTGTCGAGGCGCGCTCTCTTCAAAAACCGGGGAGGTAGAATCCAGAGAGGCAGTTGGGGTTGCCGCGTGTTCGCGCTATTTTGCTACGACGCGAAGAAACTTTTGTTCGCACAAGTCAAATGAGCTGAGGAAGAGGCGCGCGCCGCGAGGGAACAAAAAATATTAAGGAACTAGTCTCGGAAAGCACTTGCACCGCGCCAGGATCAGTAGCCCCCTTGTGCAAGAAAAAGAAGTTTCGAAACCTGCACATATTTCGCCCTAGGCGTACTAAATGTAAATGAGCTGTGTACATCACGCAGGAGAACGCCACTTTTCGCAAGAGATTTCCTGTCTTAAAAGCAGGATCACAGATTGGACGTAAGTTTCTCTTAAAGTTCATTTCTTTTCATTTTTTATTTGCTATTTCGGACAATCTTCTATGAAAAAAAAGATAACGAAAAGAAAAACTTTGAACGCTAGGAACATGCTGTTCTCCAGTGCCTTGCGACTGGAGTTAACCGAAATCATCATTCCTGAAGTAAACTGCATGCAAAAATGTGCAAAGGCGTGCTGTCTAGATACACACTAGCGTCACTTGCCTTCACTATAATCGATGGAATGAAAGAGCTACCATCTTCAGTTGGCGCAGGGCTCTCCTCAGAATGCTAGATAAATTGAGGGGGGAAAGAAGAAATAATCACCAAAATACTACCGGCACATTCTGACTGTCTCTGCCCCACAACGGAGCATAAACTATGATAAGGAAACGATAAGTGAGTGCTTACGTATGGAATCTCAGATATGGGCCCAGCGAACACCTTGATCTTCAAATCAGTCTCCGTCTTCTTTCGGCCAGGAAAATCTAGTAAAAAATAAAAAAATATATATATATACAGTTTTATTTACGGCTCAAATTGTCCACCCCACAACGCACAGTCAATCGTCCCTGTTGAAAAAAAAAAAGAAAGCTAAAGAAGGAAGAACGTCAGAAAGCATGCCAAAATCATTGCGAAACAATGAGCAGTTAAGGGGTCGGAGATTTGTAGAACGAGGCGGCGTTGACAAGTGCCTAAATCGCGTATCAGCGGCCCGACGTACGGGCATAGTTACGATGTTTCGTTCCCATTCGGCCTACATACGTCAATTCCTTTACGCTAGCCGCTATAGCCCATCAGCTCGCTATAGCCGCTGTACTCATGAGTTACAAGAAAAATAAAACTTGCGCAACGACAGTATACCAATCACTAAAGCATGAAGCTTCTCAGACACACAAACGCACGCGTGCTGGAGCACAAATTAAAAAAAAAGAAAAAAGTCTGCGACCGCATGTTATCACTATCGTCGTTTCGTCACTGAAGTGTACGGGTTGCGTTTTCGAACACGCGGCCGCGAGACTGGCTTAAGGAGACGGTCACTCCTCCGTCGCCTTTCAAAACCACGTAAGAATTTACTCTATTATGCGGCCGGCGCACAGTAGACGACGTTTCCCTTGCCTTGGGAGCTTTCCTATAAAATAATGCAAATTAATTCCATAGTTATGTGGCTCCGTTTTATGGGGGGGAGGGGGGGGGGACAGCGCGCGCTTAAATTGCGCAATGTCGCTGTCACATTTTGCGAGCAGCGCTGTCTTCTGCGACAATAGACTGCGAACGCTGCGCCTTCGATTTCAAGCGTCTCACTGCACAAGTTACCGCGGCGATGGCTGTCTCTCCAAGTTGCTCTGCTTTCAAGAGCCGCACCGGCCGCGTGCGCGCGTATCCAGTAAAAGTGGGCGTCACACCAAAGCATCAACGTCAAGTAAGAGTTACAGTGCACATCTATCTACACAAAGGGGGAGCCCGACCGAGAAGTAAACTAAGCGTGAACAACACGCGTAGCTGGCCGCAATCGCCCCCATTCATGCAAAAAAAAGAAAAATGGGCTTTGCTCCGAAGTCGTGCGTGCGGCGCAGTTATTCATAACGCCAAATAGCTAGAAGAAACTAGCTCCCGACACGGTTGGGATATTTCAAAGAGGGATAAAAGAAAATGTAACAACGATCTTCACGCGGGGTGCTTTTCTGGCTTGCTGACAGGACAGAAGTTATCGCTACCTCCATGTGGTCCAGTATACAGACATACCCGCAATGGCGCAATAACAGCGCTAAAGGGCAGACTAGCAATCGTATTGACAAACCTTTCGAATACGGGGGCACTAAATAAGTAAATATTTGTGCACTATACGTGTAAACAAGCAAATTTGCAAAGACGGCCGCAACGGTCACTCTCTATTGCTGCGCGCAGTGGTTAGTGTTGGTAGGATCATAACACATGACCGTAAAAGGCCGAAGCCTGAGCCACTATTCGCAAAGCATTTTCTACGTTAGGGCGGTGCATAGGAACATACGCTAGCGACCGCTGATTGCGAAGCGGGCGGCCAATGAAGAATAGCTCTTACAAACGGAAAGCTTCGTGAAATGGGCCTCCGACTGAGAATGTTTTTTCGTTCGTCGCTACACCGAACGGCCGCAGCACTCCTCCTTACGAAATGGTGATCTTGCGCATTAGGGTCCTTGTGAAACAAATAAGCACCATTTTTTGCAAGAATTCTCGTTGATTCTGTTCGTCTCGTATCATCCGTCGCTCCGAGTGGCCGATCCGCGTGATAAGGTCGGCGCGGCGACGCACGGGCTAATGACGAAGGACAAAATGCAATATAAAAAGAGTGATCACAACTGATTTGTCAACGTCGATTTTACGAACACCGCACACTACGATTAAGCGCCCGTACTATCTGCGGCCGTGTACAGATAGGGCATAAGTTCTAACGCTGTTAACCTGTAATGACCGTAGTGGACGGTGCTCAGAGCGTGCCACCATCGGTAAACCAATTTCACCTATTTGTAGACGTCAGTCGTTTGGAAACAGAAATAAACCGATCATCCTCTCGTCTGATACTGGTATCCCACAACTGGGCCATCCTGGACCTACAGAGGATCAGACTATAAGTGATAAACAAATATGTTTATTCTTTCCGTCGTGTGTACGCGACAGTCCGCACTGATGTGACAAATAGAGGTTGTTAGATTGAGCACTCTTTACGCAAGAACTGCGTTAGGGTAAACGTGGACGGCTGTCACAACGCTGGTGTACAGCGACATCTTGCGAGACTTTGTCCAACAGCGCGCGAAACCTTCTTGCGCTACATGATTGTTCTCGTCGAAGCAATATAAAACAGACAAGACTGCATTTTGTCGATTGCATGGCTGCCGACTTTTTACACCAGCAGATAGGTAGCATATGGTCACTTCCTACAATAGCAACTCTGTGCCCGGTCTGAGTAAACTCTGCGACGCAAGATGGCACCACCAAGCCGGCTGCTGGCGTTTCGGCTCCCAGTAACACAGCATTCCGAGAAGTGAAATTGCGTATCATCATCAGCAGCAACAACAGCAGCAGCAGGCTATCTTTAAGTCCACTGCAAGACAAAGGCCACTCACTGCTATCTCCAATTACCCCTATCTTGAGCTAGGTGATTCAAACTTGCGCCTGCAAATTTCCTAATTTCATCACCCCACCTAGTTTTCTGCTGTCCTCGACTGTGCTTCCCTTCCATTGGCACCTATTCTGTAACTCTAATGGTCCTCCGGTTATCTACCCTAAGCATTACATGGCATGCCCGGCTCCATCATTTTCCTTTTAATGTCAACTAGAATATCGGCTATCCCCGTTCGCGTTCTGATGCACACTGCTCTCTTTGTCTCTTAACGTTACCCCTAACGTGTTTCGCCCCATCGCTCTTTGCACGGTCCTTAACTTGTTCTCGAGCTTCTTTGTTAACCTTCAAGTATCTGCCCCCTATGTTAGCACCACTAGAAGGCAATTATTGTACCTTTTTTTTTTCATTGACCATGGTAAACTCCCATTCAGGTTTGGTAATATTGCCGTATGCACTCCAACCCATTTTTATTCTTCTGTGAATTTCCTTGCCATGATCAGGGTCCCCTGTGAGTAATCGACATAGATAAACGTACTCCTGTACAGACTGTAGAGGCTGCCTGGCGACCCTGAATCTCGTTTACTTGCCAGGCTATTGAACATTACATGTGTCTTCTGCATATTGTTAATCTTCAACTCTACTCCTACACTTTCTCGGTCGAAGTCCTCAATGATTTGTTGCAATTCATCCACAGTGTTGTTGAACAGGACAATGTCATCTGCAAGCGTCGCTGAGATGTTCGCCGTTGATACTCACTCCTAAGCCTTCCCAGTCTAATAGCTTGTATGCTTCTTTTAAGCATGCAGCGAATAGCATTGGAGAGATTGTGTAATTGCGTATACGGACAAGCTAAAACTCTCTAATCAAGCAGTTAAGTGAGCCGTGCTGTCTGCCGGATTCGCGTCCGCCAAGTTTCAGCAGTGACGCCACGTGTGCCTCCTTGTTCAGTAATGGTGCACATGAACAGCAATGCAAGCAGAGGGCATGCGCAGAATAATAATTACAATATTAACTAGTAGTAAGAAAGAGACAGCTGGCTAAAACAGATACCGCATGGTAGTTGTCTTTGGTAATGCTCTGAAGATCTCGCCCATTTGATTCTTTAACAGCAGCATCTATAACGTGTGTAGGGGCACGAGATTGTGTGCGAGTGTGAAGAGATATGCAACTCTAAAGACAATCCTACAAGTGATATTGATATCGCCAATGTTTACGGAAGCATAAGCTAGCTAAAGCCGGAAAACAATTTGAGATTTCAGGTTCAACAAAAAAGTAACTTAAAAGTACTGTGTCATGCAGTCACTTTTGTAAAGAATGCAAGTCAATATCGAAAGAAGACCTTTTACAATATTTGAATGCGAATTTATTCCGTAAAATTACAAGCAGAATCGCGTCTGATCCCAACATGGCTACTCATACTGAACTCATAACACACTTTTGTTTTCTTTTTTTTTTCAGGCTATGGTACCTAAGGCTAATGCGATGCATGACAGCAATACCACGGATGTGTTAGAATCAATAGCCTGCAGAAGAAAAGTGATAAGAAAGTAGAAATTCGAAGAGCAATTTTATAAATCATGAAGCATGGACGCACTTCTGCATTCTGATTCCATGATGACCTGGTATACAGTAGAACTACTACAATTTGTGCCTAAAAGGTCACTCATCATACATGCCTACTCCCCTGCCTCTAAACTACAGAAAACTACATGTCCTTTTTTTTGCACTCAATAAGCAACAACCCGTGAATGGTTTAGACATACTCCAAATTAGAAAAATAAACCTATCTGTGCGAAAGCACAACAGTGAAATAAGGTGTACCAGCTCTCCTGAAAGACAGAATAATTTGAGCATTTTGACCTGGAGGAACTTTCGCTCACTGCAGTGGTCGACAGTGGTGGAATGAAGGATGTATGAGGAGCCACCATTTCGACTAGGGGACTTTTGTCGCCGTCAGAGTGACAGCTGCTTTCCTTGACAGGTTATATAGCTCACTCTACCCCACCCCGAATGAGAGAGGAGAATAGGGGGTGCTTGGAGTAAGGTGAGGGAAGTCGAAATGATAAAAAATAAATATTTTTTGTATATTCTCTATTTTATCTGTCTTGTTTTAATTGAGAAAACAAAAAGTTCAGCCACTTTGCGCGGAGCTGTGGTGACGGTCAAATCGTGACTCATACTGCAATCAGGGGGCTTCAGCTTGCTTCCGCTAGCTGACGCAACAACATGTGTACCAAACGTGTATACCAAACGAAACGGCACGTGTATCAGCCAGCCATCTGTCATGCTTAACTAGCCCGAATGGTTATGGATCCAACGGACAATATTTTAAATGCGTAAGCATTTCTGTGCCTACCCAACCAGGAAACCTGTTGGTCTGTCTATCATGTAAGACGAATAGCTGCAAAGAAATTAAAGTATGAAACAGAATAAATCTGAAAAGAAAAAGTTCGCGGTGATGTGTTTCGAGTCTACTTCCCCGCGCTCAGAAGCCGAGTGTCTTTCCCACTGGGCTAAACACCTACGCTTGTTAAAGGTGAATATATCTGAACCATATGAATGTGTTGTACCGGCGGTAAAAAACAAATGTCAAAGGAGAACAGTTTCTATGAAAGCTTTGTGAAAGGAGTTGGCAATCGTGAAATAAAAGCCATCTCTAGGACCACATGTAGAGCCGACTTGGAGCTTTGTAGACATCAGGAAAACTGTGATTTTGCGAAAATTTAATGCAAGACACGCTACATCCCCGATGCGTATCAGTGGTCGCGGGATGTGCCTTCCGTTGGCGCGTTCCTTCACCGACCAAAATGCCACCGATCTCTGAGGGCTCGTGTGCTTCGCGTGGCGCAACACAGACAGATACGCAATCAATGAGTTGATAAGGATGATAAGGAGTGATTAGGGGTTATATGGGTCTCATCACGGTTGATAATGGTTCGACGGGGGTGTTTAAGGTGCTAAACAGCGATAAGGGCTTATAATGGTCGAAGCAATTTTGATAAGGTTTATAAAGGCCGATAAGGGCTGATAAGGGTCGGATCATGTCCGATAAGGTCGATACGGACAGAGAGGGACCTGATCGATTGCGATAAGGTTGACAACGACCAATAAGGGTTGGATCGAATCCGATAAGGTTGATGACAGCCGATAAGGGTTGATAAAGGCCGGATATAGTCCGATAAGGTTGATAATGACCGATGATGGTTGATAACGGTTTATACCTGTTAGATCAAGTTTGATAATATTGATAATGACACCGGGCTGCGTGGAGATGAGCAAGTGGCACATTGTTTACGCATACTTAGACACCTCCACTTAAGTTTCTGCATACTTTTTGATTAAAGAGCAAGCAAGTAAAAACAAGAAGGTGGTCTTCATGGGGAGAGAATGCTGTCACAGTAAATAAATTAGCCGAATTAAAATTAAAAAGCCGAAGTAATCACTGTAGTGTGATCTTTAATATACGAACCACAAATCAAGAATTTTTTACGTAGTTTGTTTGATAATATGAAGCGCTTCCTTTTTCCTTTCTTTTTTTGCACGTTGGTGCGCTAGGATATATGAAGAAATAGGTGGTATACATGCAGAAAAAATTCGGAGATGACTCGGCACATAGTAATGGAATGCTAAGGTATCCATTCAGCCAGAAACGGAGGGAACGTAGCGCTGGGGTTCAAAGCTGATTGGAGCGTTAACTCACCAGAAGTGTAGATCAGCAAGGAGACATTCGGAGCCTTGGCGGAGAAGTAAAGCAGGGAAGAGAAGGGCACAGGGTCGTCGCGGGCATAAAGGTAACTTTACAAGATAAAATAGAGATAGGCAGAATGGTAGATAGCAATAGTTATAGGAAAGCCTATTGAGCTCAGCAGCACCTAGCGACTTCTTGTCATTTCCCCTATCCAGGGGGGATGCCATTAGAAGTCATTACCATCATCATAGCAATTAAATGTTTTTTAATGTCAAACGTAGCTGCGAATGCACTAGTGTTTCGTCTATGTGTGTGTGTGTGTGTGTGTGCACGCGTGTGTGTGTGTTATTATTCAAGGTTATTAGTCACTAACTCGTCCAAATGTCGATTCTACGAACCTCTAGCCTGAATGTTAACTGGCACCGGAAGACACTTCCGCCATCCTCGTTCTCCTTCAGTGCACTTAATGTTTCGCGTCAAGTTACAACGTTTCCGAAAGAAGGCTCCGCATAGCGTAGCATGGCCATTCGTTAGACGATGCACTGTGTTAGGCTGCAATATATCCTGCGTTTGTACGCACAAACTATATACGACACAACCTGAACGTTGTATCAAAATGCTGTGGCAACGATGTTGCGATACCAATCTGCGAAGCGACGACCCCCGTAAAGCAATCTAAGCTTTATGTCCTAGCCTCCCCCCAAGAGACGCAGTAAGTATCCCGATTTGTTTTGTACGAAACACTGTACGGATGTCGTATACGTACGCTCGAGACCCTCGAGACGTCTCCGTTATTGCCCATTTCGCGGTGTGTCCATTAAGAGTACCAATTCCCACGACGACGTCTGAAGCAAGCGACGCGACGAGTGATGACAAAAAAAAAAAGAAAAAGACGCGCCGGCCAGAAAGGCTTCTCCGATGTTCAACAGAAAAGACGGCATTTCGTCAAAGTAAATACCATGACGACCCACGTAAAGTTGGGCCTTACGACACTCGTTATAAAACACACACACGCGCGCGCACACACACGCACGCACGCACGCACGCACGCACGCAAAGACGCCAACACTCGTTGCAACGACATTATCCGGGAAATACTATAAGCTGTATAAGTCGGCAACGAAACTTATTTCTTTGCCCCTTTACGTTATAAAGAAAGGAGATAAGTTAGAGTAAATGGCAACGCGTCATTATAGAGGCCGATCCCACGGGCTTTCCGTATATATCGTGTGCTGCGCGCTTTTAACTGAGCTACGGCGGATGCTATCCTGCCGCAGACTTTCCATGGGAATTACGAAACGGTGATTCGCACAGGCTGGACCAACATTTCTAATCGGCACGAAACCCCTTACAAAAGCACCGCACAATATGCTAGGGCAAGAAATTCTGAAAAAGGAACGCTTTGCTTCACAGGAGCGCAAGGTTGAAGCGACCCACTATGTACAGTGTGCCGTATATGTGTGCCGTGTGTACAGTGTGCAGTGTACACTGTAGTGTGCAGTGTACACTGTATATGTGTACAGTGTGCCGCATGGCAGCGTGAGGCAGCAGCACCACAAGGATAAAATCCGGCGCACGGTTCCACGCAACACGCCCACAATTTGAAGCTGTTGTAAAAGGCTCTGAAAGCTACCAGACACACACAGCCAATTCTCGAGGCGACGCAGTATAGTTGGGGCGGTTGCTACTTCCATCCATGACGTCACGGCGAATTGGTGCGGGAACTTCAAGGCGGCGTCGCCACCCGTCTTGCGTGTTTGCGCATTTTCTCACTAATGAAGCCTCCTCTCACGGCAAGGGTGGCGTTCCTGGTGTTGGAGAAACTTGATTTACTAACACAACTCAACCTACTTTTCTATTTAGTGTCACGTCAATATTGTCAGCAAGTTAAGCGATCGGTACGCAATTTCGAAGTGTGGAACTTACTTCTCTCTATAAAGAACACGACGTATTTACAGTCGCTTGAGTTTTGGATAGCGACACATTGTTTTATTGCGGCGCAGCAACGCGCAAGATATAGCAGTGCTTCGCGCCTGCAGAGCAATGAAGCGTACAGAGCGCCGCACTCCTTCCTCCTCAGTCCACTTCAGCATAGGGTTCAGAAGCCACGGTCGGTTACGCCGACCGCGGTTTGAGAAGCACGGCCACAAGAACGTGGAGTCGAAATGAATCGGAATGCTTTCGCGAGGCAGTCATTCGCCCTTCATGGAAATGACGCGCGCTTCATCTCCTCTGCGGCACGCAGCGAAGGTCATGTTTTATCCAAAGCAGGGCGAAGCAGCTGGCGCTTAACGTCCTGCGAGCAGTCAGGAGGTTTGGATGTGTCGGTTTGGAGAAGGTTTGGAGGTCAGGAGGTGTCGAAACCTCAGCAGTCATGGAGGCATTACGGAAACAGGGTGTAGACGAGCCGTATGTAAAAATACTGAAAGATACCTATAGCGGCTCCACAGCCACCGTAGTCCTCCATAAAGAAAGCAACAAAATCCCAATAAAGAAAGGCGTCAGGCAGGGAGATACGATCTCTCCAATGCTATTCACAGCGTGTTCACAGGAGGTATTCAGAGACCTGGATTGGGAAGAATTGGGGATAAGAGTTAATGGAGAATACCTTAGTAACTTGCGATTCGCTGATGGTATTGCCTTGCTCAGGGGACCAATTGCAATGCATGCTCACTGACCTGGAGAGGCAAAGCAGAAGAGTGGGTCTAAAAATTAATCTGCAGAAAACTAAAGTAATGTTAACAAGTCTCGGAAGAGAACAGCAATTTACAATAGGTAGCGAGGCACTGGAAGTGGTAAGGGAATACATCTACTTAGGGCAGGTAGTGACGGCGGATCCGGATCATGAGACGGAAATAATCAGAAGAATAAGAATGGGCTGGGGTGCGTTTGGCAGGCATTCTCAGATCATGAACAGCAGGTTGCCATTATACCTCAAGAGAAAAGTGTATAATAGCTGTGTCTTACCAGTACTCACCTACGGGGCAGAAACGTGGAGGCTTACGAAAAGGGTTCTACTTAAATTGAGGACGACGCGACGAGCTATGGAAAGAATAATGATGGGTGTAACGTTAAGGGATAAGAAAAGAGCAGATTGGGTGAGGGAACAAACGCGAGTTGATGACATCTTAGTTGAAATCAAGGAAGAGAAATGGGGGGGGGGGCATGGGCAGGACATGTTATGAGGATGGAAGATAACCGATGGTCATTAAGGGTTACGGACTGGATTCCAAGGGAAGGGAAGCGTAGCAGGGGGCGGCAGAAAGTTAGGTAGGCGGATGAGATTAAGAAGTTTGCAGGGACGACATGGCCACAATTAGTACATGACCGGGGTTGTTGGAGAAGTATGGGAGAGGCCTTTGCCCTGCACTGGGCGTAACCAGACTGCTGCTGCTGCTGCTGCTGCTGCTGCTGCTGCTGCTGCTGCTGCTGCTGCTGATGATGATGATGATGATGATGATGATGATGATGATGATGATGATGATGATGGTGGTGATGATGATGATGATCAGTCAAGGAAGGCGTGCGAGGGCAAAGAAAACAGGCGTCGCGGTTTTCATTCCTTTCTACAGCGAAGCTGTTTATGGTTAGGGCTCCGTGCATTTTTCTTCTGCGTGGGCAAAAACCTTGGGCCGATCCCGAAGATAGTGCAATACCGGGCCGACCCGCGGCGGAGGTGAAGCAGGCTTCAAGCACTCCGCCAACTTGCAAAAATAAGTTTAATATCTTGGGTCCAAATAGAACCCGTATCAGATATTAAACTCATAAGAACAGATACTACACTTTGACATGCGACGGCCATGTCTACGTTCGCACCACCCTCTCTTTGTCGGCGTTCCAAGCGCTTGCGTGTCTACTTTCCTTTCCTTCCGCTCTCCCGTGGTGGCGGTCCCGTCGAAACGTCACGCGTGTCTAGTTTCCTCCGGCTCCTCGGGGCGGAGGTCCCGTCGTCCACGCGAATGTACATAAAGATCACGGTTAATGAGTTCGTACCTTTGATCGAAATTCTGCGTCACCTCTGTGTCATGCGCTAAACAGCTTCGCTGGTCATCCACCTTCAGAGAGTGAAACGGCTCATGATCTTTCTTTTTTTTTTAGAAAAACCATTGAAAATCGTGCACCGCGTAATAATAGACATAGACACGAAGTGCTCTTTCCGAAGTTCTATATAGATGGCGCTCACTACTGTTAGTGCACTCGTACCGCTGTATGAGTGCATCCTCGGCCCGATGGTGTTCAGTCTGCTGCTCATTGCATATGTTCATTGCTATTCGCACATTTCTGCTACAAAATTTTCAGTGTATTTATTTAGTTATTTATTTATCTTAGAGAGATTATGTTAAGGGTTTTTTGCTCACACATCAGTGTCTCCATTCTGTACAGCGATCTTGTTTCAGCTTGACAAGGATTCTTTTTTTTAAAGCGAAGCATTTCTTGGCAAACATCTGTCATTTTGATAGCATCTATCTATCTAAAAAAGTATGGGATTTTACGTGCCAGAACCCCGATCTGACTAAGAGGCACGCCGTAGTGGTGGACTCCGGAAATTTGGACCACCTGGGGTTCTTTAACGTGCACCTAAATCGAAGTACACGAGCATTTTCGCATTTCGCCCCCATCGAAATGCGGCTGCCGTGGCCGGGATTCGATCCCGCGACCTTGTGCTTAGCAGCCCAACACCATAGCCAGTAAGCAACTACGGCGGGTTATCTATCTATCTATCTATCTATCTATCTATCTATCTATCTATCTATCTATCTATCTATCTATCTATCTATCTATCTATCTATCTATCTATCTATCTATCTATCTATCTATCTATCTATCTATCTATCTATCTATCTATCTATCTATCTATCTATCTATCTATCTATCTATCTATCTATCTATCTATCTATCTATCTATCTATCTATCTATCTATCTATCTATCTATCCGCTTACGTCTTGGTGCTCTCATTGTCATTTTGTTAACTTGGTATCTACCAAAACTGGCATAGTATGACAAGTGTGTATGACGAAATGATGGGTCATGGCATGAATATCATGACATACGTGTCATGTAGGTCATGAAACAGCCGCCTACATCTTGGTGCTCTCATGGTCATTTAGTTAATTTGGTATGTACCACAATTGGAATATGACAAAAGTGCATGACGAACATGAATGATAGGTCATGGCGTGAATGTCATGACACGCTTGTCATGTAGGTCGTGAAAAACCCGCCTACGTCTTGGTGCCTCATGGTCGTTTCGTTAACTTGGTAGGCTCCCCGCCCACTAGTTCGCATAACATCGATTCCCACAGGACGTGGGATCTGCCGGCTTTTTTTTTTTTCATACGCTATGGTATATTTGCAAACGTATGGTGTCCCTGCATGTACTCCTTCGTAGCCAGCACTATATGGAAACGAATAAAAAGCCGGCAGGTCTCACGCCCTGGGGGAATCGATGTTATGCGAAGCAGTGTGCCTACCAGTCAGCTGCCTACCAAGTTAACGAAACGGCCATGAGAGCACCAAGACGTAGGCAGCTGTTTCATAACCTACATGACACGCATGTCATAACATTCATGTCGTGACCGCTCATTTATGTTCATCATACACTCTTGTCATACTATGCTAATTTTGGTACATACCAAGACGTAGGCGGCTGTTTCAAGACCTACATGACACGCATGTCATGACATTCGTGTCATGACCAATTATTTATGTTCGTGGACAGACAGACAGACAGACAGACAGACAGACAGACAGACAGACAGACAGACAGACAGACAGACAGACACTGTCAAAATGGCAAATGTTTGCCAAGAAATACTTCGCATTTAATACCCTGAGCGCCGACTACGCCCCGTCGAGCTAAACACAGACGCCCTGTCAGAACAAGCAAGCTTTGTGCACGAATTCGAATCCAATCCACGGAACAAGTCGCAACGAACCAACGTTCCGTCATGACACCAAGAACAAGCATTAACGAAACCAATGTTACCACCTAAATGTCAGTATATTTTGAATCGTGGGATTTATTATTATATTATATATTAGTAGTAGTAGTAGTAGTAGTAGTAGTAGTAGTAGTAGTAGTAGTAGTAGTAGTAGTAGTAGTAGTAGTAGTAGTAGTGGAAATAAATAAATAAAAGATATCGCTCATGCATGGGAAGCCCCAGTTCACAGGCTGTGAACACGGAATTCTAAATAAACGGCGACGATGCCGAGCGACACGCGCCGATTGATGGAGGAAAGAAGGTGCATCTTTACAGACAGCGCCAACAGCTTGTTAAAATAAAGTATGGCATAGTAATGCTAAGCTTAGCCTTCAAAGTATGCAGCAGCTTACCAGCAGGAGGGGGAGGTTACCAGAAGAGGAGAGATATGCACTCACCCTCGCTGCTGGACTTGATGGCGTTCTCCAGCCTGCTGAGCTCCTGTTCCACCTCTCTGAGCGAATACTCGCGACTCTCCGGCGCCGCGGCCACACTCAGGCACGGGTCGGTCCCCAGGTAGCTGCAGCTGAGCTGCCCCTGCTCGGTGAGCCTCACTATCGCCCCCTGCATGCTCCTAGGAGAGAATGGCCGTCGCTGTAACTAGAGTTCAGCGTTTACCGGTTAAACCGAAAAAAAAATGTACGACGAATTTTCTCTTTCCCCACAATTTGCTTTTAACTAAATTCTGGAAATCAAATTTATCAGACGACTAAAATTTATCAGAGAGCTTAAGCCGGCGATCGGCGCGCACTTGCGAGCTTCTTGCGCTCCGATGCAAGGAGCCTGGCGAGGTCAGAGTCACGTGTCAGCCTGCCATTTGTCTCTTTTTTTTTCCCTTATTTTCTGCCGTGAGGGGAGGGGGGGTGGAGGTTCTGGCACTTGGAAGGGCCAGGGAACTCTTGCTCCGGTTCCTCGCAGGCTTCGCGATGCAGCCACTGCAGTGGATGAACGAGGCAAGTTCACTGATGTTCACGCGGAGCCATACTAACTAGCCTTCCTGCTTTCTTTCTCTTTTTTTTTTCTGAAATATTTGCTGGAGGTTCGTACCTGCACAATCATCGCAAACAATGTCTCGTTCTATTTGTGCTCCATCATCAAATGCATAAATTTTCTGTTCGTATCACCGCATGGAGTTGTGCCCTTGCTTATAGGCTGCTTCACGAAAACTTGGCGAATTTGTGTATTGTGTTGAAGAGAAGAAACTGCACGTTTCAGCGGCAACAAATTTTTTTCAAGGTGAAAATTTCAGCGCAAGACCCAAGACAACCCACAAAGAAGAGACGAGACAAGCACTGGCGCTTGTGCTTGTCTCGTCTCTTTTTGTAAGTTGTCCTGGGTTTTGCGCTGAAATTTTCACCTTCAGAATGCCATGTACCAACTAGCCCCAACCGAAGTTTTATTGAGGCAACAAAATTAGTGAATCAGACACACAAATAAATAAACGCAAGCTTGACACAAAGATTTATCCACCGAGAAAAGTCAGCGAAAATCTGCGTGGGAAAAACATATTTACCGAAAACAAACGAATTTTCAAGTGGAAATAAAAACTGGGAATAGTACGCCTAAATTTAGGAAGAAGACAATCGAAAACGCTGAACCCTAGCTATAAGGACAGAGTTGCTAAGCAGTATACCACAGTTATTTTCATCTCTTCTCGGTGCTTCAGCCACCACACTTCAATATTATCCTGGTTAGTCTCCGTACCTTGCCCCACACTCTGCGTCACTAGGGATGCGTTATCTTATCTTTCTCGAGCCAACAGCGTTTGCAACATCAACCCCAAGTGAAAAAAGTTTCTTTTCCTCATGTTTTCAATATGCAGGGTGATCATTTTTAAGTTTCACGGAATTTTTAAAAATCGCCTGTTCACACACATAACTTGCACGAGAATCAAAACACATATTCAACGAATTAACAAAAGATAGCTAATTAACTTTTTAATTACATTACATTACGGCACATATGGCAATTTACGACTTGTAGCCGGTGAGTTTGCAAGGCATGTCAACTTGTAACGAATTTCCAGAATGGCACCAGTTTGGATAGATGCCCCATCAAAATGGCCGTAAAAATGCACTGTTCCACTTACTTTTTTAACAAAACGCTCTTCTATGAATTAAAAAACAAAAGTAACTGGAGCGGCCATGTATTTCGTCCGACACCTTGGAAAATATTATCTCAAAACTAACGTCATCCTGGAAATTCATTTCAAGTGGATACGTCTTGCAAACTCACCGGCTATAATCCGTAAATTTCAAAACGTGCCGTAAAGGATATAATTAATAATTAATTAACAGGTTAATTAGTGAATGTTCCTTAATTCGTTGATTATGCGTTTCGATTTCTCGTGCTAATAATTTCCACTTCTTTGAATAATCCAGCTCAAGGTCAAGAATTAGGCTGTATGCCACAGGCGATTTTTTAAAAAATTCCTTAAAACTTAAAAATGGTCCCCCCGTATAACCAAGCTGTCACACCAATTTCTTTTTCTTCAAACCTGAAAGAATTGACCCACAATATCGCGACATTTTTTTGCAATCATCATAAAAATTGCTAACACCTCAAGACAGAACACGAATGAATAACTCTCGTTTTTCCTTTTCTTCAATCAACCAGCGCTTTTTCGAAAAACACAGTGCGCATACTTTATGATTTGGTCATTCGTATCAGTATCGGTGACATAATCAGTGGAGTTCATCTAAACTGAATTTCCCAGAATCGTAGCCAGTCGGTGCTTGTTGATTAAGCAAATTTTCTTCTTTTTTTTTTTTAACGTTCTTCCCTTTCTTTGCCTACAAGTGCGCCCAACGTATGCATGCCGCTTTCGTAGGAACGCGCACGCTGGACACGTGCTTTAAGTGGTGAAAAACCAGACCGCCTGGAAAGCACTCCTCACAATCACGTGGCATCGTAAAAGCCCACGTGTTTGCTCGGTTTCAAGCGGACGAGGTCACAACTCACAGGGAAGCGTTCGCAAGTATAGTGCGCACATGTGGCTCTGTTCTCCCATCACCACTTCGGCGGCACCACTTTGTCCGAAGCACATTTATGGTTCACCACTTTAGGCGGTATAAGTTTACTAAAGCTCCGCCTTCTTACACACATTGGTGGTCCTCTACATCGAGCACGGTCAAGATTTTTTTTTTAACATGTGTACGCATTTGGCGCAAGAATACCGATCAATCCATAGAAGCTTAGTCCGTGCAGATGTGCAGAGGCTTACGCGTATGTGTAGTCAATGTATTATTTTCATTACATTATGGGGTTTTACGTGCCAAAACCACTTTCTGATTATGAGGCACGCCGTAGTGGAGGACTCCGGAAATTTCGACCACCTGGGGTTCTTTAACGTACACCTAAATCTAATTGCACGGGTGTTTTCGCATTTCGCCCCCATCGAAATGCGGCCGTCGTGGCCGGGATTCGATCCCGCGACCTTGTGCTCAGCAGCCCAACACCATAGCCACTGAGCAACCACGGCGGGTAATGTATTATTTTCCGCTATTCTTAAGTTTGAGTCATGAACCAATTAGTCAAGAGCACGTATGAGTTATTTATAAGAAGTATAAGATGCTTTTTTTTTTTAATCCGGGCAGCCGGTTCGCCGAGGGTCGAACCCTTGACTACACCACGTTTGCCGTGTTTTCCACAATAAAGCATTACTGCGAACGCGCACATGCAACAAAGTAACGGACACGCCACAGGGCGCGTCACCACTTTCTACAACGTTCGAGAGGTGCCTTGCCGAGCAAAAAAAAAGAAAGTGCGTATACTGTCAGAAGTTGCTTTGTTCAAATTACGATTTCGGTGTCTATGTACGTGAGCATATGTGCCTGTACGCATGCCAACAACCACAAACACGCCAGATGCGCTATGCGATCTGAACGAGAAAAAAAAAAGAAGGATAAAAATTACGCATAGCTCCAGCATCCCCAATCAGGTAGATCTCTGCAGACCTCTGCCTTAAAATATCGCTTGTTTTCTTTTTTTTTTTCTGGTTTCTCAGAAGCGCACCGGTCTAAGAATAAAGCGTTTTGTGCAAGTACTAAGACTTCGTGGTGTTCTGTTCAAACTACGATGCCGATATAGTTCCTTTTCTATTTTATAGCTGCAAGGCTAAGGGGGTAGCTCAAGCAGAGCAACTCGTGACGGCGGTCAGATCCATTGGGCACGCCTGCTGCTATGCGCTGAACCTGAAAAACGTGAACCCCACCGATGTCGACACGGCATGCGTCGCAGAATCCGAGACGCGGCCAGCTGCCAAGCGAAAGCGAGCGGGGCCTGTTGTGCCCAGCTGCGCAACCGTGCTCGCGTGCGAGGGCAAGGCACCACCGTGGCGAAGGTGTACGCGCATGCAGCAGCGAACATGACGCTTACTGTATCGTCGTCCTCGCCAGCGCAATCGGAGCCGACGAGAGCTGGGCAGCCCACTTGAGAACGGTATCGTGGTAGACGAGTAGCGTGCTCCTCTGCGTGGCCATGAGCAGCATCAAGCTGCCTTCCGTCGCTAAGAGCGCAAGAAAGCAAAGACAAGAAGAAAAAAAAAAAACAGTACGACGTCATGTGCTCAGCGTGCACGCTCAACAACATACCGCAGTGATCAAAATATCAGAACGCCTGCACAGATATATGCTGCTTGGGTTTTACTTTTTTTTTTCACCCCCACTACTACTGAGCCCCGATAGGTGCGTGTGCGGCAGGTTCGTTGAAATCCCGGTGTAATACGAGATGTGAGGGTCAATTTCGGGACCGTGAAATGGCAGGAAAATAACATTTTTATCCGTGCGCAACATAACTAAATAACGCTTATACGTCTAAAAATCTTGGCACCCAAATATAATGAGAGAGGCGCTCCTATATTCGGCACATAACGTCGTATTATGTGCGGTTTTTTTACGATGCTACCTTTACATACGTGCCGCGATCGCTTTTGAAGCATTCGCTCACTGAACAAACTGCCATAAAGGCAAGCTGATATATAGCGCGAATGACGAAGCGATCGCTTTTCCGATCTTTCAGACCGTGGCCTGTAAGACGACACTCTATATACATACATGCCCCATGTCCCCGAAAAGGTAGGCAAAAGGCGTGTTATAAGAGCATATATATTACGTGCTCATGATACACGCAAGGACGAGGCGGCCGTGGCAAGTTGTGCGTACGCAGTAGTATAGGTAAAAATGTACAGTGGTTGCTTTTCGGCAATGGATAAAGCCGTTTTGCCCTTCGGCTAAACTGCTGTCACTGCAATTTGCTTCGCGTATTATATACTATTGAGACCGTATGCAAAGGGCACGGTGCCCCGCATTTGCAGCGCATTGGTTATCAGGGCCCATACGTGGTGAGTCAAGCTTGAACGGACTCAAACGTACGAGTCGTATACCTGTCTCGACGAGTCAACTGCCATTCACTAACCACCGACAGAATGCCAAAGATGAGAGGCCGACATCAATGCAAAAACCCACATATAAGGAATTGGGAGTTAATCTCAATTCACTACGGCCGCAGATTGCTCCACGATAAGCCTCACCGAACATTAATTTGCTACAAACCACACGTCCACTGTGTTCACCAACCGCCTGCACCAAATACAAGATAATGTGGGGTAGTTTCATTTCACATGCGACCCAACGTCGACTGCATTGGAAATGATGTGCACCATAGAATTTCTGTCAAAGCAAGCTTGAATTCCGACCACTTTAAAAAAGAAACTGATTCAGAGCTTTTCTAACAGCTTGACGCCATTGTTTTGTGTCAAGCGACATATATGCCAGGCGACATTACATTTATTAATTAATCTTGGAAACATTATTGCACGAACTATGGAATTTTTTTATCCATCCTGTTTCTCCATACAAAGGCGGTCACCATGCAAAAGTTTATAAAATCTTGTAATTTCTTTCTTATAGGACTCAGTATGATCATGTATGATCGTTAGATATGAAAATTCCCGGGTGTGTACGCGGTTTTAGTGTAGTACCCTCCCAGTTACCAAAGGTTCACTTACAACTTGGGTAGGGAAAGAAACACGCTGCCGTGAAATCCAACACCTTTAAAAAGTGCAGTTCGCCACTTGGTTTAAAGGCAAAGAATGTGTGTTCACCTGAAAAAAAAAAGAAAGGAATTAAGGCGGCCACTACATTTACTCCATCTTCAAGGATACGTAGCGCCTTCGCACTCCACTCACCTAGAACTAATATTAGTGTTGGGCAATTGGAAAAACTTGCCACTTTTATGTCGATGGCCTCCTCCCCGATTGAAACAGACCAGTCCGCCTATGAAAGAAGTCAGGCCGTATAATCGAGGTGAGGTGATTTCTTGTGTTCTATGTAAGGGACATCTAGCACACTTACGACAACGCGTTTCCCTTTGTGTAGCCCCTCGGCGTCATCCGTCGGTTTTTTGGACGCCTCAGTAGCCACAGCCAGTGTCTGAAACCTGAACGATGCTTTAATCAAGGTCATATCAGGGACGCTTCATTTTTATCCACTAATGAAAAGGCAGTAACTTATTGCCAGTTCATGCAATGTAACACTATGTCGATGTCAGAAAGTAGGCAAAAGTCTTCATCGATCAACTACGCGTCTAAACGTACCAATATGTTTTTTTTTCTGGTCATGTTTAGCAACCGCTAGCGCGCAACATATCTAAAACTAGAAAGCGATCAATATTGGCGCTTTTAAAAAGGGGGCATGCACTGTTGTCGCTATGCGTTGCTCGGAAGTAGTCATCGAAACAAAAAGAAAGCCGCGTAAACGGAATCATCTACGAACGTCACGCGCCTGGGCAAAGCCCTGTTTGCGCTCAACATAACATTTCGTTTTACTCGAACGGTTTCATTTGTCATCGACGGCTGCCTGAATATAGTCCCAGGACGCGATAACTCTGCAGCACGTTCAAGCAGTTCGTTGCTTATACGCACCTAAAATTTTCCAAGTGGAAAGCCGTGTTTACGGTAACGAGGGAATCCGTTTTCGCAACGTACGCAAGAGGACCGGGCAGCAAAAACTCTGGCAGGTATCGCGTGAACGCAAAGTTCTCTTGCTCGAAAAACGTCAACGAGCCGTCCACACCTTGAACACACAGAAAGTCTTGTCCTGAAGAGAGGAGGGAGAAAAAGAACAAGGCGACGCTCAGGCGAACCGTCTGCGCGCGTCGACAAGCCGGCCACGCAGCCTCGGCCGCTCACCTTTGACGCCACCGAAGGGCCCAGCCACGCAGCAGTGAGAAGGCGCACTCAGAGTGTGCTCGTACATGAGCCTCAGCTTGTACTGCGTCCCGGGCTCCGCTTCGCCGGCGTCACCTTCAAACGCAGTTGAAATTGCCTGGGATTATCCTCGCGGTGCACATATGCCACGAGAACAGCATGCTACATTAAAGGATACCAACCATGCCCTGTCCTTTAAATATCCCGACAGTGTAAAAGGCTACACGGCAAATAAGTTAAGCGGGAATCCACCAGGCGGAGGGAGCTGCCTGAAAGGAAAGGTTTCCCCGGAGCAGGACGAATTTTTCTTCAACTCTTAAGCTCTCTTTATGGGAAACCCGAGTAGATTTCCTTTTGTACATAGATTCGTGCTAGACTCTCTGGTGGGCGACGATTTTTGCTTTTAATGAAATGTCCTCCACCTTGCAGATTTTCGCAGAAGTCATTAACCGCATTCGCTGTTTCTGCGCTTCGAATTGTCGATTAATTTGCTCCCGGTCTGCGATCTGCTAGTATCCTGGTTAGCTCAGGTGGTAGAGCAATCACCTCGGAAAGTGTTCTTAGGACACTCTTCGTACGCCCAGTTTCGGTATTGAAGCGGCAAAATGTGCATTTTCGTCGACGAATATATTAAGAAGGGATGGCGTTTTTAAGATCGCGTAAATTGCTTGTGCTTCCTGCGCCGTTCTTCTCCAATATTACCTTTGCAAGGTTGGCGTTAGAACCAGTAATTAAAAACTAATCTTAGTTAATTAGCGAACGGCTCGATCATCTAGTTTCCACTGTGCTGAAAGAACGAATAGTAAATAAAGCATAATCGCATTGGTTAAACTTTTTTTTTTTAATATAAGCCCGTATTCACAAAAAGTTTGAATTTTTCGTATAAGAGAAAATTGCAGTCAGTCGCCATTAAAATTAAATTATGGGGTTTTACGTGCCGAAAACCACCATCTGATTATTAGGCACGCCGTGGTACGGGACTCCGTAAATTTGGACCACCTGAGGTTCTTCAACGTGCACCTAAATCTAAGTGCGCGGGTGTTTTCGCCCCTACCGAAATGCGGCCGCCGTGGCCCCATTCTGTCGCCCTTTTCCTAAGTTATGCTGGCGGACGTCGTACTTGCCACGCTACTATACAGGGTGTTTCAGCGAACACTATCAAAAATATTTTTTAAAAATTGCCTGTTGCAGATAGCACAATTCTAGTCCTTGAGTTGGTCTACTCGAAGAGGCGGACATTACGTTAAGAAAAATTGGAATGCGTGTTCGACTAATTAAAAAAGAACTAATTATGTTTTAACTAATCACCTTATGGCGATAGCCGGGGTGTTATTATATATATATATATATATATATATATATATATATATATATATATATATATATATATATATATTATATTATATATACGATCCATGTTGCCATTTCCAAGAGCTCTGTGACGAAAGTGTGAACTAGATAAAAGTGGCTCCTTCACTGCTTACATCCCAGTTCGAATGCATAGGCTGTCGGTACTCTCTTGTGACCACTGATCCGAGAAACCAGGCCTAGTGTATCTATGCTGCTAACCTCCGCAGGGCATCGGGAGTGTGCGAGAGTGCGCTACGTCATGTCTCAGCTCATTTCTACCTTCTTCTACGCGGCAAGTACGCACTCCTGCTTTCTGATTGAGACGGTTACGTGCGCTCTGCCTCTGTCGGCATCAACAGACCCACCGAATGTCTTGCGACCAATGACAAAGCGCTTCAGCAACAAACATCACGTACTCGTGAAGTCATGAGGAGATAACGAGCAAGGCGCTGGCGCCATCGGTGCAGAGGATGCAGCCTTTGCTTGTATATATTTTTGGTTTCTCCGATACATTGAGCTATACTTTCGACCCGAGTGATTATGACGCCGCACCCCTAATTCTAGGGAGTGTATCTCCGATACTCTCACTTACTCGTTGTCAGGAATAAGCACATTGTTTATGGGGCGTGGCCTTTGTTGATAACTCACAGAAAATTTGCCAACCGTGTAATGGTCGGCAATAGTTTCTATTCGACCGTCGCCACCTCCATTAACAATGACTAAAGGTGCGAAGCAAAAAAGAAGTCATCATGATCAAAAGAACGACCTGTGAGGCTGTGAACAGATATTCTTCGTGGATGCAAAGTGGCAATGAAGAATTTGTCGGATCCCCTGAAAGAAAAAAAAAAAAGGATCAATCGCTTCTTTTTCCAGCGCTATAAAGAACTTCATTGCGCTAGTCTTACGCTTCCTCTGACACCTCTACGTAACTATATACATATACAATTGCGGCTGAAGATGCTGTGCAGCTGGAAACTTTAAAGTCACAGCCGTTTTCTAGAGACAGTTCTCTAAAACTTGAAACGCGACGGTTAACGAGGGCAAACGATTCTATCACGATTTCCCTGTTACTTACAGCTTATTTTGATCATATTGAAAACTTTCGTGAGAAGCATGCGATGACAGCTATTTCCGGGACCCTGTATGGTGACCACAGTATATCGAATAGCCTGACGTTACAACGAGTAGGGTGCTTTAAGACTGATTATTCACGTATGCCGGCAACTCAGAAATGCTATGCGACCATGTAGTTCTTTAAAGCGCATAGAAATCACATCATTTTCGGGACTTTTTTCCTTATTTGACATAGTGGCATTGATGACATTTAACTCAGAAGTGGCATGAACTAAAATAAATAACTTGTATTCAGTTTTAATGCTTCCTTACTCATTCTGCATGTCCATTCGTAAAAAAAAAAAACTCATGTATGATGTACCATAACAAACGAGTTCATTGTATACGTACGCATAGCATAATCGAACTATTTTCTTCCTTTTGTCAAATATGTCTATTGCTTATTCGTTAAGGGAACTTTACTTATTTGATTGACGGCTGTGGTCTCTCGACAAACACCTTCACCGGTACGTTCATTTAGCGCGTTCGCAAGCAACCATACTCACGAAACAAACTGTCCGAGTAGCACGTGAAGTATAGCTTGGGCCATTTGAAACTCCAGAAGCACGTGCTCTGGCCGGAATCCTTCGAAGGTGCCATCCTCCATTTGAGCGCATGTGGGCTGGTACACCCGCAACACGCCCGAGTGGCTGCCCACGAGGATTTGCTCTGCGTGAAGGCAAGCAACGCGATCATGGCTCACGCTACTCCAGGAGTTGCGCAGTTTTCAATGCGTTTGTGTTCGGCTGTTTCATGCGCCACTTAGATTATTTGTAGCCAGAGAGGCCAAGAGAGAACAAACACACAAAGTCCCTATCAGTGTTTAAAGATAGGACCAACGTTTATACCGAGGTATACACTTATTCAATGCTGTACAGACCATACTGGGCGTGACTGCAACAAACTGAGGACCTTTCTGCCTCTCCTCCCCCCCCCCCCCCGCTCCCGGCTTTTACTACACTGTTATTGCTAAAGCTGCAGGGAAGCGGGAAGAGCTCCTGCCTTTCGCTCTGAAGGCCTGTGGAGCGCGAGGACGGCCCGGCCAGAAGTTCTAGCACACAACCCGGTCACAGCTCTTTTCCCGCGAATGATGAACCTGCGTGCTTTCGACACAGGCCACGCAGTGCGTGCAAGAAAGCCCATAGGCAACACCAGGCACGAATAGAAAACAGTCCGGCTTGACCGGGCTGCACTCCACTAGCACCTGGTGATGAAGACGCGAGCTTGAACTGAGCCTAAATTTAGTCAAATGCAGCGATAAGCATTCACAATGCTCAAACGCCAACTGTTCGACGCCAAAACATTACTGAAGCGTGAAAAATGCAGACAATCGTTCTACAATATTGCCGTGCTTCACTTCATGCACCGTCAGTTCGCCAGACCGCCAAATACACCAGGTTCGAAGTGCAAGTTTTACTTCGGCTCCAGCGAGTGCACGGCCTCCTTTAAGCTTCGACCACGACCCGGCCTGCAGTCTCTTCGGCGTTACCAGCGTCGAACTCCAGCGAACGTGGGTTGATCGGTAAGTATCGTACGGCTCGATTCATCGCCGCTCCTTGGGTCGCTAGCGATGTGCGAGTCGAAGAAACCAGACGTGGCGGCGACCACTGGAGTGAAAACTCCCATCTTCAAGGGGCATCAGCACCGGTCCGATGTACAGCTGGCGTCAGAGAACTCTTCGGCCCACTGGAGAAGTTCCGCGTTTTTTTTTTTTCTCAAAGCTGCCCTCTGCTATAGACTCTTCGTTGGCACGCGTCCTTCTTGCACGCCGAACTCTTCGAAGAAAGCGCCTCGGTTTTACGGACAAATTCTTGCTGACGCAGACCCTTCGAGACTACCTTGCTCGATCTGACATTTCTCGAGAGCAGCACGTCCATAAATTGACAGTGGGCCCCATGCAAATAGAGGTATTCCATATTCAGGTAGAGGTTGCCGAGGTGCCCGTTCATGCACCCGAGAACGTTGAACAGCATGTTAACGAGCAGCGTGCTCGTTAACATGCAAAGAAGCCTCCCGTTCCTTGACGCGCTAACGGTCGGTCAACTTCTCCTTTTTCTTGTCTAAAACATGCACATATTCACGAGGACAATTGATCACATATAAAGGTAATGCTAATGTTGAGCCATTACTTAGTGGCACATACCCAAGAGAGGAGTTCGCTGCAAAGCAAGAAGATAAAGAAAGGATACTAAGAAACAACGAACGTTAAAAAAAGCAATAACAAAGTACAGCAGACTTCAGCGATTCCTTCGGCTCTGAACTCATTTATTGCGAAAGCAACAAGTATAATAATTTGAAAGAACAATGAAATATATGAAATTATACTTGATATTTATACTGATAATTATGTATTGATATCAGAAAAAGAAAAGTGTCGTTTAGATAAATAATGTGACTTTATCTTCTTTGAAATGTGCTCAACTTCCATTCTCTATGATACAATAATGAATTTTGTAGAATTCGAAATGCATACACAGAGTTAAGCACTCTAAGACTCCTCATATCTCAGTACATTACATTTATTCAGTTCAATGTTTGGCAAAAAGGCTTACGTCAATTTTTTTTCTTGGAGGCCGTTCAACAAAAAGTTTGGTGTTACTTGAAACTACTTTATTCAGATTCAGATCTTGATGGGGGGATGGTGTTTATTTTCGTTTATTTTGTGTGTCATCATGGCGAGGTTGCTTTGTGGACAGCGTAATAAGTTGTGAGAAGTTAGGTAACAGTCATATTCTCTGTTTTCATCAATCAGTGGGACAACGTCCAAGCATACAGGGTGTTTCAGCGAACACTTACAAAATTTTTTAAAGGTTGCCTGCGGCAGGTAGCTCAATTCTAGTTTATGAGCCGGTCTACTCGAAGCGGCGGACACTACTTGCGCAAGAAATTGAAATGCGAGATCGACGAATTAACAAGAATTCTCTAATTAACTTTTAGCTAATTACCTTATGACCCATATTGCAATTTACAAATTCTAGCCGTGGAGTTCGCAAGGTGGATCCACTTGGAACGAATTCCCAATATGACACCGGTTTCGAGATATAAATTCCCGCACTTTGCGGAGAAATGCATTGGCGTTCCAGTTAATTGTGTGCTTCAGTGCATGAAACTACGTTCTGTTAACAAATTAACTGAAACGCCAATGAATTTCTCCGCAAAGTTCGGGAATTTATATATCGAAACTGGTGTCATAATCACAATTCGTTCCAAGTGGATCCGCCTTGCGAACTCCACAGCTAGAATGTGTAAATTGCAATATGGGCCATAATGTAATTAGTGTAAGGCTTAATTAGCGAATTTTTATTAATTAGTTGATTTTGCATCTCAATTTGTTGTGCAAGTATTGTCCGCCGCTTCGAGTAGACCAGCTCATTAACTAGAATTGTGATATCTGCCACAGGCAACTTGTAAAGATTTTTGAAACTGTTCGCTGAAACACCCTATATACCTGCCCGACGTATCGGCAGCGTGGAATTTGTGATGACATTGAGGTATAAAGTTTCTTAAAAAATTAAATTAAATTATCGGGTTTTACGCGGACCACCAGGGGTTCTTTAACGTGCACCTAAATCTAAGTAAAAGGGCGTTTTCTCATTTCGCCCCCATCGAAATGCGGCCGCCGTGGCAGGGATTCGATCCCGCGACCTCGTGCTTATAAGCTTTCTTTACACCTATTTTGAAATTCATCGTTTGTGTAAATCGATGTTCAAGTAGCTGGTAATAAGATATAGCTGGTGCGTTAAATGCCTCTCGATTTTCAAGCTTGATTTGTCATTTCAAACATCCCGACTGGGAATTATCCACACGAAGACCACCAAAACTTATTACTATACAATGATGTAATGATCGAAATTATGCAGTGTCACTTACGAGCTTTGAACGAAAAAAAAAATATTTCCCTGTGCATCTACAGTGCTGATAAACTTGGCACTTGGCGGCTGTGAATCGCGTAATTAAAGCCACTATGTAAAAATAATTGCCAGTTCCGCCCGAAGTTCCGCCTGACTACCCGCGGATACTATATATGCAGCTGCGCCATAATACCTGGCACCCTTAAAGGTTTCAGCACGCCGTGTACGTAGGGCCTATAATGGAATCGCACAGACGCCACTGCGCTACTCGCAAAGAGCGGCGTGAGTGAAATTACATCATTTTCATGTTGTCAGCACTAATACTTTTTTGCGCTATTTAAGAAGACAAAAGATTTAGGTTAAAAGGCACGTGCTGTGAATAAAATGTTTTGTGAGTTGTGTTTGTGCGCTGCAATTCTCAATGTGCGTGGTGTGTGTGCGTGCGTGCGTGCGTGCGTGCGTGCGTGCGTGCGTGCGTGCGTGCGTGTGTGTGTGTGTGTGTGTGTGTGTGTGTGTGTGTGTGTGTGTGTGTGTGTGTGTGTGTGTGTGTGTGTGTGTGTGTGTGTGTGTGTGTGTGTGTGTGTGTGTGTGTGTGTGTGTGTGTGTGTGTGTGTGTGTGTGTGTGTGTGTGTGTGTGTGTGTGTGTGTGTGTGTGTGTGTGTGTGTGTGTGTGTGTGTGTGTGTGTGTGTGTGTGTGTGTGTGTGTGTGTGTGTGTGTGTGTGTGTGTGTGTGTGTGTGTGTGTGTGTGTGTGTGTGTGTGTGTGTGTGTGTGTGTGTGTGTGTGTGTGTGTGTGTGTGTGTGTGTGTGTGTGTGTGTGTGTGTGTGTGTGTGTGTGTGTGTGTGTGTGTGTGTGTGTGTGTGTGTGTGTGTGTGTGTGTGTGTGTGTGTGTGTGTGTGTGTGTGTGTGTGTGTGTGTGTGTGTGTGTGTGTGTGTGTGTGTGTGTGTGTGTGTGTGTGTGTGTGTGTGTGTGTGTGTGTGTGTGTGTGTGTGTGTGTGTGTGTGTGTGTGTGTGTGTGTGTGTGTGTGTGTGTGTGTGTGTGTGTGTGTGTGTGTGTGTGTGTGTGTGTGTGTGTGTGTGTGTGTGTGTGTGTGTGTGTGTGTGTGTGTGTGTGTGTGTGTGTGTGTGTGTGTGTGTGTGTGTGTGTGTGTGTGTGTGTGTGTGTGTGTGTGTGTGTGTGTGTGTGTGTGTGTGTGTGTGTGTGTGTGTGTGTGTGTGTGTGTGTGTGTGTGTGTGTGTGTGTGTGTGTGTGTGTGTGTGTGTGTGTGTGTGTGTGTGTTGCGCGCGTCAATATTTCTCTACAATATATTTCGTCCTTCATGATCGCAATGAAGTTGGCTTTCTACCAGGCCTTCCTACTGTACAGGAAAGCCGACAGTTGCGGCAACTTGGAAAAGAAAATGACGATCGGTGGAAGCAGAATCCGGAATGGAGATTTGTTCGCTGTTGTTACGTAGATGAGTCGTGTTGTTATCAGATTACGTAGGAGTTATTCTGTCTTATCTACGTTTATGTGCGCAAATCTGATTAGGATATCGAGGACCTCTTTTCACGTGCAAATCACCAACGGTTCCGCAAGATATCTAACAAAGAAACTTAAAGATTGACAGTCGGCAGCATCGTCTCTACTGCCGTCAGGATATCTGGACCAATGCGTACGTTTTTCAAAATTCGTCAATGTCGATGCAATGTACGGCTGCAACGTTTTAAGTTGCTTGCAAACGCTGTCACAAAATAGCTAAACGTTCGAAAGTGCTAGTTCCCACCTGACAATGTCACTGCAACATTGTCGAACGTTGTGCACCATAAAGTTTAATTATCACGACAACGCTGTTACAATGATCTGTGCTGTTAGGATTCGTTCACTCACTTTATGCGGAGGCCGAGTTCTGACACGTTTCCTTCGTGAACATGCTCTGAAATCAATTTACTTGGCTAACGACGCATTAAAACACATAACATATCCCTTGTATTCAAATAAATGCATGAAACAAAAGAATAACCAAATATGAATGTAGTTTTTGTAAATAAAGTTATTTTTTAATGAATCCATAACATGTGTACACCATGTAGATACGTGTGCATGCCAGCTGATCAAATAAAGCTGCAGTGAATTCAGTTTTAAGAAATGGTTTGAACAAATTCGTATGGATGTCTTTCTTACAAAACTACTGCTTGTAAAGATCTGAAAATGCACTTTAAGCCTTGCCTAGGCTCTAGTACCAAATGTAGCGGAGCCTACGCAAAGGGTAGTCGGGCAATGCATGCAACAGCGAAGTTTCTGAACAACTGACCTGATTGAGACGGATCGTTGCTGGCATTACCAATGCAGAGGCAGGTAGCGTCAAATGTCTCGTCGGTCCCACAGGTAACAGTCCACCAGTCACGCGCTTTAAATAGTGACATCTGCAGTTTCACCAAAGCCTGCGGAATGAAATAGACCGTTATGCAAAAAAAAAAGGAAGCACTTTGCCTAATAACTGCATGTCATCGCCGAACTTTGGGAGTTGATAACTGTCTCCATAGGCAGGAAACTGGCAGGGATGTGTTCATTGGCATTTAATGAAGGGTCGCATGCGCAAATAAAAAGCACGGCCAGGTTAATTTTGCACACAAATATCATCCCTTGAAACTCAAATATGTTCAGTAGTGACGTTGACAATATAGTTTAGATAGCGTAACTACTTAAGGTGTCGCTATTGATTCCAATTAGCAAGACTAAAATGCTGAGACAAATGTGTCACTTTATAGTGCAGAGTGAAACTTAGTGCGCATCGACAGTTACAAGCTTGAACTAACCGCTCATTCATATAAGCATTGTAATGAATCATGTCAGTTCAAGCGTGGATACTGCAGGAACAAATACAACTTTCCAGGCTATCCTTGAGGTCAGGATGCAAATATATAGATGTACAGCATACCTGAAACACACGGGCGCGTGTCGTTTTTGCCGGTCACCTAGGTAACGGACATCGTGCCAGGCAGCGCCACCGGGTGTCGCCACTTACCGGCTGAATGCGCGCTTCGCGTTGGGAGCGCTTGCCGCTCGTGATCGAAAGTACGCGAGGAGCGGCGAGGACGTTTTCACGGACTAGCCCTGTTAGCAACGGTACGAAATGAATGGGGGTGAAAGGAGACGCCATCAGCTAAGGATAGTCGGGATAAAACAAGGGAGGGAGAGGCGGGCAGAAAAAGAGAGGAGGCTGGAAAGGCTCGTACGCAATCATCGCTTCAGTAAATCAGTTGCGAACAGGATATAAAGCTACTAGTTAACGGCAACGCTTCGCCGTAATACGAGCACACCAGTGAAAGCCACAATTCCAATTCGAGGTTATTCATCAGAACCACCAGCGAAGGCTAAAGCTCGTGTCAGCCAATCAGAGTTGGCTACTAGCTTCAAAGAAGAGAGAAACTAGGGAATAGAGCATTGCACAGGCCGAATTTTTCGGCCAGTGCCGGGCCCGGCCCGAGCCCGCCGTACGAAATCCGTGTATATACATCCCTTAAATGTGCCATTGTTCAGGTGATGTATCCAAATACATTACAATAAAATTGCAGTTATTATATACAACAGAAAAACGCTTTCCGACAGAGGACGTGTACATGCCGGCCGAACCAAAGGCTGGGCTTTAAAGAATGCGGGCAGAACTGACCTACGATGACTATTCAAGTACGCGACTAGCCGAAACGCATCATGTATGAGGCGTGTACTGTAGCCAGGCTCCTCTCGCGCTCTCCCCTCTGCGCCTTCTGGCGGCACCACCGCGTATACCCAGTGGCACATACAGTGACCCAAGTAGGTGTCAAAAAGGTTCATTCAAGAGAGGCACATGCGCATTGGCACACGCTCAGAGGCCCCAGGGACACATACCCAGGTTGGCGTCGAAGAGGTTCATTGAAGAGTGGCCCACAGTGGCTACTTCATCTTTCTATAGCCAAAAATTGCAATGGGGCCTTGTGAGGGCTGACGAGAAAGGAAGCAAGCTTTCTGCCGAGCGCGGGGCCTACTTCCAACAAAAGTTGGCATCCAAGCTCGTAGCTCCTTTAATTTGTTAGGGTCAGGCCAGAAAGACAACGGACAAAAGTGTCTAAAAAATTTTGCGCTTCTACAGCCTGAATGGCGCTCAAAATCTTGAACAATACAAGGTAATCCCCCACATACCGGACGATCATGGAACGCTGCGGACTCAGCTAGTAGCCCTCCAAATTACGGTTACGATGGCGTAGGGTGTTTAATGGCGCAAGGGCCAGATATGACCAAAGAGCGCCATGCAAGTTGTGATGTGGTGTCAGTGATATGACAATTAGATGGAAAGATGAACTGCGACAGGTAGATGTAACTTGTCTGTAGGAGGACCTAAATATCAGGCACTGTAAAGTGCGCAAAATATATAGGTATTAAAATAATTAACATGGGAGTGACGTGTGCTACGACTGTAAAATATATGTTTACAGACGCATGATAGGTAAGTACTCACGAGGGCTCTTACACGCAAGGGCCTGGAGGCACGTGCTCTACAAAACTACTATCGCAGTAGCACCCTCTGGTAAGAGGATGCGCTACAATACTCCTGGGCAAATAACATGTACCACTACATTGTCAGCTTCCTGTTACATCTTGCAATAGATAGGCGCAAAGCAGGAAGCTATGCAGACGCCTTCATATTAGAGGCTTCCTCGAAAGTCGACCATGGACGTGCGAAGGTAGAAGTGCAGAAGGTTCACAAATTTACTGAGGCTCGCTCCGCATGCGTTCTGGAATTTCAGGATGCCACAAGCCTCGATGCTGCCCTCCACCATTTCAAACAGAGATGCGTGGCGAGTGAATAGCATAGACCTTTGATGTCAATCAAGAAGGCGCTCATTCCCGAAGGCCGCTCATGTTGCAATTAGCTTTAAAAAATCCACAGGGCTTCTAATTAGGAAAGGATCCAGCACAGGAAACAAGCCCAAGGGGGCTTCTGCAGGTACAATCCAAGCAGCTTTTGCCAAGTGCACCGCTATAGGAAAGCCCGCCAAAACCCGACATTCGTACACAATCATTTCTTACTTTTCCATTACTGTGATAGCAATTATATGGACACTCTAGGCGAATTTTCGCCGTCACTGTGGTGTTCTATATGAAGTATAAGTGCGATAAGATCCCGGCGCGCCCTATGCTCTGGCTGCGAGGGAAAGCGTGCGAGGGTCAGCCGTGAAGGATGCTGGCTTGATTCGCGCCCTCTTCCCGCGCGCGCCAAATGTTCGGGGTCACGTACATGATAAAGCGCGCGCTGCGGGGCGGACAACTTTCTATGCCTATGAAGGGAAAGCTACGGGGGCGGAGCTTCTGCATATGTGTTACCTAGTGTTACCGGGCCAAGTAGTGCGCCAGCGTTTGACAGTGCTTTTGGTTGCTCGGAACAGACGCTGAATCGGCGCAGCTTCCACTTGCGACGGTTTCGCGTTTGCCTAGACGCGGAAGGGAAAAGCCGCAAAATAAGTGATCTTTTACATTCAGTGGTGTGTTTTGTCTTATTTAGCTGTTGCTAATAAGGTGTTTATGTTTTCTCTTCCCCAGCTTAAACTAACGTGGATGAAAACGCGGGACTATTTTCAGAAGCGCTCTCACTTGTGCGCGCGTTGCCTCCGTAGCTTACCCTTCATAGCCAGAGAAAGTTGTCCGTGAGTACAGTGAGCGCGCGTATTCTCCTTAGCCACTGACAAGCAACACATTGCTTTTAGATCACTGTGACTTTTCCAATGACCTAACTGTTGCCGATTTTGCCTGCCTCCACAATTTATCTGAATAAACTTGCTCCAACCAGGTACCCCTCTTGCATCCTTTCACCATCAGAAGACTTCCAACGGAATCTTCGAAGACTGACAAATAAATATTTTCGCCAACAAAATTTATTTTTCGTAAACTTCCGACACACAATTTGTAAAACCATAAAACGAGCCCAAGTTCTTAAATTTCACAAATAATCTGGAGACTTCGCAGGTATGGACTATATATCGCCGAGTTCTGCGCTGAGATGGTATAATCCTCAAGATCCCTGTGTCCCTGATCGGGGACACTGCTTTGAGCGTGAGCAGTCATCTAGCAAACGCGCGTTTCAACTACGAATTCATGTTTCCCGCCTCTTGAGATTGTATTTTCTTTATCCTCCGCTACTGATCCAGCAAGAGTAGGGTGACTCGATGTGCGGCCGCTCTCCGGGCGCGCATCGAAAGTTTTGACACCATCGACGACCCGGACGAAGATAGCGACACAGAATCAGAAATTGAAGACAGCCCGGCCGGCACAAATGACCTGCGACGAAAAGGACAGACTGCATTCAAGTGGAGGAACGGAACGTAAGTATTTTCTTGTTTTTTTGACGCGCAGAGAGCGACGCTAAAGCTCTTCGAAGGCAATAATAACATTTTGCGCTAAATGCACCTTCTTTTCTTTTGCATCAGGTTTCCTGCTTTGACGATAGAGGAAAAGGAAGTGCTGATGAATCAGGAATGCGAAGACATAGACACAGCATTGAAGTATTTTTTTAAATACTTTCCCGAAGATTTCTGGGAAGAATGCGCATTCCAGACCAACCTGTACTCTGTTCAGGCTAGAGGGAGGTCTGTGCAAACAGATTCGAAAGAACTGAAGATATGTGGGCATCCACATTGCAATGGGGATCCTGAAGCTTCCAAGGGTTCGACCATTCTATGGTTCAGCTGTACTGGTCAAGAATGTTCAGGATCGAGCTCATTGCTCAGGCACTGACGTACCCGAAACATGTTTTTTGAACTCAGGAGCTACGTGCACTTCGTTGACAAGCTCTCAATGCCAGATGAAGAACAGGAGAAAAACAGGCTGTTTCTCGTAAAGCCTATCATCACCTCTTCCCGAAACGCCTGCATTGAGCTACCGATCTCGTGACGTGTCCATTGACGAACAAATGATACCATTTTCTGGAAGGTGCCCTGTGCGGCAGTGCGTTCCCTCAAAGCCGAATCCTGTAGGGCTTAAACATTTTGTAATGGCATCCCCAGACAGCTCGGTGCTGGACTTCGCCATCTATGTTGGCAAGGGAACAGTTCCTGATGATGACATGCGGGAGTTTCGTCTCGGTGGAAGTGTTATCAAGAAACTTGTCCAAACGTTAAATCGAGATCCAGATGCTTTCGTCTTCACGGACAGGTATTTCGCAGGCCTCAAAATTGCTGAGCACCTGGTCGAAGGAAATGTGTCTCTAACTGGAACAGTGATGGGAAACTGGACCGGCGGAGTTGCGGCCTCAATGCCGCAGGACCGCGATATGCAGCGCGGAGATTCAGAAGGTGCGGAGTAACGAAAAAATGTGCATTGTAAAGTGGAAGGACAATAAATCTGTTCTGATGTTATCCACTGCATTTGGCATCGCGCCAGAAGGGAGCTGCCAAAGATGGTGTAAGGATCAGGAAAAGAAAGTCAAAATGCAGCAGCCAGATGCGGTAGCGAAGTGCAAGTAAGTACGTGGGCGGAGTGGACCTGATTGACCGTTTCGTCTCGTACTATTGTATCTCTATGCAAACGAAAAAGTGGACGGTCCGCGTGTTCGCGCAGTTTCTGGACATGGCCTGCTGCAACGGATGGATCGAGTACAAAAGAGGTTGTGAGCATAGTTAGACCACAAAGCAGCAAACGCTCGACCTGCTGGAATTCAAAATGAACATTGCTGTTGCCTTAATTCAAGCGGAAACGCGGCGATCGAAAAGGTCAAGAGATCACGAAGTCGAAAGTGACGATAAAGAGGCGCAACCAAGTTCACCACAGAGGGGAAGGATCATTCCGCTACCTCCGAATGACGCCAGATACAGGACTGGACACTTTCAGGAGCAACAAAAGCTGGGATCGCACAACAGATGACGAAATGCAGGCTGCAGCGGTAAATCGAGAGTAAAATGCATGTAATATGGCATATTTCTCTGCTTGCAAAACCGCAACTGCTTTCTCAACTTCCACACCCATTGAGACCCACAGACCCCAATCGAGTACAACCAAATTTCACCACTCCTCTTCGTTTCTTTTAGACTTGTTTTTTTTTCCTATGCTCATTTGTGCCTAGAAGTACCAAATAAACAAGTTTGAGACAGATTGTACGAAAGCTTCTTTCTTGGGACTGAATAGGATAAAAGCTAGGCCAGAACTTTTCACCGCTCTCCCAGTATGTGACCTATACCTACCCCCGTATTCAGAAATGCATCTTAACTTGAAGGCCACGCTTGACTTGATCTAAATGACGCTTGGCGTGAAAGCACCGAAGGAAACTCAATACGGGGGTTAGAATGCGCTCGTGACGTATGACTCGACAGCTGCACGCGTGCGTCGCGGGTGACCTTGTATTCACGCTCATTTATGAAAGTGACGTTTCTATCTGCGTATCTCGTACAAACTTGCAATTTCATGCAGTGTTAAGGCTAAACTCCATGGGCGCGATTTTGTGTGCGACAGCGACGGATCAGGCCATCATGTGAACAGATCGCTTGGTCTTGTCGCGCGATCGCTCTGTTCTGCAAATCTAGAATTCGTCGCTTGTCGCCCAGAAGTGCTATGAGCGACTAGCCGAATCCTGAACTGGATGTACATAACTCAAGTACTTCCGATGGTCGCACGGAACGAGCAAACGATTGAATTTTTATACGTGCAATGATAAGAACCTACTGCAAGACTTTCAGAAATATTTTATGCTGCTTTTTACAGTAAAACACATCAACTTAAGTTAATAAAGCACGCGTCACCCTAGTTTCATATCGGCAACACTGGGAAGACGTCACTCGAAGTCATCGCTCGCATGAGGTGCGACTTGCAGGCGACGAGCGAACGCGACAGCCATCTCCATCGCGTCGCTTGTCGCTGCCACGCGCAAGATCGCTTGCATGGGGTTCATACTTTACGCGCCTCGCGTACGCTCCACACACCTCGAGCTTTCTATTACATACCTACAGAGGGTAGTAGGATCAAACCTCCATCATCCAGCACAGCGGCCCAATGCTCTAACGCTTTTCTCGTACCAAAGTCGCTCTTCGAAACGTCTGGCGCGTGCTTCACAAGCCAGTTTCTCGCATTCCGCCCTCGTGACAGCTATCGCTTCGAGACGCTGCATTAGACTGCACTGCATGCCTTCAGGATCGCCCCATATTTTCCGTCACACGGATACTTACGAAATGTGTGTAGTCCGCCTCTAATGCTATCACAAAAAAAAAAAAAAAAAAACGAAGTAGTTCACAACACTGAGCATTCGTCACACTGCTAGATTATCATTTGGTTGTAGCATCTGCAACAAGCAGTTTATCAGTGAAGGACTTGGTCTGATGCCTTCTTGGCTGATTACATCTTCGAGGAACATTAGCGCACCTAGGATTTCTGTCTGGGCGGGAGGGAGTTGTCAAAATTTTGGCAAGAAATCATTGTTTTAAGAGGGGAAAATATGACACAAAAGTAAGACACACGTGTGAATATTTCATACTAACGTGATCGACTGGGGCCCGGTCTTCGTCAGAGTACAAGCAAAAGGCTGAGTTACATCAACTCAAATGACTGCACGTGTCACACAGAACGTTGTCTACAGACATGCGGCTTTTAAGTTACCGCAATACGGTAACATAGCATATCTTTTAAATGTAATATCAGTTCATCGAATATGCATGCGCAAGATTAGGAAACGGATATCCCGTAGCCCGTTGCAATGCGATGCGAAATATAGGCTAGTGAATATCAAAATATGTACAATATCTATAATTAGAGGTCAATTATTAGCTTTTTCTTCGGAAGGAGGTCGATCGTAAACATACTCTCACAGTCGCAAATTTCCTCGGATGTTTTCGAGGTCATTTGGCACTGGAAACTTTCTTATAGCCAGCGGTGGCAGATTTCTTTGTCAGATAAGCTAAAAGGCGAGATAATAGTAATGCTACTACTGTGAGACTCCTGGCTACTTACGATGCATGTAATAATGTTCTGCAGTTGTTCACGTGGCAGTTTAGCATTATATCATGCAAAAACGTATGATTAGCAGCAAAACGTTACTTGCACTTATTTCTTTGAATACATTTCTAACAATGAAGATTGCTTAGCAGTTCTGGTGCTTAGCGAAAAGCTGTTTCTCTGTGTAATGGCCCTTTGCAATGTGCGTTAGTTCCAAGGATGCCTGTTTTAGGAACTCCTAGTCGCAAACCCCCCCTACGCACACAGTGGGAAACCAGTTCTTTCGATCCAGTCCAAAGCCACGCGACCAGTAGCAGCAGCAGGTCATTCAGGTCATGCAGGCCATTCTTCAGAACGACCTGCATTTAATAGATAATTGGTGTACTAAGTGGTTGATGCAGCTTAACATTTCTAAATGCAAATTTATTCAAATTTCCTACAAGCACGCCGCCCATGCGTACTCATTACACACAGTCAACACCTCACAAGTACAAACATATTGGTACCTCGGTATGCTAATCTCTAGCCATTTAAACTGGCTGGAACACATCACGAAACTGACTGCTAACAGCTCTAGAACACTAAGCTTCATCAGAAGAACATTATCATTGTCACCCCCGTCTGTCCGTAAACTAGCATACGAAACTTTTATTCGAACAAAACTTGATTACGCTTCTGCAATTCGGTGTCCGCATCAAACATCTAATCAATGCAACAGAATCTGTGCAGAACCGTGCTGCTCGATTCATATCTTCAAAATATGACTACAAAACTAGTATCCGCAGTATTAAGTCATCGCTCAATCTACCCATATTAGTCTATCGACGCAAGATATTACGTCTATGCTTATTTCACAAGTTGCACTACCATTTTCAACGTCTGCGCCAATCACTTCTACCACCAGCACGTTTGTCACGATGCCTGTTCAATTCACTCAGTTTACAGTGCCTGTATGGATCCAACTTCTGCCTTAAATAAATAATTTTTACCCATAGCAATCCAGGAATGGAATGAACTCCCAGACTCAATCACCATGGAATGTGATGCTGATGAAGTTAAAGAGCAGTTGCTTTCACGTTTTGGAAATCAGAATTGTATAAATTTATCTTCGCATTCCAAGTGTTGTTGTATTTGAAGTCCCTGTACTCCTATTTTATTTCACTGTATTACTTAAACTGCATTATTTCAATTTATTCTTATAACATCTCTGACTTGTTGGGCTCCTAAATGACGGGTCCTCTCACTGAAGTGACACGGAAGCAAGGAGAAGCAGAAGCTTTGTGACTTGCGTCTTTTCATTTCATTTGATAAATGTTTGATCGCCCTCCTTCGTCCTCCTCCCATCTTGACAAGTTTCGGCCTGACATACATTACTGCAAATGACTGGCTTAACTAGTCCTTTCGCTGCAATATAGAAGTTTAAGTACGCCTCCAGGCCATCGAATCCGTTGGTGCAATAGTTTTGTAATCCTAGGAAAGTTCCTCGAGGTACTGCCATAAAAGACTCACTTGGAGACGGCTCTAAATTCACTTGTTCGCAAATTTGAAAGGATGTAAACATCCCTGTTGCCCACTTCGATTGTCGGAAACGTGTCTGCTAGCTTGGGGCCTTGGGCTACTGCAGGCTTTGAAAATTGTTTTGGTCATACACTGCGGTACCGCTTATAATGTGGATAGTGACAACACCGCATGGTTGAAGGCGCTCGCAGTTTACAACTTCAGAACATCCCTTGACATTTGAACTGTGCAGGATAGCTTTGCAGCAGTTCAGTTGGACTTTGGTTCCTGAGACACCCAAGTGGTGGACTTCACTTCCTTTATATGACTTTAGCAGAGTACCGTTTCCTTCTAATAATAGCTTCGGCTCTACGCTGTTGAAAATTCGATAGATGAGGTGTGTTTACTTGTAACCCAGTGTCGACTTTTGAAGGTCCCAGAGTTTTGTTTGCACGGTCCAGTCGCGTTGGTTGCCAATGCTACGGGCGACAATACTAGGCATTTCAAAGTCGTCATTGCATGACGTGTTAACTCAGCAGTTTGAGCATTACCCTTGCAACAAACATCAAAGAATAGTTATTCTGGCACTTGCGGCACGTCGGCCCAACGCCAGACAGCTTTGGAGTTCATGCATTCATCGGCATCTCGCACAAATGCACCTGGCTTCGAAGGCCTGAAGTTCTCGTTCGTGCCCAGTTCACTTGCGATGGTCTTGTGCTCCTGCTTACTGGAGCTCAACCGTTTCTTCGGCTACCTTGCGCACTTGCTCTGCCTTTTGCAGCATCAGCTTGTCTCCAAGGTTTTTTTTTTTTTCGCACATTTTCTCGTCGTCAGTGCCAAAAACAATTTGACTCCTGACCATCAAGTCAACACACTTGTGCTTGCATCTTCAAGCCTCTCAAGAACTTCTAGTAGGGTTCGCCGGGTTCTGCTCGCTTGCGGAACAAGTACCGCTTGCATAATTCATTGCTCTGGGAAGCACATCATTCAGCAAATTTACTGACCATTGTAGAGTAGTTGCTCTCACGTTCCACGAAAATGAATGTGCTGTAGACTTAACTGCAACCCCACCTGCAGCCGTAGCAGCCTGGTTTTCGTTGATTCTGCTTGGGGCTTTTCAGCAGCCTCCAATGTTGCCAGAGAGAGCTGAAACTTCTGCTTAGGTCATTGTAACAAATAGAAGTCAGCGCTAAGACAAAGAACAAAAGAGTGCACGACATGACTGCTGCCTTTTCGCTGCATTGTATATTTTTTTCTTTTTTGTTTCTGTGTAAATTAACGTTGTCAGACAACGCTTGGGTCGTGCACTCTTTTCTTTGTCCTTCGTCTAAGCACTGAGTTTTGTTGGTTATCCTGAATCTAATCCAACTAGCCCAATTTGCAGTCTCAATTCACTTTAAAGATCTTGCAATTGTTTATGACGACACCTGTGAAAAACAGTGACTCGTATCCTGAAAATCCATGGCATTGCATTTCTTTGGCGCGTGCATCTGTTCACTGTAAGTTACCGAAGCCGGTGTCACGACTGGCTACTTCTGATATCGTGCATTTGACTCTTACGACACTGTATGAGACATCAGGTGCCAGGGAACACTTTATTTTATTCACAGGTCATCGGATATTTATACACGAAATAAAGTATAGGGCGAGTGCCTATCATGCCGATATGCACCTTGTCTGTCGGTGCTATTGAAGTGCACTTGTTGTTCCCTTGTGTCTATCACACATGGTACACAAAGATGAAGCCACCTGCGGAATGGGTAAAAAAGTGCGAGATTACAAGAAATTGGGAGTATTATTCATACTTTAATCAAGTTGGTGCTACCTTCAAACTTGCATAGACTATACTTAGCCACTTGGCACATTTCTTTGGAACCATTCACTTGAACAAAGCCAAGTTACAGCTGAAGGGCTGGACTGCAGGGTTCTTAGAGCCATCTAAGCCATATTAAATAGCATGATCATGAGAAAGATAATCCCAGATAATTTGTTTCTCTCGGAGTGCTCACACAGTATCGACAGACTTGCAAGGCAAACAGCCCCCACCTGATGGCACTTTCTAGCTTTCTGAACCACCTCAACAACCTCAAAAGTCTTTTGAAAAAGAAAGAACGATAAGAAGGTTGGGAATTTTCACCGTGTTCAAATACTATTTTACTTGCACCTACACAAAAGAACATCAATATTAGGAAAACTGTTTCTCATAAACATTCATCTAAGTATTTTGAAACTCCGAATTATAATGACCTCCCTGCATCATGAAATTTGTGGCATTAGTCACTTCATAGAGAACCACCACGAACATAATCAGATTAGTTCACTTGGGAAAATAGTGTACAAATATTTCAGCCAATGTCAAAACATTTTCCATATTATTCACTCTAAGATCTCAATGTGGTCAGTGTTTCCTGAAAGGCTGAACTACACCTCAACATTAGCAACGAAAGTGTAATCTTCACAAGGTTTCCTGTACTTCAACATATATCACAAAGACTTCAGCACCTAATTAAGTATCTGCACCAATATTCAACAGTCAACCATATCAAATGGCAGCACCAACATGTTTATAGGCGAAATGATAAAAGCATCAGAAGCAGAGGTCCCCGTTAGGACTTAAGGGACTGGCTTCTCTTTAAATAAGCAAGTACGTTTGTGGCAACACCTTGCTATGGATAGGAAGGCAAATGGTTACCAACCACACTTGCTTCAATCACACTCTACAATTTTCTGAACATTTATAGGCCACTCCGTGCCATTCTAGATCACAACCATAGTAAATACACTTGCTTCTTTAGGGCCGATTTACGCTCGAGCCACCCATCGCCGCAAGACGCACCGCACGCGTGCGGTCGCGCGAAAGATTGCACGTATCAAACACTTGTGCCCAAATATCGGTTTACAATGTGTAAGGTATACACTGTGCACACAGTGTAAATGGTAATTTGTGCACAAGTGCTGGATACGTGCACTTATTCGCGCGACCGCAAGCGTGCGGTGCGGCTTGCGGCGATGGGCGGCTCGAGCGTAAATCGGCCCTTATGGAGTAGCCATTTCCCTTCCACTTCATTCTTTAGAAATCCTATGCTAAAAAAAGCCGACCAAATGTGAACTCAGTGAATGCACTAGCATGAAGTGTGTACAAAGTTCTAGTACAGAAGTACACTTCTGGTACCAGCACCGCTTCTGTACTTTCAAGCGCTAGTACAGAAGTGCATTTCTGTACTAGTACTAGATTTTGAAAGAGACGAGCTTTGTATGTTCACGCAGACAATGTTGACTTTAAGCCAAAAATGAACTGTGTCAGCCATCACACTCCTGAGCACGACAGCAACGCCCATCTACAGTGTGCAAAAAAAAAAATAAAGCCATGCTATGACTGCATAAAAACCACAATTTATTTTTTCAAACTCAGATCATACGAGTTCATAGCTACATAATTTACTACACAATGAAAATTTTTCATACAAAATTTATTCAGGATGCAGGGCTGTCCATCAGTGAAAGCCTTGCTTAAAACTGAAAGAAATGCACAGTGTCAAATGTGCCTCTAGTGTATGTCATTACGGGGCACCCACATATATTAAACTTTTTGTTTTCACCTATCATGAGCAGCCTAGCACCTCGATTCTCACAAGGAACTCATAGTGATAAATACCACTGTTTGCATCCAAAGACAAAACGAAATCTGCTAGAGACATGTGAATATGGAGGAGGGAAAGAGCTAGAAGGGAGCACTGTGCAACCCAAATGAAGCCAAGAGAGTCATCCCAACACATGGATCATATTGCAGTAAGCTTTAGTGTCTTCCACTGCTGCACTCTTTCGAAAAGACACCGGGTGCAAAAGCAATGTGCGGCTGCCGCACTCAAGTTTTTGCGAAGAAGACAATAAATGTATATGCTGCAATATAGACAACCAAAACTCTCCGTGCATTTCGGGAGAAAATGTGCACAGAACGGTTGGTAAAGAACATGAAGTAGTACACGTCAATTAAAACCTACCGGGAACTAAGCCCATCAAGTCGAGTCCACTAAGCAGGATCGCATGTTAGCCTGACTTTTTTAGAGGCAAAAGGCAAGGGGGATGGCTTCACAGATAGTTGGTTTGCTAAGGCTGGCTGCATGATGTAATGCTTCGTCCTAGTTTACTTCCTTCCTCCATGCATGCTAACTAATTACTGAAAACTTGCGTGTGTATGTGTAGACAAGATACCTGTGATTGCTATACTGTCATCAATTTTATTCTTAAGTGTTTAAATAACCACAGCCAAATTAATATTGTACATGCAGCCTTCAAGTTACGACGTGTACAGAAAACATCACATTCTCTGCCTGCAATCAGACTTTCCAAATGAAAGAGCAGACCTTGCGCTACAACACTACGAGCACTACATCTACTGGCATAAGCGTGCAATGAATGCACTTTGTGGTAAAAACAAATGAGGCTGATTTTAGTTCGAGCATCACCTTAAGTATAATACGTACTTTGTAAACATAAAATGAAAAACATCAATTCTTCAGGCACTATCACAGCATGTCAACAAAACTGTCACGCAAGCGTGGAGGACCTGTATAAAGAGTAAAATGAGAGCCTGACAGGAAAGCTGGAGCTATGCTTCAGCATTTGTTCACGTGCTCTCCAGATGCTTTGAGCAAAAGAAACCTAGCCTGAACCTACGCACCTTCTGCAACATGCTGAAGTTACCTTGGTTCTTTCAGGTTCACAGAGTGTATCAGCATATCCCTGCTTCATTAGTAATCCAACCTGCCAGTGCAGTTGAGACATTGTGTTGCACCAAAAGAGTAATTCTTAGACCACCGGAAAAGCTACTGAAGGGTTTTCCCTACAGACTTCAGATGACTTGTTATTGCTGGCTAATCAACCAATACTTCAAAAAAATGTTACATCACCACACCACCACAGACATTACCTTTATCATCAGCCATAACTGTTCTATTTCCTTTCAGTTTTTCTACACACACACATATATTATGTTTTGTTTTTCCATACAAAGGGGTACCCACCTGTCTCGCTTAATGATTAAGCTTCTCTTAACATTCTGATGCTCTGCCAGCTGCTCACAGCAATTAGTCACAAGTGCATCAGAGAAGGGCAGTTCAAATGTCAAAGAACAGTGAGCAAAATCAGAAATGCCAGGAGCCTATCTTCTTCAAAAGAGATAAACAAGAGGTGGGGGAGTCCTCAGAAGTGACAAAGAGCCAAACATCACAGGTTTGGTTCACTTCTACATTTCCCTTGCCAAAAGTCCTTATTCAGCAGTCTAAATTTGGTCACTTTAGAAACACCATTCGAAAGCTACAAAATATATTGAATGCAAAAGCACCAGCATAGTAATGTGTTTCAAGTTTTCAAGGCCAAGCCATTTGTTTCACGTTTGCTATCAGCTGCAACACTTGGCACACCGTGCTGTGCTAAAGCTAGAATATTATAATAGTACTTGCCGATTATACCATTACCCTAACTCTTTTACGAGTCAGCACCAACCTGAATCAAGTTCAGATAACGCTTGTGCTGCAACCCACTGCCACTAGTTAGAGTAGCACATTTTAATTCAATGAATCCAATCTGTGCCCACTTTTATATGTGTTGCGCAGCAATTCAGAAGGGAAACATCGTGCTTAGCCCAATTATTTCAAGTCCCATCACATGAGGCTTGCACACAACACACACACACACACACAGCTATGAGCCGAGACATTTCACTGTCTGCAAACGTGACATGTTCAATATAATATACAAAAAGGCAGTGCATGAGCGGCCCATGGCTTCTTTAATGACTGCAATGCAAAAATGCCACAAGTTTACATATGAAAAAAAAAAACTATAATAAGGATGAGTGAATACCACTGGCATAAATAAATGTTGCTTAAAATCTTCTTTTCCTGCTAAACTCTTTGAGGTTGCCAAGTGCTACTCAACATACTCGCTAATTCTGTCATAAGACCAGCACCTTCAGAGGAGTTTCACAACCAGCACAGCTATAAAGAGCAGTACACACAGTTTTAAAAAAAGAGTGCCTAGCAGCTGCCAATGATGTAACACATGACAAACTTTTACAGACTGGTATACTACATGAGAATTCATGCAATCAAATACAGCTCTACATGGAAAGAAAAAGACTGAGCTAGTTAATCTACCTCAGCCACCCTGAAACAACAGAGCTACTCCACAAAGTATAACATAGGTAAAATACACCATAACTTCTATATCTAAATAAAAGCTTTTGCTAAGCATCTGACATCAATTTATTAAATAGCACAGTAGAACACTGCTGTAGTACCTGCAGTCCATTAAGCAAAAGACACCTTCAACATGTTGGTATCTTCACTACATCAGTAAACAAGTTTTTCTTTCGTGTGTGTGTGCTGAAAGTACCCTGTAACCAGGATACATTGCAGTGATTGACAGATTTCATTAGAAATACAGCTACATATTAATTCTACCTGAGGCTTCTTGCACAGTCCAATCCAACAGATGTAACAGTCAAGCCTGTGACTCGCATTTTGAGCAAGGGAATGCACAGACAGACAGGGAGACAGTGCAGTGGCCATGCTGAACATGTGTGAAATTACAGACAATTTTGCCTGCAGCAGCTGACACTAACCACTTTTGGGGGGAAAAAAATGTTGAACACGACGTGCTTGCTCCAAACAATGCTGCAAAAACTTTTGAGCTTGTGCACCGCTGACCACAGGCAGCATGTGATTTTGCGGTCTCATTGCTTGAGACGCAGGCAAGAGGATTAAGTGTTACATCACATATTAAACCACAGTGTACAACTTCAGTCAACGTTTTTCCACACTCATTACTACTGTTTACTGCTAAATCTGCCATTACAGTGGAAGCCTTCTTATTAGTCTCAGCACCTATAATGCAAATTTATAGCAATTTGGAGACTTGCAGCACCTATACTATAAATACTGAAGTTTACACATTGTTATGTTCCAATATGTAAACTGTGACTAAGCAGATAATACACTACAACCAATACCATTCCTGGAGTTTCTGGCACTGAAACCGTATCACTTAACAAATGCACTTTCACTATGCGCAGGTACAATGCCATAGACACCCATAAATCTTAAACAGTTGCAGACAAAAGGTTTTCTTATCTTATAAATATGTTAACCACAAAGCAGCTTACTATAGCAATGTTCTACTGTACAGCCATGGTACCCTGTCATAAAGAAATGGCCCCAATTTCGATAACATGCACAGAGGTATCTTGAGGGGGGAAAAATGGTTTTGAAACAACAACAAAAACAGCACCCACACATTACAGCTGCAAATTTAGGCAAGTTTTTCAGAGCTGCACACCATACAAAGTGAGAGAGAAGCATAATAAGTCAGGCACCGGAAAAGTACAGTGCAGTATGAGCAGAAACGGCACACAATACAGCGGGAGCAAAATCAAGTGGATATCGATTCAAGAAGAAATAGCCTGTGTGCATGGCTGCCCTCATTACCTCAAGAATCGAAACACTCGGTCACTACCCCGCGACATCCTACATGACTAAGATCAACAAGAACACAACAAATACTAGGTACTCATATGAAATGTACAAAATGGTACAGGGAGCCGCAACTACAATGACATCTTAAGAGCTCGGCAAGTGATGGGGGACAAACAAGAACCTCTGTGAAATGACACGCTGAATATCTAAAAGGGCAAAAAAAAAAAAAAAATCAGTACCCACACACACGCACGCACACATGCACACAAAAAGATTTGGGGGGGGGGGGGGGAATACAAGAACAGGGGGAGGGAGGTTTCAGGACAAAAATCAACCACTGCGTGCTTTACCAGCAGCAACAATACAAGAGGCTTCCACTAGCTGCCAGAGGATCAGTCACAACCCATAGGCGTTACATAAACTCTGGTGTAAAAGGAATGTATGTTAAATATATGTGTGCATGTGCATTTACATACCGATAAGGCCTTCAGCCATATGTGCAAGAAAACAAACAAGGAAAGACAATAATGGGAACACTCATGAGCCATCACTCCCTCTAAGATCTCTGTTCCAGAGACTGCCTCAAGGTGTAGCATTTTGAAATAAACATAAAAATATATGCAGCATCACTTCCTTCCCAGAGGAGTATGCTCTCAGGTAGCTTATTCCTGGGGCTGCCCAATGCACATTGTGAGTGTGACGTTCGTTGTGTTCGAAATGAACTGAGCACACGCTAGCTCACATGAATTCTCCAAGGGGAGTGGTAACAGAGGTCAAGCCACCATAGCTGTTTTCTGCCAATGCCAAAGGGCTGTGGCCTCACTTGCGCTTTGCCTTGTCTGCCTTGCGCTGAAGCTTTTCCCGGGCACGCAATTCCTTCTCTTGGGCCTTGCGCTCCTTGTCCAGCTGGGATCGAAGCTCCTTGACCTTCTTCTTCAGCAAAGACCGATCATTTGTAGACACCACTCCCAGCTCCTGGAATACAGATAAGGCCATTCAATTCTTGCCCAGGCCAGAGTATACATTGCCAGCTTTCAAAACAGCTGGGGCATGCCAAAGCCCGTGCACATTACCAAAGCGGCATACAATGTGTGATGAGTCCCTCACCATGCTCCGTACTCTGCTAATCCTCTCTATCGTCTTCTCGATAAACTTTCTTGCTATGCCTCAACTTCAGTAAAAAACACTTCTTCAAAGGAAGTCTGCAGTCCTGCTAAATACGCAGTAGGCCACAGCAACAGTTGTAGCATTTATCTAAACTTTGTGCACTCTTAAGTATCTTGTAGTAGGCCTGCAATGATGGTGTGATTAACCTGCATGATCCATGTGAATCTTTCTTAAGTACTTAAAGGAGCCCTGAAACACTTTTCGTGAAACCTAAGCAACATGATGGAATGACTGATGCTTTTCAAGGAACATAATGGCTAGCTTCCATTGCTTTCTCAAGCTTGAACCAGACTGCAGTTGTCAAGCAGGCATGCGCCAACTATGGTGCACGAAGTGCTGAAGCATAGTGCCCCTCCCCCCACTCATACCTACAAGTTAGGGTAGGCTGGCTGACAGTGGCATTTCATGAATATGTCTAGTTACAGGGGGCATTACATAATGTGATGGGTCGAAGGCTAGCTTTTTGTTAATTAGTTGGCACAGAAATTCAAGGTTCAATTTTTTTCCCTGTACTTCGAATAAGGGTACATCCAATACAATTTATTAGTCCTGAAGGTGAGCCCAATATGAAGAATTTATACTTTGAATTTGTTTAATACTATTGATATTACATTGAGTATAGGGATCCCAGGCCACATAGGCATATTCTAATTTTGGTCTGATAATTGTAAGATAGGCTAGCAGCTTGACATTAGAAGGAGCTTTCTTTGAAGTTTATATTTCAAAAAAACATAGCTTGTGAAAGATGGAACCACATATGTTACTGATGTGAAGGTTCCAGGGCAGGTTGCTAGTAAGGGTAACACCCCAGTGTTTGTAATTAGTCCCCTTTTTTAGCAGCTAAGAGCTTAGTTCTTAGTTTATAAGTATTGAAAGTGATGTCTTCTTATGATTGATGTCTTCTTATGATACAAGGAATAACACAAGAAGAAAGGGGTTAACTGAGGGGCCAGATTTTTTATTAATCATATCATGAGAAGCCCCCCCCCCCCCCCCCCCCAACAGACAAAGACACCAAGGAAAAAAATAGGGGAAATTACTTGTGCTTACTAATTGAATTAAAGAAATGCGTGCACCACACGTAATGCGAAGACATGGGATCGTTCCCCATATGCAGCAAGTTGTTTTTTCATCCACTTTCAATGTCATTAATTTATCATTTCTTTAATATAATTGGTAAGCACAAGTAATTTCCCCTATGTTTTACTTGGTGACTGTTTGTTGGCTTCTCATGATAGGGAATAATACACTTTTTTACACATTAATGATCATTCCATTTGTGTTGTTGAGGTCATCCTGGTCAGGGAACAGGTTATCTGATTGTACAAGATGCAATCGTCAACAAACTTTATTTTAACACATGGTCAGATTACTTTAACAATGCCATTAACATGTAATAAGAAAGGGCCTAAAAGACTGCCCTGCAGAACACCAGATGTGACCTAAAGACAGTTTTAGTGTTGGGTCCCCACATCCACAAGTTGTTGACAATTAGTCAGGTATGCTGCAATCCATGATACAAATAGTTCAGGAATGTCAATTTTTCTAAACTTAAATATTAGGTTATCAACTTATCATGACTGAGCTTGTCAAGAGCTTTGCCAAATATCGTAGAAGATTAAATCAATCTGACCATCATTATAAAGAGAAAAAAATAATAACTGTAACACATAAATACTAGTACACATAAATACCCAATATAGCAGTCAGATCGATAGCAGTCACCGAAGCACAATTGGTAGTGCAACAGGTGTTGTGAGGAGGTTGTGGGTTCGGATTCCATTAGCAACAAGCTATCTTTTCGTCCATTTTCATTTCCCCTTTTCTTCATTATTTCCTACATTTCAATTTCAACCACAGCTAATTTTCCCCATGCTTATCTTGGCTTCATTGTGTGTTGGCGTTAATGATATGATTAACGAAATTCGAGCCCCTATGTTTCCCTTATTCTCTCGTTCATTCGCAGCAAGGGTCTTGAATCTCGCAGCCTAGATGCCATTAGGTAGCAAACGAGGGTTTACTAGCCATGTGCCTGCTCTCCTAAGCTAACATGTTACGCGATGGCATCGGGCAAAGAAAAAAGATGTTTATCCGTCCGCGATTGCCCTGAGTGGTGCTGGCTAACACTCTCAGGGCTAGATCTAGTACACATAAATAACCAAGATAGTGGCTGGATTGATAGCCGGCGCGGCAGTACAATTGGTAGTGCAACACACGCATAATCCAGAGGTTGTGGGTTCTGCTCCCACCAGCGGCAAGTTATCTTTTTATCCACTATCATTTTCCTCCCCCCCCCCCTTCATAATTTTCTACATTTCAATTTCGACCACGGCTAATTTCCCATATGCTTTCCTTGGTTTCATTGTCTGTGGGCTTTAATGGTTGTTATAAACAAAAACGGAGCCCTTCAGTTTGCATTCTTCTCTCATTCATTCAAGTTGTCAAGAGACTTTGCAGATATAAGAGAGGTGCAAAACTGAAATTCAAGAAACTTTGCAAGAGAGTCTGTCTACTGCCAAAGGCAGACAAACGGTACGTTGTCAGATCACAAGTCTTTACATGAAGTAATATGGAGATCATTGCTCGACAGTTACTAAAGTTCACATCCCAAGCACTGAACTCAATGGTATGGGTCGTGCATGAAGTGGAAGAGGAAAATACACCCTTAAAATAAGTATTAAAACAGCGAGCAATGTCTTTTGATCTGTGATTATGGTATCATCAACGGAAATTTGTAAAATGGACCTGTTTCTTTTTTCACTAAAATAGTCCCAGAACTTATCTGGTACCATTTTGATGAAGTTTGGTAGCATTGTGAAATAATTCTTTGACCGATGTAGGACGTGCCTCAGGGTGCTTAATACTTCGGCTATAACTGAAGGTGACCTGTATTTCTTTTATCATCTTTTGACTATGCTTCAGATGAATATCTTGGGTCATCAAAGGCCTTCATAGCTCGTACATTTTCTTTTGCTTGTTTGGTATAAAATTGTTCAAACAATAACGACACAAAATCCCAGAGAGAAATGACATCAGTACCATTAAAGAAGATGATTACACGTCTCTAAGTGCTTAATTATGGATGCCTCATAGGATGCCTATGCCAAACCTGATCTTGTCTGGTTCTTAATCTATCGACAATTCTTGCCATGTAATGAATTTTTACAAATCTTTACAGCTGGTTTTGACCTAACAATGCGACTAGTGTCTCTAATACAGTGTTTGATAACCCTATCACCTTGTGCATATATTTGCGTTCTTGACTAAAAAACCGGTTAGTATACAATGCTTGTGTTTGCCCTTCTTTCACTAACCCTTTGTTCTTTTTTCTTTCTGCACTTTAGTGCTTCGTGCCGCAAAACTCACACCATGTGCATACTATCTTCATCAATCCTATGCTTGTCACTCAACAAGCTTTATTCCCTTGCTGTTTGTTGCCTTTTATACAGCCCCAAAGCAGCTTGTGTGTTTGTAATTTAGGCTGCTAATTATCAGTCTAGATAATTACTTTTGAGCCCCCACCGTTTCACTGCATTTCATAGAACAGCCTTCTTTTGCATTAAAATCTTGTAGGTACTATAATATAACATATTTTTTCCTTTGGTGCTGAACGTTTCAGTTCTGTCATTGCTATAAAATAATTAAATTATGGGGTTTTACGTGCCAAAACTATGATTTGATTATGAGGCACGCCGTAGTGGGGGACTCTGAAAAAATTTGGGCCACCAGGAGTTCTTTAACGTGCACCTAAATCTAAGTACATGGTTGTTTTTAAATTTCACCCCCGTCGAAATGTGGCCACCGTGGCCGGGATTTGATCCCATGGCCTTGTGCTTAGCAGTCCAACACCATGGCTACTAAGCAACTACGGTGGGTGTGTCTGTGCTGTCAAGAAACGCCATGAATAAGATTAGAATGGGAGTGAATATGAGTGACTTTGATGTCTCTGCAAGACTTGTACAAAGTGGAAAGGTAGCTTTGCTCACTGGCTATGCTAAGACTCCCCTGTCAGACTCCTGTCATGCTACATTTAGCACAAGTTACAATGGTTTGCAACATTCCACAGACTATGTGCAAAGGTAGGCATAGCAAATCACTTGGTCTTGATTTGAGAATCCCACATTAATATGCAAGGGTCAGCACATGTGCTGTGAACAAAAAAAAAAGGGGGGGGGGGGGGGGGGGGGGGGTCTAAGTGGCATCAATTGCTCCTTACAGAGCAATGCCTATACAGCTGAAGCTTGATACAGTTAAGCCTCGATATAACGAATTCGGTAAAATCGGCAATTTGCTTTACTATATCGAAATTTCGTTCTAATGAAATTCGAACTTTTATGCAAATAGTTACAGTCGCCAATCAATTTTTCTTACACGGAAGGGGCCGCAGAATTTTCAGAATTTTCCGAATTATCGGGAAGTAAAAAAAAAAGCAAATTTTAATGAAAAAATTAATTTTGATCAATTTGGTAGTCGGCGACGAATGATACGGTTTCATGCCACGTACACCGACGATATCTTCTCGGCGAGACGGATTAAGCGAAGCCAGTCACGCTTTCGCATATACTCCACCGCCGCGGCTGATAGAGTCGCTCGCACTGGGACGACGTTATCAGGAAAAGGCAGCAGCGGGGAGCGAATGCTTCGGTTGTTTCTCGCTCCAACGGGTCACCAAAGCTTGAGATTACGCGACCTCCAATACTAAACGCGCGGTAAGACAGCTTACATGGAGGCACGCCGTTGCGGCACACCCACTCTTTGCATACGCGGCATATTTACCTATAAAGCAGGGTGCGCGGCTGCGTATACGCTCACCGGCGCTTACAGCCATGCGAAGCCACGGCCGAGACGCGCGTGCTTGATTACGTTACCGCAAGCTCGCTCCCCTCACCCTCATTACCTTTGCTCGCGCGGGAAGGTGGCACTCGTGAAGCCACTTTCTTTCTTGCCTCACCCTCGCACACTTTCACCCGTACCTAAAGCACACAGTGTGCAGGGCGCGATAGGATCTTATCGCACTTGGAACATGATGCGGCTCCACATCAGCGGTCGCTCTTGTCGCGCGGCGCACGATTTAAGAGATGCGTTTGCAAGCAGCCGCTTGTAATGCAATCATTTGACTATCTGCATTTACGTGTTGCCTCGGTATTCCTTTGCGGCGGCATTGAAATTTCGTTGTAATGAAATCGCATATAAACACACTTCGTTATATTGAGGTTATAAATACATGGTGTTTATGGACAAGAGGTTACGAAAAGTTAAATACTTCGTTATGTCGAGCATTTCGTTATATTGAAGTTTTTTTTTATAGAGTTTTAACTGTATGACGAATTCATACATGCAACAAAAACTTTATATTTTGAATACTATCAGTGTCAAGGTTTGCGTCACGATTTCAGCAGTAAAAATTACACAGCACTACAGTCAAAACCACTGGCACATGTTGTATAGAGATCACATTAAGGGCAGAGCTGCCGCATGGAGCCATTTAGTGCTAGCAGCCACCATCCTATGGCATCATGTATACATGCAAATCACCCAGATGGCCTGCAAAAGCTAGGGTGGTAATATAACTGTTTTAGTAACTTGGTGCAGTGATTTGCAAGACAAAGATGGCCGTAGCTTTGCTATGTTCATTCCCAATAACAACATAGTGTAAATACACCAAGACAGACCAAACTCACTGCTCCATGAAACTGCAAGCATGGATGGAGTGCACACATCACAATTTCCATACTAGCATGATCAATGATGAAGCAGTACATTCTGTCCTCTACTTGACAGTCAGTGTTTTCTGCCATTGCCAGCACAAGTCACATGAAAGGATGCAAGCAAATGATGAATTCACTGTTGAACAATGATCTTTTGCTTGCCAAGATAGCGTCAGGTACATGGACTTCATTAAATTGAAAGTGTAGTAATTACTTTGTTAAACTGCAGCAAGGAATACATGATTTTAAATGCAACTAAGGTCAGTCATTTGAAGAAGTTCATTACATAACAAATTTTGATAAGTCGAGGTTTGTTATATCAAATTTCAGCTGAACATGCAAAGTGTGCAACTCAAACTCTTCTAGCTCACCTTAAGTCGGGCACTGTCCAACTGCAGCAAAGCCTCACCACCAACGCCCTGAGTGGCAAAGGTGGCTACATGTGCTTCCAGGCCCAGCACCACCAGCCACTGGCCCACTTGGGACACACTCCAGCGGTCTACAGGACCGCTCTGCCAGTGATGTGGCCGCACTTCCTCGCGCCGTTCGCGTCCACTGGATTCCCCCTGGTTGCTGCTGCTCGACCGCAAGCTGCTGCTGCTGCCACAGTCCCCTACAGTTTACACAGCCACACGTTCTCACCCAAGCTACATGAAGAGTGCACAAATGAGCATCCCATGATTCAACAGCTAGCACTTTTCAGTTAGGGTAGTCTTTAAACCCTGTTCCAGCTCACACATTAAAGGGACCCTGAAATGATTTTTACGATTTTGTACAAATGTACTGAGTCGTTAGAACAGGTTCTACTGATCATTAATTGACACGTCTAAGTGATCCGCGTAAAGCCTGTAATTTATTATAAGGTTTTAAAAATGTACATTGCTGCCAATCGCAGTAAATCACTCGGCTGAATGTTCAGTCGCCTTAACCATTTGACGTAAATTGCCCTAATGACGCTAGTAAGGCGAGCTATCTGATTGGCTGCCCAAGGCGCGTCATCGGTAATTTTTCCAACTTTATAGTGAACAAATGTTGTTCGTAATAGTTGGAACGTCAGTTGACCTTTTGAGGGTTAATGATGAAAATATACGGCGCCGCGAACAAGTCCGAAAATGGTCGATGCCGTATATTTATGGCGCCGTCTGTACATTTAAAAAGCGCGCTCATTTCCCAACTTTCTCTTTTCTGTCATGTGCTGCCGCTATGTGGGAATACAGGGAATTTTTTTTGTACACCTCCCTCTGTCGGTTTTCATTGCATGGTTTGTTTTAGCGCTAGTTCGGTCCCGCGCGTCTATATAGTACCGCCCGCGCATTGGCAGGCGGGTGGCGGCTCGGGTATTGTTTTCGCTGGCAGTTTTGGCTTCTTGCGCTTGCAAAACTGATGGCTATCTCGTTACTAATCGCTCAAAGGGCGACCACCTCTTTCTCGCTCGTTCAGTGCTCACAGGGGTGCGCATAGGAAGTATGGCGCCGGGCGTGCGTTTCTGCTGCTTTTTTTTTTTTTTTTGACACTTGCGAAAACTAATTGCCTCTGGTTGGCGATAAGATGAAGATTAGCGGAAGTGTGTCACACGTTTTGCTTTGTCGAGCACACAAACACGCAGTTTTCTTGAGTGCGCGCACCTACGCAGTTCAATTACGCTATGGAAGTACATATTAGATATTACTCGAAGATTTGAGTCTTGCAAAATATTCTCGTGTGTGCATTTTCAAGGCCTTGAACTATGTGCATAAAAATGCATCAAATTTTTAATTCTTATAAGTTTATGTCCTTTTTTATTGTTGTTATTCATGAAGAGTACATATATACCAACGAAAAATATTTTTTTCTCACCTTACGGTCACCATGGAAAAATTGCGGTGAATTTTTTTTCAAAATATGTCCCTAAGAAGAACTGAAATCTGTAATAAAAAAAAATCGACCCTGGGCGGTCGCATATGTCGAAAAAAATCAACCCTCAAAGAGTTAATTTGTTTCTATAAAAAGAAAGTAGCAGAAAAAGAATGCACAAGAACGATTTCTCACTACACTTAAGCACTTCGAACACACAGCGTTACGTGCTTCGTTTTGACGAGAGCTCCGCGGTCAGTGTCAGTCTCAGTCTTTTAGCGAGCACCATGATTCGCCTTTGTTGCATTTTGGGCTGCAAACGTAGCGACTGGCAATATGCCAAGCTGTGACATCGTGTCCCTTTGCAAGGCAGCAGACGAGCGGGGTGGCTGCAGCGCATTGGACTGTCGCTATTTGATCAGCACCAGGATTTGCCCTTTACGACTGTCACTTTACACCAGAGGATTATTTCGGGTAAACGCAAGCGCTAGGGGACTGGGCCTGGCCTTTTGACTATGCTGTTTCATGGGATGAGCAGAAGCGCAAACGTGAATGGTTTGCACAGTGCAGCTACCTGGTGGCACAGAGCTCAACTAAACACAATAGCAGTAACAAAGTGTATTCTTTGCTGCTGGTGTACATTTTACGCAAGAGTGTAATCGTTAACACACTGTTTTTCTAAATGTTTTAGTTAGAGCAATATTAGCTCTTTGTTTAGCTGGTCAAGCTATGCAACACCAGGTGGCTGGACTGTGCAGACTGATCAAGCCGCTCACATACGTCTACGCTAAAGTTTCTTCATCAGCTTGAGTTTATGCCTCCAACCCATCCGTCGAAATGCCTAGCTCGCCTGTGGTTACCGAAATACCAGACACGTTCGGCACTGTGACAGAATGCTCGCAACGCATGCTGCTTCGATAGCTCTCGCTTGGGGTCGACTGCCAAGCAGCTGGCGGAGAGTTTGGAGAGGCTTCGCGCGCGCGCTCCTAGAGAACCGGAAGTCAAAGACACGACGTGTTACCATGATGCAGAGCCAGTGAAAGCGGAGCTTAGCCCCGATCACTCGGCGAACGAGTTGAGGGGAAATTGCATGTCTATAGAGGAGGGTAACTTGTAATCGTCCGTAGCTCTCAACATGAGACGCTTCACACAAATTGTGGTATGAATGATTAACGTTAGCTGTACCCTACGAGTCTACAAAATTTGTCCGAACCGTTTCGGGGGCCCTTTAACGCAAAGTTTCTCGACATCATTTTAAACCCATGAGTTAGTATAAAGGGTTTCTTTGTAGCTTTGTGCTGCTAGTAGGTGAATGACAATTTTTTCCTTTCAGAGTGCAGACAAGCTACAGAGCACAACATGAAGATGCAGTGGTGCTGCAGTCACATTCTGTGCAAGAAAAGGGAAACAAATTAAACCGACTCTTTTGCATGAATATTCTCTGAAGGGAAGACTTACACACATGACCAAATTTCAATTAACTGCTTGGCAATGATTAGTGCTAGAAGCAGTGAAGAGTAGTGTCAATGTAGTTGTTTGCATATTTTGCCTGTACTGTACTTGTTCACAAACATGCAGCTTGCCTGTAAGTTAAGTTACTCCATGCAAACCTTTAAAGGTGCCCTGAAACTTTTATTACTAATCATAGAATGGCTTCACTGACGTCACCTCACGAACCTCCTGCCACAAAAACATTTCTAATCCTGAAAGTATAAGCGGAGTTAGAGGTATTTATCTTGCTGATTGACGCGCTGTTTTTGTCTCCAGTAGCGTGCTAAAAGCTACACAGGGGTGATGGCAAGGGGGCAAGGCTGCATGAAAACAGGGCACTTTCTTTTGTTATTTGCTTTACGACGTTACTTCTGGTTCAAGTGTGTGCGGCACTCTCTCAATGTGAGACAGGTGCTTGGGCTGCTGATATCTACGCATGACACCCCCAGAGACCACTCAGAGCACGCAATTGTTGGAGCATTTCACCAGCAAGACGGTTCGTCACAGCACCCCCCTGTGGCAGCCACGGTATCTACTCTACGCAGCATACACAGCTAAATGCAAACGTCATGCATATAGTGGAACATGGAACATTTGCTATGTGCACAGTAGGGTCAGAGTGTGCACTCACGCTCATGCGCTCCAGTCTGGCCATGCTACGTGATGTGGACTGGCTTTGTCCTGCACCAGCTTGACCAACAGATAGTAGCCAAATCGAAATTGCACGTTTTGAAGTGCTATCAATAGGTCAATACAAAGAGATGTCTACCAAGGCATCTAGCCAGGAATAAGTGCACGCTGCCGCTGCCTAGGCGTGCACACGCAAGCAAGCATATGTCTGGCCTTGGGAGATGATGATATGCATTAGTGAGTACTGTCATACCAGACTGAGTACGAAACATGTGACCAACTCGGGCACGTAATGTTTGAAAGAGCACTCATGTAGTACACAGGGTGTGCCCTCATATGATTGGAGGAGAAAACACAGCATGAAGCAGACGACCATGGAATGAGACCAGAAGAGCAAAGATTAAATACCTTTTTGGTTTTTTAATATTGCAGACATGTATTCTTCACTTAAATCAAAATTAGGAATAATAGTATTATTGAAAATGTTCTTGCAATCACGAAATCCGCCAATACCTGTTGGACCCACTTACCTGCTCGCAAGCTGGCTGCTTAACAACATTGCGAAGGAGAGAGCCGGCGATTTTTTTACTGTTTTTGAGAAGAGATTGTCAATTTACTGCTGCATGCACAGCAATATTTGGCTCACATGTTCACAGAAGCCTCATCTACAGATTGGCAATGTTTTCTTACTATGATCAAAAAGTGTTTCAGGGTCCCTTAAATTACAACCTAGAGGGCTCAGTCAGTATCATTCTGCATTCCTTTGATACATGGAGCTTAATGCTGGCACATGCAGGGTAAAAGGTGTTGCGGAGCTGCATGGCATATCGCGAGAAATTATAGGCACCAAAAACCTGCCTTACAGTTATATTCGAGGACACAAATTACAATGCCCATGTCACACATGATTGCATGCAGCAGCACAAATAGCACACATTAAAGTCTGTAGTCGTGTGCAAGTACCTAACAAGCATCAGCTATGGTACTTATGGTACATTTGAAAGCATTTGAAAACAATATTAAATAATTTGCAGCTAATCTAAGCCTAAATTTTCATGGAGAACAAGTTCCAAGTGCTCGGAAACAAGCCTCCATGTGCAGTATGGAAATACCTAGGGGAAACACACACTGCAGGAAAACTCCCAGGTGCTTGATTCAGTTCTCAATGATTGTTTTGTGTGCACCTTGTCTATGGAATGTTTGTGAAGAAGTCACTACCAGCATCTTCGCACCTTGCCAGCATTGATTTGTATTGGTTACCGCAAATAATTGTAAGAATGCCATGTGCCACCCACCATCATACATTTTCTACATTTAATGCAATCTTTCTATGAGTACCAGGCTCGTGCCTGTCTGTCATAAAATGTGGGTTGCCAGATAAATGGGGGATACATAATCAGTTTTACACTGTAACAAAAGCTTTGGGGAGCACAAGAAGAGATGTGGCAAGGCCATCTGAAATTCAGGCATTAAGTCACTGCAGGCATTATGGAATGCTTATCAGCATGCTGCATGATATTGTTGAAAATTATCAGTGAAATACAATTTGGCAGGGACCAATGCAAGTAGCCTACTAAGCATTTCTAATATCAGCATGACAGTGTATATGCTTTCACACAACCTTAAAGGCACTAAAAGCAACTGCCAAAAATTTGATGGATTTTAATATGTAGATGTAGATGTACTGTAGTATACTACTTAGCAGCATCAAGTTTCATTCTGGAGGAATCCACCATGTCAGAGAGGGTTTTAAGATGTTGATAGCACTGAGGACACAACTGCATGACCACAGTTCCAACCAGTACAACATAGGCTTTCAATGTACAGCATAGGCCACTTATAATATAAAGCAGCAGGAGCCTCGAATTTTTGAGCTATAAGAGATACCGCACTATAACCAAACAACATTTCTCAAAAGCTGTGCACGTGAAAAACACGTAAATCAAGCAGCTGCGTGTGTCTGGGAATCAAAGCATACGACCAAGATGTGCCCTAATTTTCATTGGCAAGGAGGTTCCTCCACTTCGCAAGTGCTGTACAACCACTGCAATGCATTTCGCTGACTCTGCACCAAAACAGCAAGTTTGGTTGGCAATTCCCAAGAGGACGGTGCTGGTTAGGCCTAGACGGCAGGGGTGACAGGCGATGCCGTCGCGGGAAGCTTGTCCTTCATATATTTTTGTAACCAAAGATGAATACACTGAGATCTGGCACAAGATCATGTGCACAGGCTAAAGTGATGGCAGCGCGCGTGAAGTGGGATTCGCAGGCAATCAGCCAGACACTACTGCAAAGGCATATAGCAATAGTTTTTATGTGTGCATACTGATAGGAGTGGCGAAAGCTTGCACGTGGACAACGTTCCGAACTGATGAATTTGCAGAACAGAGAGCGCCACAAATTCAAGATCGCAGGCACCAAATCTGCCTGTCGCTATGATATGCATCGCGACAGGCGAACACAAAACACATTCATGGCCTTGACCGATTTTTCTGTGGTGATGAACTTCACCGTTGAAATTAGTTTTTCCAGCCTGCCCGATAATTAAGACATTTCTGAGACCCAGTAAATGTCCAAAAATATTAGTTGGCAACTGCATTTACTTTCTGAACACAAACTGGAGAGCCAAAGAGCGACAATGTATGTGCATTTGGTGTAGACCGCGCGTCGCTGACATGCGCTCAGACCAAAAGGCTTCTTGGTCACCTCAGAAACTCCCACGTGCCCACTGAGCCAGCACGTTACCGCCACATTTTTTTTTTCTCTGTTCCTTCTTTGTTTGCTCGTATCGTGTCTCCTCCGCCTCTTCTGCATCACCCTCATCGCTCTATCCTTGGCCGGAGCACCTAGTTAAGAAGTGCATTCACTGCCTCACTTGTCTGCAGGATTTTCTGGCAACCGCATTAAAACTAGTATTTCATCTTGCACTGCTCCACTATAAGCGATACGCATGTAGCACATTAAGTTCTATGGGAAGATAAACAGGAGTCAGAAATGACCGCATTATATCCAGTCCTGCACTATAAGTGGTTACATTATAAGTGGTCCGAGCTGTACTTGTTTTGTACTGATTTAAGTCTTTATAGTTCACACTCATATTGCAGGTTATACAAAAAGAAAGTTGTGTAAAAATACACACTAACAACAAAGCATACATACTAATTTTTCAACATCTCTCATGCACTTGAACAGCTGAAGGCATGGAAATTACAATAGAAGCACAATACAGAGAACATGAGGCGAACATGAACAGTTCGTAACACCACAAAACATCTTTTAAATCACCAATATAGAATGCACACAGCAAATCACTTACGAGGCAAACTGCCATCAATCTTCTTATGAGTGAGCAGGGTAACTTTCTGAGCATGAGGTGGTGGTGTGGGGACCGGTGAGAGGCTCTGCTGGGAGTCTGTTGGTGATGAGAGTGAGGAGACTCGCCTTCCAGGTGGGCTGTCCAAGGAGCCCAGGGACCCAGAGCTCTCAGTGTGCCCTGCCACATCAAACAGTTATGCTAGGTTTTAGAGACACTAAAGAAAAACACGGTAGAATGCTGCTGAAATGTTGCTGGTTGTTATATTTTCCTGGCTCCTATGTGGTATTTGTGTGGTCTAGGCAAATGGCTTTTAAATTCCTGGCTCTCAGATTTGCCTGCCCCTTGCGCATTTTTCCATGATCCCGTAAAAAATGTATAGAAAGGATCTGCTGTATTAACGCAAGCTCAGATCAACGAAAGTGAAGTACGGGTGGCAACTCCAGCTCTGAATTCTCCAAGCACATTACTGTGATGTCACAATTTTAATTATAATCGGCCACGATCAGCTATTGTATTAAAAGAAAGCATGTTCTGTTTGCAAATAAAGGACAATTCAAGTGCATCTTTCGTAGGGACTTCCTACAGGGATAAAAACACAAGACACAAAAAAATAACATGCAAACACTCATGTTATGATATAACTATAGCAAGTTCAGTCTTCAATGGCAATTTTGTGCACTACTGGCTAGTTTTTTTCTGTGAAAACGAACCACAAGAGAATAAGAGGTACCATAAGAAGCCAACAAACATTGACACCAAGAACAACATTAGGGAAATTACTTGTATTTGCTTAATGAATTAAATAAATGATAAATTAATGGAAATGAAAGTAGATGAAAAAACAACTTGTCGCAGCTGGGGAACGATCCCACGTCTTTGCATTACGCGTGCGATTCTCTGCCAATTGAACTACCGCGGTGCCGTTTTCCCATCTACTTTCTCGGGTATTAATGTTTCCTACTAGAACGCTGGGAGTTTACGCCAGCACCACCACTCACAAACCAAGGCTGCGGATGTGGAACACCCTTTCTGCCACAGGCGTCACGAGTACGCGATTTTTTTGGGGTGAAGGCAACAATGTTGCCCGATTGTTGCCACATCCGCCGCCAAGGTTTGTGAGTGGTGGTGCTGGCTAACACTCCCAAAGTTATTTCTTGTAAAACATAAATAGCACATAAATAGCATAAATAAACATAAACACTCCAGCACTGTCATATACACTACAGTTGGCCACTACAGTTGCATGTAGCTGTATCTGCTGTGTAAATACCGCGGCCGTCACAGAGTGCCATGACGAGCCTGCTTGCTGAGCTTGCTGTGGCCAATCACGTGCTCGATCTGTGAGGTGGCTCCAGGACTGTGGGGTGCTGGCCCAATCGCCAACATCTGACTAGAACAGGCCATCTGTTTCCCAAGTTTGTCGTCATCTTGCCATCATAGTCAAAGCTCACAACGTTAGGAATTCTTTCGACACGATTTTGATGTAATAGTTCTGCAGAAACCTGTAAGGAACCTGTATGGGTTTCCTTTGTAGCAATTGTTACAATTGGGTGGATGGCTCATTTCCCCTTAATTACTTCTCTCCACTTGCGGGTTTCTGCAGAACTATTACGTCATAACCTTGCCTTTGCTCCAAGTTATAGACAAATTCGACTTTGCCCTGCTATCTGCTAGCTGCCTGGTTAGGTCAGATGGTAGAGTGGCTGCCGTGGGAATGTGGTGGTCCCAGGTTCGAGTCCTGGACCAGTATGAATTTTTCTTCAACTGCGAGGCTTTTCTTACGAGGAACCCGTATGGGTTTCCTTTGTCTACAATTCGGTGGATGTCTCATTTTCTCTTTCAACACGAGTCCGAAGTGCGGCATCCATTGGTTAAAAAAATTGCATATATAACACAGTGTTTGCAGCGTACCTGCAGGCAGTGGCCAGCAAAATCGAACACACCACGCCTGCGACACTTAAATCACCTAAAATTTGCCCCTATAATTAGTTTGGTGCACTGAACATGGCCCACAGCAGCGCGGTGATCAGCTACTGCCGCAATGCAAGCGCACATGTGCTCACTCACTGAGCACATGTGCGCTTTGTATTTGGCAAAGGTGCAAACTTAGCACGCTTGCTTCAGTGCACCCAAACTGTAAGTTAGTGCTGAGCGCTGCCAGTCATACTGTCTGCGCCTAAACTGTATACAGTTAACTCTTAGTTGTACGAACATCGGTTTAACGAATATTTCAGAACAACGAACTTTTAAAAAATCCCCAGCGGTTTTCCTATGCATTCTATTAAAAAAATTTCTGAATAGCTAATATTTCAGTTGAACAAACTTGAAGCTCCTTGTGGACAGTAACACTGGCTACATTCAGAAACTGCTGGCATAAATCAGGCCTTTCCCCACTGTGCAGTGAAGGCGAGCAAGAAGAACAGCGCGATGAGGTGATCGACCCGTGGATGCGGACAGCGGTCTGTTACCAGACCAGCTGGATGTTAACAGCAACACTTCGTTTGAAGACTATGTGCAATGACAGTGAGTTCGTTACCTGCGCTGAACTTGAAAATTTGGAACTTGAAATTTCAGGAAATTGTTTTCAGTGTTTGCCCCAAAGAAGAGTGCAACAAGAAAGATGCAATGGCAGAGACAGATTCAAATACCATATTTTCCAGTCCATAAGTCACACCACCATTAGAATGTCAGTTTTTCCGGAAAAGGAAACGTACATAAGTTAACAAGGCTGATTCTTGGGCTAGTTGGTACGGTTTATTCTTAACGACAAAGCCTTTAGCGCAATTCAAAAAGACAGGGATGTGAAAGAGAAACAGGGCGTAAGTCATAAGTACATAAGTCACACCTGTTTATTCGGTAAGCAATTTAAATAAAATACAGTGATGTTTCACTTCGTGAACATGGGTTATGCGCAAGCAATAGTATGAACACTCCAGGCACATTTCTGCCATCGTGGTTGCCGCAATGCTCCGTATAAAGTCCAAGGGTGATAACATCGTCCCTGCGTGCCCTATGCTGTATGTGCAAGCGAAAGCGTGTGATGGTGAGCCAAATCACGCACAAGAGAAGAAAGCAGGAAGGCAGTGCAGGAGGGAGGGGGGCCGCTTGTACTCTGGTACAAACTTCATGGTTTTTGCAGAGGGACGCGCCATATTTTGAAAGTGATCTGCAGATGCAACGACGTCGGAGTTGGTCGACTCGCGGTCGGCCTGCCACCACTTGCGTTGCTGCTCTGTCCTTGTCGCACGGTGCTCGGCAACTCGATCACAAGAAGAACCCAGTAACTCCATATTGTACCGTCAACCCATAGCAATGCCAGAGGAGATCAACCCAGCACGTTTCGCGTGGCCATAGCATCCAATCTGATTTTGGTGGCAGTTTCTCAGAAAAAAAAACGTATAAAGTCGCACTGTTCTATAAGTCGCACCAACGAAAAATTCAGAAAAAAATCTCAACTCGTACACTGGAAAATATGGTACTGTAATTTTATCAGAGGCTGTAGGATGCCTTGGAAAGTTGCAAGACTTCGTGCCTCAGCAACAATCTGTGCCAGAGGAAGGGCACAAGAACAGACTCTCTGGACAGCTGTGTTACTTGTGCTTTAAGAGCACCAGTGCAAATTATAGATATTTTTTTCAAGATGAGATAGGCAGCAACATGACTTAAGCACTTTGTATATATTGATGTACATAACTCCATAAATTGCATTTCACACTTCTGACTCGCTGTCTGCTGTGCCCTATGGTGTTCTATAGTCTAGTGAATATTCAGTTAAGTGAACTATTTCCTTGGGTCCCTTGAAGTTCACTCAAGTGAGAGTTCACTGTAGCGTTGAGCTTTTGCCATGTAACTACACGGCACATGGTGCACGTCCATGTTACGCTGGACCATATCCGCATCTTTAGCCGATGTGCGCGTTGCCGTCGTACTTGTACAGGAGAACATAAGGACGATGTTTTGTTTGACCCTCGGAAATTGTGTGATTGCAGTAGAGATAAGGACGAAAGGAAATGTGCTACTCATTCCATTTGGCGCAAGAAAACTCAGCTGCGTGTAGCTATCTAGTACACAGCTAAGGAATAAGACACCTGTGAAGATACCGTGAACTGAACCGTAAGTTCAGGGATAGCTTCCGAGTTTGGCCCGCCATAGGCACCAAAATCTGAAGTAGTGGTGTCTTTGTGAACAACAAATCAAATTTGAATTGCATGTAATGGTGAAGTTCAGTAAGCAGCGTGTTGTGGACAAGCCCCGCATCACTGCAGCCTTCGCAGTGCAAGGCATTGAAGGAGCGGGAGCGGCATGGGGAGTCATAGGCTATCTTTGATTGCAAATAACTCCGCTTCTGCTGAACATATTGAAGTACTTTTTGCTGCAAAGTATTTCTGAAATAGTCTATTTTAACTTCAAATGCATTTATTGACTTCGATGAAAAGTGGTTCAGGGCCCCTATAGAGAAAACTAAACTTCGGAAGATACTACTTAAAGACATGAAAACGGAGATATCATTTTATTTTGCTCAGCATATATGTAACCGATTTTGACAAGATTTATGAATTTAAAAGAAAATGTTACTGACTGTAGGGAGCAGTTTTTTTAGAGCGTTACTTTAACAAGGTCTGAGAAAAATCAGGAAAAAAGAAAGCAAGAAGCATCAACCTTGCAACTGTAACTCAGTAATAAGAAATGATGCCACAATTTTGCAAACCCTATCTACATGTATTCACACACTTAAAAAGAACAAAATTTATATACCTTACTCTGAAATATATTGCTAATTTGTGAGCAGGACTGTTTCAAAACTCATGCAAAGCAATAATTTCATGCAAGCTGTAAACTAATATACATCATATCTGCCCTCTTTAGATGACCTGACAGAGCTTACAGAATTATATCTTTTTTTTGGCACAATGTTACGAAATAGTAAGCTTATTGCTCCAACATTTTTTAAATTCACAAATTTTCAGCAATTAAGACAAATCTGAGGTGCTAAATAAAAATTCTGCTTCCTAGAGTCAATGGAATTGAGCTTCATTTAAAATGGGTCAGTGGCTGTCTAATAAGAGTATGTATTTCCATGTTTCACACGATTACTTGAATAAGGAAATTGGAGTTAGTCTCCAGCTAAAGCTTCTTAACACCACTGTCAGACTAGCTCAGTAATAACAGCGTGTACTCACCCCTATTTTGCCACTGAAGAACAGCTGACTTAAAGTCATCGCCAAGCTGCTGGGACAGAGGTCTAGTAGGTGAAGAGTCTGATGCGTTGCTTGTGTCAGATAAATGTGATGAGCTGAAATAAAAAGGTTTACCTGAAGCATTCATCAATGACAAATTGTCAAATCCTACTTCCACACACCTGCAAATTAATTTGCTTATGGTACTTCAAGGCTCCCACAATGGAGACATGAGGAGTTCTGCTGTATGAATGAGGATATGTTTTATCGGCATACACAGTTGACTTCAGTTAATTCAATCTTGAAGGGACTGATGGAACTGATTTAATTATCTGGCGGGTCAAATTAAAAAGAGGCAGAAGAAAATGTCTACACAAACCGCTGCGCTTCATATGTCAGCAGTTATTTAGTGCCCGAGTATAATGCACCCCTTAATCTAATTCATGCCCAGTAATTATGGGTTCATAAAAAAAAAGAACAATGCACACCCAAATAGAATGCGCAACTAAATTTATAATACGCATGTTTGCACACACTCATAAATTAAGCATGCCTCTGATTCCGGTAATCAGAAATGCAGGGGTGGGCAAGTATCACATTTACAATTTCAAAGTGAATTCAAATAACAAAAGTTAAAAAGTGAATCGAATCAAATATTTTTCGAACACAAATAAAGGGGAACCCCAGTTATACGTCCCCCGGTTTTGCGATGACCCGGGTTTTACGGTGGACTAGCGCAGTCCCGGCGAAGTCCACATAGAAGCAATGCATTAAAAACCCCGGTTAACCGACGCAATTTTATGCCTGACCCGCGTTATACGACGACCCTAGCGAAACACGGGACGGAACGGCAGACGAATGAAAAGTGCCGCGGGTCTCTTTCCTCGCTATGTCTCTCCGCATGCGGAGCGCTCGACACCGCTCAACCGGTTCCCTCCAGCGCAGCTTTCTTCCTTGCCTCGTCTCATCATTCGTATCTCTCTCTCCCACCAGCAGTCACCCGCGACGCTCGCTGTGCTGAAATAGCGCTTCTTCACAATCACTTTCTCCCTCTCTTCTCAGCATCGCCGCCTTTCGTCGCGTTGGGGAAGCATTTCTCTCCTTCCAGTTTCCCAGCAGCAGATCGCCAAAGAGGTAGCGTAGAGAGGCCTAGGTTTATCACACATGTTCTTCGTCGTAATCCTAGCAGTCAGCTAGGATTACGAGTTGTGTAGAGCAGATTACAGATTCGAGTTGTGTGGAGCAACGCGACGCACGATGTCCCGAAAGCAGACAGTTCTGTCGCTCGGCAATAAGCTGAACATTACCGAGGAAGCGGAAAAGCGACATGGAGCCACGAAAGCCAGCATTGCCCAGGACTTCGCTTAAGATGATCCAGGCAAACAAAGCAGTGATATTGCAGAATGCCAACAAGTTCGGGCTCAAGCGGAAAGCGTCAAAAAAAGGACAGCATGAGAAGTTAGAAAAAGTTCTCATCGATGGCTGCATCAAGCACGGAGCTCTGCGATCAATGTTGACGGCGCCATTCTAAAGGAAAAGGCGGACGTTGTGGCATTGTTTCTGGGCATCGAAGACTTTCAGGCATCGAACGGGTGACTGGATTGCTTTAAAAAATGAAACAGCATTGTGTACAGCCGCTCCTGTCGAGAAGGCACTTCCGTGGACATTTCAATGGTGAATGAGTGGATGGAGTCGCTACCGGAGATGATTGCTGCATACGAGCCCTGCGACGTTTTCAACGCCGATGAGACCGATATTTTTTACCATATGCTACCCGAGCAGACCCTTGCGTTTAAGGGTGACAGCTGTCATGGTGGCGAGCATAGTCAAGAGCGTGTAACGGCACTATTCTGTACTAACGAGGATGGTTCCAAGAGGCTGCCCGTGTTTGTTGTTGCAAAGTTTGCAAAGCCACGGTGCTTTAAGAACTTGAAGACGCTGCCGTGCAGCTACAAATTCAACAAACGGCATGGATGACATCTTCGCTCTTCAGCAATTTTTTACAGCAGCTGGATAACAAAATGGGTGCTAAGGCGAGGAAAATATTGCTTTTCGTGGACAATGCACCGTGCCACCCACCCAATACGTCCAGCCTGAGGAACATGAAAACTGTTTTTTTTTCCGCCCAACTGCACAAGCCGGCTGCAGCTGCTGTATGCCGGCATCATTAAGTGTGTCAAGCAAGGGTACCGGAAGCTGTTAGTGCAGCGTCGACTGGCGGCCAAGGAGCGCAGCGAGTCGGAAAAAAGGATCACTGTGCTCGACGCCATGCATTTTATTGCCAGTTCGTGGAATGCAGTGTCGCGAAGCACAATCGCTAACTCGTTCAAGCAGTGTGGCTTTAAGCGAGAGTGCCCCTCAGACACGTTCAAGCGTTGCCAAGTGTCTTTTTGTCGGTGCATATGTTCTTTTGCCGTCAATGCTCACTTTGTCTCCTTGCTTCTTGTCTGTCAGGCGACATAGAGTTAAATCCTTATCCTCCTCCGTCCCTTGACTCTATTGCCACGCTTAGAACTTGCACAAAATTCCCTTCTGTCTGAACTTGCATTGATTCGCGCTTCCCAGTCGAATTTCCAAAGCTTGGTCTCGAAAAAAATTGTCGCAACGAGTCAGTGCAATGATGTCAGTCTAACGCCTAATTCAAACTCATAATAATATATGGGGTTTTACGTGCCAAAACCACATTCTGATTATGAGGCACGCCGTAGTGGGGGACTCCGGAAATTTTGACCACCTGGGGTTCTTTAACGTGCACCTAAATCTAAGTACGCCTAATTCAAACTCAGATATTCACAGCCTTTCATCTGAAATTCGAATCCTCAAAAAAAAGATGTCACGATTCCAAAAACCGACTTCAGCGAAATAACCTGCTGTTCTTCGGACTGCCCGATACGGCGGATGTAACATGGGAGCAATCTGAAACGGCCGTGATTTCTTTCTGCTCAGATAAGTTAAGCATATCAATCGATTCCGCCAACATTGAAAGAGCGCATCGCTTAGGCCGATTTAAGCAAGGGAAACAACGGCCAAGAATAGTCAAATTTTCGCATTTTAAAGATCAATGCGAAATCCTTTCTGCTAGCTCTAAGCTGAAGGAAACTGACTTTTCAATCCGTGAAGATTTTTAAGCGCGTGTGCGTACAGCTCAAAAGAAACTTCGTGCGTTCGGCAAAGAAAGTGGCTTAAAATACAAAGTATGGTATGATAAGTTAACCATGGGCGATAAGCAATTCGTCTACAATGCTGATACAGATTCCGTGGTAGAGCATGGGTCATAGCGGTCACTATCTATTTCAAGGCTCCCCTCCCACCGTCAGCCACTTTCGCCTCCGTCACGCCCACATGTTTGTGAAACTATGGCTTTTGTTTTAGCAAACATTCGTAGCTATCTTCCCAAGAGAGAGTCAGTGGAAGCTTTTCTTGATGATAACAGCACCAATATCGCTATATTTACAGAATCGTGGCTCTCCGAAAATATCCTAGACAAGGAACTGCTTGACAACAATAAACCGCTTTTCATCTAGACATGACAGGGTTTCGCGCAGGGGTGGGGGTTTTAGCCTTTATTAAAACCATCCTTAATTCTTCTCTTCTTAAGACTCATTCCTGCCATGAAATTCTTTGTGTCAGAATTACTCTTTCCACAAGCACATGCATAGTTATTGCATGTTATTGCCCTCCTGACAGTGACAACTCCTTTACTACTGATATTTAGTCGGTTCTGCTCTATCTTAATACTCGTTTTCCTAAAGCCAATTACATCCTCTGCAGTGACTAATTTCCCTGACATTGACTAGGGAAACTTGTGCGCATTTTCTTGTCAATCCAAAGATTTCCTTGACGTTTGTCATGACATTCAACCTCAGCCAAACCGTAAACTTTCCTACACGTGACAGTAACACCCCTGATTTAGTCTTTACGTCCAGCCCTGAACTCATCCAATCCATATTGAGCATTGACGGTTTCAGTGACCACAACACAGTTATTTTCAACCTATGACTTCCGTTTCCCCAACGACAGCGCCCTGTTAAGTTCATTCGCGATTTTAAAAAGGGAGACTTCGCCCGTATCAACTCAGAGCTTGAGAACTTCTTTTTTCATTTCATTCAATCCGCATCCAACAGGTCTGTCGAAGAAAACTGGCTAGCTTTCAAAAATAAACTTTCAGAACTGGTCGAAACCTATGTTCCGCTGATATGCATTCGCGGCAACTCCAACAAGCCCTGGTATTCTAACTCCTTAAGGAGGCTTTCTCAAAAGAAAAAGCGTCTTTTTCGTGAAGCTAAAGGAACTGCGCTGGTTTATAAATGGAAGAAATATTTTGCGTGCCTACAGGATTATACGCGCCTCCTAAGGTGCACAAAAAGAAAGTTTTTCCAAAATGATCTGTATGGCATTCTACAAACAAACCCAAAGAAATTCTGGCGGATGTTATCACCCAAATCAAGCAACACTTATTGCATTACCCTTTTATATCCGGATGGTTCACAAATGCCTCCAGAACTTTGATCTGATGTCATGAACTTTTATTTTACATCAGTCTTCACACATGAGCCTGCCTGGAATACACCACACCAAAAATTTTTTAACTTTCCTGCAATGGCCCCTATCAACATCACTACTGCTGGCATTTGTGCTCTGATAGACAAACTAAACTTGTCCAGTGCCACCGGGCCAGACAATATCACTGCGAAGATATTAAAACCTACAAAAAAAATGTATCTTCTCATTTTCTAAAAATAATCTTTGATCAATCTCTTGCGAACAGTTCTATACCTAGTGACTGAAAAATTAAAGTTGTTCCTGTGTTCAAGGCTGGCAGACGAAGCGACCCGTCGAATTATCGTCCTATTTCATTAACTTGCATACCATGTAAATTTCTTGAGCATATTATATACTCGCATATTGCATCCCACCTGAATTCCAACTCCTCCTCCTCCAAAAATCAGCATGGCTTTAGTCATGGCTATTCATGTGAATCAGTTATTTGAGTTTACCATGGACCTTCACTTAAACCTTGATTCTTTGTTCCAAACCAATGTCATCTATCTTGATTTTTTCAAAGCATTCGCCACATCAACGTCTTATGTCCAAACTTTCAGGTCTTCACCTTCACCCACTTGTTTTAGAATGGATTCACAACTTTCTCACAGCTCGCTCTCAGTTCACCATAATAGGCGGACTTCCTTCAAATTCTACTTGCGTCCCCTCCGGAGTACCACAGGGGTCTGCGTTGGGTCCGCTTCTCTTCTTAATTTTTATTAACGACCTCCCACTCAACATCTCATCCACCCTCCACCTTTTCGCAGATGATTGCATTATCTACCGGCATATAAATACCAAAGACGATCAAGCTGCCCTCCAGAACGATCTTAAGCTTATTGAAAATTGGTGCACATTGTGGATGATGGAACTAAATACTATGAACTGCAGCTTTATGCAAATTTCCCGGAATCGCTCTAATTTAACTTATCCTTACTCTTTATTTTCTGAGGACCTATTGCAGGTAGAATCTTATCGTTACCTTGGCATCACAATCAATAGCAAATTATCTTGGGTTGATCATATTACAAAAATCACAGCCGATGCTTCACGTACACTTGGTTTTATCAGAAGATCACTTCCCACTTCCCCCGCTAACATAAGAAAACTGGCATATGAAACTTTTGTCCACAGTAGGCTTGAATATGCATCCGCGATCTGGAGTCCTGATCAGTCCTACTTAATTAACATGCTTGAATCTGTCCAGAACCATGCAGCACGCTTCATATCATCGACATACGACTTTCATTCCAGCGTAAGCTCCATTAAATCATCACTTGGCCTCACTTCCTTAGCTCTCAGACAGAAAGTTGCGCGCCTGTGTTTATTCCATAAGTTATATTTCAATTTCCCCTATATGCGTGGTTCCCTTATATCTCCTCCCATTCGTACATCGCGCCGCCTATTCAATTCAAATAGCGTCCAACGACTTTATAGCTCCACTAATGATTTTAACAAGTCCTTCCCGACCGCAATCGAAGAAAGGAACTTGCTGCCCGATTCACTAACTAATGAGCACGACGTGACAAGGTTTAAGGCAACGTTGTTAAATCATCTGGGTTGACAAGTTCTTTTTGCTCCGATTTGTGTTTCATATGAAATTTTATCCTTTTTCCTGTATTGAGTTTTTTTTTTCTTCCCCTGTAACCATTGTGTACTCGCCCTGCTGCCCTAACCATTCGCCGATGTGTGTGGCGCTTGTGGCATAAAGGCAATATTGACAAGCACTGTTTTAACTATCGCATTCTTTACTTCTTTTTATGTCCCTGTGTTGCATTGTTATATTTTTATGACCTTTGTTTTTATTATCTACCTTGTATACGCTCCCCCTTTATGTAATACCCCGACAGGGACCTTTAAGGGACAATAAATGATGATGATAATGAGCCTCCTCTGCTGGGGATGCAACAACCTCGAAGCCGCTCAAGGCCAATGCAGGCTTCGCTGACGACGATTTCGAGGGTATAAATCCCTTTACTGCACCTTGTTGCATTTACACAACATTCTGATGAACGACGTTAAAAACCGAAGCAAAGTCAGTTTGGAGCTGCCTGTACACGTTGTTGCATATCCGCAACATTGGTCTGTAAAACGCGCCACCTTGTGCTGCAATCTGTGCTAATCCTTCGCATCTTCTAGCAAAACAAACGTGGCAGAGGCTGCGTGCGCCCGCAAGCAGTTATATAGGTAAGTTTTACAAATTGTAAATGTATTTCTCCATAAGACAAAGCGAAAAAAAAATTCTTACGCTATGCTCCACATCCTTCTGACTCTGTAGGTACAAAAAACATTGTCATTTCGGAATAGTTTGTTCCTGGCGACAGAACATTGCTATGTTGCACAAATGCAACAATGTGTACATAGTTTATTTTCTTCGGAAAAGTGAAATGGCTCCGAAACGCTGGTATGGCTCAGCAATTCCTCCTGATAGTGAAGGCAGTGACTATTCAATTAGTCACGATAGCCACGAGTGTAAGTCCGTTTCGATTCAATATGTGGACAAGATGTTCTCTGGTCAAATTTCCTTTTTTCTTTTCAAGAGTACGCTGTGCCTCCGCACGTTGCCGTGTCACGTCGTCACGGGCGCAGCTTTACGTCTGTGCTTCGATGTTCTACATATTGACAATAACCCGAAAACACTGCATTGTTTTCTGGCTGCACGGGAATCTGCGTGACGTACTGCACGAAGTGTGGGAACCACCTGTGCTGCACAAGCATGTACAAGTGCTTCTTTTTGTTCCACACTAAATCATAGGTGCACCAATGATTGTCTCGTGCAAATAAGCATCTGAGTATGAATCGCACTAAATCTATCTTTTACTTTCAACTTCTTTATTTGCATATTGTTGCAAATATGCAACATACCCTTTTTCTGCAAATTGAAACCACAGACATTCGCTAAAGTAAGTTTCGATGGGAGTACAGGTACTGTTATGCTTCCCTACAACTCCATGAATAATATTTTGAGGAAGCAAAAAATTGTGCAGTAAAGGGTTAAACCTCACCACGACCTTCGCCGTATATGTGGAGGCCGACGGCAACGTTATGATCTGCGGCGAGGTGTCGCTGGATGATGCCATCGAGGAAGCTTTGCCTAGAGCCGACACTGCTGCGACATCGGACGAGGACAACGACGACGCCACAGATTCCGTGCCAGTGTTTACTACATTCTCCGAGGAGCTACGGCGCATAGATGGCATCCGGAACTTCATCTGTTCACGCGACGCTGCAGAGGACCTCCTTTTGGACGTTGCCTAACTCGAGCGAAAGCTCTTGGTTCACGGATCAAACAAGGTACAAAAGAAACTTACCAACTTTTTTAAAGTTCGCGTCAGCTGGCGGGAATCACAACAGTGGGCAGTGGAGTGCCGTAAAGGTTCGTTTGAATAAAGCATGATTGATAGCTGTACTGCAGCATTATTTTTATCACATTTACTTTTTTCGTAATTTGGGTTTCCAAGCCCTGCAGAGTATGTTAGCAGTTTACCTTGAAGTATCTCGTAAATCCGTCACGCGAAATAAGTAGTATTTTTATAGGTATTATTTATGTTTGGATTTTGCGACGCCCGCATTTTACGACAGTTTTTCACGGTCCCAAGAAAGTCGTATAATCGGGGTTCCACTGTACTACTGATTTTGCAAAAATTCCATTTTTTTTTTACCAACCACAAGTATAAATAAATAAAAAAAGCAGAGCTTACTGCACAGCAAATAATGTACAGGAAAAGTATGCTTTGTGGTCAATAAATTTTCTAGTACAACACTTTTGCTTGACAGTATCATAACTGTAGTTACTTAATGTCACGAAGGAAGGATAGCTGCTCGACATGTTTGGGGAGCAGTGATGTCCTCCTGCATGTCGCAATTACTCCAGGCACCGAAAAGAGCTGCTCAGTAGACGACACACTAGTGTCTTGTATCAGAAGTTATCTCTTCTCAAGCCGAGCCAACAGTGGGCACTATGCTTACACATCACCACTCACATGGACCTTCTTCCTGGCCCAAAATATCATCACGCGCATATCTTTCAATCTGTCCTTGTGGCAGTGAAAATTGCTGCTGGTTGGTGAGCTTATCAAAGTCTTTCATCAGTGCTAACCTGAAAGTAGCCTCTTCTGAAGCTTTTATTGCTAAGGGCATATCTGGGTTTCCTGGTGTTTAAATTTTCCTTGCTTTTTCTAAATCAAGGTTTTTGATCCAGTTTGCCATTGAAGCACCCCGGTGGTACTTAACTACTTTAGAACTGAAGGCTAAAAACATTGCCAGGCTTGCTAATTGGTCAAATTTTAAGTTTGGAAACAGTGTTTTTAAGCACTTAGACAGATTAGTAGCAGACACAGAAGTTTCCACCTGGCAGCTTGTTGAGATGCGCGAAAAGGTAGTGCAGTGTGGGTATTTGATCTGATAGTGCCGGGTAGCCATAAGCACCAGCAGAGACCCCAAGACAGTGCCCCTTCTTAATTATGAGATGCTACACTGCACGAAATATATGCTTCACCGCAATACAGTCTGTATTCTTCACCGCATAACACGACAGTACTGCGGTGAAGAACTAACAACGGCAATTTTTGGGGGTTTAAATATTTCAAATAGTAAAATTGTATTTCAAACTGAATCTAATACTAACCAATTCGATTTGAATATTTGAAGTTTCAAATATTCCCACACTACAACAGAAATAAGATGAAACCTCTAGAGTTCACCTTAACAGAATGAAAGTTAATCTGCAATTAAGGTTCTCCACAGCCGTCAATCTCAGGCAGCTTTTTATCATCATTGTTGGACCACAACATGTCGCATTCCTTCTGGCCCACTGCATTTTATATTCTACCTTTCTCCAGCCACTGCACTACGATCCCACATGCCTAGACTAAACATTTCATCAGTTCATACTGCAATTCACACAAGTCTTCGGAGCACTGAAAACCCACGACTTGACTCTGCTGTCACAAGCCCAGCATGTAAAACAACTTATCTTTTTAATGAGCTTTCATTATTACCATATTTACTTGAATGTGGGCAGATACTTTTCTTTAAAAGATAATGTACAAAAGTCGTAGACCAGCCTAGATTTAAGGATGCAGTTTGGCCGCAATCCTCAGGCACTGCCAACCACAGAAAGGCCAATGCCATGAGTTATAAAACAACAAACAACAGTCATAAAACGGGATCAGACAAAGAAGTGGGAATGTCTACAGCAACGGAGATAACACAGGCAAAAGCAAAGGAGGTCGCTAACGTTCCGAGACGTCACTTGAAACAAGTTCAGATGCCTGTCTGCTTCGACTTGTCTACTTTGCTTATTCAGGTGGTGGACTGCGTCACGCCAGCATGGGATGAAATTCTGGCCTATCTGATAATGCAAGCAATACAAAAGTCAAACATCTTGGCAATTTGTCATGTTCTTTTCACAGTCAAAAGCCTTCTTTCATTCGGTTTGCATTCGAGGAAAGTTTTTTTTTCTCCCTCCCCCTCCTCAATGGCCTGACATCCCAAATTTAGGGGGTGAGCCTAGAATAGAATCGAGGTTGGCCAAGATTGGGATAAGTACGGTAAAGCCTGAAAGCAGCCTGCCATCGTTGCCATCCTACATGAAAACTTGTTCTGCCACCATCTTGTGATGACATTGGCGATGATGCTGGGTAATGATGAAGTGTTACAGATGCTGCGAATGCTGTTTCAGTTCCATATTCGATTGTCACGTGCTGGCAATTTTTTTACCAATTGAAAAAAAAAGGCCACAAATTAGAACCTTGTAATACAGTAATATGCTTGTTTCAAATTTTTCAATTGAAATTTTTTTCATCGGCTGAAACAAAATTTACTCGAATTCAAACTTATAGATCACAAGCTGAAAGGTAGGTACGTATAATGAGTTATCTCACATACTTTTGTCTGGAGGGCCTTAATGCTTAATTGAGGCCTGCACATCATCAAAAAGTGACTTTTTGCCAAATTCGAAAGTAATTTTCTCAATAAGTAATTGATTTCATAGTCGAACATTACTTCTAACATAAACTTGCCAATGGGGAAAAAAATGTTTTAAAAAGATATTCTGGCTGAAACGCCAAATGATGTTCATGCAAAAAATTTCTGAAAACGCAAAATTTCTTACTTTCTTACCGAGCCAATTAAATGCAGAAAATCTATAAATGTGTTGGCCTATAATGTCACATGAATTAACTACGCAAGTAGAATATTCTCAAATAAGCTTTGTCAATGTACAGCTGCCAACTGATTTCTCGGACTCCAAAAATTCGAACATGCTCGATTATTTGGTCTGCTATGCGGCACCGCCATTCTCCCCATAGACCATAATGTACAACAACTGCCGAAAGTTCGGACACCTTGCAACCTCTCGTCTGATTTTTCGGACACTCCTTGAGCCAACTCGATCGAGAGAACCATGCACAGACTCTGACCGGTGTATGGTTCATTGCTGAACACCATTTTTGTTTTGAACGAAGCTTCCTTCCTTGCTGCCCCACGAAGTGGCATTACTACAAATCCCCGCTCATAATCATAGTTTAAGCCTGGCTCGATAAGAGTGGTTACAGCAGTTCCGGTCTCAGCTTAGTAAGCCACGTCAAGACAATTCAGCAGCTGATTTGTTTCTTCTTCATGCACGATGCTGCGAATAGGCCAGGTTTTTCGTTTGTGCGACTGGTGTCGGCATGACGACGTGGTGGTGTTTGCTTTGTGTGCTGTATTGAGGTTGTGGTGATCCAACGCGGCATACGGAAAGATAGCGTCAAGTGTCTAAGGGCGCCGACAGTGCCCGCGCAGACTGCGCTGGGGAATGCCGGCAAGCGGGTGCCGGGAGGCCTAGGATTTGTCGCCTTCCGATGTGCTCCCTACTGACACCGAAAATGCTCTGCCAAGACCTGCGCAATGGTTGCATTGAGATTCCGGACACCGTCTCATCTGACAGTTTCACAGGTGCTGACACTGCTGTACTGATTTGTGCAGAACTCGACGACGGCAAGATCATTTGTCAGGTTTCTGCTACACCGCTGGACGACGACTCCGAGTCAGCTCCGATAACTCCGAGTACAAGCAGTGAATGTGCTTTCAGCCGCCTATAGTGACCGTACGACCCTCTCCGAGATTCAGGCTTACCTGATTGCGCGTAAACGGAACAGCGTGCAATGGTGCATTCACAATTTCTTCAAGCCTACTGCCGAGCCCGAATGAGTGCGTGGAAATAAAGGACTTCTTTTTTTTTCTTATATGCTTTTTAGGACACCTGTTTATTTGGACATTTCCGCAGGCCCCATGAGGTCCGAATAAACGGTCGGCGACTGTACTTGGTTTCCCACTTGACTAAACTTGACCTCCAACCAACTTTTGCTTCTTCACGGAAACTTCAAAGAGTGCTTACGTCAGCAAAAGTTTTTTTTTTTTTTTCTAGAAAAATACTTCAGTGAAACCTCATTCACACAATCTCCTAGCCCCATTTTTTCCAAGAGCATTGCCGATGGTCCCTTTCTTGGGTCTGGGACGTCTCGTGAGGAATGGCCCAAGGTAAATAGTTTTTTCCTTTGCTTTTCTTTTTGTTGATGTTGTTTACCGCTTGCTAGTGTAAACAAGCTGTTGACAGATTTAAGATTGAATGATTAATGGGCTTTAATGATGCAAGAGCCAGTTCTGGCCAAATAGTGCCAAACACATGGTGGAATGAGTTAATGGCACATGGAAACAAGGATGTAATACAGCTTAAAGGGGCCTAAAATCAGTTGCTGCATAGATGTGTATAATACATACAGTAGAACCTCATTCATAGTTTTGGGGGATGCGAGAAAAACTTACTGAATCAGAAAACGTATGATTCGAAGTAACTAAAATATTGGCAGACTCAACTATATTTGACATCTACATAACGCGAAGTGTTGTGCGAGTTGTAGCACAATCACGAGATGCCGACGCTGGTGGTGGGGGGAGTGGCCCAGGACAAGCATTGTTTTCCTATTGCATTGTGTTTTATGATGGAAACGGGAAACAAAACGAAGTCGAGCTGGTGGGCATTGCTGGCATATGATGCCACCAGGACGAAACAGGATGCTCACTTCACACCGCCTGCAGCAGGGACCGGCGGCGTGTTTTCTTATTGCTTATTAAATGCATGCAGTACACTTCCAACTGAGCTATGGCACAAGCACTGAGAAACAGATAGATGAAGATGCTTATTACAATAGGGTTGGCAGCAATAGCTGCGAATGAGACATATAACAACCTGCGAAATTAGCTGTTACCAGAAAAGGAAAGTGAGGGTATGGCAGCATTTTCATGTGACACAGGCATGCAAGTACTGTGGGGAAGCTGCTGTAGCGGGCGCATACTTCTATCGATTGTGTGTGCCTCATGCCTTTCCTTGTTCACATGCGATCTAGCAGCCGGAAAATGCATCATACTATCGCAGTTTCGCAATGTACTCAACGTTGGTACTGAAAGATAGTGTTTTCTTGAAATGTATTAACCAGCAGAAAGGAAGCGTAACCGTATTGGGTCATTTTTTGTGTTCTCAATTGCAAACATTGGCACCGTGAAGTCGTATGAAATGGGATCATATCGACGAGGTTCAACTGTATGTACTAAAAATATTACAATGACAAGTGAGGTGTGCTACGACGATAAAATATATGTGGCAAACTGATCATAAGATAAATATGTAAGAATATGCAAGTAGCAATAATGCCTCACCTGGGTCCTTGAGTGCAAGGGCTAGGAAGCATATATTCTAAATACTATCGCAGCAGCAGCCTCTGATAAGAAGCTCTGTTGAGCTGTTGACAGGGGTACCTGTGTTTCCTGCTTGGAGACCTTTTAGATTTCGAGAGTTCCAGGCAACTACATCAACTCCATACACTAAAGACTTGTGGTTGTTCAAGTTGCCCGTGTAGCAGGGCCTACTTTGCCGTCAAGTCGATAAAATAGGTAAGGTATAAGCATACTGGTGTCGTGTGGGCATATGAAAGCTTTCTATATGCCTACATGACACCAGTATTACTCAGTTGTAAACCCAATGCTTCAATTTATTTTCCTGTTAACTTTGAATATTTCACTCTCATTGGTCAATATAGACATTAATTTCTTTTAAACACAACTATTTCATTCAAGTATTCTCTGTAGTTGTCTAATAAGCCATTTTACATTTCACATTCTGTAAGAGGGAAATCACAGTTCAGCCTCAACTAAAGCACACCACAAATGGCATCATCATGACCTTCATCCCAATAAATAAAGAACTGTGTACGCTCACCTTTGAATCGATGTCTCTGACCCTGTGCTGTTGATAGATGTGTTGAGATCCTGCTGCTCATCAGGAGACTGAAAAACATACAGAATAATATCTTAGCAACCCAAAAGGGAGAGGGAGGGTAGAAACCCACATCAACATGACCATATTTTCACAAACAGCCAGAAAGGCGGAAATAATGTTACACCTTTTGCCTGTCAAATTTGGCAATCAATGCCAAACTTTGACACAGGAGACAGACGTACCATTCAAAAGACACCAGCTATAGATTTTCTTTAAAACTGCAGCATTAGCATCATGAGCTGTTGTGTTAAGCTGGAAGGTCTACAACCACACTGCCTATCTGTGGCTACACCACAGAGTAAGATATACAGGAGTACCGACTCCGCCGCCATGCAAAGCATTCACTCGGGACAAATCGTGAAATGCAGATGCTAGGCATCTAATTCAGTTCTTTGCTCTCGCCCTCCACGCCATTTCCTAGCATTCATACATTCCTTCATCATTCATTCATCACTCATTCAGAGCCCGGCCTACTACTCTCCCTAAGTAGCTCCATGTGCCGAGATGCATGGAAACCATTCCATAGGTTGCTCCTGCATGCACTATAGTTGTGGAGAACTGCAGTACTGCACGTCAAGCTTGTCGTCTGCTAGATACGCGGACCCTCGCCCATCTTTATTCCACAGCAATCGAACACCAAATTATATGCGCACAAATAAAAAACACGCCAATGAACCCGTGCCCCTGCTTTTTCTGCACATATGCAAAGCATTTGTACATGTCCCTAGAGAAGGCAGAAGAAAAATAAAGTTGTACAAAAAGACCTAGCAGAAGCAGACGTTTTTCACATCCAAACGTCTGCACGGAAGTGAAGTTTATGCACTACACACTTTTTGTGTTTGGTGCTTGTTTACTATTTGTGCTGTAGTATTGCTGTAGTTTGTACCGTATTTGTGCTGTAGTCAAATGCCTGACGAAACAAGGTGTGTTGACACTTGCGATTGAAAAGGCTGAACAACAGAACAGTAATTTATGAAGTGTTTCGTACCCTGCTATAAATCTGGGTATGACAAAGGAAGGGAGAAGTTTTTTCTCTTCGCAGCACCATATTATCCACATTGTTGCAGCAGTAGTGAAAGAAAATTCACAGCAGTAAGTGACTGCTTAAAGCAAAAGACAAAATATAAATATGCACAAGATTTCAAGTAGCGCTGGACTTTTGGTAATTAGTGCAGCAAACATAAAGGAAATGCCCTACTAGACGAAAAGCAAGTACCCCGATTGACTTTGAAAGGAAGCCATTTCTGCAATTTTTCTGGGAAGCCAGGCATAACTCACTGATGCTGAATGCCAGAAGCAACCACAAGCCACCTATGTGGAAAGGCAGAAGAATAACAATTTGTCTACAACTGCACACACTATAGGTGCGCTCCCTTATTCAGGCACGTGTTGTAATGGGAACTCTCAGCCTTGTCTTCAAGAAGATAATGATTCTCACGATTTGCAGCCTGCACGCTAAAGGAATCTGTTAAGCAAAGAGAATGGTTTGAATACGTCTTGCAACAACAATTTTGCTCAAGAAGGTGGCTCAAGCAGCTCCACAGCACAAAATGATGAGAGCACAAACTGTTCAAGTGCAAGTCAAAATTCACTTTTACAGCAGCAATTTCTGCATCCAGAAAGAGTCAAGCTTCTGCCTTATGCTAGCTCCACAAGGAACGGAGAGAACCGGGTGACACAAAAAGCGTTGCAACAGAAGAAGCAAGCGACGCATTTCTCTACTTGAAGGACACTAAGATAAAAGTAGTAATAAAAGGCACCCTTGTCTTAAAGCTTATTGTCACTGTCTTCTGACATAGCTCGAAACCACACAGACAGCCCATTGTCTTAAAGCTTGTTGTCACGGTCTTCTGACATAGCTCGAGACCACACAGACAGCCCGTTGTATCCCCCCTCCCCCATTTTCCAGTTTCTTTTTCTTGCATAGTCTTCATATTTAATTTATTTGCTGTGTCTTTTATACCTGTGCGTAGAACAATTTCATGTAACCTCCTTCAATAAAAGCATAGCATGGGGCCTGTAAGGTATAATTTGAGTAAATAAATTAAAATGAAATGACATGTTATGTCTGCTAATGTCCCTCTACGAAACGCAATATGTATGCACGCTACTGGCACTAGGGCATGTGCTGAGCAGACGACACACAAATGTGCAAGGAGGTGTGGGAGCATAGCCAGGCATAGCCTAGTACTGTTTCTAGAGCAACGGGTGAGATACCCAAGCTTGGTGCAGTTGTGCACCCACTCCATTGGTCAATTCAAGCAGCACTCCCTCTCCATATTTTTCTGCCATGTGTAGTGCTGTCTACAAGACGTGTTGAGAATTGGCAACCGGCATTTCAGGATATGCTCCGTCCAGACATTCAGAGTCGGTGCTCCTGTCTACCTTACTTCACAGGCTACGCTAATGGAGTCTAAGCGTCCTATTCAAGTAATTACCACCAAATTTCTACTGAATTTGTATTTAACACACTCATTTCCAGCATGTTAGCTAATGGAACTGTCATCAAACTTGTGAGATTTAATTTCCAAAAGCTACTGTTATGTCTCGACACCACCAAGGGTGTTAATTGAATGTTTGCCATGTGTCAAACCACTGCACCTCCTAACCAGACGTCAGCGTGACGTGGACGAGGACTAAAAGCGCTCACCCCACCATTACCTGGAAACCGGATAAAAGGATGAATGGGAGGGAACCATGACAACGAACGGATAAGTGAAGTTAATTAGACAAGTCAAGCCACCTCACGAAAGGACCTCAGCCCGCGCCTCAAATTGCAGGCTCAGCGAAAAAGAAAGACAGCATGCAAACCGGCCGCTGCAGGATTCCACGAAAAGCCCTCAGCCCGCAGTTCACCCATCAGACAGAAGCGAAGACTGGGCTGGGCTACGACGAACGAACCAGGTGTCGCCGGATGATGTCCTTTTTGCCACAAATTCCAAACCGGTTTCTTCGAGGCAGAGTTGACGATGATGATATGTGGTGCTTAATGGCGCAAGGGCCAAGTATGGCCAAAGAGTGCCATGCCAAAAGGTAATTTTAACAATGTATTGTGAATGTAGTGGACAGCGGATTCATCATGGTAAATGTGACATGGCTGTAAAAAGGCCTAAAAACTGTCGCTGTAAACGGCGTAAAATAAATATGTACTAAAATGATGACACTGATTAGGGCATGAACGATGGCAATTCGGTTTCGTTAAAAAACATGATGGAACAAGACAACACATAACAGTGATAGTAGAACCTCAAGAGAGCCCTTTTATTAGAAGGGCTGTTAGTGATGTGCTAAAAATTACCTGACCAAATGATTTTGAGAGTATCTGTTTCCAATAAAAACTAAGACTAATTTCAGGTTAAAAAGTGGTTCATCACTAAGGAAAAATGCAGGGTGAAGAGGCGTATTTTCACGATATGCAGAAGGAAAATACTTTTTTCCTCTCTGTTTCCATTGCAGGGCACTGAATAAGAACATGGAGTACTGTCAGAGTATTGCTGCACTTACCACAAGTCGGGGGATAGCCTCCGGTTAAGAGATAAGAGTGAGTACCGTATGTGTGGCCTATCCTTAATCGGCAAAGAATTACTTCCTTGTAACGTGCTGTTTTCCCACTTATCCAGTTCCCCAGTTTTGGTTTTATTATGTGAAGCTTATTCATTACTTGTGTATCCCACTTGCCTTGCCAATGATTACTTAATTTATGGTGTAGAAAAGGCTTTAGGTCTGTAGCAGGGATGGGAATATTTCCATCTCTGTCACTAAAAGTTACTGATGTAGCGCTTTCGTCAGCTGCTTTGTTCCCTTTTATACTTTTGTGACCGGGTACCCAACATATGACAGTCACTTGATTGCACATATATAAGGCGCACAATAAGTTATACAGCTCATTCAAAACGGAATTCTTATGTTTTTGTAAACTAAGTAGTGCTCACACGACACTTAAGGAGTCTGTGAAGAGAACAGCCTTAGCGACGTTTGTGAGCCTGATGTGTTTAATAGCAGAGAGTATAGCCTATGCTTCCGCTGTAAAGATGCTTTTGTGTGGGTTTAGTGTCCCAGATATTGAAAATGATGGTCCAAGAGCTGCGTAAGCAACACTATCAGCAGACTTCGAAGCATCCGTGTAAAATTCAGCACAGGAATACTTCTCTTTTAGTTCAAGAAAATGTGACTGTATGTGAGCCTCAGGCGCTCGTTTCGATATTTCTAAGAAAGATGTGTCACATTGGATAGTTTGCCACTCCCAAGGCGGTGGAAACCGAGTAGGAGCCATTGGGATATTTTCTAGAAAAGGGACGCCTGTTTCTTCTGACAGTGCTTCCACTCGGAGGGACAGAGGAGGCCTGATGGCTGGGCGGTTACAGAATAGCCTGGCAGTGGACAAGTCGCTAATTGCAAAATGACATGGATGCTGAATATCTTATTTAACTTTCAAGGCGTAAGAGAAAGATAAATGTGCTCTTTGTAGATGAAGAGACCATTCGGTGGATTCAACGTACAGGCTCTCTACAGGACTAGTTCTGAAGGCACCTGTAGCAAGACGGATACCCAAGTGGTGAATCGAATCTAACATCTTCAAGGCACTAGGCGTAGCAGAGCTATACACTATAACACCATAGTCAAGGCGTGTCCTTATCAGACTTTTATACAGGCTCAAAAGGCATCTTCTGTAACTTCCCCAGGATGTAAGGGACAAGTGCTTCAGAAGATTCATTGTCTTCATGCACTTCGCCTTCAGATATTTCAAGTGGGGGATAAATGTTAATTTAGTGTCTAATATGAGGCCCAAAAATTTATGTTCATGGCTCACTGGGAGCTGCTGTCGATTAAGGTAAATAATGGGTTCAGGTAATATACCTCTCTTGTTCAAGAAGAGAACACACATGCTTTTTTGCGGGTTTAATTTAAACCCATTCTCGTCAGCCCACATTGACAATTTGTTTAGCCCAAGCTGTACATGTCGCTCACAGATGGAAAGACTACATGACTTAAAACCTATTTGTACGTCATCTACATAACAGAATAAAACATTGTACGTGGTATGATAGTATAAAGTGAGTTCATTTTATAACGAATAGAGTGCAGCTAAGCACGCCACCTTGTGGTACACCTGTTTCCTGTGTAAATAGACGAGATAGCACATTACCAACTCTGACCCGGAACGTGCGGTTAGAAAGGTAACTTTGGATGACATTCAGTAAATTACCTCGGACTCCCATTTCGGCCAGGTCACGAACTCCAAACCATTCCGAACCACCACGTGGTGTCGTAAGCCTTCTCCATGTCAATAAATACTGACAAAAAGAACTGCTTATGCACTAAAGCATCGCGAATATTCGTCTCGATGCGGACAAGGTGATCAGTTATGGATCTACCTTCCCTGAAACCACACTGTGGGGGATCTAATAGTTTGTTACTTTCAAGAATATGAAGGAGACGCCGGTTAACCATTTTTTCAAAGAGTTTACATAGGCAACTTGTCAACGCTATAGGCCTATAGCTGTTGACTGAAGTTGGGTCCTTGCAGTCTTTTAGTATTGGAATAATTATTGCTTCCTACCAGGCGGATGGAATGTAGCCGGCAGAGAATACAGAGTTGAAGAGTGACAGTAGTGTTTTGTGGGTTTCAGGGTGTAGGTGTTTGATCATTATATACAATATTCTGTCACTTCCTGGAGAGGATTTGTTACAGCCATTGAGCACAGCCTGAAATTCCGCCATGCTAAATGGGCGGTTGTAAGGTTGGTTGCTATTTCCTTTCTGACCCAGATGCAGACGTTCCGCTTGTTGCCGGTATCTCAGAAATGTATCTGAATAGTGGGACGAGCTAGAAATCCTTTCAAAATGTACCCCTAGAGAGTCTGCTTGGTCAATGAGTGTCTCTCCTTGTGTATTTACCAATGGTAGAGGATGAGTTTCGCGGCCTTTTATTTTGTTTACCCTGTTCCAGGCTTTTCTTTCGCCTGTATAAGAATTAATACTAGAGTTGTATTTTTGCCAGATTTCCCTTTTGGCAAGGCGGCACGTTCTTCTGCCTTCCGATTTTATTTTATTGAAGCTGATCAAGTTCTCGGTAGTTGGGAAGTCGGGAAGCAGACTCCAAGCCTTATTTTGATTTTTGCGGGCTTCCTTCACTGCTCATTCCACCAAGGAATACGCAGTTTAGAGGGTGATCCATTCGTTTGAGGGATACATACTGATGCAGTATCAGTTATAAATGCCGTCAAATATGATACTCTATTATTGATTGAGAGCGTACAGATGTCATCCCAGGTCAAATGCGTCAGCTCTCTATCGTTTCCAGTCAGCACAGTTGACCTTCCAACGTTGGCAGATGTGAGGAACACTTATCGCCTTTTGTTAATTTTAAGACAATTGGGAAATGGTCCCTCCCATATGGATTTTTGATCACGTCCCACTCCAGGTATGGAACTAGTGTACTTGATGTTATACTTAAAGGGACCCTGAAACGCTTTTGACGATTTTCTACAAACGTACCGAGTCGTTAGAGTAGGTCCTTCTGATCATTAATTGACATGTCTAAGTGCCCCGCGTAAAGCGTGTAATTTATTATAAGGTTTTAAAAATGCACATCACTGCCGATCGCAGCACACTGCTCGGCGGAATTTTAAGCCGCCCCTACCCATATGACCGAAATCACCCATACGATGTCAGTGGGGTGAGCTATCCGATTGGCTGACAAGGCCGCGTGATCGATAAATTTTCCAACTTTATGGTAAACAAATGATCTTTGTAATAGTTGGAATGTTAGTTAATTTGTTTTTATGAAAAGAAAGTAACATAAAGAAAATGCACAAGAATAATTTTTCAGTACACTCAAGCACTTCCGGCACACAGCAAGTGTCGTCTGCTTGTGTTACAACGTACTCTATTTTGACGAGAGCTCCACGGTCAGAGTCGGTCTCAGTCTTTTCGCGAGCACTATGATTCGACTTTGGTGCCTTGTGGACTGCAAACGTAGCGACTGGCAATATGTCAAGCTGCGACATCGTGTCCCTCTGCAAGGCAGCGTACGAACGAACTGGCTGCTGCGCATCGGACTGCCGCTATCCCATCGGCGCCAGGATTTGCGCGTTTGTGGCCGTCACTTTACACCGGAAGATTACTAACGCAATAGCGTTTCGCGAGTCCGGTATTAGGTCAAACGCAAGCGCAAGGGGACAGAGTCTGGCCGCTTAACTGTGCCGTAACGGGATGAGCCATGAGATGAGCAGAAGGGCAAATGTGAATAGTCTGCACAGTGCAGCCACCTGGTGGCAGAAAGCTCAACCATACACAGTAGCAGCAACGAAGTGTATTCTTCTTTGCTGCTGGTGTGTATTTTTCGCAGGAGTGTAATCATCAACACGTTGTTTTTATAATTGTTTAAAATGTTTTACACTTGGTTAGAGCAATATTAGCGCTTTGTTTGGCTGGTTAAGCGCTGCGCCAACAAGTGTATGGACCGTGCAGACCAATCAGGCCGCTCACGTACGTCTACGCTAAAGTTCCTTCATCAGCTTGAGTTTATGCCTCCAGTCATTTGCCGAAATGACCAGCTTGCCTGTGGTTACCGGAATACAAACGTTCGGCGCTACGACAGAATGCTCGCAACGCACGCTGCTTCAATAGCTCTCGCTTGTGGTCGACGGCCATGCGGCTAGCGGAGAGGTCTGGCGCGGGCGGGGGCGGGCCCCAAAACAACCGGAAGTGGACGATGTGACGTCGCATCGTGACGCTGAACCAGTGAAGGCGGAGTCGCATCGTGACGCTGAACCAGTGAAGGCGGAGCTTAGCCCCGCTCGCTCGGCGAACGAGTTGAGGAGGAAAAGCACGGCTAGGGAGGAGGGTAACTTCTAATCGCTTGTAGCTCCATTAATACGTAACGCTTCACTTAAATTGTGGTGCAAATGTTCTACTTAAGCTGTACCCTACGTGACTACAAAATTTGTCCGAACCATTTCAGGGGCCCTTTAAGTCAATGGATGAGAACGTTTTGTTCGCCACGCTGTAGAATGTGGGTTCTTTCTTGTTTGGTAAGCATGCATTGGAGGATAAAAGGAATTTTTCTAATAAGCGCCCTCTCGTATCACAACGAGAATCTCCCCAGAGGGTGTTATGTGCGTTTAAATCACCTACTACAATGTAAGGTTCGGGGAGTTCTGCGATAAAGCTCTGGAATACTGTTGTGGAAAGTTGATGGCATGCAGGGATGTACAGAGAGCTAACCGTGACTAACTTATCAAACAGCACGGCTCTGATTGCCACTGCCTCAAGGGGCGTTTGCAGATGTAAATGTTGGAAGGCGGTACCTTTATCAACTATAATAGCAACACCGCCTGACGAGGCGAGAGCGTCACTGCGATTTTTGCGGTAAATGGCATATTGTTTGAGAAAGTTAGTATGTGAAGGATTGAGGTGTGTCTCTTGCACACACAGCACCCTTGGGTTAAACTTGCGAAGGAGTTCCTTAATATCATGAACATTGTGTATTAAACCTCTCACATTCCAATGCATTATCTGTGTGTCCATATTGGAGGTGTTTTATGGTGTGTGTCAAGAGATCAATTAGGTTGGCTCAAGAGACCTTTGCAGGCCCCTTGATGCGGGGTATTTCTTTTTTGTTGGTGCGCTCCAGGGAGCAACGCCATTCCTTTGGCGTCTGAGACGCCCGAGAAGTTTTTGTTACATCCATTGCCTCTTCGGAGGCGCTGGATGACGCCCGCTCAGCAGGCACTCTCGGGGGTTTTTCGGGCTTGTCTGCACGAGCAGTGGCCCTGGGACCAGCAGGCTCGGGGGTCTGCTGGCCCTTCGTGGTAGGGGGCGGAAGAGCAGTGGCTGCTCCCGCCAGGGGGGCTGATGGCGTAACTGCCGTCACACTCCGTGTGACTTACGCGGCCGCCAGAGGATGTGGCACAGCCCCCCGGCGCGTCACATCACTGTAGGACGGATTCGATTGGTGGTGGACAGAAAAACGCTTGCGTGCTTCTGGAAAAGAAATGTTTAGTTTTACCTTCAGTTCGATTATTCCTTTTTCTTTCTTCCATGACGGGCACGATCGCAAATAGGCGGGGTGGTCTCCGTCACAGTTAGTGCAGTGGGTTGCCGAAGAACAGTTATCTGATGTGTGGTCTGTAGATGCACATCTTGCACAAGTAGCACGCCCTCGGCAGCTCTGAGACCCATGCCCAAAACGCTGACACTTGAAGCATCGGCGCGGATTGGGGATGTATGGTCGTACACAAAGTTTACAATATCCGGTCTCTATCGAATCAGGCAGTTCACTTGTTCCGAAAGTTATTATTACATGCTTTGTTGGGATTTCCTTGTCATCGCACCTTAACTTAATTCGTTGCACCTTTACAACGTTTTGGTTTTGCCATCCATCCAACAGCTCGCTTTCACTGAGTTCAAGGAGGTCGTCATCAGAAATGACACCACGCACAGTGTTCATTGACCGGTGGGGGCCCACAGAGACAGGAATGTCGCCAAACGCAACAAGTTTAGTCAGTTCGCTGTATTGAAGCTTGTCACGCACTTCCAGAAGAAAGTCGCCGCTTCCCATCTTGGTTACCTTGTAACCAGAGCCAACTGCTTCTGTCAGACATTTTGCAACCACAAATGGGGATATTGTACGGACTGTCTTGGTTTCATGTTGACTATGTATTACGTGGTATTTGGGAAATATTTCTTTTGGTTTCGTCAGAAAGTTGAACGTTTCATCGGTGCGCCCCCTCTTCAGGGAGCAATCAGGGAGTGGGGGGAAACTTGAAGCCATATATAGGATTACTTTATTCGGCAGGAATGCCCGCCGCCCACCTCGGAGCCCAACCTGCGGACGTCACAGGATTAGAAAATTCTATTCTGCGTACGCCAGCGGTACGTTCCCACTATAACCTAATATAGATATACCCGAGACTGGATGTATTACACAAGGTTAACCCTTGCCGCCCAGAAAATAGGAAGTTGAAAGAAATGAGTAGAAGACAGGAAAGATGGAAAAGTGGAAGAGAAAGGCGAAGATGAGGGTAGAGAGAGACAGGAAAAGGCGACTACCGATTTTCTCCAGGTGGGTCAGTCTGGAGGTGCCGTCTATGCGAAGCAGAGGCCGAAGAGGTGTGTTGCCTCCTCCGGGGGGCCTCAAATGTCCAAGCACTCAGCATCGGCTCAACCCCCAGGATCCCCTTTTCCCCAGACACGGCTAAGCCGCGCACGGCTACACGCAGGAGGGTCCAACCCTCGTGTGCACGGGTATGTGGTGTCGCAACACACCAAACGCCTGCTTACGCAGACGCCCCTGCGGGGTTCGAGGCAGAGTTACTGCGGGTCACGGATAGCCTGGGCGTGGTATAGCAAAGGAGTCGACGATGTTGATTTGCTGCTGGACAGTCTTCAGATTCCCTAGTTGACTCGCTTAGGGAATACGACGGGGTTAAAAGCAGATACTTTTCGAGAGGACAGAGCGTCCTGATGTGAACTGAGATGTTAACTTGCTCCTGCATGGAGTGGGCTTCCACACTGGAGCCATGTAACTAAGCTAAATAAAACCTTTTTCCTTCATTTTCAACAACATGACATCCTAGTCAATGGGCTTGACAGATTCCTTGCCCTCAACGCCACCCTAGCCGCAACACTACACAGTAAAATCTTTTTATCATTTTTATTGCTTTATTGGATAGCCAGTAGTATTCGCAATTTCCAGAGAGTACAAGAAATAAGTAATTAGGTTACCTTTAATGCAACCAGTTCAAAATGCATGCCAACTGTAGCATGTTCTCAGGCGTGAAAAATGGAGACTATTCCAGTCATAGAAAACTGTTGTGGCAGCTTCATGGTACTAGATACTACTGACACACACACCATGGTCATGCTACCAAAAGCAGAGTTTATTTAGCATTCAAGGGCACAAGAGGTGAGAGCAGGTACTCCTGTGTTTCAAAGATAAATGAACAGCTGGAAGGATTTGGCAACTTTCAGTGACATTGTCGATGTATGGCCTTCAACCACTGTACCAGGCTGGCTGACTGGGAGCATATGCTCCCTGTGACTTGACGAGTCTTTTTTTTTTTTTTCACGTCTGAAGTCACGTTGCCCTTGACGTGCATTTTGAACAGTTCATATAAAATGTGCTGTAATTACTATTGCAATCATCAGCTACGCCACTGTACCGCCTGCACTCTTTTCCTTCTGCCTAAGACTACGTGTTATCAGTGGCAAGTGAGTGCGCACTCACTAAGGTGCTCAGAACCTTTTGCGCCTAAAGGCTGTTTCCCATGAAACGATTTTTGCCGCACCGGAAGTAAGATTTTGGTCGCATGCGATGTAAATCACAGTGACAGGCATTGAACACCCCCCCTCAGACTGCGACCAACCGGTTGGTCACACGTCGCCCCAACTGCTGTGATTTTTCGTCAAAATTGCGCCAACAGCTGCGCGAGCTACAGTCGAGCACGCTTATAACAAACCTGAGCGTCACGCAACGTCGGTTCATTATATCTCGAAGTTCGTAGTAAGTGGACCACAGCTTAAAAAAAGTGGCTAGTCAAAACACAAAATTTATTGCTTAGCAAAGAAGTCCGTGATGCTCGTCTGTTTCTGCAGTGCAGGTCCGATGAGGGTGGTCTCCAGTTTATTGAAAGCAAAAGCGTGCTCTTCGCCGAGGCCCTTGGCATAGACAAGTTGCCCGAGGCCTTCTATGTAGCCCATTGCTACTGGTGCGCTTATGGGTGCTGGCTCCAAAGTTTCATCATTATTTCGATTCCTCTGCGTCATTCTCCGCCCACAGTTCACAAACGATACCCTCGTTCGTGCACGGTTCCGTAATATCAGTGTTTTCATCAGAAAAAACAGTCATCCCAACGAAAGCCGTGGCCTCCCATGTCAGAGTCGACGACGTGCTGCCACAAGTCACCGCCGGACCAATCATCTTTGAAAGCATGAGGCTCAGCATGAGGCTCAGCATCAGGTTCGGCATCAGGTACTACGTCGATGAAACTGGCCTTGCGGAAACAGTTCCACACACAAACAGCCATCACATCCGCCCAGGCCGTCTTTACCATTTCAACGGCCGAATACAGTGAAACTCGAAGCGGCAAGCTGGCGACCGGGTGGTCAACAGCCATGAGCAAGCCCTCCACAATGCTGCGCCTATACGATGTGCACATTATGCCCAAATCAAGCGCCTGCACTTTCGAAGTGGTACTGGGCGGCAGGAAAAGTAGACTAACTGCTGCAAGAGAAGTTCGTCGAGCACGAGCAGTACGCGCCTTCCTTGCCTTTGCATGTCGCGGTCAAACTCGCATAGCCACTCTGCGAATAAATTGTGCATCACCGACGCCTTAGTATTGTGCCTGTAGCGCACAGGTACATACCTAGCTGCAAAAGCAACGTGGCCTCTTTGATTTTCCGATTACAAAGAACATGCGCCGGACGCTGCCATCCATATTAGTGCACAGAAGTATTGTAACGCGCACTTTACTGTGCTTGCCACCAGCACGAGTTGCTTTTCATGGCATGCATCTTGTCCGGCAGACTCTGATAAACTAACGCAGTTTCATCTGTGTTATACACGTCCTGCTCCGCGTAGCTTGCAATAATGACTCGGTTTCTTACAAGCCAACTGGCAACATCTTGGTCACTCACCGAAGCCGCTTCGGCGACAATCGATTTAAAAACAATCCCATGCCACACTTTGAGTCGATGTAGCCAGCCATTGCCTGTGCAGAAGTCAGGAAAATCTAGCAGGAACACAATGTTTTTGGCTTTGCCCTGCATTATTGATCCACTTATCAGAATGTTGCAAGCCTATGCGTCGACGAACCACTTACCGTATTTACACGATTGTAAGTCGACCACTTTTTTCAAATTTGAAAATCTGAAGTGGGGGGTCGACTTACAATGGAAACCAAAACATGGCACCGCCAAAAAAGCGAGACCAGCGGGAGCTACAACGTAATTACAATTTTATGTTTGCTCTATGGCCCTACCCGTAGCTTTTCGCTATCCCGCGTGTTTTTTCGCTTTTCGGAAGGGTTTTTCAACATCTTTGAGAGTTTTATAGAGCACACAACACTCATGAGGGGATGTTGATAGTTGATGGAAGCACCGCTGTTCCATTCGCGGCGGCACCCTCAGAACTGCGGCGCTTGTGGGGAGTATTGGTAGTTGTTGGAAGAGCAGATACCGCTTGCGGGTTTCTCTTTGCCTGTTACGCTTAGCTTTCTCTATAGTTTGACGAAAGGCATTGGTTTGACACGTTCCACTTGACTGCGGGTTACGTGCTACTTCTGTGCTTCCTCAGTTGTCATGAGTGCTCCAGGCCCACTAATCATTCGGCACCCGTTCACAGCAGCGTTCAAGGGTGCTGCCATCCTTTACACCGAAGAAACAAATCACTGCGCAGCAGGCCGCAAGTTCAATGTTTCTGAGCGGGTGGTGCAAGAGTGGCGACTGCAGCAAAACGAAATTTTCACTTGTGACGGCAAGCGAGGAATTTCCCCCGTGCCGAAGTCTGGACACTTTCCGGAGCTGTAGGCTAAGCTTGCGGCGTACATCGCTGAAATGCGCGATCGGCCCCTGCCAGTGAAGTGCGACATGGTCATGAAACAAGCCCGGATCTTCGCCTTTTAAGGACCTGCTCCGCCATGAGTACGAGTGGCTGGCGGCAGAATACCGCGAAATTGCACCAACCGGACCTGCCAAAAGAGCCTCCCTGACGGCTGCGTGTGGTTGGATGCATTCGGCGTGGGCTGCTGTTCCACAAGATGTCGTGATGCGGTCGTTTGCCAAATGTGAAATTTCGCGGTACGACGAAGTGCTGCGGGACCGTAGCAATGATGACGGCAGCACTAGTTAAGACGAGTAGTCCAGTGACCATGTCAGCTACTACCTTATTTACACGATTGTAAATCGACTTGAATGTAAGTCGACCCCCCCATATCGCTTGCCAGAAAAAAAAAAGAAAGAGCATATCCGAGGGCGCATTCGATAAAGAAAATTTATTAGTCGACTTACAATCGCGTAAATACGGTAAGTAGCATGTCCTCTACGTCTGCATAGGTGGCCTTTCGCAGGTGCTTTCTGTTCGTCGAGTCGGCGCAGAGCTGGCGATCTTTTCCTTGCTCTTTAGAATCATCAAGAGGGTTGATTTCGAGGCGTTGTACTTTTTCACCAACTCAGTTTTTAGCACCTTGAGACAGTTCCGTAAAAATGGCTCGCTTCTTTGCTATGTCCAGCACTTTTCGTTCTGTGACAGCTGCAGGCACGGCATTCCTGTCCGACAATGGGCCTCTTCGATTTTCGGAGTTCTGGCAGCCCGCTGGCAGCCAGATGGCAGCCAGCTAGTTCCGGTTCTGACAGGAAGTCACATGGGCTGGGATCCCAAGACAACCCGAACCTGCCCGAAGTTTGGAAAATCGAACGCCGGTACAGCTGGCCAAATGTAAACATGCTACCAGCATGGCAGCGCCCGTCGAGGCCAGCGCGCTCGGCGTAGTCGGTCCATTTATGCGTTGCCAGCTTGAAAATATATTGTTGCATTCAGGGATACGAACACTTTCGCGCGACTCAGCGCAGGACGCGTACTCGGCCAACCTCGCTTGCGCAGCGCAACAGATGGCCTCCGACACGGCGGATGACAAGACTTGAAATCGTGATTGTATACTCGAAAGCGATAGCTGGAGGATCCCTGCTCGCAGCGATCACGTCGACCACCGGCGACATTGATGAGTTGGTGTTGTGTCATCACAAGACATGAAAAAACAGGTGATCGGGTACGTCTAGCTCATACGCATAAAATTTCGCGCCGACCTGCTTGGGCTTTGATTTCATAAAGTTTGCTGTGGCTGATGGTGCTTCTCATTTAAGGAGCTGGGGACGCGGCTGGCGCATGAAAATGCACGTCGCCTGTGATGAGCAAAACGTTTCACACGAAAAACAACATTGGTCGCAATCGTGAGAGCAATAAGCCAATGTACGTGTGTCTAAATTTACCGAGTGCAATCAGTGTATTCTTAAATCAACGGCCTGCAGTTCGAACACATATCGGTTTCGAGCTGCCACAGCATACAACAGAGAGACGGAGCGAACACGGGCTAGCTGCAGAGCCTTCGCTAACTGCAGAGAAAGGAGATATACATACGCGAGATATGTGAAAAGGAACGCCACCAGAGAAAGACGAACCCAAAATGTACCGCAATGTGTGAATGAGCGTCTACAACTTGCGTGGAACACGATGCAGATAACATGCACGCATGAGAGCCCGACGCGCTGTTCACCGCCGCGAAGAAGCAATCAGCTGGGGACACGCACACAAAAGCTTCAAACTGTTCACCACGGCTCGTATCACACCGCTTAGCGATGCGGAACGGTGCGTTAGCACCTGGAAAGATAACGCTAAAAGTAAGGAAATCCGAAGATGACCGTAGACAGTTGGCCGAGCGAGGTAAATTTAAGTCCTCAAGCACCCGCGTTGCAATCCGTGAAGTCCCCATAAAGATGGCAGCGAGCGCCCATCACCTCTTTTAGTCGTCTGCTAGCCAGAGAACTTCCAGAGAGCAGCCAGACCAAAATCGTCCTGGCAGGTTCTGGCAGCCCGCGGGTAGCCAGAACCGTCCAGCGCGAGCAAAATGAACGCCCAGCGGAAGTGCGTAGCGCGGTGGGCGGAGCAACCCGAGAAAAACGAAGGCGCTCTGGCTGGCTCTGGCAGTCCGCGGGTAGCCAGAAGTGGAAAATTGAAGAAGCCCATTGTGAATACAACTCGGGCCCAAGTAGAACGACGTAGAACGTCGCGCAGAAGCGAGGAAGCATAGAAACTAGTGTGAAGATCCCTGCCTCACGGTAATGGCCAGAAAACGAAACTTCTGAACTTCAGCCGGCACCGTAGCGCACCCCTTGAGACAGCGCGGGAGTTGCAAGAAAGAGTGAGGAGAGGGGAGCGTAGTTGCGAGGATGAGCGACAGGGTGACCTTGGAAGCCACACGCCGACACTCATGGGCAAGGCGCGCCGGCGGGGAGAGGGTAGTCGTGCACGAAACGGATAGTTCGCCTTCGAGAAAGCTTGGAAAAACAGACCGTGAGCACAAACAAGTCATAGGTCGTCGTTATCTGGCATCGCGGCGCCGGGTTCACACCATCCGGTCGCTGTAACCTATCCACAGGGCTCAAAGACGTTTGTTATACCTGCGATTTTGTGCCAGTGAAATAATGTATATTTTGGCAGTCACACAGGTCTTATTCGTTTTAAGCGAAAGTTCGTCTTAATTGGGGCCGTTATATGTGGGCTCGATGGTATTTAGCCATTTGCATTGGGAAATGTTGCTCAACAAGCCCAGAACAGTGCAGCTAATCGAGTGTAGCCCTACAGAGATGCCCCCAGAGCCGGAGGACACGAAAATCAAGGACTGGGACCAGCTTAATGCCAGGTGCTCCATGCATGATCTTATCACCGCTGACGACAACCTTACTAGTTGTGGTGCACACACGGTCGAGGTCATTCCCAACAAGGCCAGTTCCGAGGCTGCAAATTCCAGTAATGAAGCCAACGAAAACGGCGGGGGCAATGACGAGCAGCCACCAACGGCTGCCGAAATGCTGCATGCTCTTGTCATCCTGAGACGTGCTGTGGCCACGAATGAGTTCAGCAACGACACGTGCGTGCATTATTATGGATTTGAATAAAGTCACCTGGGACACCTAATGGACAAAGAAACAGAAGGACAACAGGAATTTCTTCTGCCAAAAATAAAAGGGTTGTTCTGAGTGAGTTTTTCGCTTCTCTATATAAGAAATTTGTTGGCGTGAATTTCATTAATTTAGCTTATCAGTTTTCAATGTATTTTGGTGATACAAATGTCCGATAATATGAATATTTTTCTTGACCCTGTGAGATTTGTATCACCGAGATTCCACTGTATGTGACATTCTTTTTGCTGTCCCGTTCACTTCGTTAAAAGGATGGGTTACTGTATATCATAATATGCATGCATGACATGAATGACATGGTGTGACATAGATGATGAGCTTTCATGACACGAATTCATGACGAATGCCATAATGACATAAATGACATGGCAATCAATCATTACCATCATTCAGAAGCAGAAGAGAGGAGACTGGTTACATACATGCCTCATGCAGAATGCATTTTTCCGTAGGCTATGCAATGTGTTGCTACATTGCTTCAATGCTAATCACATTAATGTCAACCGTCATCGAAAGATGGATTCTGTTGGAATTTTTTATTTGTAGCGCAATCGAGTAATTGAAGCTAATTACCATAATTATGGGGTCGGCAGCTACTTAAAAAAGCAGAAAAAGCAGGACACAAAATTTTCGTGACAGTACTCCTGTAACCCCTTCTGTGCCATGCTATTATTCTAAATTCGGGCCAAAAATGACATTTTTTTAATGTTGCAAAGCTTATGCTTCACAGCACTATGCAAGAAAATGAAAAGCGTTGTTGACAAGGAAATGAAAACTGAAAGCAAATTAGCCATTGGCAATGAGCTGAGCTCGTCCCAGGGCATTTTTACCATAAATACACAGAGAAACTTGGATCATGCTTATTAGAATGTGGCAGTGAACGGGAGTTCGATATACGTGTAGTAGGGTTATATTTTTGCATAGAATTTCCAAGGTGATGTAACAAGTGTTTGATATGGACAATGATTTGATATATCCAAGACTGATATATCTGGCATCGACTGTACAGTGAAACCTCGTTAAACCATAGTTCACTGAAGCTCGGAAAAAGTACGTACTAAAACTGTAATACTGTAATGAGCCGAAATAGCGTGAGAGTGCCCACTTACCTGTCAAAAAAGGAACTCAGAGTGAATGCGATGAAAGGGCAAAAAACGTACAGTATTTATTCAATTCGCGCGACAAAAACCTGTCATTTTTGTTTGATGCCGCGGTGGTCTAGTAGCGACAACACTCACCTCAAACTCACTTAAGCCACAAGCCAGCTTTTCCACCAGCCCCCTTTTCTCGGCAAACACCCGCATGAGGCTGACATAATGTGCCCCTTCTGTCACTGTCAGGCCTGAATCGCCCATGCTGTCGCTTTTCGTGTCATCCTCATCGCTGTCGTTAGGCGACACTTCAGCAACAACAGAGGCAACTATGGCTTCGTCGGACACGTCCGGAGAAGTCTGAACTTCGCTGTCAATGTCTCCGAAGTCGATGAAGGAAATGCCTTCTGTAACACCGTGCCGCTCCAGCACTTCAGCAAGCAGGGTTTCACAATATTGGTTGACGGCGTCAAAAGACTGGTTGACGGTGTCTTTAGCATCCTCTGCATCACCCACACACACCGTGAATCCAGTGCACTTGAAGCGGTTCTGCACTGTCGCCAATTCAACATGCCGCCACGAGGATTCCAGCAGGTTAATTACGCCCACCAGGTCAAGTGAAAAAACGTTGCCATACTCAAGGGCTAGAAGAATCATGCGCAGCAGATTCTTTTTGTAGAGCTGTTTCACAGCCCAAATTACACCTTGGTCCAAGGGCTGGGCAATGGCTTGGTGTTAGGAGGCAGAAACACCAACTTCACAGCCGCAAGGTTATCAAGCGTGACATGTGCCGATGCATTATCCAAGATAACAACTTTTCTGTTCTTCGCCACAAAACGGCAGTCAATGAGGCGCATGTACTCTTCAAAATTTTTTGAAGTCGTCCATGCTTTCGTATTGCTACGGTAGACAACCCGGACGGCACTTGGGCGCCTTTGAAACATCTCGGCTTGGCCGACTTCCCAATCATGACAAGTGGAAGTTTTTCAGTTCCTGACATGTTCACTCCAAACGCAACTCAAATCCTGTCCTTGGCATGCCTGCTGCCGGTGCATGTCTCACCTTTAAACACAAGCATCCTGTTTGGCAGCAGCTTAAACAACAGGGCCGACTCATCTATGTTGAAGATATCGTCGTGCGCACAGTCCATCAAGATGTGCCTCAGTTGACCAATTTGCCATTGTTCTGCATCATCCACATCGCCAGCAGCACCTTCTCCTGAAACGGTTCTTGGGTTTACGCTGTGCCTCGCCTTAAACCTCGCCAGCCAGCCATTGCTGCATACAAAGTTGTCGCGGTTCATCTGCGAAGCGAAAACTAGGGCCTTCTCCACAAGTAGGGGGCCACTGACAGGCAGCTTTTCGACCATGCTGCATTTTGACCATTTCACCAGCGCCTCCTGCGCATCAGGAAAAGTCGAACCTCGTAGGTGACATCTTTTCGCAGTCGCAGCAGCACTGCCGAGCAACTTTTCCTTCACATTCCAGATGCCACACACCGTAGTTAAAGGTAGATCCCTCTCGCATGCCAGCGCCGACTTCTTCGTGCCACATTCAATAGAACGAACGATGTCCATTTTTTCTTGTATGCTAAGCACACGGTGTTTTTGTCCGAGCTTCGGCATGACGCGAGTCCTGGCTTGCACAATGCCACGACGCTCTCTCATAGAAAATAAAGAACGCTTTCTGACACGGCACCAAAATGATGTTCATGTAGCTTCACCCTTCCAAGTGCCCTCTGTGTTTGCACTTGGAGGCCGTTGTTCAAATCTCTGAGGCTTACTGTTCTGCCGGGTAGACCGATGAAGACGACATACCGCTGTGATCGTGGAAGTGAAAACAATACTTTTTAACCAATAAGTACGCAATAAGCTGGTACGGTTTGTGCAGACACAAAATGCATTATGTTCAATGGCCGCTGAGTCGGGGATTTGTCTTTACTACTTTTAATATGAAACTACTGTTTAAGCAGATACAGTTTAACGAGGTTTTACTATACAACTGTGCAAAGCTGAGAATATCACACAAATGCAATGGGACTCACAGCTAGGTCAGTGCTTGTTTGTTTCTTGAGAGCCGACACAGAAGGGGGCTGTCGGTTCGCAAGGCTGCCCTTGGCAGCCAGCTCAGCCTTAGCTTTGGCAGCAGTCGAATCCAGAAGCTCAGTATGAGGCACTGCTCGATCAAATGCATCGCCCGCGCCACGCCGTTCCACTGTTGATCTCCGCTGATCGCCAGAAACTTCATCAGGGCTCAATTCACACCTTAGACAATCATCACTGTCCAGTTCTGCATAGGCACAATCAATCGCATCAACATAACTCAGGATGTCTGCACAAACAACACAAAAATATTTTGCATCAAATACAAGTAACTCTTGCAATTTTAAAGGGACAGTAAAGAGAAAAATGATTTCTTCTGTATCAGGAAACAAGTCTTCTAAAATATCAAAAACACCACTCTCACCACGATAAGACACTTGGTAAGCCAGAAAAAGCACAATAACAAAACACGGGTGACGACGCCTCCTTGAAGCTCCCGCAGCACCTCGCTGAGATATCATAGGTTATGATAGTGTCTCCTAGGGCCTAGTTAATCCTTTAGTGTTAAAGATAGACAACATTGTTTTCTAAAGGAGCCAAAGATTGAATATGGCGAGTTTTGGGAGCTTTTGCTGAGCCAACGCAGCCGAAATAAGAAAAAAAACTTTGAAATCCGTGACGTCACAGTGACGTACCGGCGTTGGGGATTTGACACGAAATACAACTGAAACTTAGACCTTCATATTCTCTTTTAATAATCAACCTATTACAGTAACACGGATTACACGGGACCGGAAGAAATGTCCAAATGAATCGAATGTCGAATTATCAAGTGTATCAAGAAAACAATAAACAAACGCTTACCACACGTCAACGCGCATTTATTTACTCAGTCAATGAGCCAATCCCGTGGTATTTTGCAAAAAAGTAGTGCGGGAGCTGAAATTCTCTCCATCTCATGACTGATTAGTACTCGCAGCAGTGAAGGCCTGGCCACTTTCTTCCCAGTGCGGCCAGGGCGCACGTCTTCATCTGAGACGGGCATCTGAGATGGGTCTTCATCTGAGACAGCACGCACATCCCGATTATTTTTTCGCCGGTGCTCGTCACTGTAAATTGCGATATAGCCGGTGCTCTTCATCCTCGAAAGCTTGTCAAAACAAAACTACTGTTTGCAGCAACTGCAGCCGCTGCCAACGCAATCATGGACGGTGACCTTGCAGTTTTGAAGGAATGCAGCCGACGCACGCACTTAGTCAAAACGAAAGTACCATTTGTAGCAACTGCTAACGAAACCGCGATCGCTAACGACGCGATCATTGACGGTGACTACGCAGTTAGGAAGGCATGCAGCCGACGTGCATATACCAAGTCAAAACGAAACTAGTTTGCTGTAATCGCTGTGGATGAAACGGCGGTGGCTGTAGAAGCGATCATGTATGGCAACTATGCAGTAATGAAGGCACACAGCTAACGCAGTGCTATGCGTGGTGGTAAATGCAAGATTAACGGCTTTAGAGGCACAAATAGGCACGAAGCATTCTAGCGATGTAGACTTTACCAATTCATTTCTGTGGACGCTAGCGCCATTTCTGCTCTTTTGCGGCACTCCAGCCTTACGAGCTCCAAGAGTCGTCCGAATTAACCAATGTGTGGCCAAATACGTCCTAATTAACGAGAGTTTCACTGCATTAAACAATGCATACACCTGCCAGGACCAAAGGAAGAGTCCGAATTATCTGATTTTTCAAGTTAACGAGGGTCAAATTAATGACGTTTTACTGTATTTGGGAATTAACCACAACAGAGTTTTCAAAAAACAACTTTATCCATCTAAACTGATTTAGTGTTTTGGTTTAGTGACCTTTAATATTGTAAATTCTGGAAAAGATTGAGCATAGTAAATGATCATAATGAAATGATCATGATCATTTACTGATAACATCAAGACAATTACTACACTCATGTCAGTGACCATTCAGCACACGGTAATTATATCAGGTACTGGCCAATGAAATGGATGACTTATCAGCTTCTAGCTTCTCTCTTGGATGAAAAAAAACAAAGCCACGACAGATTCAAATTAAAGGAACTTTATAATTTCTCTTGTAAAAAGTGTCTAACACCTGACAACAAGCATGTTATGTTGTAATTCATCGGGCCAAGCTTATCTTTTGCATCAGCGAGCGAAATGACGTCATCTTGAGATAGGACACTTTTCTTGAACTGTATGCTATCCTATGATGCTTAATATTTTACTGGCAAAAGAAGTAATCATTCTATTCACTTCTCAATTCTAGACATTCACCTCTCAAGTGCTGAAGTATACCTTAAAACTGTACAGCCGTCCAATACTTGAATACTGCGCAAGTAGCGAAAATCTGGCAGAACAGTGAAATGGGCACTGATAAGCAAGTGCGTTTAAAGTGCACATAAGTAATAACATCGTCGGCCAAACCGTTCCATTCCCTGCAACATAACTGCCATACCCCAAGATGCTGTCAGCACTTGCGAGACATTATTGAAATACTGGGTGGCTGTACAAGCATCACAAGAACAAGAAGAGTGAAAAAACTACAAACCCGAAAGAGGAACTGCAGGAGGTGGTGGCCTTCGCTTTTTCATTTGAGGTGTAAGAAGTTTCATTGTATTATCATAGGGTAACTGCACGGGAACACCAGCTGCTTTCTGCGTCTCCGTCAGGCAGTTCTCAAGCAGGATGACCTGCACATTGAAGAAGTCAAAATGGACCAGGCCCCATATCAACATCCTAAACATTCTAACCAACTTTGCGACCACACAATATTTTATATTTTTCAAGTTTACAGGAAAATGAAAATTAGGGATGAATTTCACAGTGTGGCCTAGAAGAGTGACCTGCGTGGCACTTCACCTAAATGCAAAGGCATAATTTTTTTATTGTGGTGAAAATCACTACCACACTATCAAGCATTTCAGCTATTCACTGGTGAACCAACTGATCAAGAACAGTGCTTTTCTCTTGCCATGGGTTCCTTATTGTATGTTTTCTTTGTGAAATACAAGAACTATGAAAATCCCATAAACGTGACAATGGCTTTCCAGCTTCCCCACACATATTAGACGTTTTATGCAGATTTCATCACAACTGCCCATAAAAAGAAGTGTGCCCTTACTTATACAGTTCAACCCACTTATAACAATATTCAAGTGCCACAAAAATTTCATTGTTATAACCGGGCTGCATGAAAAAATCAAAACACTCGTTTAAATGCTTCCTGGGCGCTCTGATCGCGCTTAACAAGCCGCGGCTCTTGACGTTAAAGGGACACTAAAGGCAAATGCAAAGTCGACGTGAACTATTTAAATACCATTCCAGAAATTTCGCAACGCATGTTTTGTGTCAAGAAAAGGCTTACGTTTACTAGAAAATTTCATCTGAAGGGCCCAAGTAGCTCTATCGAAATTCATATCTACCACCACCCAACCGGGGGAGTGGTGATGTTGCATACGCCATCACCAACCTAACGGCGCCCGACAGACGGAGGTACCGAGCCAAGACAGGTTTCGTGTTTCTCTTTATAATGTTTTTTTTTTCTTTTTTCTTCATTAGGGCATGCAATTGACATGCCTGCCCATTGAAAAGGGTGAAGCTCTGATCACCATCATCAGAGCGGTGGAAAGCTTTCTAGTTTACTATAGCGACGGATTCGCCGCTGCAGCTGATTTTTGGTCAAGTGGGGTGGACCGTTCGGGCATCCCGCGACATCACATGGAAGTTGAATTATCTGCTACTTGCAGTTTAAGCGAGTTTCGCGAGCCAGTAAAACCAGCACGGCACTACACAATAACTACTGAAATGCAAAAGCGTGGGTGGCATGGAGTCGAGCGAAAACTAAACCTTTCGACCGCCCACATCGTTGTCAGGGTCATTTCAATGAGTTCTTTTTTCTTAAAGTAAAATAGAACTGGACAAGCAGCATTTATTTCATCTTATAATACAATAGAAGGATGATTTGTGCAACGAGTGGTTGTGTACCAGTGACACAATTTAATTGAGGAGTGCTTTCATCATCGGGCAAGTACTTGAATGTCCCGGGGGAGTCTCCAATCACGTGCCACATTTACCTAAATTTCTCGATTATTAAGGCTCTATTCATGACAATATTGACGCCTTAGACGTTCTCGACCACTAATCTATCACTTTAGGTTGATTTAATATTTGCCTTTAGTGTCCCTTTAAAGAATGGCACTGATATAACAACTGCAAAGAGGTGTCACGAGTGGCAAGTGATATGCGAGCACCGCTGAGGCATCGCATTAGTGGCCCCAAAAGGGGCCTTTTAAAAATTGTGAGAAGGTTTCCGCGGCAGCTTGTCAGCTTGAGAAATCCAGAAGAAATGCTGAGGAGAGACCGCCACAAGCATCTCGCCATGTACTTCTCACTGGCTTACACGAGAAAAGCCTTTGTCCGTCGGCCATGCGTGCTTTATGCGAAGCTTGCCGACATCATCCCCCCAAGGCAACCAGATGCTCCACGAGGTGCAGTAGAAGGTTCTTCGCGAAAACGAAGCCCCGGAGGGACTGAATCACCTGCCAGGCCTTCTGCGAGGACAACGTTGAGGCAGCCTGCCCTACCGCATCATCGCTGCCGTCGCTACCTGATGCAAGCACGTTCGCGACGACCGTCTCATCAGTCAGAAGCACTTAGTTTTCAAATCTATAGCCGTGCGCATCCTTTTCACCGGCAACATCGTGCATTGCTGATGATAAGCGGGCGGATCAGCCATCTTGCGTTTCGGCGGCGAATTAAGCGAAGCTGAGAAACCGCGTGGCCAGGAACGACTTCAATGCAACTAACAAAGACGAACGCGAGTGATTAGGCTGTTCGCAGAACTGCCATAGGAACTGCACTGAATGAGGAGCCAGCGAGCAACATGCGAGCAATCTGCTTGCGGCACAGTCCATTTGTGTTTGGGAGGGTGGGGCGGCGTAGAGCTATGGGTGTAGCCCATTCGTGTTCGGAGGGATGGAAGGGCGACGGGAGAGAGCCGCGCGGAGATGGCTGGAAAATGAGCGCACGGCGGCTGTTGGAGCAGCAGCCCATCGTGCAGCGGCTATAATTTTTCGCTTTCTTTTTGTCATTTTTTTTTCAATAATTTTGCATTTCACTACCTTTTGGCTTGGACATCCAGCAGCCAGACTTCATCGTTATAACCCATAATGTGGCATCGGGGCATTGTAATAAGCAGGTTATTTCACCATAAAAAACATACAAAAGTTGACGGTGCAGCAGCTTTTCATTGTTATAACCGATATGCTGTTAAAACCAGTATCGTTATAAGTGAGTTCAACTGTACTGCCGCTCCCAAGATAGCTGATTGACCCATCCTTGCACAACACTGCTTCTTTCAAGCATAATCATTTTGTGTTTCCAGCACACTCCCTGCCTTTATCAAAAGAAGTCATGAAAAACAAAAGAAACATTGAGCACCCACTGTGCCATCTATAGAGATGGCAATCTAAACACAAAAATCTTGTAATTTAAATTTCTGACAGGTGCAGCACATGCCTTGGTGCTCTGTTGCTCTCCATCGCTCTAACCTCCACAATTTATGAACTCTTGATGAATTGTCAATTCAGAGAAAGTGGCTACATTAAATCAGCTTCTATGTTGCATGAAATGTCCGCTGAACCTACACAAAAAATTTAAATAAAAGGACAAATGACAGGAGCAGAGGATCGGCTGCACAGCCATAGGGAGCCAGTGTGGCAGGCATGCCCACAATTTGACAGACAAAGGACTTAAGAACGACACAAAGTTGAGTAAACTGGTAGGGATATCATGGTGCAGAAATGCGAGTGCGCAAAACATAGACACAAGCAGGACGAGAACAACGCAAACAACTACTATCGACTGGAAGGTCACCCAGGGGTTTGTGTCGTCCTTCTCACTCTCCTTGTGTCTGCGCTTTTGCACGCCTGCATTTCCATACCTTGAAATGAACTTAGGAACTGTTTATTCTGAATTGTGAGACAGCAGCAAAGAAGAACCAGCTTTTGTGTGACGTAAAATCAAGGAGGTTAAAGAAAAACTGCTGGAGTGGAAGCTCCCATAGCTTCCTACCGAGAAAGGTGAAGTCAATGCTTGCCCCTCCTTCACCTGAAACAGAGCCTTGCCTGGTGATCTCCGCTTACAGATGAAGTGATGTGGCTCTGTTACTGTAACGCTAGGCTAATTAGAAAATAAAAGCTGGTTGTTCCCAATGAAAATAATTTCTTCTGAATACTGATGATGCTCATCCCAATACAATATGCCAGGATATTCAGATTTCCCACTAAAACCAGTAATACAGAGATACATGTAGATAAGTATCTGTCTGGTAAAATAAGTCATGATTAACAAAGGAGGTTAACTTATGGGAAATGTGCAAAAAGCGCTTCACCATTTTTTTATTGTTTATATATAGTTTTATCATGCCCCTCTTGTGCTACTTCACCTGTGGGACATCGTTTCTACTCCAGCAGTTTTTCTTTAACCTCCTTGCATACAATGCACGCAAACCAACACAAAAAAAGAATCCAACAGGGGCTGAGTAGCATTCATAAAAAACCTTAAAGAGACTTAAATGTTTTTTTTGTAGTACTGAAATTAGAAAAAATACAAATCACAACCCAACAGATTCTTTCTTCTATTGCACCAGCAGTAGATTTTGTCAAGAGTTTTGAACTTAATTTTATTATAATTTATCGACAGCTTTTACCTCGGTGACATCTCACACGGGACCCTGCTGACATCCCAATGTGCGAAAAAGGAGTTGCAAAGGCCCAGAGGGGAGCACAATTGCTTTTTGAATTTGTGGCTTTCCTGCAGCACATAGCACTGCCATGTTCGCCAAAGATGATCATCATAGTATTCTGTGCCTGATCTGTGTGTTTATTCAAAAAGTGTTAAAAATGTCAGAGGTGGTATGGGCAAATTTAAATGTTTGTTCATATCAGGCACCGCATTAATGAGCCGGTACAATGTAAGGATTCCTTTCACTCAATTCTGTTCCTTTCTTATGCACCCACAGGTGGCCAATCCTCCCTGTAATGTGGATGGTACACTGCTCGGGCCACTGACAAAGTGTGGAAAGGGATAGCATTAAAATAGAATTCTTACAAAATTCCAACCCAAAATTGTGAAAATAAAATAAAATAAGTAAATAAAATATGAGATAGGGAAGAAAAGGGTGTTTGCAAGCAGAGAGAAGTATGTGTACCCGGTCTTTGAGTGCCTTGACAAGAGCATTGTACTCGTGATCCTTCTCGTGCAACTGATGCAGGTGGTATTCTTCACGTTGGCGAGCCTCATGGGCACGCTGTTGCAGATCACGCAGCAAGCGCTTGGCACGAGCATATTTGGCCTCGAGAGCGGCCAAACGCTCGCGCAACTCATGGGCTGCTTGGCGCTGCTGGGCAGCTTCCAGGCGCAGTGCCTGGCCTGCTGCTTCAGCCTCCTGCAGCCGTCCCTGGGCCCCCTCCAGCAGACGGCCCAGATCTCGCCGCTCGCCTTCGGCCAATGACAGTCGCTCACGCACCGACCGTGCCTCTGCCTCAGCCACCGCCAGACGGTATCTGCCCACGTCAAACATAGTGTTGTATTAAATGATTTAGAAGCTCAGAAAATATGCACACACCCCAAATCAACAGTGTACACAGAACTTAAACTATAGCTGTGTTTCCAAATCTTCTGCCCTTGGGGAAACTTCATCAGCCTTCAGACAGGGAACCTTGATATCCTTAACCTTGCACCTCCTTCATCTAGCATACTTATGCATGGCCCCTCAATGAATGTTGCAATGAATCAAACAGTTACATAAGGCAGTATGTTGTATGGAAATAAGTACAAAAACAATGCCTATGTTACAGAATCATTTAGCCATGAAATCAATGCGTAGCTCAATTTTTAGCACTATATTAAGAGCCAGTCCAATGTTGCTGGCTATACAGTCAAACCTGTATTTATTGGTCGTGCTTCCTGCTGACAACTGAAACTTCCATGAAAATTTAGTTAAATCGAGATTTCCTTGTTTAGGCAGTGAAAATGATTGAGCATGCTCACAAAGTCCTGTTGACTAGTAGAGTCAACTTCAATCAATATGACCTTGACGGGACCAATGAAACTGATCGAATTGTCCAGCGGGTCAAATTAATAAAGATGCAGAAAAAAATGACAAGACGCACCGCTTATTCGTTTGGGAATATATGCCCAATTTGAACACGCCCCCAAATCAAATGGGTGGCCACTTTTAATGTGTCAAAAGTTGAAAACTAACATAGAAATGACATTAAAGCTTCGAAACAAAATAAAAATCTTTAAAAAATTAAATACTGGGGTTTTACATGACAAAACCATGATCTGATTATGAGGCACGCCATAGTAGGGGACTTCAGTGAATGCTGACCTCGAGATTCTTTAACCCCTTCCCTACTGAGTTGTTTGGTCAAAAATAATACAATACTGATTTTTTTATTTGCCTAAATGATTCTACATATCTTGAAACAACCAAAAAATATCCTTAAAAGCACTTTATTTGTAAGATACGCGCAAAATGTTTTTTTCTTTAAGTATGGAGGGCGGATTGGCTTCACTGCACTGCACAGCAGAGGGTTTCCGACTTTCTGTAGTCCTCGTTGCAAAAAAATGTCTGGAAATTCAGAACAGTAATGTGACAAGTGGATGTCAGATCCCTAAATTGTAGACTTGGTGTGGTACACTCCAAAGCGTGGAATAGTGCAGACTTCTACTCCACGTTCCTCGTACCAGTTACCTGGAGAATGAAATCTGTTAGTTCATTCTTTAGAAACAAGTCAAAATACCGCGCACAGTTCCCGTCCTCTGTCACAGGTACTTTTATGCCAGGTGCAGCGATGAAAACAAACCTTGGAGGTGCCGGTGGGGGGTTCTTTACATATATCGGTGTCCATTGCTGACACGTTGAGGCGCTGTTGTCATACGAATCCAACGACTCAGAGAGGATGTGCTGCTCGGTATTGTCACTGCCACTCTCAGAGGAAAAATTAACTTCTTCACTGTCCGAGTCCGACAAAACTGCCGCAAACAAGTATTTTTTTTTTTTTTTCTGGAGTGGAGCCGCTGCGGCACGTGCACGCAAAAAGGTGGACGCCATTTTTACATGCCAGTTGCTAGCATCAAAACTTTTGTCGACCAAAATGCTAGCTTTGAGTGCGTGTTTTCTTTATTTGCTGCACCATCTGTTGAAGCCAAAGAGAACTAAACAAAATTTATCGGGGTAGCTTGACTGCGGCAGTGCACAAGGGATTGTTTCAGCGTGGACAAGCCCAGCTCGTCTTCGGTTGGAGCAGTACAAACCGTGTGGACGAGCTCAGCTCGTCTACAGTAGGGAAAGAGTTAATATGCACCAAATGATCGGTATGTGGCCCTTTTTGCATTTTGCCCCCATCGAAATGTGGCACCCATGCCCAGGATTTCATCCCGCGACCTCACGCTTAGCAGTGCAATGCCAAAGCTACTACAGAACCACGGCAGGTAAAGTATAAATTTAACATGCACCCGACTTTTTACCAAAAAAATGGGTAAGAGTCTAATATATTTGCACAACAGCAGCCAGTTTCCCGAAGTCAGGTTAGCAGGACAATTTTTTTCCTTTTAAAGTCAGCTTTGCCGCAATGCATTGCTGTTATGTGGTAAAGCATACAAATGCCGCAAAGGCGGTTCAGGTTTCGTATACGACTGCAACCATGCAGGCAATTTTCAGCCTTAAAGAAGGGGGGGGGGAGTACACATTATAATTGGGTAAATACTGTAATCAGACATTGGTGAGCTATGGTTATTGCTTGGAAATCTTCCTTGCACAGGCCGGAAACAGCCGTTTACCCCCCCCCCCCCCCCCCACAAAAGATATCGTGTCTCCAAAGCTCCACCGAATAAGGCGCTGCCACTAAAGGGGTCATCGCCCTAGGGGGTTAACATGGGGTTCAGGCCCATGGGCCCATAGAATTTGGGCCCATAGAAATGCACAGGTGTCAGCTGGGACCTTTGGCCGGGATCGAATTTTTAAAAAAAATCTAATTACCAGAGCCAAATCAACGCAACTCTACTGTATCGTGTTGTTAATAAACCTAAACTAAGATTTTGCAAGAAATTCCAGCATTCATCACATCGCACAACAGAATATTAAGACTAAATTTGCACAGCCACATCTGCTAGGCATGAATAATCACAGCAGCACCACTGCAGCAAGGTGCAAAGTCTCCAACATTTATTGGTCAGTGTGTTATCTTTACCCAGAAGCCATTGCACTATACTGAGAAACCCATAATAAATGCCTAAGCATGGCGCATTCTTTTTCATACACTATGCTGCACTGTGCACATCAGCATGCAGCATGTGCCAACATGACAGCTAGAAAAAATTTTGCATACAACATTGCTACATACTGACACAATGGTTCGAACAAGGCCTCACTGATCAATGTCCAGAAAATTCTTCACATATTTAAAGGGATGCGGACACAAAAGTTCGCGGGTGGTTTTTTGCATCAGAACAAAAGTTGGACTGTTGAAAATTACGAATACAAGCTGCCTTGGAAAAAAAAAAAGTGATACTTTTTTTTTGCAATTTTCTGTTGCGCCTTGCCTCCAACGGCTGCCGGCAGAAGCTGAAATTTGACGCCATGACACCCCCCTCCCCCCCCCCCCGTAAGCGGCTAAGGTTGGCCACAGCAAAGGTTGGCCACAGCTCCATAATTTGGTGAATTTTATCTGATGCATCAAGGTCAAACTAACAGAAGTCAACTGTGCTTCCAGAGAAGTGCTGCTGATGAATGTGACCCACATTACCATGAGACTTCAGTACAAAAGGAAGTTTTGACAGTCTTGAACAAAGATCAGGCATTCGTAAAAAATTATACAGTTGAACCCTACAATAACAAAATTGGCAGAGGAAGCGAAAAAAAAAAAACACTTTCAAGAGAATTCTGTTGTTACGAAATGAGACAGCACGGACAGGAAATGCATTGCAAAACGAAACCATACACTAAAAATGTGTTAGCCTACTATGCCTTTTATTACTTTGACTGCACTGACTGCATTATCGACAACGCAAAGTGTGCCCCAAGCGTCAGTCAGCAATGGCAGCATTGACATGAAATGGTATTCTCAATCGATTGGTTTCGGAGATACGATCCCTTTCGCGAGATTTCACATAACTCGGAAGATGGAGCAACAGCATTCCACGCACGCAACAGTGTTCCTTTAGCATGTTGTCACCCGTAGACGCAGATGCATCTGGTGCCAAGCGTGAAAGTGATCGTGAAATCGACCCAGAATACGACCCCTTTGTGCAAGTCTACATTTGGCAATGCTGAACACATAGGGGATGCCTGTTGGGTAACTTTGTCGGATGATCGCTCAATCACAACTGGATGCATGGCAGCCCATACTGCGGCCACCACCTCAAGCGCCAAACCAAATCCACGTTGGTAGGATGCGGACTTCGTTTTTGCTGCACTTTTCTCTCAGAGATGCAGATTATATACACTGCACTAGGTATGCAAAAACCGTTTTGTCATATGTTGGTAGAGGCATGTGGTGACGCCATTTGAAATGGGCAATCAACAAACAACATGGCGGCCATGGCATGTTTCCAGCACACGCGATCACTTCTGGTGCATGGTTATTTTTGGGAACAAAAATGCCGGCGCCCACAAAAGGATAACGTGGTGGTGTTTTATGCAATTTAAGTGTGACGTAAAGGCAATTGAGCACTTTTTGGGGTCTGCTAGCGATGCACGAGTAATATGCAGGGCAACGTTCCAGCAAATTTCATTGATGCGGGAGTGCAGTCCAGTGACATTTCACTGTCGACAGATACGAAATGCATTAAATTCTACGGGTGTTCATCAGAGGCACGAAAATATTTTGTCACAAGACTTTGTTACTGCAGGTTTCAAGTGTGCTACACTTGCTACCACACCTCTGTGAGGTTCCATCAAAACAAAGGCAAAAGGCACTCACTGTGTTTCCTTGAACCGCAGTCGTAAGTTATCTGGGTCAGCATCAGGCGAGAGGGAATCACTGCTGTCATTTGAAAGCTCGAAGCTGGCACCAGGGGCCAATTCATCCACTTCGTCATCAGGAGTCGAAGCAAGGGAGTCCAGCCCACCACCAGGCATTACCTCCTGGGCAACGCCTTTGAGCCGGGCCTCCCGTTCCCTGTCTGCCTGAATCGACTGGTAGATCAGCTGCGCTATCTCACTGTTTGTAGAGTCCCGCTCACGCCCAATCAAGAACCTACACAGCAAGAAAGGCAGTGGGCACTTAAATTATACAGCAAGACATGGAATGATACAGTAAGTTCTTCAAAATAGAATCTGCGATTCCAGTTATGTCTACACAGGTCCTTACCTTTGAGTGTGGAATTTAATCAAATCAAGGGCACTCTGCACCCCACTGCATTTAGAGTTAGCTCATTAAAGAAAGAATGAGTCAACTTGCTTTACCTACTATGTACAGTACACCCGTACCACATTCCAAACTGGTATGAAACAAAGCACACATCCACTCCGAGTCAACAATTATGTTATGAAAAAAAAAAATGGGCATTAAAATCGAACAATGCAGGAGAGGGAGAGAAAATATCAAGCAAAGTGATGTGGCCAATATTTGAATTGCAATGCTCTGGTAGTTAATAAATGAAAGGAGCAGGAAATTTTCCTCTAATAACAATGCACATGCCATCCACAGCTAACTAATAATATATTTGACAGTCGCATGACGTTAACTTTTTCCCAAGTAAGCAGTAAGTATTTGCATTAGGAAGGAACAGCGCCAACTAAGACGACCACAAGACGGAAAACGACACAGGACAAGCGCACCAAGTATGCAACATCTAGCCCAAATGAATGGTGTTCTGAAGCAGTAAGTAGACTCTTATTTGATTAGCCCAAAGCACACTTTTACATGATTTGTGCGTGTCACCATCAGAACAAGAAAGCTTTCATACAGGCTGGTGGTTTTTCTGTCGCCAGCACTTTCTGGTTTGGTTATGTAAACAAAGCATTTAAAAAAAAAGAAAGAAAGAAAGAAAAAAGAAAAAAAATGCATCAATGGGGCTTATTCTTAAGAAGGGACCCTGAACCAATTTTGATGATATTCTACAAGTGTACTGAGTCGTTAGGGTAGGTCCTGATCATTAATTGCTGCATATAAATGCTCGGCGTAAAGCATGTAATTTATTATAAGGTTTTAAAAATGCACATCGCTACCTATCACAGCACACCACTCGGCTGAGTTTTCAGCCGCCCCTGATCAGGTGACGTGAGGCAACCATGTGATGCCAATAGGGCGACCTATCTGATTGGCTGCCCAGGGCGCGTCATTGATAATCTTTCCAACTTTATGGCAACGAAATGTTGTTCGTAATAGTTGGAATGTTAGTTAATTTGTTTCTACAAAAAGAAAGTAACAGAAAGAGAATGCACAGGGACGATTTATCACTTCATTAAAACACCATTAAACATTCTCCGAACTGCAAGTCGTTGCACTACTGTGTGTAGGCGTTCGAACTTGGATAACATTTTAGAGACAGCTGACAAGGACAAAAAGAAGACAGACGTAACAAAGCACATTGTCGTGTCTACGTCTCTCTTTTTTCCTTGTCTGCTGGTGCTAAAATGTTATTCAAGAACTGCAAATCTTCTTGCAGTTTTCATCTGTTACAACTAAGCCAGACCTTCACCACAGCCAGAAAAGATCCAACACTTTGGCATGACATGACCTCATGTATATTGATGGCATCTTCTAGGGCCTACTTAATTATATAGTGGTACATTGTGTTCTAAAGAAACTAAATATTAAACATGGCAAGTTTTGGGAACATTTACTCAGCCAACACGGCCCAAATGTGAAAACATACTTTGGAATACCTGACGTCACACTGACGTACCGGCGTCAAGGTTTCGGCACGAAATTCAAATACTGATACTTCGACCTTCATTTTCTCATCTAATAATTTATTATTTTGAAATGACTGCCTGCAGGGTTCTAAAACAATGCTTTATTAGTCCAAACTGATTTATTGTTTCGCTTTAGTGTCCCTTTGTTGATAAAGTCGAACCTCAGCGAAACTCGAATCTGAATTCCATGATATAACAAACTTGTTTCATTTCCAGAGTTCAAAAAAGGACCAATATAACCAAAACTATGTACTAGCCTGGGAAGCTAGTACACAGCTGAAAAGAAAAAACAAGAAAAAAAGTGGCAACATCTAAAAAATATTCAGTTGAATGAAGAATAAATGGTAACAAGAACTCACCGAACAAGACCAGATGTGTTTCTCAAAACTGAAGCAGCATAGGCTTGTGTCACACCAACAAGAGATTTTCCATCCACTTCTATAATTTGGTCATTGACACGAATTCTAGAAGAAGTTACAATTCTGTATAATAACTCAGAACATGTTGCACACACACACACATCACCATGGAGTTGCATCTCAGTATTTGAAAATAGTTAAATTTTCCAAAAGAACTGAATATGCACACTTGTAAAATACTGCTTGAAACATTGAATTGAATGCTGCAATAAATTAAAGCCACGCAGTTATGTAATCATGTTTGCTTAGCAGTAATCTAAGTCTAGGCCTACTTTCGAGATACCTGGCCTTACTGTCTGCTTCAATGCAGACTGCCGTTCCAGCTACCGTGAAAACTGGAATATAGGTCGAACTTTTTTTCAAAAAGCCATTGCGAAAAGTCGACCCTCGTCTTATATACTGGATATTGGCGGAAAAACTACGGAAGTCTTGCAACAATGGGCAGATAAAGTAAACAGCCGCCATTAGCAGCAGCGCGGCGACATTGTGGCACCGCCAATTTGCGTTTCAATTGTCACAAAGTTATATTGCTTAAAAGCTGCTTTTTCACATTTTGTTTCAAAACGAGCGGAAGCCGACAGCAATTCACCGTCGCCTTCAAATAAAGGCGACTGAGTACGCGGAAGCCCACGGCAACCTGCAACACAGCGCGAATTTGGAGTATCCGAAAAGAGCATTCGGTACTGGCGGAGGCAGAAGCAGCGTATCACAACTTGCAGCAACCAAAGAAAACAACCGCAGCGTATCCAGAACTGGAAGAGAAGGTTGCAGAGTTCATCCGGGAGCTGCGTGTAAGATCACTGCCTGTGACTGCCGAATGCATCCGTTTGCAAGCGGTAGAGATCGCATACGCATCTGGACTGACGAGGGCGCAATTCAAGGTCTCGCCATCCTGGGTGCAACGATTCATGAAGAGGAAGGGCTCTGCGCTGGACGGCACAGAGGACGATGCTCTATGGGATGTGGGCAGTGAGAAGCACTCGTCACCCGACTCTAGTTCGGACGACTCTGATTCGGAGTAGCGCTTGCGCACTTCGTGCCCTTCTGTGTACTGTACAACCAGCCAATTTTTAACAGTATCGCGTGACCATCAACCCGCATGTTTGTCAGCACCTTATCATCACGTCACGGACCGGCGAAATAGCGAAAGTAAGCACGTGTGCACGCATGTGCGTATCTCGTTTGTTTCGCCGCTCAGCACCGTTAATAAGGTGCTGACAAGCACGCGGGTCGATGGTCGCGCGATACTTTTAAAGCCTTGGTCAGGTGCACATGCGAGCAGCATTTAAATAAATACTGTCACATCTGTGTAACCGGCTGAGTCGCATTTGTTTCAAGGTAAGGGTGTCTTTCGGTACTTATGCCATTGAAAAATATTTTTTTCATTTTTAGAATTGGTTAGTTGGGGGGGTCGACCTATATTCTGGTCCGACCGATAGTCAGGTTTTTACGGTAGCCGTTTGTAAAACGCGTGTCAAGCAGTTTGTGATAATCATAACTGTAACACCAACACACCTTATTTTAGCAGATTTAGGGGACAACTATCTCGAAAATGGTGCATCTCTTAGAATTTCTGGTAAGCAGACATGACTTCACTACTGCTGGGCTTAAATTTCACTATTGAAACGTGCTCTAAAGTTAATAATTCCAAATTTAATAAGTGAACCTTTTCAATTATTCCCCTGAACATTGACAGTTGTAGCGCAAGAAACGTCCACCTCTTCCGGTAATCCACAAAAACGGGCCAAATTGTGCTACATGCTATATGCAATTTTTTTTTTAACTCCTCGAACTAAAATAAAATACACGGTACAGTGTATGGGTGAAATTGACTGTACTGTTTAAAAAATATTTCAATAGCACCACACGCTACATTAGCAAAGAAAGAATTGTGAATGCAGCAAGGAAAACTGCAATAGAGGTGAGAAATCTAAGGCAACTTCAAAATAAAGCAACCTTGACTCTGCAAATCATCACAAAGGGAAAAAATCTCTCAGGCTGACACAGCAAGTGCTCCTCTGTGCAGCAACAATGCTTTAAACAGTATATTAACAACCTTTCACTCACAAAACAAACTGCTGGTAAAGCCGTGTACCTCTGCCTATCTTGGCTTATATTATGTAAGCCATAGAAATAAAAAAAAGTATCTACTATCAATTATCTTTTATGATAACCAGTCAAAAAACAAAAAGCAAAAGTAAATCCTGCACTCCAGTGCCGCGTTTTTTTCATCCCCCTTGATAGTAACGACGTCATTAGAGGTATAAAACACTTAAATGTGAGGCTAAATCAGACGCTTCAGTTTTCCCTGAAATGACGTCGGGACAGCATTGCCGATACAGGCACCCGTAAGTCTCATTTTCACAGCCCTTAACCCAAATATACACTATTTTTATGCTGCATAACCCGTCCCAAAAATTTTCTAATTAAACAGTAAAGACAAGGTGCAGGTAATATGCACATGATCATGATTATATTGTGCTTAGTGTTACACTGACTATTTTAAGTGAAGGACAGGACGTGGACGTACGTAGCGCAAACTACCAACTGTTTAATACTGTTAAAGAACGCGGTTATATACACGGATATGGCAAGGGAAATATAAAAAGATATGACAAGGTGATGACATGTGATTATACTTTGGGCCAGGCATACATCATTCGCCCTGGCAAACTCGACCTCAGCTTCGATAAGTGCGATGAACGGAGCGCTTACGCACATCTCTTTTAATTTAGCTATCGCAAGTTTTTTTTTTTTTTTTCAATAGGCAAAATGGGAACAAACAACAAAAAAAAGTAACGACAGCTCGGATGGCAGAGGCCCATGTGCGATCCTGACCTGGCTAAGCTCATTGCATCGAAACACATTTAGGTGTATAGTTGCATGCCGATCACCGCTCAAACACTGTGATAAATTTGCTTCACAGATTCTTTGCAATCCAAATTGAATTCTTGAGGAAAAAGAAAAAAAGTTATGCCTATTTTACATTAAATCAAATATGCTGAACCCTAATGATAACATAACTATTTTTTAATTGTTAACCACTCCACCCAACTTGCCATTTTTGCTGTAGCATGCAGCCATCAATCTGTACAGTGAAAAAAAAAAAATTGAGGTGAAAGTTTTATACCTGTTGTCCTTGTAGGCAGCTCCATTCTCTGTAATAGTTTTGACAAAAATTCCTAGTTTTTCTAACCCAGCATCGGCACCAACTCCCATGCCAATAATGCTGAGGCCCAGCCCCTCTGGCCCTGCATAGAAAGGAAAGGAGGCAAAGGTCGTCATACAGATGGCCCACAGGAAGCTGGCAAACATGTACAAAAGTTATCAAATGTGACACAAACATGCTTGCAATTTCTAATTCTTCCCTTAGCACCAAATCTGGATCTTAAAACAGAGGTACAGAGGAGCTTGCCTCTTCCAACTTAGTACAGTTAGGCTACACACAAGCGCTCAACGTAATTTGTCTGTTTAACAAATAGGAGTGCACATCAGCACAGTAAAAGAAGCTAACTTCCACTAAAGTGAATGCATAAATTAATTTTTATATATGTAGTTATATTAAACATTGAACATAGAGCAATAGCTTCCCAGATGCTTCTACACATGTTGCTTCTAAGTGCACCCTAAGTGTTTAAACATTTGAGATGTGCTAAGTCCTTGGCACTTAAATTACCAAAATTGATGTAGCAAGCTGCTGGGTAGCAAGAAAAACATGTACAGGCAGGTCATAATGAAGACCCAAACACACAAAGAACAATGCTTATGCGCAATTAGTACTAGAAACCGATGTTTGTGCATTTTTATGTGGCATAACCAAGCATTGGGTATGCTCTGGCAACAAAACAAAGCCCTAGCAATCACATCCCTTCTATGTGTTTGTGAACAAATCATGCTGTCACACACTCACAAATGCATAAAGGGAAAAATGCCTTCTAGTGTGTTTTCTCTTGCGCAAATTTCCTTCCGGCCTGTCAGCTCCTGTTGCCGAGTCCTCTTCCGGCCTGTTGCTCCCTTTATGCAGAGTCAAATTCTTCCACTAAAGGCCAAAAAAAGAAAAGCAGCAGCGCTAGGCGCAAAAGAGGAGGTGCCTTTTCCCACTAGCAACATTAGCAGTGTTGCCTGTGCAATTCTGTTGGTGGAAAATTCCATAACTTCAATCTGGAGAGCCAAATCAGTATACTAGATCTATAGAAAAATCGTAAGGCTACTACTCTACACTTGTTTGTCCTATTAAAGACATCCAATAACAAACATGCTCTGAAGACCTTGTGTTCTTTAGCACTACAGGCTGTTCATGGAAGAAGAACATGTGCACAATGAAGGGCACAGATGCTGCAGCGCTGCTTTTCTTGCTGTGCTCAGTTTTGATTGGATTTGATAATGCAAAATTTGCGCAGCCAAAATATACTTCATCCACTTAATCCTTTCCGATGTCCTGTGAGGACAAGAATTCGCTGATGTTCTTATCTAGCCCAATGTAACAACTCTATTTAAAAATACTATAGAATGCTATTGTAATGAGCTAGCTGGGAGTCAGCAGAGTTTTCCCAATACTAAAAGCTTTATCATATGAGAAGCCGGTCCAAACATCCCTTTAGCAAGGAGGATTTCTTTAAGAAAGAAGGAATGACTTGTTAGATTATCAATTCTTACAGCTTTGGAGTCGTCTTTACCATGTGCAATACAGTGCAACAGATTGCTAAATACATTTAATCCAAAGAATATAAAGTAACATTCTTTACCCGGCATGGTAATCCCCATGCTTTCTTGCTTACAATTAAGGAACAATTAGGGGCTAAAATCAGAATTTTCACAAGAAATACATTTTCTAATGTTTGTTCTGGATTTCTAAGCATATAAAGACGCTATTCGCCAAGTTTGGTTAGTATTATCTGCGCGATAGAAGAGACGCAGAAGATTTTTTACCTGGCAGTTGCAAGTGCTCTGGCATGTTTTGAGATGTTTGATTCTATTTTTCTCAGTTGGCAATTATTGATCAAATCACACTTTCGAAACTGCAAAGGCGAAAACTGTTTGCAAGATTGTTTCTAGGCTCAAAATGTGGAGGAACAAGGCTATGGACATCTTGAATCCTTAGATTGCTTCTAATGAGAAAAAAGTATAGATTTGCAATGCATGCATTCTGGCGTTTTACGTGCCAAAACTATGTACGATTTGATTACGAAGCACGCCGTGGTGGGGACTCTGGATCGATTTTGACCACCAGGGGATCTTTAATGTGCCCGGACATGGCTGTTTTTGCATTTCACCCCCATCGAAACGTGGCCGGGATTTGATCTCGCGACCTCGTGCTTAGCAGCGCAACATCATAGTTGCTAAGCCATTGCGGTAGGTAAGTATGGCTTTCTGAATGACAGTAACAACAAAAACCAAATTTAGTTTTCAAGTGATGCAGTTTCCACACAAGAAGGCATAAAATTGCAAGCTGCCTCTATCCTGTAATATACGGCGTCCAAAAGATATTCAGGAAAATTTTATCGAACTTCATAATTTTTAAAATGACAGTTTTCCAAAGGTGAAACATTCATTTGCTCATTGGGACATGCATAAATTTTTTCAATTTGTGCTAGGGTAATGAAATTTACTACATATTCAAATAACTATGTAATAAATTCAAATATAATACATAAACAAAAGGCAGAATGAATTCCCCTTTCATGCATAAAAGTTTTAAAAAAGATATAAATTGCCAGAATCAAGATTGTGAGAAAAAATTGAACAAAGTTTGTAAAGACATGCTTGTATATACCAATAAAAAATGTAACAGAAATTATGACATATTATAAAATATATATTGCCATATAATAGTCACCATCTCTGAAAAAATCATAATTTTTCATTGAACAGGTATTCCACTACAAAAAATTTAACTGCAAGTACTACAGTTGGGCGTGCTGGGCTGCAGCCGCCGATGTTACTGGCTGGTTTGCATCATCGTCGCTCTCAGAGTCAAAGTCCAACGAAAAGGCAGCATCCTCAGACTCGCTGCTGCCCCATCCATCGATACAATCAACCACAGACGTAGCAGAATCACAAGATATGCGATCTTTCAAGGCGCGCATACCGCTCCCGGAGGTGGCCATTTTTCAGGATCGTGAAACTTTGGTGCGGATTAATAAAGTACTGCATTGCGGGGGAAAAGCAAACTGCTTAGAAAACAAAAATATAATTCTCCTCCTTCATGTCCGATGGTGCAGAGTGTTCGAGGGCAGCGCGGTAGGTCTCGTAAGTGGCGTTTCAAAGCATCTATAGCGGGCAGCCATTTTTGCTTTCTACTTTTATGAATGCGAAAACTTCAAAGTGCATTAAAAAATAACTGCCTGGCGGGAAAAAAGTGAATTGCTTAGAAAACAAAAAAATAGTTCTCCTTCACGTCTAATAGCGCATTGTGTCCGTAAGCGGCGCGGAAGGACTCGAAAGCGAAGTTTCAAACCATCAATAGCGGGCTAACGATGCGGGAAAGAGTTCAATTTAGATGTACTTATCTGACTTTTACTGATTGCGCATTTATGTGTTTATGTTGTATTAAATGTATTAGCACTGATTCGATGTAACCCACCGCGACTGCAATTCCCCCAAACAACAAGAAGGTCATTTAGGTACTAATAGAATGAAGCGAGATATCTACACCACTATGCTTTCTTAAACGTGCTGCATGGATCATAAATTTGCACAAGTGCAAACAGACAGACAAAAATGTGTGCAGGCATAGAATGAGATCTCTCAGAAAACAGCTGCCATATATTTTGCCATTGTAGGCATCAAGCACATAGGGCTTGAATTTCAACCAAGCGGTTGATTCAGGGGCATGATTTCTAAGATGCGACAGTACTGAAAGGTCACTGGTCTGCGTCAGGCTTGGCTTAATTATTTGGCTAAACAGTCAAGCCTGGCATGGCAGGCATGTCAGACTTAGCTCTTTGACATATCGCAGTTTCTTACCATAGGCAGATTGTGCTGCTGTGAAGCCACACCTTAAGGCAAAATTCACACATAACCCACACCCCGGCTTTAATGTTAACTTATACAATTTTTGGGCATGTTATACATGCCAAATTATGGTACTTGCGACGGGAGACGGGAGCAGCAGCCGGTCCACGGCCAGACTGCTGGGTTGGAAGTGCCATCAAATGAGTTGGCACACTGCTGAGAACACAGTCAGCAGCGCAGTATGTTCAATTTATCCATCGCAAATGTTTCCGCATCAAATTACCGGGCATTATCGTATCTTTAAATGCACATTTACAGGACCACAGCATCACTTCAAATAAACCAGAAGTTCGAAATAAGCTGGTTCAAATTAAAAAATTCCACAGAATCCTGAAGACAGCACCAACCACTACATAAGTACATGTACAAAGTATCCTTTTTATTCCAAGGGAGAAAGCACAATATACACTACTTAGAAAATCGGAAGATGAAAAATATGGCCGAACATTTCTGTGCAAACAACATCCTGCATAACTACAACAGCATTATATTATCAGACAGTTCCCTCTGCACAGCCTCCCAGATTTTTAATGATGTTGCGCAAGCGTCAACTGGACGGAATGTCAGCGTAATAACCACGAGATACGATAAGATCAATGACAATGTGCTCAAGCACTCTCAATTGCGACTGCCTACCGGCAAGTTGTTCACCTCAGCAGTACATACACCCTGCCTCTGTTATCCATGTGGCCACATTGTGCACAGCCACAAATAGCCAGATACACACAAGTAATATTGCAGGATATTGCAATCATCATTTATGCTTTCTATGAGACAACACTACATCACACTTTTTTTTTAAGTCTTATAACCAGTAATGCAAAAGAGAGATGGAAAGCGCACCATAGATGACACATCTTAGTCGTACACATGTTTTCACACCAGCATTTGTTTTTGCAAAAAAAAAAAAAACAGTACTGCACAAATAACACTGGCAGGACGTGCGTCCTCCTTAAGGAAACAGCACTGCAGACAGTGCTCGCTCTGCTCTGTAGAGTACTTTGCACACCTGCACGGATCTCGCAGCTTCTCACCATTCTAAGGCGCTCAAATGCCGTGCCTAGTCAATGCTCACACAATATTTAAAATATGGGAGGCTGTACATGCAAGTTCAGCCATGGTTGTTGTTGACTCCTAGTGCCGCAAAGCAGTACGCTAGTTTTTTCTTTGCAATGCTTCAACAAGCGTCCTCATTTCCCAGTCATTTTGCACATTACAATGATACACCTTGCACAATGACGCAAGTTAATGAGTGACACCAAACCAACACCCAAAAATTTCACATTAAACTGCAAGTAAATAATGACTGCACACATTATAAAGGAATACCCTGTGGAAATACAACACACAATAAGGTTTTTACCAAAAGGTCAACACCAGCACTACCACATTAGAAGTGGTTAAAATAGGCACAAAACAAGAGGAAAAAATGCTTGTAAATACCTTTTACAAGTTCAACAGGAAACACATCCATCTTTTCGATTCTCTTTTCAAGTTCATATTCTGCTGACGCCGATACTGGATCCACTTCATCGTTTCGTCTGTCATACTCGTCAACTGAATGTGTGCTGAAAACCTAGTTGTAAGATGTGAAAAAGAAAAAGCAATAAATAAAACTGATATAATAGTAAGATGTGAAAATATTTAGTTAAGGTGCTCAATTGTAATACCAGAAGCATTTTAAAGGGACACTAAATGCAAATATTAAGTCAAGCTAAAGTGATAGATTAGTGCCCGAGAATCACTAAGGCGTCAATGTTACCACGAACACAGCCTTAATAATGGAGAAACTGAAGTAAATGAAGGACATGATTAGAGACTCCCCCGGGACATTCAAGCACTTGCCCGATGACAAAAGCACTCCTAAGTCAAATTCTGTCGCTTGCATTTAACTACTCGTTGCAAGAAACATCCTTGTATTATAAGACGAAATAGAATGCTACTTGTCTAGTTCTATTTTATTTTTGGAAAAAGGATTCATTGAAATTACCCTTGGCAACGACGCGGGCGATAGAAAGGTTTTGTTTTTGCTTGACTCCGCGCCGCCCATGCCTTCGCGTTTCAGCAGTTTCGTGATCACGTAGTGCTGCACTGGTTTTGCTGGCTCGCAAAACTCGCACAAACTGCAAGTAGCAGAGAATTTAACTTCTATGTGATGTCGGGGGATGCCTGAACAGTCTACGCCACTTGACCAAAAAGCAGCTACAGCAGCGAATCCACTTGGCTCGGTGGTGCCGTCTGTTGGGTGCCGTTTTACTCATCGGCGGCAGCAAAGGGTGGTGATGGCGTATGCAACGTCTCCACTCCCCCAGTTGGGTGGTGGGAGATTTGAATTTCGAAAAAGGCATTCGGACCCTTCAGATGCAATTTTCTCGTAAACTAAGTCTTTTCTTGGCGCGAAACAAGCATTACAAGCTTTCTGGAATGGTATTAAAATGGTGCACGTCGACTCAGTATTGGCCTTTAGTGTCCCTTTAAACACCTCGTACATTTTTACGTAGAACTTTGCCATTCTGAACGTCACATCACAACAAGCACTGAACAAGGTAGCTTCAGATAGCTTCCCTCATTAACAAAGGAGCTGTAAACAGTTAAACAATTTATTCATATTATACTGACGGAGAAGACCGTCAGCGCCATATGCCACAAGTCACGACAATGCAGGTAAAGATTTTTAAAAAATTACTTATAGCGTTTTACGTTCCAAGACCACTATCTGATTATGAGGCACACAGTATTGGGGACTCCGCATTAATTTTGACCACCTTGCAATCTTTAACATGCGCCCAATGCATGAGGCATTGGCCTTTTTACATTTCACCCTTATCGTAATGCAGCTGCTGTGGTCACTCACAGTTTGATCCTGTAACCCTGTGCTTAGCAGCGCAACACCATAGCCCCTAAACCACCACCGCAAGTGGTAAAGAATAAGACATGGAGAATGTAAATGCAAGCTGGTCAGAGCAACACATAAGGTTGCTGTAACTCCAGGCACTGCCTCTGCAGAGGAAGGAAGGGGGCTGTTTAAATCAAAACATGTTTGGGAAACTGAACAGAACAGCGGACAGTTAAAATAAGGCCTTCAATGTTTACAGTAGTCAATGCTTAAACAATTTTTTTACATATTTCTTAGGGTCTTGGTACATGCAGCAGGCACAATATAGCAAGTGTACAGGTACACTGAGCTAGAATATGGGTAGTGTGCTTACTGCACTGTGGTGGCATTTGCAAGAGGTAAAGCCACAAGTGTCAACAGTGCGTACTTCCACTACAGTGCACCAGCTGTAGCGACAGTCTACATTAATGTAGCATCTGCATTTGCACCACTTGCTCATGCTAGGATGCTACGGTCTTAATTCTGTATGCTTGTGCTCTTTTTCTGTGCCTGTCTGGTAAAATGTCGTCTCTAATGCTTAATATATTGTCAAGATCGGATCTTTGGTCTCCCTAGGGACCATGAAAACATCTGAAAAAGACGTATGTGCCTTTAACTGCCCTGAAGAGCTCAAATCGCCACAGCCATGTCTGAAATAGCTCAAGGGGCAGCCAGTACAGTCAGTATGCATCTCAGTGCTCGTTCTGTGACATGAGATGGCAGGTGTGCCTGTGTATAAATAGGGAACACGTTTTCTCTTGTGACAGTGGTGCCTTTGCACTTGATATGCTTCATTGCAATACACTGCATATGCTGGACGCGTAACACAGCTGCATTGCGGTGAAGTAGACTTCCAAGAACTGGCATTTTGAAATGTTTTGGACCCTTGCCATGCTTTCTGCGCTTCGACACTATCGGCGAGGGTGAGGAAGGTGGTGTCGGCACCATTCCAGACAGTGGCTATTCCTTTAAATGAAAAACACAGCCCCAAACTGCAGGAAGCTTGACAGCGAACGTCAAAGCAGCTAGGATAAACGACAGCATAAAACGACTACTACTAGAGCTGCCAGTGGATCGGCATGCAAGAGCGCCCGTTTGAGGCTGCAAGATAATTAAAATGGAGGTGGTGCTGGCTTAAATTAATGCCGTTTTTGACCTGCAGTCACACCAAAGAGTCCAAAAAATCATACAACGAAGGGTTCCAGTGTCTGAAATTCCAAATGTCCTTATACATTGGCTCTATGGGGCATGTGGTAGTGCCATGAAAGCATTCGAATTACCAGGCATGTAAAAAAAAGAGGGGGGGCGGGGCCATTCTGAGTGTGTGTGTGTGTGTGTCTGCCACATAGTTATGACACTTTTCCACGGCTGTAGGCAGCCTTCAAAAACGTGCCAACCATGCAATCACAGCAATCACAAATGGAGCCACCGAGAGATTTGTTTTTGTCGTGATATCAGCAGCTTCACTCTCAGAGCCCTCTGAGCACACAATCCCTATTCTAGCTTAATGTAGTACGAGTGCTGGTGGGCACACTGGTCCCTTCGTTTATTAATCTGACCTTGACATCAATATTTCAAGCAATACAAGAGGCATACATTTATTGTCATAATGTTATTTTGTTCACAGGAAACCGTAAGTGGCTGATGCCAGCTACTCTAAGCAACAAAGTGAAGCAGCTTTGGCAATGTGCGGATAGCAAAAATTACTGCCCTTACACAAATGCATATATATTCTTGGGTGGCAGTTGCTAAGCTGTCCAGGTATAATGAAGGATGATTGTAACAACCACTTTTCCGTGTTTTTTTTAAAATATTATTATCAGTAAATGACACTGACATTATCCCTTGTTTAAACAGAGCATCAAGCAAGAAAACCAGTTTATTGCTGGTGGACCTCTCTCCAATTTAACACTAACACTTTTACAACACCAAGCATGAAGTCAAGGATGCTGCAATATAGGCATTTTTCTAAGAGGTGCTCATTCAAGAAAATTTCTTGGCTGCATAATGCATGTTTCCCTTCATTTCAATTTTTTTACTTGCTGTTGAGGGCATTCCTAAGGATTGAATGCACTACTACCTAGCTGTTCTGCCATGCCTATTTACAATATCAGGTTGCTTTCCCACTTGTATAATTAAGTGCTTAAGCTCTCACATTAGAATGCACAAGTTTAGGTTGAATATTAAAAGCACTTTTTAAATTATTTCCACACAAATGTGCCTCAAGAACACCAGGAAAGCAAGGTGCAAATGTAATTTCCATCATTTTAATTACAGAAATGGCAAGACCAACTAAAGACTAACAGCAATAGGTTATGTCACCTATGCTTAGCATCATCCTACCAAACATTCATCAATCACTTTTGTATGCCAGCACAGATACTGATCCTGCACAGTGGCTACCTTTATGGGTTCTGTGCTGAATTTGACGCGTGAAGGGCGCGGCTGGAAGGGCACTGGATATGGCTCTTCCTCCTCGTCGCTTGCCAGGCCAGGCTGTTCAGTAAAGAAGTGTCCATCTGGCAGCACATGGTAGGCGACGCCCTCCTCCTCCAACAGCACTACACTGGGTGGCCTACTCTCCTCTTCAGCCACCGTTGGCGATGGTGTGCGCAGTACAAGCAGCCGTCGTACCTCTTGGGCTTCTTCATCGCTCAGTATTTCTTGTTGCCGGCTGGAACACACACATCCAAAGAGCTGCAGACCCAACCCTAATACCCTGTTCATGCCCTCACGAAGCCTTTACAGCTTCTTTAGGCATATGGACACAAGAACCACACCTCTGTCATAACATTTAACTGTTTAAAATGCCTGCAGCTCAACTATCACCGCCCTTTTTAATAAGAAGAAAGAGGGGCAGAGGGACAACTTTTTTTTTTCTCGGACAGTGCTTCAGGGCGACCATCCAACAGCAACTCTTTGCTGAAGGTCCTTTTCACAGCATTACAAGCACAATTGCTACATGTGGCAACAGTCAATGCACACCCAACCACAAGTTTCTGAATAATGAAAGTAGCAAAAAAGTTACTTTCAATAATTATGTTCATGGTTTTGAAAGTAAGCCTATGATTCACATGGGTGCAGTTCAGTTACCACAGAAAGAAGTATACAGTGACAGTTTTCGTCTTTAAGGTTGACGCATCGGACATGACAAAATAAATTTTTTTAAGAGTCTCATGCTCCGAAAACTTTTGTAGTCGAGGTTACATTTCCCAATACACTAGCTTTGCTACCAGTAAAACAACAGACTGCTGGATCAGTTCTAATAAAATCTGGTGCATGCCTTCAATAAACAACAGATTTAAAGACAAAAAGTGCTAATCATGTGGCATTTGCATGTCGTATAAATCCAGCCTATCTTTAAAAGTAATAAATATTTGATTGCTCAAAATACTTAACAGAAAGTAAAATTATGGTCAACTCACTCAAACAGAAATGTGAAAGGACTGTACAGATTTGTTTCAAAAGGTAGCTTGACAGAAGTACACTGAATCAATAGGAAATTTTAAAAAGGGACTCGAAACTACTCAGCATAATTATCAGGGAATTCTGTCCAACAAAACTTGCAAAAGTGCCTACTGTAGCTTTTAAACACTACCCTGAACTCCACTGTGCATGAAGGTAATTTTCTGCCAATCTGAAAGAGCAATGCATGTTTCTAGCATAGCTGTGTCATTTATTCAGGAAGAAACGGTGGTGTGGTACCAGCAGCAGTGTGAAATAAAACCACATGCAGCAACATGGAGACAAAACAGAATCACTGCATGAGCTGTTAGGAGGTTTACCACTCCATACACATTTAGATATGAAGTGCACGAGATCACGTCTCTTTTTAAATTTGCAGGACCCCATACACTTAAAGATGAACTGGCAAAGGACGTAATGACACTTTCATATACCTTTGCCACATCTATCCATGTGCTATATTTATGTGCTTATAGGGCACAAAAAAAGCTAGTAAAGTCTTTAGGCTAGCACAACACAATAACAGTGGCTACATACACCAAGTCCTTCAGAGAGGCACCACTTTAAAGCACTACTTGTAAGCTACACAGTGCTCAAGCTTTAGTGACAATCCTGCTGATGAACAGAGTTTTAACAACTGTAGCTAAAATAAGCTTGGCTTGAGGTCCCCCATAGATATAGTACTGCACAGAGTCCCTAGTAAACCAAAAACAACATGCAAAGATATTCTGCCATCACTCTTTTGTTATTCCAATGTGAAGCACACATAGCTCCCTTTTAACAGGTTATCTAGAAACATATTCAATGTCCACAAGCCCACCTTGAAAGAGAAACTAAAGAGCAACACCAAGCCTAGTCTGGTAAAGTATTTCTTCTGGACTCTATTTGCAATTACGTGACAGAAAATTTTAAGTTACTAGTGGAAAAAATAAAAGGGCTAAGTGAAATTCACACTCAAACTACAGTGCTTGTATGGTAGTATGGCATCAATGAATATCAAAGCATCTTCATGTTTGGGCTGCCTTTGTTCGTAAGAAGTTATCGAAATTCCCTATGTTGATTTATTGGTGCTTTTAGAAGGAAGTGTAATGCTTGTTCAACAATAAAATATTAACTAGTTACGAGCACTTACTGTCTAAACCTTATGACATCCTGAAGAGCCAGTGGGAGAACTGCAAAGCCCATCTTTCATTTTTATTTTCTCGCTTACCATGACTCTACCTCACAGTAAAACTAATGTTTCTGGTACTCCTGGGAGTGTACTTTATTATTCTAGCTTAGCTTTCATTAAGAACCCTTAACTAGTATAGTCAGGGGTTTGACTATGCTTCGTCGTACCCTTGGCTATACATTCTCGTTTAGTGTCCTTTGAAATGTAGACATCCACACTTTTACAGTGCTTGAGTGATACACTAGAGAGGTAAGGAAAGCGACGCTTTTGCATTGCTCCTCAGTTTAAGAGAGAATGCTTGTCAACAGTGACCACAAAGATATGGAAACATATTTTGTCCAAAACCTTGATCCCTGCAGCCACTGTTGTATTACTTTTTCTTTGGAGCATGGTACTGAAATGATTTAGGCAAAAGCATGCTTGTCTTTACGTGACCCTGATGCTGTTTCCCAGGAAGGATTAGAAAAATGAAGGGGGGCTACATGTTATTTCTGACTGCATAAAAACAACCTACAAAGATGCTGTCATGGCTCATTTGTCTCATCTCACGTAGGTGCAAATTACCTAAATTGGTTAATTCAAGATAATTATGTTTAGATGCCTTTAGGCACACGAAAATGATGCTGCTCCCAAGTAAGCCTTACAATCATTCTTCGTAACCCTACCCTTTCTCACCTCGAACTAAGTAGCTTATCTGCCTCTTCCTGTGTCATGAACTCCACACCACTTCCGTCCACTTGGGCATCAAGGTTAATATCTCCAAATGGATCCCCCTGCAAGACACATGAAGAAAAAGAAAGCTCCATGTGCACACATGTATGAAACACCTGCTCACTGCTCAAAACAGTAAGCACTTAATTTCGACATGAGTGACTATGTATCACAGCATGAACTGTCAGCAGCTAGTTAAATGCTTGTGATATCAGTTATAATTGCAACTTACTTTGTACGAGCGAGAATTTATGACTGCTTCAACGTTGAATAATTCATGCTCTCGCGTCCCAAGCTCTGCCAAGGTTTCACCCGCGGCATGCTTTAAACCACTGTTGTTGCTGTACTTGTCATGGCAGACACTGTCCTAAAACATCAAAAAGGAAGAAAAATTTGAATCAGTAGGGCCTCAAATCGAAGATATTTGCTAACACAAGGCACACAAGTTAAAAGAAAGAAAAGCTGTAAAAATAATTAAAGAAAACAAGAAAAAAAGTGAATTCAGGTCACAGAGCAGTCGGATTAAGCAAACAAATTCTCCAGCTAGACGGTAAACATGGATGCTAATTTTAGGTCAGTTCAATACACACATGGTTCACTGCACCTAAATAAGTTATGGGGTTTTATGTGCCAAAACCACGATCTGATTATGAGGCACACCACAGTGGGAGAGTTCGGCGGACTCTGGAATAATTTTGACCACCTGGGGTTCTTTTAACGTGCACCTAAATCTAAGTACAGGAATGTCTTCACATTTTGCCCCCAATGAAATGTGGCCACCGTGGCTAGGATTCAACACCGCGACCTCGTGCTTAGCAGCCCAACACCATAGCCACTAAGCAAGCATGGCGGGTAACTTCACAGCAACTTTTGTACCAGTTCACGGTGCAGAGCACTCCAGCACTGATTCGATTCTAAAACAATAAAGGACTGCAGCATACCTAGACCGCAGTCCTCAATTCTAGCACAGTACCACCCTGGTGCAGAAGACCACTGTAGCTGCAAGCGAGGTGGCGTAGCCAAGGCGCTCAGAATTTTACATGGCACCGCTTGCAAAGTTGTTTTCTGACACTACAGCAGTTTACAAAGAATATGTAAAAGCCTATTAATGTCTTTGACAATGCTAATCTACACAGCCCTCCCCCCCCCCCTCCAAGAATAGCTTCCAGCACTCCGAAATTTACAGGCACTAAATTACTGATGTGTTTCCCAGCCTCTGTCAGGTTTGTTTCATTATCCACACTTTCAGATTGAGCATCATCCATGATGTACCACTATGACATTCCTTTATAGATACACTAAAGACACAAGCAAAAAGCTCACACTGAACAACAACTCAGCACTCAGACACATGCAGCTTGCTGCACTAGCACCACCCAAGGTTTTTTGGCACTGGTGCTGTGAATGGTATGAGAATTGAACAGACCTTGTCTAGGAACCTTGTCTAGTGATAATGGACACAAGAAACTGCAACATTTCAATACCTGTTGTAGAAGCATGGTAGATCTTCCTGATGCAGCTGCTAGCGTATAGAGAAGAACGCTGTTGGAAGGGGGCTCACTAATCCCATTGTGGCCAACATAATCTTGCTGAGGCCAATGAGGCACATCATCCATTTCAACTGAGGGACCTGGGAAGCAACAATGTGCCTCATTATAGATTAATATAACTAATTACGCTTCTATTACAAAACAGAGAACTGTTTCATATTTATTATATGTTTACACCATATTAATTCATATTTACCATTCAACTCAAAAGAAAAAAACGTACTGGTAATGGTGCTGGATGAGAAACATAAAAGTAACTTCTGTGCTCTATCCAATAGATATGGTCATTTTGAACAGTGAATTTTAGATTCAGCACTGCTCAGCACAGGGTAGAACATGTACTTCATTTTAATTTATTTTAGGTATTTAACAATACTTCCTCCTCCATCACCTTGGCTAATAAGAAATATAAACATTGAAATCATTAGACAGTTCAGTCTTGAGAGTTAAATTAAGAATGCAAAAAGACGAATCCAAAATAATGTAGACCTTCAATGCAGCTGCACTCAACCGACACTGCCATTTCTCAAAGACATTTTTTGTATGTCAGCAGATATCTTAGCCATATGTGTTGCGTTCTATGTGTCAGCCTGCTCTTCACAGCTTTGGTAGTTACAAGATATTCAGCATGTTATTGTGCAAACTAAATTTCTGAATATACTGGGGCCAGCAGCTAAATTCAGCATTTTACAAGATATTCAGCATGTTATTGTGCAAACTAAATTTCTGAATATACTGGGGCCAGCAGCTAAATTCAGCATTTTTTGGTAAATAAAATTCAAAAATTCCATACTATAAAGATAAGTTAGGCAGCACACCACAGCAATATAGTACAGCACAGACATACTAGCGCAGATGTATAATGAAATATTGGAAGACAGGTGAGGAGCAGTGCTCATGGTAACACATCATGATACTGCGTTGAAGTGCAAAAAACTTTTACTACACAAACGCACACTGCTCACTTGCTGGCATAAATGTGTATGCAAAAACATACTCGTCCCGAAAGACTGTTTTTAATTATTCTTTTTCTAATGGGAAGTTGTGCAATGCATGAATTATGGTTGACCACAGCATGAAAAGATGTCACTACCAGCACTGGATCATCTCGGATTTACCTTCCAGCATACATCTGCTATAGCATGTCATGCAATGCTGAAGCACCTGACAATCATGTTAGGTAGGGTATGCAATACATTTCTGGAAGTTTAAAAACAAAATAATATGGGTGACACGAACGTGATTGTGCTGTTTCACTCAACTACAAAGCACAGCTGGAAAAAGGCAACACTGGCTGGATGAAGGTCTTCTGCCTCAAAGTTATTTCTTATTAGCATGTTCAAAGGCGCTAGTTGGTTCATCACTGGAATAAAGCAGAAACAGCGCGACACAGGATGAGCAAGTAAAGAGCACAGGACAAAGTGCTGACTAGCAACCGAATGCTGAAGCAGCATATAAAGGCATCATTGAAGGTGACATATAGGAAAGAAAAAGAAGGATAAGCGTTAGCCATGGAGATAATCCAGTTCTTTTGTTGATAGCGTGAGGGACGCAGAACTGACGCATGTGTCACTGCATATCATATTAGCCGCAAATAAAGATGGGGACAGCGGAAGAGAATACAAAAATAACACGGGCAGGTACCACCCATGTTGTTTTTGTGTTCTCTTCTGCAGTCCCCGTCTTTATTTACGGTCAATATGATATGCAGTAAACACCAAATGGGCCAAACTGAAATTCTTCTGTAGCATGTGTCACCACCTGTGAATATGCAAAAGGCCTCCAAGATTTCCTGCGCACACTGTTCACTATATCTTCCAATTATTTCGAAATTTATAAATTTTTAAAACAGACACTAAAGGCAAATACTAAGTCAAGCTAAAGTGATAGATTAGTGCTCGAGAATCTCTAAGGCGTCAATATTACAGTGAACAAAGCCTTAATAATAGCGAAATCAAGGTAAATGCAGGACCATTATTAGCCTCTTCAGCCCCGAATAACGATTGACTGTCAGTACATGTGTGAAACATAGATAAGTTTATGCCAGGATGCTTGAGATTCCATTGACAGCAAATCAAGGTAGTAGAATGACTCTTCGTGCATTTTATGATGAGTCATCATAATTACAGAGTAAATAAATATTTGAATATTGTGAAGACAGTCATGCTAGGTTTCTTCACAAATAGGATTGAATCACCTGCTTGAATTTTTATTGGCCGCAAGCATTTCAAGAAAGAAAACGAAAATATTCTGAGTTTGCTACCCACATGCCCCACGTCAAACGTCACGTAAAACGTGGTAGTGCCTTCACCAAAGCGGTACTCTGCAACTAAAGCCCCTCCATACACGTTTCCGCCGACAAGGTTAAGTACCGCCAACCTGCCCTCCTCCTCCACGCTCTTCTCCCACTCACCCCCTTAACTTCCGGCGGCAAGCGGAACTTACGTAGCTGCAGCTTCCTGTTACGAGTGGAAGTGGCGCTTTGTTTTTTAGCGTTGTTTACTTTCGCGTCGCTGGAAAGGCTCTAATTGCACGAGCTGCGTTTGAAACTGTGAATGCGATTCCATCCAAGAACCACCGCCTACTGTAACCAGCGATCTGCTCGTGTTCGCTGCTTCGCATCATCCTGCAACGGGTTGTGGCACGAGCGACAACGCTGGAAAGGCTTTAATTGTACGAGCTGCGTTTGAAACTGTGAATGCGATTCCATCCAAGAACCACCGCCTACTGTAACCAGCGATCTGCTCGTGTTCGCTGCTTCGCGTCAACCTGCAATGGGTTGTGGCACGAGCGACAACGTACAGTGGAATGTAGTGCCTAGGCGCTTGGAGACCACTGCCGTTTTTCGTGCATTTGGAAAACAGCGACCGCGAACTACTACTTCAGCGGAATACACAGCTTGTCCCCTTTGCATTCTGCTTATGGTGACTGCCACAGCTCTGCTAAGCACGCGCGGGCGTCTCACCATCGTCCAAAGGCAGTCAACGCGGAAATTCCCGCAGCGCAACTCCAGGAAGCAAAAACGCCGGAACCGGATTTGGTGTGAGGGGAAAAGGCGGCACACAACAAAGGTTGTGGCTACTTAAAAAAGCGGCGGTGGCGCGTGGATGTAGGGGCTTTATCTGCAACGATACATATCACTTAGAAGTAAAATGGAAGTAATTTAGGTTAGCAGATGGTTCAATTTACCCTAAGCTTAACGTTGATGCTGTATTCCTTGCTACCACTGCGCAGAAATGGCAAAAATAGGTCGCGTCCATAAATGTGGACGTCGTGACTAAAGGGGTCGGAGACTCCCCAGGGACATTCAAGCACTTGCCCGATGACAAAAGAATTCCTCAGTTAAATTCTGTCACTAGTACTCAACTACACGTTGCAAAAAACATCCTGGTATTGTATTATAAGATGAAATAAAATGCTACTTGTCCAGTTCCATTTCATGGTCAGAAAAAAGGAATAATTGAAATTACCGTTGACAATGACACGGGCAGTCGAAAGGTTTCGTTTTCACTCGACTCTGCACCGCCCACGCTTTTGCATTTCAGTACTTTCCTTAACGCATAGTGCTGCGCTGGTTTTGCTGGCTCGCGAAACTCGCACAAGCTACAAGTAGCAGAGAATTCAGCTTCCATGCGATGTCGCGGGATGCCCGAACGGTCTACGTCACTTGACCAAAAAGCAGCTGCAGTGGTGAATCCGCTGCCCTGTCTTGGCACAATGCTGCGTCTGTCGGGCGGTGTTTTACTCACCGACAGCAGCAAAGGGCAGTGATGGTGTATGCAACGTCACCACTCCCCTGGTTGGGCGATGGGAAATTTGAATTTCGAAAAAGGTATTCGGATCTTTCAGATACAATTTTCTCGTAAGCTAGTCTTTTCTTGGCACGAAACAAGCGTTGCGAGGTTTCTGGAATAGTATTTGAACAGTCCACGACAACTTAGTATTTGCCTTTAGTGTCCCTTTAAAGATCGGGGTGCAACCACTTGTGTTCAGTGGGCAGCCAGATGACTGTACGGGTTTCCTTTTAGTGAAGCAGCATGCTTGTGCAGATGATCATTAATGCACCTCCCCGTTTGCCCAATATGGAAACGTTTACAATCAAGCGGCATCTTACAGATGACTTGCATTGTACAGTCAATGAACCCACGAACATGATTCTCATGGCAGTTTTCTCGTTGCACGACAGTATCCACCCTGTTGACTATTTTGCACAGCCCGCTCAGTTTATTAGAAGCATTGCACACATCCCCCACTCTGCCTTAGCCACAATTTTCATAATGTTATGGGAAACACAATGTACATACGGAATGACAGCAACCCTAGATTTCGAAGGCTGTTATTATTGCATAGTTTGTTTTCTGGCATTCTTGAACTCTTTTACCACGTCATCCTCAACGCTGCACAACACGCTGGTCGGGTAGCCTGCTGATGTTAGTTGGTTAACTTGTGCTGAAAAGGTCTGTTCAACAGAGTGCTCACACGAACACGTGAGAGCAGCTCGCAAACATGCCTTAGCGATGCCGGGTTCATTTTACAAGTTTGGAGTGTGCGGACGAAAATGGTAGAAGCCCTTTCTTTGAGCGAGGCGAGTAGCTCCAGCACACATGCTGAAACACATTGAATATGTAAACGGGAAAGCCGTAAAAAAATTAAGTTATTTGCACTGCACTTCAGCTAAGGCCCCCCGCGATACTAAACTGCTATTATATAAAACGCTTATGCAATTAATAACTCCACCTCTAGTTTTCTGATTGTAACTATATCACTCTACTAATGCAAGTTGTACCTGTAGCCACCACGCCTTGAACGTAACACCGATTTATGCTCACACTAACACATTCAAATAGTTTTTTTCCACATACAATAGACCTTTGGAATTCTCTACCCAGTAACATTCCTTCACTATCCCTAAATGATTTTATAGCTACCACTGGTAAGCACTTCACCAACATGCAAAGTGCTTCTTTTTTATCACTCATCTTTTTGTGTATGAGTGTGTTTTTAATGTGTAATGTATAATGCTCCGCCTCCTGCTATAGCCCTATATTGGGCTGCAGTATAAATAAATAAATAAATAAATTAATTAATTAATTAAATATCAGGCAAACGGGGAGGTGCATATGATCACCTGCACAAGCATGCCACTTCACTAAGAGGAAATCCATACAGTCATCTGTCTGCCCACTGTAACGTGTGGTTGCGCCCTGATCTTTAAGTGCGAAATAATTCTAAAATGTAGTGAACAGCGCGCGTGGGAAATATTTGAGGCCTTCTGCATATTCACAAGTGGTAATGCATGCATCAGCTCTACGCCCTTCACGCTATCAACAAAAAAATTGGAATATCTCTGTGCCTAATATACTTATCCTTCTTTTTCTTTCCTTTATGTCCCCTTCAATGACGTCTTTATACGCTGCTTCTGCAAATAAAGCATTTGGTTGCCAGTCAGCACTCTGTCCTGTGCTCTTTACTCGCTCGTCCTTTGTCACATTGTTTCTGTTTTATTCTAATATTACTTATGTTTCACAGTTCTTTTTTTTCAATAGCACTGGCAAAGCCAGCACACTGTCTAACAAAACAAATTTAAAATTAGTCTTTCTCAGAGCAGTGCCAACAGCACAATGCTATTATAGCATTAGTCCTTATAAGCAATTGACCAAAGGTGACAAAGTCAGTTCTCAGAGAATTCAAGTAAGAAACATCATTATTTTGAGAATAATAAGAATCCTGATAAGCATGCAAAAAAAGAAAACCAGCACACTAATTCCCACTGTCCCCTCATTTCGGGCCTACAATATGATCACAAACATATATAAATCTGAGCCCTTTTTGCTGCATATACTAATAAAATATTTTGCAGGAACTTGTACTGCAACAAAGCCCTCTCACCATGCTACTTTAAAGAATATCTTTACTCGGTACGATCTCCTTTCTCAGCAGTCATAAAAAAAAGTATGAAAGAAAATATTTTGCAGCATAAGCATCTGATACGAAACATACCGTGAATGGAAACACTATGACCATAACAATGTAATGTAATTCCACACCACAACCTTTGCATGCAGCTCATGAAGGAATGCTCCAAATTTCCTTTAGCTTTTCATACACTTTGTTTGAAACAGAAAACATAAAAACTGCCTGTATGCCTGCTCAAGGGAAATAACACTGACTGCTTGCACTTCTACATCAGCTTGTTTATGTGACCCTACCCAGGGTTGTACACCCCATTTAAAAGGTTGTAGCAGCTTAGCCCCTTAAGGGCTTATTTTCTATGTGGAAGAGAAAAAGAAAGTGGTGCTATAACGGCTGATTTATTTTACGGCACTAAACAACAGAAATATGACTGAAAATCCAGAACATCAAAGAATAAACATTTATTTACCAGCATGAATCACCCACTTTCCTTCTTGGAACTTCATGATTAACAGATTGTTTTGTATGACAGTAGTAAAAGTTGCAGCTTTCTTTCGCAGCTGTCAAGCAAACTACTGGAGGCTGGCTGTGGTATGTGTGGTAGTATTCGCAACAAAGGACTCTAACTCACTGTCATTTAAACTCCAGCATGCTTGAAACACTTACTGCTATCTGTTGTCCGGAAAATCTAAATCAACAAAAGCAATGATGACGGAATGCCTACCACCATCTATGTTTTTAAACAAAACTAAAATTTAAAGAAAAACAGCATTTGACATACTCTACACACAATAAGCCATTCAGAAAGTGGCAGAATACTCATGATAAGGTAGACTAGTCATAGGCCAAAAAGTGACAATCACTCATGACAAGCTGAAGCCATCAAACATTAATGAGTTTGAAACATCGATGATTCATATCACATGCCTCGAACTTATGAGTGATGATGAAGAAACTTACAGGAGTCATGCTTGGAAGAAGCGTGATGGAGCACCGGAGGTTTAGAAGGCAACGGTGGCTTGCTATTGTTGGTCCGAGCAAACACACTACCTGAGGGCTGTTTGGCACTGTCAGTTCCTTCTGAAGCTCCCCAGCTCTTTTCTTCTTCTTTTGTTTTACTGGGATCAACACAGAGCGGGCTATCTTCTTTTAGGTGCGCTGTGCTATGCTCCTGCTGTGGTTTGTTTGAGCACACAGGCACTGAGTTTTTTGGCAAAGGTGCATCCAATTGTTCATTAACGTGGTCTGAAATTCGAGATTCCCCAGTCCCCGAGTCCAATGAACAACTAGAACTACTTTGAGCAGACGACAGAGTTTGATTTGTTTCTTCACCCACAGGTTGACTGTGTGGGGGGACTGGAGGTTCCTGCGACACCACACTGGCTTCTTCAGGTGGTCGAGGCAGCTCTGCCTGCAAGAGGCCATCTTCAGACGACCGCCTCAATGATTCCACCCGTGGTGGTGCTGATGGCTTTTTATGCTGCGGTACCTTAATAGGAGTTTCAGCTTCGGAGGCTGCAGCATCTTTTCCAGCACATATTTCTGGCAGCTCCGGCCTTGTAACACCATTGGAGATGGCAGAACTGGGCCCATTTCTGGCAGGGTCACTGACTGCCTCAGTACTGCCTTTGGCACTGTGCTGGGAGTCTCCATTCACAAGGCTTTGGGCACACTCCTCGGCAGGCCCCTCTTCGTTCCATTTGGGGAATGATGTGGCAGGTGTGGCAGAGGATGGAGAGCTAGCTGGTGAGCTGGCCACACTTCCTTTGCGCCCTGACACAGGCTGGGGCTTTTTGGATGCCTCCTGCAGACGCTCAAACATGGCGCGCGCATTGTAAAACCGTGCAACATGACTGTCACTCCGTGTTAACGTTGGCGGTCCCGACGGTCTTGCTGCCTCGGTTATATTTGGCTCTAGGGGGGACGTGCGTGAGAGCGATTCATTGGAGGCAGTTTTGCAATCATCACGGGCCTGGAACATATTTGCAATTGAGCTGACCTTAGACCCTGCCTTGGAGCCTGCCGGTGCCACACGTCGCCGCTCAGCACCATCTTGTGTCTGGTTCGTTCGTTGCTCAAAAGTTGAGCGCAGACTTGAAATGAAGGGCTTTGCTGGAGATGTAGGAGATGAAGATGTAGGAGGGGGTTCATCAAGCCATCCCGTACGGGACCGTGATGCAGCCAGAACTTCTGAACGCCTGACCTCAGCCATGCTGCAGCCAGGGGAGGGTGGCACCAATGAAAGAGAAGGCTTTCTCAGCCATTACGTACCCTGCAATGGTCATGTAAGGCAAATCACATTGCTGCTTTTGTATAATACAACAAGTGCAAACATGAAAACAGAATAAACGTGCCAGATTCAGAACGCCATAACCAAGATGACCTCGGCAGAATATGCGTGTAAATGTTTCATTCACCTAATGTACCAGGAGTACCAAAAGACAAGGTGACAAAAAAGAAAAAAAAGGGACATTTATGCTGTGGATTACAGTCAAGTAAATAGACACAATGACAATACCAATGCATACCTATTCGTGTGATCTAGAGGCCAAACCCTTCCACCACTTGCTAAAAAGGAGACACCCATTGCAATAAATGAATTTCAATATGGCTTAAATTTTTTCACATGTCGCTGTTACACAAGTGGAAACTGCCAATACTACAGCCCATAAAAATGCAACGGCACAGATGTTTAATAAAGCCATGCCCAAGAACCTTAAATAAAAAAAAAAACAGGTGCAGAAGATTGTGCCAAGACCACGGTAATATTTAAAATTAATTGAAAATCACAACAAAACTTTATATTAGATGTCTCAATCTTGAATACGTTAAGCAGTCACAAACTAATGCCACTCAGAATTAAATTACACTGATATTAATGTGACAGACCCATGAAGCACTAACAGAGTTTGGTTTAATAGGCAAAACTTAAAATATCACAAATGTATATGACACTATCCACAACACACACAAGGATGAGCTCAGATAACATATTTCAAACATAGTCAGTCAGATTCACAAGCAACAAGGCTGGAAGGGAATGCCCCTACAAGTAAAATGCATGGTTTCACTATGAATTCTCATCCTTCTACAATAGTGAAAACATCTAAGGGCTTCCTATCTTGCTGCTTTTCTTTTGCAATTTATACCTTAAGCTGACCAGACATATGTGGACCAAAAACTACAATCTGTTATTTTTTTTTTTTAACAAAGCAAAACACCTTTTTAGCTAGTGCCAAGTTTTTTTTTTGTGTGTTCACCTCACATGCAATGTGCTATTATCAGCACCAATAAAGAAAGTGGCACAAAACAAAATTCTTGACAAGCAAGTTAACACAACAGAAAAATATGCAACTAGCTACACACTTCAATTAATTTTACTAAGGCTTCCTTTCTCAGGCTGAACTTCAGAACAAAAGGGTACTGTAACAAGAATATGTCTATATATGTATTTAACTTGGGTGTTACAAGCATATATATAATAGTGCACTAAGTTCAAATACAATAACAATAATAACAATAACAACAATAACATGAATTCAACTTATGATGTGGTTCAAAGTATACATACAATCACACTTGCTGGACGTAAAACTGATTTTACATTCCTTACGTAAAATCAATTTCCTCACAGCTTGTGCCAATAATGTTTTTAATGAAAAAAAAAGAAAGCTCATTCAGATAAACTGCTACTGGCACACGTCCAGACGTAACTGGAACACACGCCGAAATTTTGAAAGCGCCAATCAGTCAATGTCAGCTCTTCCCAGAAGTGTTTTGCGCAAGCAGAGTTCACTGACAGGCTGAGTGTGCCAAACATATAGCTCGTGAGCGTAAGCACGACAAATTTCCTTAACGCGTGTGTGCACTCGTACATAGTATTTCTGCAGGAAACAGCTATGTGAAAAAGTTGCCCCATTTTACCGCGGAAACGACGGTGCGTAATGCAGAATATAAAATAAATGCAATTATTTTTTGGCCCCGCTATAAAAGTAAAGATGCCGGCTCTGAAACCGCACAGCGAGTACGCACACCACAAGCCGAACTACTGTCCCTAGACATACCGAGTCTTCAGCCCACAATTATAACGCTAGCCCATTATGACCAGCCCGAAAAGGAAGAGCCTGGATACATCGAACAATTCCAAAGAAAAAAGAAGTGCCCAAGACTTCGGTCCAAGGTTGCTCCAAACCCACGCGACAGGCTGCACTAAGGTGCTAAGGACAACACGATCGGTCGCACCACACGCGAAGCCAGCCTCTTTATTTTTTTTCTCTCTCAACTAAAATAGATTGCACGTAACGCTGCTACAGCACAACGCGCTGGCCCCACCGTAAAGCTGCTGAACGGAGTTCGTTCCGTAGGCTTTGCTCGAAAGCGTGACCGGGAAGGCCAGCGCATAAATAATACTGCTGATGAGATAAGAAGCATGGAGAGAAACTGCCGTCATAAAAGTAGCGGCAGCTGAGTCATGGATATTCTTGTAAAAACCAAGCGATGAAAGCGAAGCAAACTTTTAAGTGCGCCAGTTCGTGCACTGCAACCAAAATAAACATCAGCCTGAACGAAGGCAACACACCGACCAATGCACCGACGATCGCGAAAAGTGACCCGTGTGCCCAAGTGGGCGTCTGCGGCCTCTTAACAGAGCGGGTGTGCTAATAGTTTAGGCATCATGGAGGAGTCACACAACACGACGGCACACAGGCGTAACACTACCACACTCGGGTTAACGATTGCTACGCTAGCAACTGCAGATCCCTCCTCCCCCGGCACACTTCTTTGTCGTTGACACACAGCTTCCGGACGTGCCGCGTCCGTCCGTGAATAAGGAAACGGTTACGTATTGTCACAAAACAATGCGGGCTGCAAGATACATCCCACTAACTCATATTAATAATTCACAAAGGAAAAGTAATAGAAATTCTGTACCATTCAGCCGTCGCTTGGAAAATGAGAACCCGCCGATAACGCACGTCGCTGGCCCGCCGCCATGTTTTGGAGCGTTTAAGACGAAGGCGAGGAGGAAAGCGCAAGGGAAGAGCGGCAAGGGTCTTCGCCCTCCAGCGGCAGAAATCGAAAGCACTGTTGACCTGTGTAGGAGTCGCGGGAGCTCCGGAGGCTCCTAACCATGTGTGACAGTACACAAAAACAAAGCGCGACAGCGTCCGCTCCGGCGGCTCCGACGGCCGCTGCGCTGTTGAGGGGAGTGTAGTAGGTGTAGTGGGGCGAAAAGAAACGGGATCGCTATCGGTAAACCTTTTGAACGGAGCCTTACAACGAACAGAAAGAATGGCGCTGCGGAGACGTGATGATTCGGTCGATGTTCGTATGTTGCCTCTGCTCAACAAGTTGGCGGTGTTAAAGAGATATGGTTTCATTATGGCCATAATGAACATTTAGCATTCCGAAATTATGTTTATGTGGCCATGCGGCTAGTGTTTGTCGTGCTGTCACATCGAATGAGTACGATGGAGTCTTGCATTCTTAACAGATAAATGTGCCTCTTCTATTCTTGAAGCTAGCAGCGCAAAAAATAAGACTTGATACAAAGGTAAGGAATAATTAATACACGGTAAAGTCCCCAAGGAACCAGTAATATACTTCAAAAGGCTGGTTTGCTGGGCGAGTTGGTAGTCTATTCTTGAATAAAGCAGTGCAAAAAAAAAAAAAGATCACCGACGATACTCCCTAATGCTACATTTCAACGCAGCGTATACGTGTTTTCATTTCGCGATATATTGGCTGGCGCGGACAATCTGTCACTTGCGGCACGTTGCAAACGGAGCGATGAGTGATGCGACTGTCTCGCTAATCGGGAGATCGCGAAAGGCAGCGCGTGGGTGACGCATAGGCGCGATTCACAGCAGCTACCGCTGACAGACCTCCGCTCATGCAGCGCTTTATTTCCATACAGACGACGCGCGCTTCTCTGGCGCCATCTCGTAGCTGTCGTCGCCACAAAGCCCGCCTTGCACGGCACTACGCCTTTCTTCTCACGCTTTCGCCATACCCTCCTCCTCCGCTTTCCTCTTCGCGCTCTCTTCGCTATCACCGTCTTTCATCTGCCGCTAAACTCAGTGTTCGCTTTCATCCTTCGCTCGATTACGAGGGACAACGCCGACGCTCGCCGCAGGAACGGGCGCCAAGAGCTGCGCTCTAAGATTTGATGCAAAGGTAAGGAAGAGCGCTATGTTCGTCTTCCTCACCTTTGTACCAAGTCTTATTTTTTGCGCTGCTCGCCTCAAGAATGGAATACCAACTCGTCCACCAAATTATTCATATTCTACTTTTATTTTTATCTGGCGCATTATGGATTATCCTGTCGCCATCAGTGACATCTGTAGGTTCGACAGACACACTGCTTCTGTATCTTGCCAATCACATGACATGTTACCAGCAACGAGGGCTCGAGAGAGAGAGAGAATAAACATTTTTATTGGGTGAATGCAGCTTTGGAGATGCGTCCTCATTCCAGAATGCCTTGAGCTCGGGCCGCGTCCTGGGCCCTCGCAATCAGCCGTTGCTGATCCTCGAGGTCGGAGCTGGCCAAGGCTCTCTCCCAAAGCTCGTTAGTGGGGTAAGGGTTCGGAGGATTTAATGGTGCCGCTCTGCAACCCCCAACTCGAACAAGAAGACGATCTCTCTCTCTCTTGTCACACATGTGTTTATCACACATCCTCTCGATACGGTTGAATTCAACATGTGTTAACCGTGAAATGAAACAAGCTTGTGCATACCAGGATTTGATTGGCACCTCTCATTTTCCTTCTCGTTCTCTTCTTACTTGAACATGCCAGGAGACCTGTCTCTCCTCAGCGCACCGCTGTTAATAAGAGTATAAGCGCCGCATTCTAATGCAAACGATTTGGAGTAGTGGCGTAACATTGCTGATCAATTACTGAATAGCGTTACTGATCATTACTGAATAGCATTACTGATCTTTACCCTGTGTCGCTCAGCAATCAGAGCTCATTGCATTTATACTTCCACGGGCACAGCTATTTCGAAAGAGTATAAGCGCCACGTTCTCTTAGAAACGATTTGGGGTACCAAATCGTATCGACTACGGTCGTTCCATCTGTGCCGGATGGATGCCATTATGGATCTTCACTCTGTGCCGCTCAAAACAAGAACAGTAGATAGCATTATCCTTCCGCTCCCTCTTTCAGAAAGGCTAGGATCTTAAAGACTTCAGATGGGGTGATTGTGTAATTAGACCCACAACAAGCCAGTAGTGCTCTCTCAACCTCTCTTTTCACTCCTTATTGAGTCCACACGGCATGCTCCCCAGCATCCCTCCCCTCACCCTCTTTAACCCCGGTTAGAAAAAGTTAAAAGAAACTGAAAAGTGGACGTGGCCGGCGTAATAAAAAAAAAATGGTAGGCGGCCCGTAATCTTTGACTTAGGTGAGTGGCACTCGCACCTCTGCGTTGGTGTTCTTCAGGTTAACTTTAGGCGAACCCAACGCACCAACTGAACTCGGAGCCAGCTGTTTTCCATTAATTAGCCGATTAAATATTATGCCACCTCCTTGTGCGGGACGTCATTTGTGATGTCATTACTTCCGCTTTCTACTTCCAGGTTTCCAGGAAGGGTTTGGTGTGCGGTAATCAGTGATTTCTAACTAATTATAATTATGCCAGACACTTCAGTAACTCAACTTGTAACTGAACTTATGCTATGTTATCATATTGTCACGTGGTGGTGGAAACCCATGAGTTTTGTACTGTACTATATTTTTTTCTGCGTTTTCTGATTTATTTTGAACTTCGTCCCCGGTCGTCCCAGTGCTTTCTAATTAATTCTAATTATGCCAGACACTTCAGTAACTCAACTTGTAGCTAAACTTATGCTCTGTTGATATATATAATGAAACCAATGAATTTTGTACTGTACTTTCTTTCTGTTTTTTTTCTTATTTATTTTGAATTTGGTCCCCGGTCGTCTCAAAGATTTCTAATTAATTCTAATTATTCCAGACACTTAAGTAACTCCACTTGTAACTAAACTTATGCTCTGATATCATATCTATAATGAAACTCATGAATATTGTACGGTACTATTTTCGTTTCTTTTTTTCTTTTTCTGATTTATTTTGAATTTCCTCCCCGGTCGTCTCAGGGGGTGAATCGGAAGTGCTGCGCAAGAAACAAGAGAGTCACTCGATGCTTGTGCCACTAAAAAATTACAACAGGCACCGAATCTGGGTGTATGTACTACCATGGCGTCCGGCTTATTTTTCTACAATGACAACAGTTGCAGTTTCTGGCCCGTTCTGGGTGGTCATATCGGTAGCCGAAGGGATCCCCATAACAAATAAAAAGAAGAACTGGTTGCTAGAAACAAAATATAGAAATTTGTGTTGCCGGAAAATAAATATTATTTATAAAAACTGCTTCCACAGTCTCCAGTCGCTTCTTCGATAATTTTGTATCCCGAATTCTGATAACAGCTATAGTACACGGGATCTACCTCGGAGCCAGCGCGTGTGAAGCGTACTCCGTCACATTTTTCAAGGCGGGACGTGGTCCAAGAAGTGAGAATTTTCGGTCAAAAACGCCTTTTCAAATTTTTGCAGTTTGACTGGAAGGTCACTATCGTTCACATAACAGACGATTAAAGGTCGCCAAACATTGTTCTCCGTGACAGCAACTGTGAGACAACGTTCACTGAACTCGCATAAAGTCCGCATCGTTCAAGTGACCGTCACATGCCTCCAGGCAAAGCTGAAAGGCTGCTGCGAGCTGCAACAGCTTACATGCGGTTACCATTTTGTTTCGCAACTGTCACGCGAGAAATCGCTCTAAAAATTGAGACAATAAAATAACGAAATGTCGCACAGATTCAGCTTACAATGCTGCTTGAATATGCCTTGAATATGCACTTTATATACCATTCGAATCTGACCAGCGTGCAAGGAAAAGTAAGTGGCCGCGCTGCATTTTTACCGTAAGCGTTGAGCCAGAAATGTGCCAGAATGCTTGCATTGTGCGGACTATGAACGGCACCGGGCCTGAATGGGCTGCTCATATTTGAAGCTGTTGTGCTGGTGAAAACACCGCGGCTCCTATCCACTCTTTTCTTTTGGTTGTTTTGGTTGATGTTTATCTTCTTGTTCCGTGACTCATCGTCGACATCGGGTGTAGTTTATGGCTTAAAGAAGGATGAAGTTGTCGAAAGGCTGCGCGTTTATCTGCAAGCGACACGGAGCTGTTTACTTTCTCAAGCAAATATTACTTAGACGCCGAAGCAACGGAAAACTTTTTTTTAGTCCTGCTTATCATTAGGATGTCTTCAGAGCGCATTTTTTCCATAACATAGTCATAAAAGAAAATTAATATCGTGCGCACGATGAAGTCTGACAACCCAGATAGGATTGGCCATAAAGAAACAGACAAACAGAGATTCGGCATTCGCTCGCGTTACAAGCTTGAGAAGTGCGCTGACGTGGCCTGTTTCCTGAGCTCCCGAACACTGGTTCTGGTCAAGTAGCTGGCTGTTTTCTTTTAATCTGTGTCTTTTACGTATTTGTTTTTGACCTTTTCTTTCAATATCTGCTAACCTTCCAGAGTAATTTCCTGTTTCTTTGCAATGTCACTCTCATCGCCAGGCCAGGAGGCTGCCTCCTGGTCGGCTTCTGTTCCTAACTCTGATTTGCCAGTGGAGCTTTTCTTACGCAGTGGGACGAGCAGCGTACCTGTGGCTTTGGTTCCGAGTGATGGCGGTGTGATTCGCATGAAGAATCCCAAAGCAATTCAAACCGAACTCCGGATGGCCTCGGCCAATTTCCAACAAATCACCGAGGTTCGACAGTTCGGCCGAGGGGGGATTCTTTGCTGCTCGTCAGTCCAGGCTTGTGTTCAAGATTTACTGAAGTGCGATGTTTTCGCGACACATCCGGTGAGCAGTTTCATTCCTCATCCCCTTGCATGTACCAAAGGCCTAGTCCGCGGTGTCGACATAAGTCTATGTCCGGCAGAAATTTTGGAAATGTTTTCAGCGGCAGGCGTGACTTCTGTGTATCGTTGCAGCCGTGTGGTTGATAATAAGCGCATGCCCACTGAAACAGTCATTGCTACTTTCGCTGGAATGAACCGCCCATCGGAAATCAAGGCATGGCCACTGATATACCGAGTTGAGCCTCTATCACCTCGCGTCCTTCAGTGTCTAAAGTGCTGGCGGTTCGGGCACTCTATTAAGGCTGCAGATCCAACCCACGATGGCGAATTTGTGGAGAAAGCCATCACTCAAATGACTGTTCTTCCCGAAATGAGTCCTGCTGCCTTTGCAGTGGTCCCCATCCCGCAGATGAGCCTAATTGTCCTGCAAGGTCAAAAGAAGTTCAAATCCTTGAAATAATTGATAGACGTCGATGCTCTCGTCGTGAGACCATTGGAGAAATTCAGAGTAGGACTCAGGGGTATGCGGGTATAACAGCCCGTCAAACGATGTGTATGGAAAACTCAATCTCTGAGGCTGTGGCAGCTTCCGTAGAAAAGGTGCTGGAGAAAGCAATGGAGCGCATCATGACAAATCTCACCGACTCCTTTGTTCAGGTGCTGTCCTCACAACTAGCTCCGTGGCTTCAACTAACTAATAAAGCCAATATTGAGGATCCGGTGCCGGATCTACCGCGGAGTCCACCAATTGAAATATCGACCGTGCGGACATCCACAAATAACGAGTCATCAAAGCCATCAACTTCTAAGAAAATCGACCAAATCTGTCTTTCTGACACAGATGGGATGGAAAATCAAGATGTAGATATGGACCCCCGATCTCTTAAACGAACAAGGTCACCGACAGAGAAGAAACCTAGCTCTCCCACGAAGTCCAAGGCAAAAAAGTACGATAGAGAGATTCCTACTAAGAAGGACTTCTTAAAAGCGAGCGTTTTAGACCAAGCAGTTTCTACTGCTCGGATTTATTCACCATAGGAACTTTAACAGTAATTCAGTGGAACTGTCGTTCCATACTTTCCGCTGCAACAGATTTATTATATCTTATTGCTAAATATTCTCCAGATATTATTATTTTACAGGAAACTTGGCTTGTTGCTGGTCAGGCTTTTCATCTCAAAAATTTCCGATGTTTTCGATTGGATCGCCTATCCCGAGGCGGTGGTTTAGTTTTGTTTGTCTCATCAAAAATCTGTCATATAGCTACTATAACATACCAAATAATGTCCCCAGGCTATGAAATCTTAGCACTGGATATAATACTCCCTGGTTGCGCACCTTTTTCTATAATTAACACGTACTTCCCAAATGGAGTGCAAGATACCCGCTATCTGGATACCTCTATTGCACGCAGCTGCAGAAGAACATCCTACTGGTGGGAGATTTTAATTCTCATCATGTATCGTGGGGTTTCCGAACGGACACTTGTGGCAAACGCTTGTGGGATTGGGTCTTAACGAATCAGTTCTCTTGCTTAAATTCGAGAACACATACTTTCGTACGAAGTCAGTCGCGATCTGCCCTAGATCTTACGTTTGCTACCTCGAGCATGTCTGTCACCTCCTGGAAGACTGTAGACTCCGGAACTAACAGTGATCACCTCCCTATAATTTTTGAACTGCTTACCCCGTTAACTAGTTTAGATAGTAATGTGCGCACTTTTGTTAATTACGAAAAATTTAAAAATGCATTAAAATCAGCTTTACACGCTCAGGAGGGCATGGAGAGGGATATTAAAGCAATGAGCCTATGTTCCATTCTAAAACAGTCATCAAAAAAAGCTCAGTTTGTTGTGCAATCTACTAAGGGTGGATCATATTGTCCCTGGTGGAATTCTGACTGCGAGCGAGATTTTAGACGTAGAAAAGCAGCGTGGAAGAAACTTTTATTCAACCAAAGTCCTGTTAATTGGGCTGATTATACATACATAGCTACTACATTTAAACAAACAGTCTCAAAAGCTAAGGAGGATTATGATTCCAAGCACTACACATACCTTTCGAAGTCTTGCAATAAAAAGGCCCTGTTTAAATTTCTTAGATCTCGTAAAGTTATACCGGCGCCCGTCAATGTCGATTCTGTCGTTCTATCAACAAAAGAAGTATCGGAATCACTTGAGAAAATTGCTGAAGGACTTGGCAACGTTTCAAACATAAATTGCCCTTAAGCCTAAAGAAACCTCCCTTGGCAGACGACTTTGAGATAATAACAGCGACAGAGATTGAACGCATTATTACTTCGCTGCCAGCGTCAGCCCCCGGTCCAGATGGAATTACAACAGGAATGCTAAAAGTTTTATTTGATTATGCGCCTCAAGACCTCCTAAACATAATAAATTTCTCTCTCAAGAATGCATGGGCTCCAAGAGAGTGGAGAGTAGCTAAAATTATTCCACTATTAAAGAAAAAATCAGCTGGACTTGACTTAGACAACATAAGACCAATTTCTCTTACTTCCAATGTCGTCAAATTAATAGAAAGAGTTCTTCACGGCCGTATAACAAATTTTATGCAGTATGACACCCTTCACAGTCCTTGCCAGATTGGATTTCGTCCCGGCCACTCCATATGGTGCGCCCATGTAGACTTAGAGAGCCGCGTTAAACTTGCTCGCCGCAAACGAGAGTACGCAGCTTTGGTGACGCTAGATGTATCAAAAGCATACGACTCTGTAGAACATTGTATTCTATTCGATAAACTTCAGTCTACGATTTTCCCAAAATATATAACCGCTTGGATCTATGAATTTATAAGAGATAGAGAGTTTTATTGTTACCAACACGGTATTTCGACGTCCAAACACAAACAGACAAGAGGTATACCACGGGGTTCCGTTCTTTCCCCTATATTATTTAACATTTTGCGAAGCACAATTCCTTTGTGTCCAGAAGTACATGTTTATGTTTACGCGGACGATATCGCATTTTTTACGTCCGCAAATAATATACATTCACTACAACAGTCGTTGCAGAATTACTTAGGAATGCTGGAGACATGGCTAGAGGGGTTATGCATGTCGTTAAATACTAGCAAAAGTGCGGTATTAGTATTCCCATTAACTGCACAGGTGCATATATCTTTACAATACCGACAGGAAATCATTCCTCAAGTTGACGAAGTCAAGTACCTTGGTGTCATTTACGATGGCAAACTCACCTGGCGCAGTCACATTGAACATATTAAAACAAAGGCAGAACGAGCCGTAGCTATATGCTCCGCCGGCTCAGCCACCGTCGCTCTGGACTACGCAGGGATACCTTACTGATGATCTATAAAATGTATGTTCGGCCCATGTATTTTCCGGTGGCCCCGCCTACAAAATTAAACCTCTCATACTTTTAGAAAGAGAAGCTCTACGGTCATGCCTTGGGCTTCCTAGATTTGTAGCCAACGCTGTTTTATAATCAGGAAGCTCATATACCCACCCTATAGATTGCAGATTCCGCATACTTACGGTTCAGACATTTTTAAAAATGTATGACTATTTAAAAAGATGTACGCAACATGCTTTTATAACTGAACCTGCTGAGTTTTTTCCAAGTATCGTGGTCGAGATTCCACAGTCCTCAGATAGTATTCGTACAGGCACAGTTACAAAAATTGGATGTATCTATACGCCAAGTTTACCATTCAAATGATGCCTTTACAGACCTCAAAATTGAGTTCGAGGACATATTTCATGACCATGCTAAACTATTACCAAGGCGAGATTTAATTAATACCTTACACGGCCACCTACACCAGCTGACCACTGACAACGGAATAGCTACTGACGCTTCTGTTTGCAATGAGAAGGCAGGAGTGGGGATCTTCTCTGAATCTCTTCAGTGGTCCTACTCCCTTCGCCTTCCCGACTTCACACCTATATTTGAGGCAGAATTATTAGCGATTATATTAGCATTACGAAAACTCCCCCAAAAAGACCCATTAGCTGTTATCATGATCGACTCGCTATATGTATGCACAGCACTAACTGCATCTTTAAATTCTGCAATTCAAAGAACATTTCGTTCTATGGTACCTCCGTACTTGCGAAAAGTATGCTTGCTTTGGGTACCGGGACATCATGGGTTGCACTTGAATGAAATGGCCGATTCACTCGCACGAGCATCCCTGGACGGCCCTATCATATCTGTTTTGCCGACATCAGCTTATGTCACCGCGGCTAAGTACAGAAATTTCGCTATATCTCAAAATTCTGCAATATCCATGCTAACACCGTGTTCTGAATTCCACCATCTTGGCTTCCCATGGAATATTAATTGGTGTCCTTCAAGGCAATTGGAAGTATCTTTTACAAAATTGAGATGTCGTATACCTCTAAATTTGTACTTATAAGTAAAAATTTAGACACAGGTCTGGTCTCGCTATGTCCCCTCTATGTTCTTTTTGCAGTGCACCCGAAACTATCGAACATTATTTTCTTTCATGCCACGGCTTTCTAAGACAAAGAAAAATATTAGAATACTCATTTACCAAACTTGGCCTATCGCTAACCTCGACAAGCATTCTTTCTTTTGGGGCCACTTCACTGGGATCCAGCCACAGGGATGCTTTTCTTGCAGTTTACAATTTTATTAGAGAGACATAAAGAGTACCTTGCTGATTTTCTACAATTATTTATAGTTTCTATTATTTCATTTCTTCACGTTAAATTATTTTATCAAAATTCTCAACAATATTTTCATTGCAAGTCTAAATTACAGTTCTATCTTCCCACGCTCCACTATTAAAATCTAGTTTCTCTACACTTCTAACCTTACGGAAAACCGCCTGCTTCTTGGCCAATCCCCCATAGTGGGTACGCGCCACTGTCTGGGACACAAGACAAGACAAGGACGAGTACAATATTGAAGCTGCGATGGATTTGGTCTAACATTTGCGTCCCATTCCTTGCATGCTTGCATGCATTCGCTCAAAATATTTATCGCAGTGCTTTCACTGCAGTGATGAGACGAGAATCGAGTGTTCTAAACTCGTACTCGATGTTGAAAATGAAAAAGAAAGAAAAAGGGGATGTGGATAGGCAGTTGCAATTACAAAACCCCAAAAATCAACGATTACCGTTACATATTACATTTTCGAAAACGTATCTGACCGTTGCATCTAAACGTGATCGATAATTTTTGGGCGTTACTTCTAATGTTCGGTTTCCCTGAGATAGATGCGAAGACAGATAAAGATCGTTTGAAAAAGTTTATTTTACGTCACCAGTGTTACGTGTTGATGATCTTCAGCAGGAGTGGCAGACACCACTTCCTGCTGGCACGCGAGAAGGGGTTTTAGTGAAAGGACTCAGTAGTGCCTTTGACATAGGGGATTAAGGAGATAATTGCTTTTTTACATTTGGCTTTGTCATGGGCAACTACTCTGGTACAACCAGAAGAAGAATAAGGGGATCCGCGAGGCTCGATTTTTCGTTAGTCACAACCATGCGAAGAAACAGGCAGTGAAATTAATTGTAATGTTTAATTGAAGTGTAGAAATCTCTGGCGCACTCATTTGCCAGTTAAGTGCCCCGGATAATCCCGGTTTCGAAGTCAGTCCTCTGACATTTCTGCACCAACGCCTTTGTTCCACTGCGTAGGTTCCAATGAGATTAAGAAGTTTGCAGGGACAACATGGCCACAATTAGTACATGACAGGGGTAGTTGGAGAAGTAGCCTTTGCCCTGCAGTGGGGCGTAACCAGGCTGATGATGATGATGTAGGTTCCAAGACGAATTCTTAATTGCCACATGCCTCGCGCGTCCATACTCTAAACAGCCGCCGCCGGAGGAGTCACGTAACGTTAAAAAAAAAGCTTCAGTTAAAACAAAAGCGTTCGAAAAAAAAAAATGTGGTACGATAAGGCGCGCTATACCAGATTTATGCAAATGGAAACACGCGCGCTCAGGGTACGCCGCGACCATGCACTCCTCCAGTAAGGAAGCCGCAAGGGCAACGAATTACAGTAATTCGTTTAACTGAGCATCTAATAAAGTTACATTGCAAATTACTCTTGAAGATGTGTATTTTTTCCGTTGTCTCGAATTACTTAAATAGTCACGATTGGAAGACCCACCGTGCTTCCTTAGTGGCTTTGGCGCTGCGCCGCTGCGCACGAGGTCGCGCGGGGATCGAATCCCGCGGCCGCGGCGGCCGCATCTCGATGGGGCGGAAGGGAAAACTGCCCGCGTACCGTGCATAAGGCGCACCTTAAAGAACCCCAGGTCGTCGAAATTAATACGAAGCCCCCCACTACGCCGTGCTTCGTAATCATATCTTGGTTTTAGCGCGTAAAACCGCAGAATTAAAAAAAAGAGGAAAACGATCGGACGTAATTTCCTTACTCGTAACGCGTTTGGTATGTACGCATAAGCCACGATAACCAAATGCCCCAAAATAACTTCAAATGGTATGGTGTATGAAGTCCATATGATTGAAATGTTGTCCTGTACGATTTCTTTCTTTTTTCCTCTCTCTTTTATTGCGTCGTCCTCATCACAACCTGCTGATGCCACTGTTGGCAAAGCCAAGGACGAGACCATGCCCACGCCCTCTTTTCTACACAAAGACAAGGTGCAGGTTTGGGTTATAGTTAATTGGACATGATTAATTTTACAGGGCGAATGTAGAACTGCGACAAAAGAAAGAAATGGGCGCTTGCTTCTCTTTGAAGCAACTTGGAAGAAAAGACGCTCAGTGCTTTTAACCGAAGTAAAACAATCTCTCCACCTGGTTCTGTTGATGGGAACATATCGCGCCTGCTTTGTTCTCTAACAACGTTCATTAACGTTGTTAGAGAACAAAAAAAAATTAACGTTTGGCAGCTTACAACGCAGTCCGCATCTTCATCACGCTCTGATATTAAGCAGCTCAAGTTTGTCAGGCTTACGTGACACGACACTAAACTTCGCTAAAATGAAGTCAGTGCTCAAACACATTTTATTTATTTATTTATTTATTTATCTATTTATTTGTCTATCTATTAATCTATTTATTTACTTATTTGCTTCTCGGGCCCACGGTTTCCTTTCTTGTGTGTGTGTGTGTGTGTGTGTGTGTGTGTGTGTGTGTGTGTGTGTGTGTGTAATAATAATAATATTTGGGGTTTTACGTGCCAAAACCACTTTCTGATTATGAGGCACGCCGTAGTGGAGGACTCCGGAAATTTTGACCGCCTGGGGTTCTTTAACGTGCACCTAAATCTAAGCACACGGGTGTTTTCGCATTTCGCCCCCATCGAAATGCGACCGCCGTGGCCGGGATTCGATCCCGCGACCTCGTGCTCAGCAGCACAACACCATAGCTACTGAGCAACCACGGCGGGTTAGTGTGTGTGTGTGTGTGTGTGTGTGTGTGTGTGTGTGTGTGTGAAAGAGAACGAGAATTGAGATACCGCGGTGCCGTTCGCAGAACTTTCATTTCCATTAATTTACCATTTCTTTAGTTCAATTTACCCGCCGTGGTTGCTCAGTGGCTATGGTGTTAGGCTGCTGAGCACAACAAGGTCGCGGGATCGAATCTCGGCCACGGCGGCCGCATTACGATGGGGGCGAAATGCGAAAACACCCGTGTACTTAGATTTAGGTGCACGTTAAAGAACCCCAGGTGGTCGAAATTTCCAGAGTCCTCCACTACGGCGTACCTCATAATCAGAAAGTGGTTTTGGCACGTAATACCCCATAATTTAAATTTAATATTTTTTTGGTTCAATTAGTAAGTACAATTTCACCTGTGTTGTAATTGCTGTATTTGTTGGCTACTTATGCTATCATATATATATATATATATATATATATATATATTATGGGCAGAGGCCACTGGGAGATTATTGTCAAAGTCAAGAGACAGCTTGTCGGTACACCTGCTGAGATTAGCTGCTGGGCCACTTACAGCCGACTCCCGTTAAGTCGACCCTTGCAGGACTGCAGGATTAGTTCGAATTATCCGAGCGCCGAATTATTAAACGCCCGAAATATAAACAAATTCAAATATTTTTTTATTGCTTGAAGCAGTCTGTAACGTCTTCTTATTTCTTGCTCTTGAAGCGCCATTCAACCAGCCTTAGGTGAAAATCGAGCTCCGAATTCATTTTAAAGGCGGCTACAGCATGATACGAGATCAAAAAAGGCGGGAACGAATGCCTGAAGGGCCGGTAGGAGCGTCGCCCTCTATAGAGATAAAAATAAATTTACGCAAGACAGCTTCACGCCAAGGAAAGCAGTAGCACCGTCTACCGAATTTCTTGTGTTTTCTAGCTTTTCGCAACCGCTGCACGCCTGACGGGACAGTCATCTCTGGAGTGGCGATCTCGCCCTCTCCAGATGCAGATTTCGTTTTTTTCTTTTTTTTTCCGTGTACAGCAGTTCGCGCTGCAAGGGTACACATTTATACAAAATCTTGCTTTGCTGCTTGGCGGACATTGCTTCGTGCTTTGCGGGCTCGTTTCAGCTTGACCAAATTTCGTTAACAGCTGCAACTTCCTTTGATCGGCTTAAATACAGCTCTGTTTGTTCTTATAGCTGCACCGTTTTGTGTTGACGAGCAAATGTGAGCGCGTTCGTCAAACCGAGGCTGGAATCCAGCTGTAGTAAGTTGGAAAATCTGGTACCGGAGGCCGACCCCCCCCCTCTGTCAAGGATTCGTTCTTCGCGAAGGTCGCCCATAGCTATCTCTTTCTCTCTATACTTATTTTTTTCCCCTTGGTGGGAAAAATTGACCCAGAAGGGCTAAATAAGTGTGGACGTGTTAAGGGAATCGGATTGATGGGGCGCTTAATTTCATTTTCGTATCAACTTGTCTATCGCAGCGCTACGAAAGACAATTAGACTGCACAATGTCAGCCGCTGTATTTCGTGTGGTTGCCGGTATAATTTAGTCACAAGCAAAGCGGGCTGTGTATTTTGGTGAAAGGCTGCACGTGTTTCAGTACCCGTTGTTTGAGAGCTGACCACCTTAGAAGCCACATTAAATTATGTGGCCGCAGTGTATTTCTTTTGTGTTTAAGTTATCAGCGAGAGTTGTGGCGTCTGTGCAGATGGTTTTGGAGGTCACATCAGAAAAAAATGTAGCGGACGAAGACGGCGTTTCGCGCATTGCAAAGAATTTGTTCTTGAAAAGGTGGCGGTCCACTGTGATCGAGTGCATGTTGCCGTTGCAGTAAATTAGTTAAGAGCAGTAATTTGGCCAAACAATTTTCTCCACACTGTGCGTAGGATTTAGTTCATATGTGAGCACTTATCAATCCCACAACTTTTACATTTGCAATGCACTGTCACGCGTTGTGCCATGTTTTCTTTTTACATGCTGTTATTACTATTTTTGTTGCTTTTAAGCAATGCTTACCTGTTCATTTATTTTTCCCTCTTTTTTTTCAACATTTTTTTTTTTGTTTCTGTAGTATGGAAAATTTCTTCGTTTTGAGCCAATATTTGCATCCTTGTATGCATCGATATCTTTTTACCGATTGTATTTTATGATGAATTGTACCATAAGCCCCCCGCACCCTATGCCTCTTCGCAGGCCTTGGGGTCTTAAAAAAAAAAAAAAGAAGGGATCGCCGAAATCTGAAGTTTTTTTTTTCTTTTTTTACTTTCGACGCTGAAAACGCGCGAGTCACTGCCTATTGAACAAATAAGGAATAGGAAAACAGTTTCAAAATGAGCATGCATTGAGAAGAAAAAATATATGATAAAGATGGGCCAGATTCACAATATTCCAGACTTGAGCGACTGAGGTTAGTCCACGCCCCCCCCCCCCCCCTTTTTTCTTTTAATGAAAACGCTGTTTTATGCATTGAAGCTCAAAAGTGGAACGACAATGCATTTCGTCGGACACTTTGAAAATTAATATCTCGAAACTGGGGCAGTCCTGAGAATTCGTTCCAATTGGATGCGCCTTGCGAAATCACTAGCTACAATTCATGAATTAAAATATGTTCCGTAATATAATTAATTAAAAGTTTAGTTAGAGCAGTTATGTTAATTATTCATTTATGTATTCGATTTATCGTAGAAGTTATGGCCGCCTCATCGAGTAACTTAGATCAAGTGTTAGAATTGTGCTATCTGCCACAGGCATTTCCTTAAATAATTGGTGCAGGTAAAAAAAAAACACACCCTGTACATTTCAATATACATGGTTTAAAGCACGTTTAAGAATAGACAATCTAAAGCACCGCCGAAGCAGAATTTCACTGCCAAGTTAGCAAGAGAGACTGCTTCTTTTTATCTTAGCCCGTCTCCAAGCTACGCGCAATGTTGCCACAGCAACGAGGTAATCATGGCAACAAGTCATGGCAGCGAGTCGTGAAAACAAGTCGTTGCGGAAAGCCAAGCGGGGGAACAGCAATTAACGACAGCGCATAGGTTCGGCTTCGGCAGCCCGTTGATATTTTTAGACATACTTGAACACATGCTGCAGTATCATACGCCCGTGGGATTCGATTAAAAAAAGATACAAAGCCCACAATGCGGATGACTACACAGCTGCAGGGTTGTCGCAGGGAAACGCCCGAGGCACATAGTATGTTCGTTCGAGTGCGATACTGAGAGTTTGCCAGAGGAACGGCCCGTTACTATATAACGAAGCCGGTTTTACTGCTTACCGGTTGCGCTTTCTTTATATATACATATATATAACCTTGATCCAGCTGTGCACTAAACCGGTTTCCGTGCAGCCGGCAGCGCAGCTTCCGTTAGGCGACCAGAATTAAGGGTCGCGGCGCGACGGGCGATCGCTACTTCGCAGTGAGCGCAGTCTTGCTGCGGAGGCAGGGTTGCAGGAGAATCCCGTCTGATTCCATTCCTTGCGTCGTAGGCGGGCAACTGCAGCCCGCGACAAGCCGCGTACGCCCCGATATCGCTGTGTAGCTGGACGAGTTGAAGGTCGCGGACGCCCACCTACACACGTTCGCGCTATAGACGCGGATGCGTTACACATGCCAGAAAGCGCGTTAAATAAATCTAGCGCGCTCTTAACTGTCGCAAAAGTGTACTATACTCGAATATGTGCGAGCTCGTTATCGTCTGTACGTGTTCATTAAAGTACTTATCTTTCTCTGAGAGTGCATACAGTGCGAACGAAATTAGTTATTAAAAAAAAAAAAGCACACACACAAACAAACAAAAAAGGCTCGAATCTATACACTCGTATACTGCCCGTGTATGCGTTCTTAGTTTTTTTTTTGTCTTGTTTGCTTTATTGGTGTTACAGGGCTGGTCGCACTTTTCGCACACACAAACAAACAAAAAGAAGCTTCAGCAAAAGGGCTCTATATATAGTTTCTATTAGGCTGCCTAAATTCCCGAAATACTTTGTTTCTCTCTCTCTCTCTCTCTCTTCGATAACCGGTATCAGTTGAGTGCAGAACATATATGTGGAACAATGACCAATACATATATATATATATATATATATATATATATATATATATATATATATATACATATATATATATATATATATATATGCGTTCCTGTTAGACATGCACTTTCAGGAACACGTGTGCGGCTTTCTCCAGAGGGGCAGCTCCAATGGCACACACAGCATCGTTCACCGAGCAACGCAGCAGCGCTTGCAACTGCTAACATCAGCTCGCATGTTGGCACTCGCGTGTTGGCAGCACTTCTCAGACGTCTGCTCTCATGAGCTTTCTTTTTTGGTATAACGTCGTCGCACTCGGTATACTCAAAAGATTTCAGCCACGTGTTCCGATCCTATGACTTACGAATAAGAAGGTTATTATATTATGATAGCCTTACGTCATATAGATGTTGCAGCGCGTTAATGATCCCGAAATATTTAGCACGACTGCTTCGCTGTGCCATTTGAGAGTCGTTGTCGGTCAGCGCCTTTAAGTGACGTTCTCTCTCTTTCCCATTCGCTCTCCAGGAAAAGAAATACCTGCTCTAAGAAATACGGGGGTGGGAAACAGTCAGTTTTAGCCGAACGGTGTATACCGGTTAATCTCGTCGCTGCAACTCTGATCAGCAGCTAGCCTTTCAGTGGTAAGCCGGGTGTCCCACGTAACTTAAGCCAAACGTTAAAAATATGCAAATGACACGCAGCTGGACAGAACAAATATAATGTTGTTTGTCGTCACTTGAAGATACTCAGATTATTAAAACTTTTTTTTTGCATTCCGACTGATTATATATTTATATACTTCTCAAATATTATAATTCGATAAAAAGTGTCAATGAGAAAATTGTAGAGAAGCAGGAAAAACTTCCGATACAGCTTTCTGTTGCTCGATACGTGCTACACGAAAGTGTTTTTTGAGCGTGAAAGAAGCCCGCGAATGCACGCAAAGTGCCTCGAGCGGCCAGTCGCGCGGCAATTTTGCGCGTATTCGTGGGCTTCTTTCACGCTCGGAAAAACACTTTTATGTAGCACGTATTGAGCAACAGAAAGCTGTATCGGGAGTTTTTCCTGCTTCTCCACAATTTTCTCAGTGGCACTTTTCATCTAATCACAATATTTGAGAAGTTGACTAATTAAATAATTAATTAATTATGTAATTAGCTGGAACGCAAAGAATACTCTGGCTATCTCCAATCGACGGGCAAACAACATTACCTTGGTTCTGTCCAGCTCCGTGGCATTTGCGTATTTTTAACGTTTGCCTCAAGTTACATGGGACCCCACTCTATACCGGGGGTTCAAAATTAAGCTTTATGACTTTCTTAAAATAAGGCACGCGAAGATCACCTGTGCAAATAAGTTATGTGGACAGGGGTACACAAAGTGAGATGATTTTTATCGTTTTCAGCATCCCAATTAAATAAAATTGAATGATTAACTTTTTATTGACTGCAGTGAGTGTGTATGTGTGTATTCAAAAGTTCGGGGCAGTCGTGGGTCCACACAGTTTCACTTGAAAGAATTCTTCTAGCATGTCTGTGCTCCGAGATATCCGGTTCTAAATTTCAATTGTCATTCGCATGATGACGCATGCAAGAAAGCGAGGATCGGCGCAAAGCTCCTCCCTGATGTGACGCAGCTGTTGCGTGCTGCGTTTAGTCTGACAACAAGGCGGAGGCATACACAAAGGTGATAACCTTTCCCCTTCCGCTCTCGGCTGGCGAAATCAAGATATGACAGCGTCATGTGCCGTGCAGTTGTTGCTCTTGATTTCAATAAAACTTACAATACTTGGAAATCAACAGTCACTTTATTTGCGTAGCCCAGGCAAGGACCATGCCCGCTCGTCTAGTCACCATTACGCAGGCGCACTGCCGTCCGGCTTCTCCGCTCACGCCATCATCTCGGCATGGCAGCTGCCGCCATCGTTACAGGCTGCGCGGTCGCATGCTACGACATCGCTTTCGGGTTATTTAATTTTTTATTTCGCCATCCGAAAGGGAAAGGAGGACAGTTATCATCTTTACCAATGCCTCCGCCCCGTTGTGAGACTAAACGCCGCACGCAACAGCCGCGTCACGTCAGGGAGGAGTTTTGCGCCGATCCTAACTCTCTGGCATGCGTAATCATGCGAACGGCAATTAAAATTTGAAGTCGGATATCTAGGATCACAGACACGCTAGAAGAATTCTTCCAACTGATGCTGTGTAGAAACGCGACTGCATCTAGCTTTTCAGTACAAACATGCCCACTTACTGCAGTCAACAAAAAGTTACTTATTCAATTTTAGCTAATTTGGATGCTGACAACGATAATTACCTCACTGTGTGTCCCCCTGGCCACATAACTACCTACGCAGGTAGCCTTTCGCGAGCCTCCCAGTGGCTAATTTTAAGAAAACCATAAATCTTAATTTTGAACACCCTGTAGACTAAGATATTAATCCAGTGTGTTTTAGCATATAATGCTACCTGTATACAGTTATCGCTACCGCCCCGGTTAGTTAAAGCACTCTTTTACAGCGTTTTAGCGTTCGCATATATGGTACAACTATACAGCCTGTTGCCGCTGCCTATAAGCTATAGACCTTTTAAACCTGACAGATGACACGGGCTGCGGGAGAGAAGTGGTTTGATGTGAAAGGTTGGCGCTATGTACTGCTGCCCTCGAGGGAGCATGCCGTGGATGTATGCTATACTCGCTCTCTCATTTCGATTGCCGCACGGCAGGAAAGCCATGGTCTCGTGAACCGGGACGTCAAACACACGAGCTGATAATAGCAACGCTCGCGCGTGCCGGTGGCAGTGAGCGCTGCTGCAACCTCAATTGACTCGAGTAGTTTCCGCCGGCCAGTTACGCAGCAGTTTGAGGCATTTTGTTTCCCGTCGACTTAGCGGAAGCGTGAAATGCACGCGCTTGGTCAGTCGTTCGATTCTATAATGGCCGCCAGGAAGATGTCACCTGCTTTGCCCACACTTTGCGACAGAAGCAGCGGCCGCCTCTGAGAAGCTCTCTATTATAGCAGCCAAAGGCGCCGAGGATCATTCGAGTTGAGGAGAACGTCAATGGATAGAAGTGCTTTTAGCAGCAATTTCGCGTTTTCCAGTGTGGAAAGAGCTAGAAAGAGGAAAATAAACGTCGTGGCATTACGCTCCACAAAAAGTGTGAAGGACAGCCGCTGTCGCCTCAGCCGATGCTTCGCTCGTGGCATGCGCGCTGCAGTCACGTGTTCGGATCAACCGGTAGCACGTTGCATTTTCTGTTTTTCATTTATTGTCAAGTCTTAAGCGAAAAAAAAAGAGCACAAAGAATGTGCTGCCCTGCAGTTAAAACCCCATCACTGTATCCTTTTCTTTGGCTTCGGTGACGGTTGGCGTCTTTTGTAGTTATACTTCCGAAGTTATGTCATTGTTCAATGGAAATGACGTGCTTTCTTCCCTTCTTTCTTTTTTTTTTTTTACTGGGTCAACGCGGTCATATTTGGCATTTTGGCTCAGTTTACTTACACAAGGAAACATTAAGGGCAGACTTGAAGCCAATTAGTTCAGTCATTGGCACCGCGTAGCAATTTTTTAAGGGACCTCTAAATGAGCATGTATTATACACAGTTTAAACGCAAGCGCCACGCACTGCTCTTCCGAGCTCGAATGAATACATGATATGGCTATTTTCCTAAGGCCATGTCAAGGTATACGCGATTTTTTAGTAACTCCCATAATAAAGAGGTTTGACTTTGAATAGGCTTCGTTGTTCATGTTCATTCAAACCACCATTTTCGCCCGCATCGTCAACTCTTTGCTCTCTCTCTCTCTCTCTCTCTCTATCTATCTATCTATCTATCTATCTATCTATCTATCTATCTATCTATCTATCTATCTATCTATCTATCTATCTATCTATCTATCTATCTATCTATCTCGTATTAACGAAATTCAGCAGATGTTCTTCGGCGTTTGTTAGTTTTTTCTCAGAAATTCGCTGTTTATCGGCGTTTCCTCTTTTTCACTTTGCAATTATCCTAAATTCGGAGTTTATTTTTCTGTTCTGAATGGCCACGTATTATAAACAGGGACACCAACCACACAATGACGCATCCAACTTTATCCAGGTGAAATATTTACAATCATGGGGGGTAAACACAAGCACGCTCGTACCGCGCACATTACAGCTTGTTGTAGTAGATGCAGAAATACTTAACAAGGTTTATGTCTGCGATAGCAGCAAGCTACTATTTATTTATTTATTTATTTATTTATTTATTTATTTATTTATTTATTTATTTATTTATTTATTTATTTATTTATTCATTCATTCATACCTCAAATACACCGTTTGGGGTTTTACATGAGGGGTGGGCATATTTAGGTCATATTTTCAGTGAATGCCCTGAAAGATGAATGACTGGAGTGGTGCACCGCTTCAGCAGGTTGATGACTCCAGTCGTTCGCTGTTTGAACGAAGAAAGAGTTAAGATGAGCGGTGGTACGAGCTGGAGGGGCATAAACAGCCTTTGAATGGCTATGATGGGATGAAGTGCGATGCGCAGGCGTGGTGTCGGTCTGGTGAAGCAGCGAGTGATAAAATTTGTCAAAGAGGCACAGTCTTGCTGTTTTGCAGCGGTGCTCGAGGGTTGGAAGGTTCAGAGATGACTTAAGTTTAGTGACACTGGTGGGGTAAGAGCAGTCAGAATGAATGAACCCTGCTGCAGGATTCTGTATGAATTTCAGTGCTGTTGCCAGGTTAGATTGGTATGGGTCCCACACTGAGCCTGCGTATTCCAGTTTGGGTCGAACAAGTGTTAAATATGCGAGTAGTTCTTACTGAGAGGGGAACAAGACTTAGATTACGGCGCGGGCAGCATAGTACATGATTGGCATCATTGCTAATGCTACAGATGTGTGAGGACCAACCGAGGTTACTGGACAAGTTAATACTTAATACTTAATATTAATAATTAATAATCTCTGAGAATCGCCCTGGTTTCGCGAAGTAGGGGTTAATATAGACAGTACTTACATGACGTCATTCGCACAGCGCTGAGACACCATGGAATCGGTATGGTATGGTATGGTATTCCTTATGCGATGGCGCACACCCACTGTGGGGGATTGGCCAAGATTTGGATGAAATTAGGCTATATTTATTAAAAACTAAAATTGGTAAAACTAACTGGAGGAAATGAACAAAAATAAAATGTTTAAGAATTCAAGACAATCTCTTTGTAGCAATTATAAAATCCTCCACGGTTGAGCAAATATCCCTGTGGCACTTTCCAAGCGAGGAGGCTCCTAGAGAAAGGATATTTATAATTGAAAAGCTCAAACCAAGCTGTGTAAATCTTGATTCTAGATTTTTCCTTAAAGAAGTGAAACGGCGGCAGAATATAAATAAATGATCTATTGTTTCATCTTCTCCACAGACTGGGCACAGAGTGGAGGGCACCAGACCAGCCCTGTGACGATAGAAGTTTAATTTTTGTATTCGACAACGTAATCGGGTAAAGATGACTTCAGTTTTTCTGGTGCGAAAGGAATTTTTGGGCCAAGGGAATAGGAGGTGTCGATATTCTGAAAAATTAGCTACAGCTGGGTTCAAGAAGTCTTGAATAATTGTATATCTCCTGAATCTAGTAGTCGTCAGGTAAGCTATTGTAGGAAGTAATGGTAATACAGGGCCACTGAGGGCCGCTCTCGCGAGACTGTCAGCCATTTCGTTCATGACTAATCCTTTATGTCCAGGCACCCAAAGCAATCCAATTAAATTTATGTGGGCAGGCACTAGAAAATGAAATGTACGCAAAAGGTTAGTGACACCATTTGCTGTGAGCGAGGAACATAAGGATAAAGAATCTGTTATTATTACTACCGCCGATATTGGCGAATTTAGTTTGCGTAAGGCTAGAACTACAGCTAGAAATTCAGCCAAAAATACGGAATAGAAGTCCGTAATCCTGATTGCAAATGACCAGTCTAGAGCGGGAGAGAAAATGCCAATTCCAGATTTTTCTTTACACTGTGAGGCGTCTGTCGCAATGACCGTACTTATAGATAAACTCAATAAATGGTCCTGTAATAAACCGTTTAATATATTATAAGAGAGATCGGAAGTCAACGCTTCTTATTCTTGTCTTTTTGTCGGTTCAAACCGAGTCATCGAAAATTTTTTCTGGTCCGTGTTCTTCGACTTATTTAGTTTAAACTGAAAACGCGCAACTCTGTCATTAATGCTGATTAGCAGGTCAGAACTACGAAACGCTCAACCTACGTGCGTGTTCTAAGACTGTTTTGGGCATTTTCACTTGTTTACGAAACTGTTTTACTCTCTTTAGTGTACCTTGCTTTAACCGTGCGCGAAAATTTGCAAATGTTTGTGACATCTGACTGCTTCCAGTGCTTTTCAGTCTTTTTGCGCTTTTAGTTTTGCTTGCCCTGCGAAAAGGAGTAGCCGGAGCCAAATAAAGGCGCCAACCTCTCTTTTTTTTTGTTATAAAAAATAAATGAATAAACTTCTATTCACGCCAACCTTTCACATTTCTGTCATAACAAAATTATCCCCCCTCTCTCTATCTCTCCGTCTGTCTTTCCCAGCTCGTAGGTGAACAAAGAAGAATAAAAAAAATAATCCACCAGTTATATTAACTTCTAATTTTAAGAAACTATAGCATGAAAATTATTATTAACGATTAGAATTCATTTAATATCGCACTTTCAGTAAAAAAAATTTTATTTAGGTATTTATTCTTTTTCAACCCACTGCCGCCCGATTCATGGCCAATCCCCCGTAGTGGGTTGTGCTATAACTACAGGCACCAAACCAAACCATTTCTACAAGTATACTGGCGCGTTTGCGCCATTTGGTACCGATCGAATCACTGAAGTATTCGCTGCGTGTGTACCCGGTGTGTCTCGCGGAACTCGGGAAGCGTGGACCAACCCCACGCGGAGGCCGCCTTCTTTAGTCGCGTCTCCCACGTTATCGATTCATGCGTCACGGCCAGGCCGAGCCTCCAAGCCTCCTCCCTCGACGCCCGAGAGAGAGAGAGAGAGTAAAACACCTTTATTGCTAATATTTGAACGGAGAGAGGAGCGTGGAAAGAACCCTCAGTCCAGGGTCCCTAAGATGACTCCGGCGATGTTTCGAGCCCGTTGTATCACAGCTCGGAGGACCTCGGGAGGTCCGTCGTGGAGGGCGTCGTCCCACTCGACGCCCGAGGAACTCGTTCGCCGCATATGCGAGCGCTCCGATCGTCGCATGGCGACAGAGCGTGAGTTTGCGGCGCCGAGCGCAACACGTTCTCCGAGTGTCAGATGCCCCACGCAGCGTACCCTCTAACGCGTGACAGCTAAATAGCCTGGAATTGCGCGCCGTTGCCCTCCGCTGGGGAGGAAGTTGACTTGGCGCTGTCAAGAGCAATGTCGCAACGCGAGGCGACGACTGGCCCGAAACGGATCTCTCCCTCCCCCGTACCCACTCTGAGTCGATCGGCTAGCGCCATGCTGCTACACAGTGGCGATTGGGCCGTTTTACTTCCGTTCCGCACCTATTTTAGGCGCGTGGAGTATTAATTATTTTATGAGCACGGCAACTGACAGTATCGCTACTAGAAATGGAGCCCAAGCCTAAAAGAACAGCAGGAGACAAACAACCCCTTTCTATGAATTAGCCTTGTAGTCTGCAATCTCCCCTTCTCCCCGCCTACCCCCCCTCTTCTTTTTTTCGGGGGCTATTACACACCATGCTACCCTGTTGGTCCTTTAGAACCTATAGGGGACTTTGCTGTGCGTTCAATGTGTCGAAACATTTACGACACAGTGTTCGTTTCAATTTAAACTCTGGTTCAGCTTTCGGCGGGAAGAAAGCGGCTCCTATATCAGTTCTATTGAGCCTATCATTATGCGCACTTGAATACTTACAGAAGTACGTAAAGAAACGTATAACGGCTATATTCAGCGAACGGAAGCTTGTTGTAAAGTACATGGATCAAAATCGACTAGTCACCATGAGTGCAGGACGTACACGAAGCACGCAGTAAATGTGAACAGAATACTTAGCATTTTCAGTTTTGAGTCGCAGAATATCCTTTTCTACTTTAATCACCTAAAACTGGCAGGGAATTAATGACACCAAACAGAGGGATGCCCGCCAGTTCATAGCTCGATCTGTTGTGTAGTCACACTGCACTAAATAGATATTATAACAAATATTTAACTCCAGCTGGTGGAAATTTTTTTAACCAATGCCGGTTGTATCGTGGACGTCAAAGAGTCGACCCGAAGCAGAAAATACATCTCAAGTGAGCAATTTTCTACGTCTGCAAGGGTATTTCGAATGCGAATCAAATAGTTTTGGCTCCATTTGAGAATTGGATACGCGATATTTTCAGCTGTCCATGTGTGGTTGAGCGTACTGCATTCACTGTGTAGCGTTCCTAGTTAAAAGGACACAATAGACTTAAAGCTTCGCTGTAGAACTGGCGTCCATCTTGTCTCCATTTATTTCAACTTCATCCTCCTTTTCTCCCCTCCCCAGGCTCCTGCGCTTCTTCATCTTCTATCCGAAGGCTCACACCGCTTCACCCATCCAGGTTTCTTTTGCTCCCTCCTGGGATAATACTTGAAAACGTTTCCAATTGAAGCACCTTCAACTTAGCCACGTTCACATATATACCAAACAGTCTTCAATATTCCTTTCTGAGTGGCTGTCTTTGTCACAGAGTAAGGACCATAAAATTTGGCGCGGGAATCTCTCTCTCCTTTCCTAGCTAGAACGAGGTCGGTGACTTGAATGTTTGGGATGTCTGAGCGATGCCTCAAGCCACATTTTTTTTTCATTCGTTTACAGCACCTCTCCTCCTGAAATTTTCATTCCCTCTCCTCGACGATTTTGAGATTTTCTAAGAGCCCCAGCTCACGGTTCGCCTGCAGAATAGGGCGTTGTCCTGAAGACGCGAACTGTGGACTGCATCCCAAGCCACTGGTGTAGGAGCGATTGTGATGTTTTACAGCTGCTCTTTGAAGAGCATTTCCATCCACCAGGGAAGCTGTCGTACATGTTGATATACTGTTTCACATTTCGTATAGCGCGCTCTACAAGCCCATTCGCCGCCGGATGGTAAGGCGCACAGAACTTGATCGACATATTGTGGTCTCGAGCTCATCTTGCTAGTTGAACGCTGGACCGTTGTCGCATACGATCATCCTGGTAGTCCTAAACCTATTCTTTTCGAGGAGAGCAATGACGCTATTTGCATCTTGTTTTCCTGCCCCTGCCGCGACCATCCTGGTGCATTCATCTATGGCCAGAAGAAAAGCTCGCGTTTTTCTGACTCCTCGTCGTTTCTTAATTAGCTCGGCAAAATCCAGGTGTATAACATCAAAAGGAACCTTCGAGTTGCTAGGTATTATCATGGCGTCCGCAAGCTGCTTATATTTCACTTTGTTGACTTGACAAATATAGCATGAACGAACGTACTGGTTGACTTCTTCCTTCATGTGAGGCCACGTAGATCTCTTAATTGCTCGTTGTAGGTGGGCCAAAATCCGTCATGTCCTCCAGATTTTGGGCTATCGCGGTACAGATAAAGCACCGTGGAAACCAGCGTTAGCGGGGCGTGATACCGACCTTCAGTAAAAATCAGTTGTTCAATTCCTCCCCACAATTTTATTTCATTGATTTCTTCCGATTGTTCTTTGTTGGATTGTATCATCAATCTCGACAAATTATCTGCATCAGTCAAAAGTGGTCCGGGTCGGTGGGAGATGGTGAAGTCAAAGTGCTGCAAGTAGTTCACCCATCTGGCGATAAGTCCTTTATTAGCTTGGGTCATTTGCAAGATATGGGGGAGTGAAGGCCTGGTGATCGGCGAACAAAGTGAACTTCGTACCTTCTAGGTGCGTACGGAAGTACTGAATTGCTTTGATGACTGAAAGTGCATTCTTTTCAATAGTTGTAGTAACCTACTACGTGTCGCTTTTCTTGGCCGTATTCTTCTGGACATTTCTGATACATGACTACGCCTGTCCCATAGTGTGGGGCGTCGGTATTCAGTTCAAAGGGTAAAGTAAAAATTCGGTAAGCGTAGAATAGGGTCAGCAGAGATTTCGTGCACCGGAACGCGGTAGACTCTCTAACATACGTCATTCCACTCAAATGGAACGTCTTTCTGCGTTAGGCGCGTGAGGCATCTAGTTTTGACGGCCAAGCTAGTCTTTTATGAAGGGCCTGAAATGTTCTGCTAATCTCAAAACAACACCCAATGAGTGGACGTCATATGGTTTTACCAGTTGGTAGAACTCGACGGACTCTTGTTTCGTGCTTTTGGTAGTCCGATCAAAGACTCTTGCAAGAAACACAACTTTTATTTGAAAGAATGCACTTCTCCTTAAAATTAACTCTGAGTTGACCCATGCTCGAGGTATTTAATACCTGAGACAGGTGTTCCTGATGCTCAGCCTCTGTTTCGGTGAAGACAATATTGTTGTATATGTACACGTTACAAAATACATCTAGGAAATACTTCAGGACTTCGTTCATGATATTCTAGAACCCTGCTGGCGAGTTCTTCCAGCCGAAAGGAAGCCCGTTATATACTCGTATAGATCGAACGACGTGATAAAAGCAGTGAACATTTTTATTTCTTCGGTTAGCGGGATTTGCCAGAAACGTTTGCACAAATCAATACGTGAAAAGTGTCGGCAACCACCAGTCTCCTCTATAATCGTGTCTATCTTCGGCATGGGAAATGGTATAAGTTCTGTCTGACGATTGATAACCCTGTAGTTTGTGCACTGCAGTCTGAAAGTTCCATCTTTCTTCGGCGCATTTGTTATGGGAGAGGCGAAGGGTCAAACCGAAGGTCGGGTTATATCGGCATCTAGCATCTCCTACAATTCTTTTGACAACCATGCCTTTCGCTCTCTTGACATGTTATAAGGTGATTTGCGTATGACGGTCTTGTCAGTTAGTTTGAAAGGGAGGGACCTTGTGTGACTTCATCGCTTGTGGATAGATTCCTAAGCAGACAAGTTCAAGGTAGGTCGTTGCAATATCCTCCGCGCACTTGACAGCTCATAGGTTATCTTGTCTACTCTGCTGTGTCTCGTCGAATGCTCCGACTAAAAGCCGCATCGTCCCAGTATACGTTAATTCTCAGTTTCTTTATATCTGGTCCGGATAGCAGAAAGTCGTACGTCACACCCACTATACCACCAATACTTAAATCTCTATTTTAAGACCATGGAACTTCAATGTTTACCGAGGCTTAGAACGACAGAAAGATGAGCTAGTTGGTGAGGATTCATTATGCAAAAAAGAGGTGAGGCGTGTTTTTTCAGACCCCTTTTGCTTGCGTAATTCTCAGGCACTAGTTCAGTATTTAAGAGAGGAAAATCCTGGTGATTGTACAGCTTTTAGTATGGATATCGAAGACCTGTATTATACCTTGCCGCATGACAGGTTCCTAAATTCCGAAAATGAGTGCATTAAAGAACAAGTGCAAGAGTCGGCTTTTATTGACAGATGCGGTGTTTCCAAGGGAGCTTTTCTAGAAATTCTTTCAATGTACTTGAAGTCGACGCTGATTAGGTGGAGAGATGGCATTTTTCTGCAGAAATCAAGCATTTGTATTGGCCCAAAGGTTGCCCCTATTCTTAGCAATATTTACCTGAGTAAGGTTCACAGCTGCTTAGAGAAAGCCTTAGGTGATAGCGTTATCAAGATATTTCGTTTCGTTGATGATTACCTGATTTTCTGAAATAGGGAAGAATTCCATTCCGCTGCTACCTCAGTAAGTGAGCAATTTTAACTTTATGGAGGAGGATTAAAGTTTACCAAGGAATTTCCTCAGCGACGCGCAATTCAGTTTCTTGACATTTCCTTGGTCTTCGAACAAGATCACGTTTGTTGGCAGTACTCCGCAAGATCTTCGAAGCCGTTGCTAAACTTTCCATCCGAGCATTCCAAAGTAGCAAAACACAGAATTGCCATGTCGTGCCTTTTCACCAGATCCTGCATGCAAAAAATGAGCGCCAGTTTTAATGCGCAGGTCCGGCGCCTATTAGAAGCAGGTTATCCTAGTGTAGCAGTAGCCACTGTGGCTGAGCGCCTAAAGAAGTCGGTTTCGAGGGGGACGGACGTGATTAGAGAAAGTAGTAATAGCAAAAAAAAAAAGAGTAGTGGCTATTCCGTACATTCATTCAGTGTCACACAGACTTAAAAAAAGTTGCAAGTAGATACGATGTTAATGTTGCTTTCACTGCTCCCAATAAGCTAGGTAAGATATGCGCTGCCGTGCAGAGGAAAAAGGACAAGGTAGAAGGCAAAAAAAAAAAAAAAACGAACAGATATTTGTCCAGTGAAGCACAATAAGAACAACAGGTTTACTGACTGTCGTATGGGTGTGGTTTATAATATTCCCCTTAGCTGTGGCCAGTTCTACGTATACATAGGGCAAACGGGGCGGTGTATCAATCAGAGGCTAATGGAACATAAAATGTCGTTAACCGGTGGATCGCCTTCTAATCTTTCGCTACATTGCCAAAATTGTAACTGCACGCCAGAGTTAGATGAATGCGCGATATATTGTACAGGCATAAGAATGAAGGTACGCGTCTTATTTATGGTAATAATAATAATAATATTTGGGGTTTTACGTGCCAAAACCACTTTCTGATTATGAGGCACGCCGTAGTGGAGGACTCCGGAAATTTTGACCACCTGGGGTTCTTTAACGTGCACCTAAATCTAAGCACACGGGTGTTTTCGCATTTCGCCCCCATCGAAATGCGGCCGCCGTGGCCGGGATTCGATCCCGCGACCTCGTGCTCAGCAGCCCAACACCATAGCCACTGAGCAACCACGGCGGGTTTATTTATGGTAGAGGCATGGCATATCTATAACGGTGGAAGGGCGTGCGTGAGTCAGCCTTCGATTAGTTTACATGAGGAAGAGATTAAGTGCCTTAACAGTTATCTCTCACGTACACCGACACGTGTACCCGACTGACACGTGGTGTTACCATTCCTGAGCTTGCGCAGATGAGTTTTGTGTCTTCTTTCTTTTTTTCGCCTCAGTGCTCCCTTCAGTTGATAGTCGGCATTCGTGTTGTCCACTTCTCTACTCTCACGCCTCACCTCGCACGCCTCACCTCTTTTTTTCATAATTTACCGAGGCCCACTGATTATGCAATGTCACTTTTCCATCGTAACCTTGTACCCGTAGCACTCTTCCACTATGCAGACGACTTGCTTCCTCCAGTTTGGCATTATAGACACAGAAGCACCGCTGTCTACCAAAGCTATCATTTGTACGTTTCCCACTTTGATGAGAATGTGAAGTAGGCTAGAGCAAGTTAAGTAAACAGCCTCAGTTGGTCATCAGGTGGGCCTGAGCTGCCTTGTTTATGCTTTTTGTCGTCTGTAACTCTTGAGCGGCGCTGTCGGCATTATTCAGCCGACCTGTGGAAGCGCTCCAACGCAAGTTCTCTGCACTGCTTGCAAAGTGGCTCGGCTTTCGCTGATTACGGCTTGACCAATCCGCGTCGGTCCGTCTGAAGCGACTGCTTGATTTGGTGGTTATTTTTTTCTTCTAGAATAGATTATATGTCCCGAGGGCACCCCAGGAGCCCGTCTACAGCTTTAAGTGATCGTACTTGCACTTGCTTCAGGACTTCAGCGTGCAGTACGTGCATTAGTAGAGCTATTACAGCAAAAGATGGAAGCATATGCTCGACAAGCTTTAAAAGGCGGCGTTTCTCAAAGAAATATTCGACAAGGGAGCCCTGCTCGAATACGAAATTAAGCGCGGTGTCCCATCTTTCTACTGGGTTGCTTCTAAATGTCGTCAACAATTTTTCCTTCCATTGGTTCCAAGAGTTATCCGCTTCTTCAATAATGTGGAATTCGTAACTTCGTAACCCTTGCGTGCAACACCTCTCAAGTAACTTCGCATGTCAGTAATCTTGTCCTCATCAGAGTGCCACTTGTTCTTCTCAGCGGCATATTCATAGAATTCAAGCCGCCTTTCTGGACTTGACGGCATGCCGTCGAATGCATCAGGTTCTACACATTTAGTCACCGGCTTGTCAGCGCTTAGATAGCTTATAAGGATGTCACCAGTTGGTTCTGTTGCACAGTCTGTTCCTGCTGCATCTGAAGAGCTTTCAGAACGAGGCTAACCTCTTCCGTCGAAAACCGTGATCCTGAGTCCTCTCGACGCATCGGTTGAAAAACTAGTTCGTCGAAGGTCGCCAGACGCAAGTTCACTTTCACAGCACCCTTCCGGCCTAGTTCAGCAGTGTCCACGGAAGCCTTCTCCAAAACCAAGCTTACGAGTTCTGCCGAGTTGAGTTCAAGAGGTAGATCCACCGCTGGTTCATCTTGAGCTTCGTATCTCGAAAAGATTATCTTCTCTGCGAAGGTCTCCCCAAGGAAAGATATCACCCACATGATGGAGTCGATCGCCGGCTGCGCAAAAATAATGTAGCGTTCCTAGTTAAAAAAAACACAGTAGACTTAAAGCTTTGCTGTGGCACTGGCGTCCATCTTGCTTGCTTGCTTGCTTGCTTCCTATACCATGGCGCGTAACCAATACGGGGGATTGGCCAAGAAGCCGGCAGTTAAACGGAAAACGGTTATAGGAAAACGTGTGTCTTTGAAAGGAGAGCAAGCTAGAAGGTAATAAATTTTATTCAAATTATTGTCTCCATTTATTTCAACTTCATTCTCGTTTTCTCCCCTCCCCAGGTCCCTGCGCTTCTTCATCTTCTATCCGAAGGCTCATATCGCTTCATACTGTAGCCTGCATGATGCGGACATCCGGGCACAAGTGGTGGTGGTGGCTACTCAGTACCGGCCATTAAAAAGCCAGAAATAGTTGTTTCATGTACAACATTGCCCTGTCTGCCTGTCGCAGGCCGTATCTCCTCACGAAGAGCTTTGTGCGAGTATCATCATCATGGTTATCGCTATTATTATTATTATTATTATTATTATTATTATTATTATTATTATTATTATTATTATTAACGCACCCCCTCCCCCCACACACATTCATCCATTCGTTCATTCAATATTCAACACAATATTCTTTGGCGCAGCATGGCCTTAGTTGCTTTTGCGCCATTAAACCCGAATTAACTAACTAACTAACAATATTCTTATATCATCCTATGGGACCTACGCATAAAAGTCCCTATTTTGGGGAGGATCATGTGGAATGGATAAAGTCGAATTTTTGAGTATACAGGGTGAATTTTTACTGCAAATACCTTAGGGGCCGCCCGGGTTCGCGCGCAGCCCTCTGGATCCGCCGGTGACTGGCACAGATATTATATTGTTAGATAAGTCCTATTTCTTGACATTTCGTAAGGACGTGCAGATAGGTGTTTACCAAACATGATAGAATGGCAAACATATTCTATCAAACTTTCCCGCGCATAAAGACGTGTCTCGATGAGCAGCGCGTGCGGAGGTATGGTAAAAGCGGTGGTCGAGCGTCTCAAACATAAGTGATCAACATCGGCGTTTACGTAACTCACGAATCTTGTCAACGGTGAGCAAGTGGTGTGTTCATTGAGAGCTGTAAATGCGCTCTCAAGTTGATCCCATACCACAGATTTGCGTTAACAAGAGGTAGAAGGTGAGAGGGAGCAGGGAAAACTTGGGCGAGTTTGTGCTGCATGTGATCCTCTTCGTCTTTTTAGCGCTGCTGCTTGTCAAATATTACGGAGGCAGAGGGCAAATAAGCGCCACGGTGCCGAAGTATTACTTTAATCACAACGGCTGGGAGATTGATTAGTCGCGTTAGACTTGCCGCAGAATAAACAAGACGCGTCACGTTAGACGGGTGGCGGAAATAGAAGTCGCGGAACTTGTCGCGTTAGTCGTGGCAGGTATATTACAAGGAGGTTAGGTACTATGCAACCTCCTTGGTTGCCAAACTGAGCGTCGCACCAAAGCACGCCGTAATTTATCACGCGCGAGATAGAAGTTTGGCAGGAGCTGTTGATGAGGCCCGGGACATGCCTCGCGCGCAGTGTATAGTGGCGTCTCCGACAGCGAAAGGCATGCTTCCTCGAATCGGTTACGCTGCGAGCCACGCGGATCGAGGTTGTTTAAGCGCAACTCCCCGTAGCGGTCGACGCCAGCTCATCGCTCTGAAGCGCGTCCTGCTAGAGTACGCTGCGTCGCTCGAGGCGGCGCGCGTGCTTCGCCTACGAGGGAACCAGTTTTGATTTCCGATGTGCACAATGGTCAGGAGAGGCGCACGCGCTAAAGCGTACGCCTCCCTCCCGGGGAGGGGGAAGGGGGGGTGGGGTGGCAGGTAACGGTGCTACAGGTGGTCGTGGGTCAGGTCTCGTCCCTCGCCCTTCTTCCTGCCGAACCCGAGCGCGCCAAACGAGTTCCGCGGATTCCACGCGGGCACTGCGGGCCGCGAGTCGCGGTGGGACACGACCACGACGAGAGCGCGAGACAAGCACGCCACCGGCCCCGAGCGCGTGCAACTTTCGGTTAATAGAAACATGAATAATGCAAGGACGCGCGTTTATTGGCTGGCCGCAAAGCGCATATGCAACGTGCAGAAGAAGCGCGTCGTCGAGCACGTTATTTGTAAACGGGTCACAGCGTCACCCCGCACGGGGCTCTATCGGCGCGCGTCCGATACCGGCAGCGCGGCCGCTATAGCGCCAAACGGGTTCTTTCGAAAGAAAGTTGCCGAGATGCCGGTGCACGTGGGCGCCCACGGGCGCACGAGACAACCCTGGCAGGTCTCGCGATTAAAATGTCGCGGTGTCTTCCTGGCGTGGTGGACACGCGGTGGCTCGCGGAACGGTCGCAGGTTCAGCGAACTGCCTTGGACGTTGGTCAGCGCGAGCGGGAGGAAACGCTGGCTTTCGAAGTTTGTAGCGTGCCGCGTGCACTGGAACACAGGGACATGCAGGCATTTAGCGCCATCACCGGTCGCAAACGCTGTCGCTTCTTTCCTAAAATCATACGCTAGCATGCGAAGATAGAAGGACCTCGCTTCTGACTCCCATATCAAATTTTCGTTACCTTTGACGTATCGGTTGACTCCAGTATAGTGCAGAACAACGGCTAATTGTCTCATATTACTGCGACAACATTAAAAAGCACGAAACTCTGTATGCTTTTTCCGTCTATCTGTCCGCCGTTTCCGTTACGCCAACGACGACGGCGATGATGCGGCCGTCGTACTCAGGCCGCCTCCTCATCCTCAACTTCATCTACCTCTCTCAACAGGCTGAAAAAATAAAAAAGAAAAAGCAAACTGTAATTCCCACCAGCGCATTGCTTGTCCTGCAGACAGTCGGAGTCATAGCAAACCGGCTCATGTGGCGTGGCACTTTCACGCACTATAGGTAGTGAACCCATCTCTAATTTAATAAAGCACGACGAACTACATGTATATAGTATACATATATACTTGCCTATTTCTCTAAAGCCAAAAGTCCTGCTCATATAACAGCGCATGATATTGTGCAACACTTAGGGCGTTACATACGAACGACGACAAAACGCGCATAGGGCACGGCCAAACAAGCGCTCAAAACAAAACCATCGAAACGGATTCGAACTCATTTCACTGCAATAGTGCGTACCGTAGCCAGGCGCGCTCACCACCGCGCTATCGCGCAACATGCGCATTTGGTAATTTGTGCCGGGTTTCAAGCTCTACACAGACTTTGAGACTTTGTTTCAGAGGCCACCATTAGGCTGTAGCGGAAGAGGACGGCGCTGTGTGTATCACGGAGGAGCTGTTTTATTGCGATAGCAATTATACGGACACTCTAGGCGCACTTCTGCCGTCGCCGTCGGCTTCGCCGTGTTCTTCCGCATAAAGTCCAAGGGTGATAACATGGTAGCCGCGGCCGTATGCTGCGTGCGCCAGTGAAAGCGTGCGAGAGTGAGCCGACGATGACGGCTCAATCTCGCGCGCGCGCATGGAAGGAAAGCGGGGGGAGTGCGCCGTCTCCCATCGCGCGCAAAGCACCGGGCGAAGGGGGCGAGGGGCGTTATACTCCGGCGGCGGCTGCGTATGGTGCTGCCGCGCGCGTCCACGCGGGCCCAATTTTGAAAGCGATCCGTGATGGGGACAGTGCGCCGAGTGCTGATAGCTTCGTGTGCGCTCTTTTCGCTGCTTAGTTCGCGTTGGAAGCGAGGGGCAGAACGAAGGTCAATTCGCTCCCTGCTGCTGACACGCTTCCTCACTCCAGCGTTTTGACAGCGGGTTTGCCCGGCGATCGAGTGAGATGTGTTCACGTTTTCGTGCGCGTAGGTGACACCATGCTTGTTAAGTTAGTTAGCGAATGTTTAAAAGTTTATACGGCCGATAAAACTACTCGGATCAAGCTTCGTATAGCTGTCTGCAAATTTGCTATCGCAATCGATGCTCCGCCTTTCAGGCGAAACTGCGACTTTTTGTGAAGCTGGCAGTGTCCGCTTTGAGAGACTGCTGATGTCTCAGTAAATGAGTCTGCTGCAAGAGGAATTCGCTGAAGTCTGCATATATTTCTTTTTTTTCGCATACAATAGACTCATTTGACACATTTCCTCCCACGTGACATCTTCATAGACTATATAGCTAAATCAACGCAAATGTTACATATGCTCTATACACCGCGAAACTGAAAACTTGTTCGAGTATCTTGGAGCTATGGAGTCGGAACTAGCATTCTCGCGCCAATTTGTGGAGCATCGCGGTTTCCTTATACACTCCCAAATCAAAGAAGGGAACAAAAAAGAAAGAAAGAAAGAAAGAAAGAAAAATATTAAAGAAAGTTACATCGCATGCACTCGCCCAAATGCAAGGGGGCTTGTTTAATGCTACGAATGGCTTCCGATCAAACGTTATCATTTAATTACAGGAAAAGCTCATGCCACGACGTGTACCGCCAGTGTGAGAAATTTATACACCGCAAGAAAGCCGTGAGAAATATAAAATTTCCTCGCAGCTTAGACTATTGCGTCCCGAAATTGTGGTGCACAGTGATTGACGCACATGTACTAAGTGCGGCTATAAGTTTATTTTGCATTATTACTCCTACCTCTTTGCATACTTTCGCTGTTCTCGCGAAATTTCATTTGCTCTTTCTCTTTCGTTGTTTTTTTTTCAGCTCCCATGCCCCGTAGACAGATAGTGTGTGGCTGTTCTGCCCCCGCCACGTATACAGGGTGTTTCACGTAACATGAATCAAGGATTTTTTTTATAAAGTGGTTAACTGCAAGTGAATGAAACCAACGACATATTGTTTGCCGTCATGTGGCACTCCTTAGGGTATATTTTTATATTGCGCGTAATTAGTTAATTAACTAATTACGCGCAATATAGAAAAAAATATTGTAAGGAACGCCACATGACGGTAAACCATATGTCGTTGGTTTCATTCAGTTGCGGTAATTAACCAATTTTTTTAAATCCTTGGTTCAAGTTACGTGGAACACCCTGTACATTCGGAGCTATCAATGCATGGGCTATGCGCAGTATTGGTAACGACAGCAATCAGAATACAAGACAGCAAATGAGCACCCATTTAGCTGTGGCCTCGCTCGCAACGGCGTATGGTTATAGATGCAATAGCCAACGTTTGGCAGCTGCATGTTTTACGGCGGGGCTGATCGCGAACAAGCATTTCTCTAACCGTTTATGACAACGAAGCGTGCGCACACAGAAACAAACAGGTATCGCGAGGACGGCGCGATCGAATCGAGTGCTTGCTTTTGCTTCTTCTCCTTTAAAACGAACGCGCACGCTCGCGTGCGCATGCGCGATATATACCGCGGGAAACCAGTCTCGAGAAACGAGCGGTCGGCCTTGTGGTCCGTGGAAGTTCGCGGTGAGGTCTTGACAACGTGTAACAACTGAACAATCGTTAACAATCGTTTGTGGTCTACAAAATCAAAGTAAAACAAGATGTAGCTCTAGCATAATCAACTGAGAACATATAGCTGCCCTCGAAACGCTTAATGTATAGAGAAACTCGGTAACTCTGTCCTCCGCGAAGCTGAAAACTTGTTCGAGTATCTTGGAGCTATGGAGTCGGAACTAGCCTGACATTAGATAACATCCTGAAATGACATGATAATTCGTCACTTCTGGGTAAGCCACAGCTCTTTTTTGGGTAAGAAAATTGTCAAAACGGAATGGATTATTTAAAAATTGGAATGTAGGTATAACCACTGGCGCCGTGCATGGACGCTATGTACGCACACACGCACGCACGCAATAACCCATATTATACGTGAACATCGATCTTGCTGACTTGGGCAACGCGAAATAACGTAGACGGAGGGGAATAAAACACGGACACAGCGCAGACTATCAACTGAGGACACACACACATATATATACGCGCTGAAAACCACGTGGTCCCAAAAACAAGCTAGAAAGCAAAACTTTTCAGTTCCAACGTCACTTAGTGGTGGGCATCTAAGTAGTCGTTCTGCGGCATACAGCGTAAAGGATGGCTTCGCGACACACGTTTCACCCGATTTGCTTTTAAAAAATAGCTCTTGTATTTCTCATGCCACCTTGTCTTTGAATCTCGAGAGTATCCTTGCTTCGGCAGACACTGGTGCGCAGCCGCATCCCTTACAATGTAACGATAAGTTTGAACACGGCTGTCCCCTCAAAGAAGCTTTGTGATCCATTACTCTGTTATTCAGACAACAGAGTAATCGTGACCCGTTTGCCCGACATGTATAACACTTCCCGCAAGATAACGGAACGTTATACACAACACCTTTGCCGCACTCGACCAACCTTTCGCGGTGCTTGATCGTGCACCCATGAATGCTATTGCCTTCCTCTTCCGGCCTTCTTGTCCACTGCCACGAATAGCTTGCCAAGCTTGTTGTTCACCGAAAAGACCGCTTTACACCCGTATATAGCCCCTATCTTTTTGAGACGATGGGACATACCGTGAAGATAGGGAATGCTGGCAATCGGTTTCTTCTTTTTATTCCTGTCTGGCTCCAAACCTCTCGCTTCCGCCTTTAACTTCTGCAGAACGCTTTCGCCCAAGAAGGCCAAGTTGTCCTCAGGAAATCGTGAAAGCTTGAGTCGCTCAAGTTTCCTTGCAAAACTTTCCTCTATGCGATGCGGGCATGACTTCTTAAGTACCGCCGTCGAACAGCAGACCTCAGCGGTATTCTTGACGACCTTTGAATGCCCAGAAAACAAGTCAAGGATAGGTTTTACACTATAAGGGGCGTACATCCAACACGTAAGAATTGCGGTAAAATATGTATTAAGGTCCAGAAACTGTATATGCACCCGTCCTTAGACACCTCAAAAGTGAACTTCAATCCCAACCCTTTTTCTTTAAATACCTTCAGCACATTTACCCTCGTGTCAACGCACCTGATAGCATCTAGGAAGACAAGATCATCATCGACATACCTAAACCTACTCACAGCAACACCTTCTAAGGCGGTTTCTAGCTCGCGGTCGAGCGCACTCAAATACATGTCACTCAGAAGCGGTGCAACCCTGGAGACTACACAAACCCCCGACTTCTGGGTGTACACACTTCCCTTCCATCAAATAATTGTTGAGCTTGGATACACGGACAGAAGTTCAAGGCAGGCACTTGCCGAGACACCACACCTGTCCTGAAAACTTTGTTCATCATCTCGGTAAGTGTCTTCCTTGAACTTCCTTGGCTCCAATTATAAACGGTTCGTACTCTACTGTGTATGGCAAACATTTAGGACTCAGAGAGAGAGAGAGAGAGAGAGACGAAAAAAAGGGAAGTTCAGGGAGGTTACTTGGATAAAAGGTACGGCTTGCTACCCTTCTCTGGAGGAAAGGGGAAATAGATCTAAAGAGAATGAGCAGAGAAAAGGACGAGTAGCAAAACGGAGATCGGCGCGCAAAATTCCGAGGCGGCACACATGCATCCCTATCACGCGTCCGTATAGGCAGGATGCAGGAAGTGAATCAGCGCTCCAGCTGCCATCAGCGCATACGCCCCTTGTGACCGCTGTCCTGATATGTTTTGTTCTGACAGAGGTGGTTTGTCTAGTCTCTAATACAGTGCGGTGCACAGCACTTGATCACCATGCAGTACACCAAGCCACAGACGGCACAGCAGAGTTTCTTCCCACTGTGGTATGACCCAGGTGCATGGAAGACAGAGCTTCAAGTCAGCAGTCAGATAACATAAACGACTATTCAAGAAACCGGTTCTAGTTCCACAACCTAAATGTACAATCACGTTCCGTGGAACGAATTGTAGCTGCTGTACCTGTTCTTGAGAGTACAATCGAGACCATTTGATGAAGTATATCATATGCTCCAAGTATGCGCTTCTTGGAAGTGTGATCTCTAATACCATGCAGTTCATGAGCTTCACAGCGCATTGAATTTTGAATAATTCGGAAGGCTTCCCTAAAAAAAGAAGAAGAAGAGAAAGAGAGAGTACTGATGACGTGAATAAATTCGAGTGTCGCTCGGAGTGGGGGGCAGAAGATTTCGATCGCATCCATAGAACTTGTCGGACAGAAGTTCCTGAGCTTGAGTCCAAGAGACTCCCCCCCCCCCCCCCCCCGGAATGAGAGTGCACTTGCCAAACTGGTGGTGCTAACCCAACCGGCAGTATGAATGTGAATTCAGGTGCTGCGCACCTCGTATATGACTGCAGTGTTGCTTGTTTCAAAGATGCACAGCGGCACCCTGACCTTTAGTCAGGTGTACCCTGGGCTGGTGCATACCCCACGAAGGTGACGGTGGTCTTCTAACAGGCATAAAAATCTAACAGGCAGGAATGGTGATTTGCGATGCTGTTGGGGCGAATGTTGTACACGGTTTCACAGTAGGCAGGCAAGTAAGATAGTTTGATGGCAGCCGAGTGAAGTTTCTAGTGTACACTACCAGGACGCTATAGATAGATGCACGCATCGCGAGTTCAAGGCAAGAATGGATGCTTGGGCTTCGCCCCTTAGAAGTGCACGGATGTTCGTCGCGGAATTGTTTTCCAGGACAAATTTATTGTGCTTCAGGAAGCGCAGAAAGAGTGTATCGTACATTTGCAACATCGATTACGCTGACACTCCTCAGAACATTCAGCCGATAAATGCGAGAGGAACAGCCGCTTTCAGCATTTTTATTTTTCATATATGATATGTTATTGATTAGGTGATTCGGATGGAGCGGGAGAGGATTGACGCTATTTTCTGCAACCCTTTTGGGAGCATGGCTCAGTGTCAAATATATGAGGGCTGCAGAAAGATGTATAGGTTGATGATGACCCCGAGAAATCGATTGGTTCTCTTGCTTGGGATCGTTTGACCATAGAAGCGAAGGGCGTACAATATACCATCGTATTCCAGGTTTGCGGTTAAATGCAACCAAAGATCACTTTACCGATGAACACTGCAGGGCTCATTTATGTAAGTGCATCGTTATACTTCAGCGCGAAATCTTGAAGTCAAGCCCGAATCTGTAGGCGGGTCTCCCCGATGGCCGTATACAGGTGTCTGCATAATACAGGGTGAACTTGCGTTATAAATTCCTTAAAAATAGGGAAGCTGCGATAATTGAGCGTTTTCCTCGGTATTGCTTTCACCACATTACATACATCTTAATATGACTGGAGGCAGTAATTATACAAGTAATTATGAAAATTACATTGACTTTATGACCGAGATAGTCAGACGATTGATCCTAATGCAACACTTCAAACCCCGTAACACGAGCAGATCACAAGCGGTTCCAGACATGAAAAAAGCTAACGCTAAAGAAATCGCGTCCATGAGCGACGTGACCGTTTACGCGTCTCCGTTGGGCGAGCATGAGGTGAGCGAGATCGCGGCTCGATAACGTCCACGGAGATGCGCAAGCGTCCGACGCAGATGCGTAAACGATCACATAGGCGTATCTACCGGGAGGGCAAGGGGGGCACTTGGCCCTCCCACCGTCAAAAGTCAGGGGAGGGGGGGGGGGGGGGTGGCAAAGTATGTCATTTGCCTCCCCACTTATGGAAGCGGGCGCTTTCGGCTGCACGCTGAAAAGTCCAACAGAACTACAGCTGAAGCTAAATTTTCAGTCTTAAAAGAGTGGGCACGTAAGTAACGCTTTTCTTTACTACGCATCCTCTGATTGGACAGCGAGCATTGTCCTCTGTGCCTTCGCGGGACGCCCTGTGTCGAACGACGCGCGGGATTCGTCATACACGCTCGCGTTTCGGAGAACGCCTGGCGCTGGGCAGTTCCCGCCCGAACAAATGTCAGCTTGCGCAACTTGCATCATGCACAGTTCTTTGGCACCGCTGTATCGGTATTCGAAAACACGGTGAGCTTCCTACATTTAACCTGCGGGCGAGTGGGAGGTCAGGATAAGATATTATCCTGACCTCCCATATTATCCAACGACTGGCGTTGCCTCACGGCATGAGATCGTTGGATTATAAATTGCTGGAACTGTTTAATCTCTGTCTATAAATAGCCTACGTGGCGTTGCAGTCTCAGTATCTTATAACCATCAAAAATCAAATCAAACCTCTTACAGGTATAACTGGCGAATTTTATTGTGTAATCGCGACTTATCGTAGGTACGCTCCTGAAAATGACCTTGGCCGAACGTGCGGAGCCATTTCAATACCAACAGAACACTGACCTGAATTTTTTCTAAAGGCATGCGTCACTTCTGACTTTCACGATTTCATTTTCAGGTTGTTTCTAAATAAGAACTAGACTATTACTTGTCTCCCGGCAGGAGCAAAAAACAGTAGGTATTTCGTATTTTTAAAAATTGAGGGCCTTGTTTTTGGTGACGTGTACCGAAATCTTGCACTGCGTAGGTTGCTTATGTGCTCTGAAAACAGTTATTGAATAGTCGCTTTTCCCCAATTCTTATGTTTTATACGCGGAATTTAGTTGTTTTCCCCCGGTGTCGTAGGTAATATATGTGGGACACGAGGTTTATATTTATTCGAAGTACGAAGCAATGTTCAGACTGACGAGCGATAAATGTTTATCCTGTGTAGATTCATTACAGCCTTTGTAGAAAGTTGCTCACTGACGCATTCCAGTGTGTCATACTGCCGCTAATCGAAATGTTAATTCCCAAACTCCTAAAACAACCGCATGAGAGACGGTTGAAATTTCGTGACGTTAGAAAGAACTTTAAACGCGATACGTTGAGAAACTTTCACTTTCCTGCTTTAAATGCAAGTGTTGCAGATTAGCCTACTAAACCCCTGCTTTTCCGTGTTTTTTCGTGCATCCTACAAGATTCGTAGTTTGTTTCTCGAGTATCATCCGGGAGTAAACAAGACATCTTGTTTATACCTGGGGAAAATTAAGGGTATGGTATGGATGTTTAGGCCATGTTTCAAATTGCTGGACTACATGCTCATTTTCCAGCAGAATACGTATGCAAGTGGTCCATAGCGTTATCAGCCTGTTTTACGAGCAGTGTAATACTTAGACGGCTGCGCTGGCATAACTACAACTACAAGTGAGGTAAAATTTTGCGAACATAAAGAGAACAATACGCCAAGTTGATGTGCGATGGTAAATGCGTGTCGATCAAATACAGCGTTAAAAAATGTAAGCAAGTGTACCAAAGTATATTACGCTGCTACTATTAGGTTTCCCAATGTCCCAAGAGAACTCTGCGTTTCAGATATTCTATACTTTGAAGGAATGGGCAGCATTTTAAGTGCAATATGTCGCGTAGTTTTAACGTTTCTGGGTCATTTAGAAGCGTTACGAATAATTATTGAAACTCCATCTTTTCTTTTTCATGCGTGATACATTAGTTTCGCCTGGTGTTTTCACTGATGCAGACAGCTTCGTTATGTTTGGTGACTGTAAGGACAAGGTAATGGGTGATGTGTATGTGAAGCTCAAAATAGATGGGTAACTGGGGCATTCGCAATGAAATACGTATGCAAGCACTCTAGATTGTTATGAGCGTGTCTGACGAGCGGGAAGGTATTGAGTCCGCTGGCTTGGCAGAACTATAAAAGCCATCAAAACCAAATTTAGCGAATATTAGTGGTACGCTCTGGAAACTCCATATGCCAAGTTAAATGCGGTTGGATGAAACACAGCCTTTGTAAAAAAAATTCTTATTCAAGTATTAGAGCGTGTGATATATGGCTGCTACCTGCTATGCTTCCCAGTGTCCCGACTTAGCTATAGGTTACAAAAGGTTTATAATTTATGGAAAGGGGAGGGGAAACATGGTAAACGCAATGTGCGACAAAATTTTTCCGTTCACAGCACTCGTCCGTGTCGTTTCTCCCTGCTTGTCCCCGTGAACACCGCGCTGTTCTGTTTCAAATATGTCTTACCAACTCGCCCAAACGACTGTTTTAACTGGTTAGAAGCATTGCAGATAATTACTGGGCCGCCGTTTTCCTTTCCTTATCTTCAGGTGTCATAACATGTTCCGACTTGGCTTGATCGATGTCCTCGGTGAACTAATTAAGAAATTTTGTTTACATTTGGCAAAAATAAAGGGCACATATGCATTATGGGCAATATGTAGGCAAACTTCATATACAGGAGACTAATTATGATATTTGCAGTAAATTGCGCATGCAAGCCGTCCGGAGCTTTATTAATGCGTTTTGCGAACAAAAGAATTTACCCCGTTGCCCCTTGAGAACTGTGAATTCAACCGATATCAAATATAGCGGAAATTGACTGGGGGAGGGGAGGGAGGGAGGACATCATGGTAAGTGTTATGGCAGAGTGCTATATGTGTTGATGAACTACTGACTTTTTAAAAATTCCCAACAAGAAGTGGAGTTCCTCAGGGAGGAGTTCTCAGCCCTACATTATTTAATGCGGCACTGATTGGCCTGGTGAGCGAACTTCCACATCACATCCACATCAGTGCATATGCAGATGACATCTGCATCTGGGCTTCTGGTACAACACGCCCACAACTACGTGCGAAATTACAACGGGCTGTGTCATCTGCTTCACGATACATACGGCGTCAGGGTTTGCGCTTAGCTGCCGAAAAATGTGCTGTGGTTGCATTCACGCGGAAATCCGTCTGCCGCTACCCGATCTCCATTAACGGTGTCATAATACCTTATGTCTCCCACCACAGATTCTTGGGCATTATCATCGACCGCGGTTTGTCATGGACGAGGCATGTTATTATGTTGAAGCAAAAACTTAATCTGTTTTGCCATGTTCTTCGCTTCGTAGCAGGCATGAAATGGGGCCCCACGGAAGGCTAATTACTACGACTTTCGTAGTCTCTATTCGTAGGCTACATTCGATACAGCCTGCCGATACTCTCAAACTTGAGCGTTTCCTGCTTACGGACATTAGAGAGCGTTCAAGCGCAGGCACTCAATGTATGCCTCGGCTTGCCACGGCGTGCCTCCAACAAAGGCACAATTGAGGAAGCCCGCGTATGCCCATTATCGGTATACCTGTCCCACGAACCACTTTGTGTATATTTACGCTTACTGACACGACACCATTGCCATCCAGTAACGTCGGTTCTACATGAGCGGCCGGACAGCAGTTTCACAAGTGCACTCCGCTGCCATCTACCCCCAATAACATCAGGATATGCCCTTCCATATCACCCCGTTAAACCACCGTGGGTGCTGGTTCAACCTTCCGTATGCGTGCATGTCCCCGGCATACTAAAGAAATCATTGGTTCCCATTAGCGGACTACAACAACTTTCTCTGGCATACACCTGGTCATAATACCAGACATATGTTCATGTTTACACAGACGGCTCCGCGTCACCAAAGGCATCGACAGCAACTGTGGTGATACCAGCCCAACAGATGACTCGAGGTTTCATTCTAGATCATAATTCTACATCAACCGCTGCAGAGCTTGTGGCTATTCGGGAAGCGATTCGCCACATCTACGGGGAAAGTGGTGCATTTTCATGGACTCAAAACCCGCGCTCCAAATTTTGGGATGCTTCCTGCGCCACACCACCTATCAGGTTCTGGTACTGCACATCACCGAGCTACTTTCATGCGCTCAAGAAAAACACCCTCGCATAGTGTTCCAATGGATCCCAGGACACTGTGGGCTCAATGGTAATGAGATGGCCGATGCTGCAGCAAGGCGCGCCCACAGCAATGGCCTGCGAACTGTAGTGCCATTCTCCAGACCGGACATCACATGCCTCCTGTCGGAATTAATGAGGAGTGCGACGAGAAGATACCGGGCCCAGCCAGACGCTCGTCACGTCCGCCTTAAAAGGCTGGATCCCGATATGCAATTTCCTATTCTGCGTGGAATTCCACGCCCTCATAGATGCCTGATACACAGACTGCGATTAGGAGTCGCCTTCACGCGCAAATACTTGCACATCATTGGACGGACAGACTCCCCGGACTGTTCAGTGTGCGGCGTTGTAGAGACAATAGACCATGTGCTCGTGGTGTGCCCTGAGTATGCGCGCGAAAGACTGACAATGGCAGCTACCTTGAGACATTTATACAATAGACCACTGTCGGAGGAACTCTTGCTGGGCGCACGGCCACAGAGTTGGCAGACGATAGAGACAATGCGTGCTCTTTCACGTTTCTTAGGCGACACGGGCCTGGATAACAGTTATGCAATGTGTCCTCTACCTCGTTCCTCCCATTATCATCCCCCATTGTGACCCTTTTTCTTCCCCTCTCCCCCTTCCCTTAGGTAGAGTAGCAGGCCAGATGCTCTATTTTCCGGCCGACCTCGCTACATTTTCCAATCATTAAACTACTTCTTCTTCCAACAAGAACTACTTCCCAAAGCGGGCAAATTTTCAAACGAAACAGTATTTATATATGTGGGAAGCTTCTTAAAGTGTGCGATTCAATTACAAGAAACTCATAACATTTATTGCAGCTGTTCGAAAGAAACAGCTTCGCTGGAAATTATGTTGTAATTCTCCAAGGTACGCACCCATCTGCTGTCCTTTATTCTTGTGAATATTGCAAGTAATTTATGATGATTGCACTTCGTTGCGCATAACTTCGGCAACAGCATTACATAAACTAGCGATACATTTGTGCTTTAGACTTAAACACCAAATACAATTCTTTGTTTTATTATTAGAATTGTTTGTAGCAAATGTGCACTTCTAATGTGTGCAGTACTGCTTCTACTGGGCGGGATCCGGGAGCACTGTGAGGCACTCATTACCTTTTGCCCCTGCATCATCTTGAGATTTTATATAGTTGCAAGAAATAAATGCAAACAATTTTTCGGCCCCCATGGTTAACCATGTGTGATTGATAAATAGGTCTATGTCTGCTAAATAAAGATATAACGGAGAGAAGAAGGCTGTAATAATAATATTTGGGGTTTTACGTGCCAAAACCACTTTCTGATTATGAGGCACGCCGTAGTGGAGGACTCCGGAAATTTTGACCACCTGGGGTTCTTTAACGTGCACCTAAATCTAAGTACACGGGTGTTTTCGCATTTCGCCCCCATCGAAATGCGGCCGCCGTGGCCGGGATTCGATCCCGCGACCTCGTGCTCAGCAGCCCAACACCATAGCCACTGAGCAACCATGGCGGGTAGAGAAGAAGGCTGTATCACTTATTGTAATAGTATATATATATATATATAACATAAGAACCCAACAAAGACGCTAAGGAGACAACATAGGGGAAATAACTTGTACTTAATAATTGAGTTAAAGAAATGATAAATTAATGGAAATTAATGCGGATGAAAAAACAACTGGCCGCATGTGCGATACGAACCCATGTCTTGGCATTACGCGTGCGATGCCCTTATCAATTGAGCTACCGCGCCGCCGTTCCCCCATCTACTTTCCGGGGTATTTATGCGTTACTAGTAGAAATAACCCTGGGAACATCCTTTCTGCCGCAGGCGTCACGAGTACGTGAACTATTTAGGTGACGGATATATATATATATATATATATATATATATATATATATATATATATATATATATATATATATATATATATATATATATATATATATATAGAGAGAGAGAGAGAGAGAGAGAGAGAGAGGGGTCAGAGCGTGTGCTGTTTGACCTCCCACTCGACAAATAATTGGTAGTATGCCACTGAACGTCACTTATGGGCGTCTGCTAAGGGCCGAAATGCGGAATTGAAACCGGCTTCAATTCCGCATATGAGACATGTGCCCTCAGGTGAATGATTACAGTTAATTCGCTGAGATCACGCCGCGATTTGTCGCGCAAGTAATGTCCACTCTTCGAGAAATTCAGTTCATGTGGCTGAATAGCGTTATCGTTGCAACAGCTGATATTTAATAAGCCTGTCTCCACTACAATATAGCATCTGCTATATGTCTCTTTGGCTTTACGTTAGCGGTTTATATATGTCGGGGGTTATCAGTCTGAAGCGCGTTAAGAACAAATGGTAGCAGCAGTGAGGCACTGCAAACCAAATCGACAAACATCGTGTTAAAATAAGCATTAGTCCCCATGGATTACACTGTACTGGAGTGGGAAGAAATATCATCTGTCGCTATAGGAACTTGAAGAGAAACAACATCGGGCAACGCTTTACAGGAAAGAAAGTGATAGACTAATGGTGCAGCTTTCCATCGATTGGCCGAGGGCGCCAATGACAGGACAAAATAAAATCAAATGGGCATTATCAACAGTTTAACGTTTCGTAGTGGCTTTCAGTCGAGAACACGTTAGTGCAACGTTCACTACTAAGATTTTCTACCTCAATCTCCCCATAGCAACCCATTTATAACATGACAGAAGACAGGCCGCATTGAAATGGCGAATTCGGCAGATCGCACCGGCCCGCCCTGGAACGACGATGATTGGATGAGACGGCTCATTGGGGCGCCCCGGCGCGCACCGGTGCGATTTGACGAATTCGCCAAAAGTCATGGCGCTGTGGCCACGTGCTCCGCGACGGCAGCGTCCACGCGGGAGCACTGAAAAGCTCCTGAAAGACTCGAGCCAAGCCAAGCTCCGCGGTGAAGTCATGGAGCCAAGCACGGATCCTTCATTCGTGTCTTGTCGATGCGGACACTCCCGTTGTCACGCGCGCCGTGGATCCTGACATGCATTGTGTGACGCGCCAAGAAGAGGACGAAAGGACGTTTGTTAGGGGATGCCGACGAGACGACAGCGGAGACGCGAGAAGCGTGTCGCGACACGGAAAGCCACTGCAGTGGCTACTATAATGGCCGCATTCAATGCTTGAAGCAACTGCAGAGGGCTGCTTGGTGCCGGAACAAACCGATTGGTTTTTAAAGCGAAAGCTTTACTGACCGCCAACTTGCGCTTTCGCCGTGGTGGTGCTTCGAGGAGGCACACGACGTCACAACGCGCGCCTCGTCGCGGATATTTCTCTCCCTCTCTCTTTCGCTCCCTAGTCACTACTGCGCATGCGCCACAGGTCTTCCGCCCCTGCGCAGCGCCGCGCCTTTCCGCCGCTGCCGTTTGGTATGATGTCACACAGCGTTCCTCGTCGTTGCGCTCGCCTCCGCTCGCTTCGCCAGCTGCGTCGCATGCCTGATAACATGTCGGAGGATTGAAAAGGAGAACTCGCGTGCGCTGCAACCACAGTTGAGGCGGCAGTATGGACAGCGACAATTCTGATAAGCAGGAGGAGGCCTGAAATCGACATCAGAACGAGATGAAGAGGAAACGAATCGCCCAGGAAACAGACGAACAGCGCGCCGAACGACTGGCTAAACGCCGCAACATATAGCTAGACAACCAGACTAACCTGGACTTGCAATCAAGATTAACCAAGGCTAACCATGCTATGCCTTAGCTTTCGCTACGTATATCTTGGCATAGCCGAGCTAAGCCCCTGCCAGTTTTTATAAAGGGTTAACGGCGCACACAGGCGGGGACAGAGTGAAGAACAAGACAAAGCACTAAACTACAATTGATACTTTATTGAAGGAGGAACACATATATACGCTGAAACTGCCAATGGGAAGGCTAACAAAGACAAACACAAAAAATAAATAACTAAAAACGAAATAGTACACTCCTCATATCGCCCTCTGCCCTTTACAAAGCGTCATACAGATATTCGTTTTTGTTTTTAGAGTGTCGCTGAAGGCGTGCTTACGCAATTATGTTTATCACGATAGATTGCATATGCTTTAATCACTTCACGTGTCCGCTTGTCCTTCTCTTTCTTAATCACTGTACACTCCCCATATACCGGTTTACAAATACAACTTCTACAGCGATATGACAGGTGGCCCGATACGGCAGTCACTGGCCCTAGGCTCAAACAACCAGCAAACATGTGCTTCAGTAAACTAAAACATTAAGTCAAGAAACTTGAGCAAGTAAAATCGCTGCTCCCGTACACCTCCAACAACAAAAGGCTTGTCAAAGGGGGCATTATATTGTCTCGTTTAAGAAATTCGTTCCTCAAATCATGTTTTCATTTGGAAGAGAGCAGTTTTCTTGCTCAGATTGCTCGCCTGTCATGGTGTCGACTGGCTACCCGCTTCATCTGTTTATATCAGTGGCTCGTGGCCTGCTCAAAGAATTAAAGCGTGGTTACTAGGACAGACAGTTGATAAAGAAAAAGAAAGAAAGGTTCGTCGTGGTGCCCTACATACACAGAATCGCATACAATCTCTAGAAAATAGGCCTGCCCGCTGGTGCATAGATGTTACCGTCTCTGCCCCAACAAACTTTCAAAAATTCGTTCGATGGTCAATCCTGATGCCAGAAAGAAAGCAAGATGCTCAATAAATCGCAGGTAGCAGTTTATTAATTGCCAGGAAGGTGTGATCTCTCCCCTTGTACTGGGGGAAAAGGTATATCGGCTAGACGGGTATGTGTGCGAACGACAGCCTTAAGGAGCACAAGAATCTGGTTGGAAAGACTGTAGTATCGGGCCACCTGTCATTACGCTGTAGAAGTTGTAGTTGTAAACCGGTATACGGGGAGTGTACGGTGTTTAAGAAAGAGAAGGAAAAGTCAAGTGATCGATGCCGTGATAAACATAACTGCTAAGCACGCCTTCAGTGGCGCTCGCAAGAAAGGAAATTGAATATCTGGATGACGTTTTGTAAAGGGCAGAGGGCGATGTGAGGAGAGTCCTATGTATTTTTACTCATTTATTTTGTTTTTGGTTTTGTTAGCCTTCCCATTGGCTGTTTGCATTTTTTTTTTGTCCGTCAACAATTGTGTGTGAGCAAAAACTGTCATCATCAGCAATGGTTTGTGCCACTGCTCGCGCGTTCGTCGTCGTCGTCATCTTCCATAGCTGGCTTCGATGCCGCTCATCATGCCAGCGTTCCCATACTGCCCCTCCCGCTGCGAAGGGGCTGACGGCACTGGCCCACTGCCAGTCAGCGCGGTGATTTCGGTCTCAAATTCTTTGCCTCAATAAACACGAATGTATATAACGAACGTATAACACGAATGCACACGGATGTATGAAAACAAATGTATGTGCATACTTTCCTCAAGATGATCATCTTGCGATCATCTTGAGAAGATGATCATCAGGTGCGAACACATTTATTGTCTTCATCGGTGGTCGACCACCGATATAGACAATAAATGTGTTCGCACCTTTGTTCAAAATTCTGTGTCACGTCTTTGTCGTGTGCCACGCAGCTTCGCTGGTAATCCACCTTCACAGAGTGGAATGGCACATGGTTTCTTTTAGTTTTTTTTTTTTTAGTAATCGGAAGCTGCTGCCAAGTTTGCGCCGCAATATCATTAGATATTTTGGTTGCAATTTAAACATTTTTGTTCGCTTAGTTCTCAACCATACAGATTTCTGCCGAAGGTTCACGTTGCTCATCTGCATAGACAAAATAAATTCGGAGCAATTTGAAGTTACCTATTCATTATTTACCTATGACAGGTGCAGTGATGCGGCTTAATGGCAGCCTGCGTCAAGCAACAACGGTACGCGTTTACTTTCTAAAAGCAAACATCGTCGTACAAAACGCGAGGAAGGCGACGGTTGACAAGACGCCAGGAGGTGGTCGATCCTCGGTGAACAAGGTTGATGCTCGCTTCGAAACAATTCAGGAAATAAATAGTTCGCAAAAGACAGTCGCGTGTCCCGGATGTTATGCGAGCGAACACTGACGGATGATTCCCAATGGAAACAATGGATTCACAACGGGCCTGCATTCACAAAAATCTCTTGCGTCGCTGGAATTGTTCACAAGAGCAACTTTCAGTCAATCCTCATGTGGGACGTATACTATAAGCGAAGGTGGCCGCGGCCAATGGCAATCACCGGCCCTCATTCACAGACCTTAAAGGGGGGAGGCAATGCTGGCTCAGAGCAGCGTGCATCACGCGGCCAAAGCCAGCGCGAAAAAACAAGCACGACACAGGATGGAGTCGAGACAAGCCGAGACGCATGCTGCGCGAGAATGCGAGCCGCGAGAAGTCGGACGCCGCGCTTCAGCCCAGCGATGGGCTGACGCGGCCTGGCGTGGCCGCCGGTCGATCGGCACATATCACGTATTCCCACTCCGGACGATTGATATGTTTGAAAATTCGCCTGTTTTTTTTTTTTCTAAACTGCATGACGTTTTTTGTTTTGTTCTTTAAAGAATTTCATGCGACACGAAAATTGCGTGGTCACATTAGCTATAGGTCAGGCTAGGTTAGGTAAGGAGCAAATATGAGGAAACTTAGCCATATGGTGGTGGGATGGAAAGGGAGCCCGCACAAGTGTAATTTTTTGCTTAAATCTTAAATGACCCACCAGGCAGTGCCGCAGAAATCTATAATGGCTAAATGTGCAGCTTTCGTAGAAAGCCTTCTCTAAACCAACCAATGGTTAGTTAAATTAACTCTGAACACCTTTGAGGGGAGTTATTTGAGCTGTAGCTTTAGTGCTTGTAATGATTCTGGTCTGACCGCATATTTCGTTTGAGCGTGTAAGGAGGAAAAACATTATTTAGTGTTCTTTTTTTCTGCATTCGACTATACTATTCTGAACAATAGTTCCGATCGGCAAATAAAAGAAAGAGGAAAAGTCAAGAGAGCACAGAAGAATAAAGATTCGCACGTCATTGATGACGGTACCGTCTTTCCCTGTACCGACGTCCCAAGTGACACCGAAAGCATAACATGATCGCACTGCGTCTGCCCGTCCGTTAGATGAGAGCCTCCTCCTCGGCGCTGAAAGGGTTGGGGTATAGGAGGGACAAAGACGATGGTGGGGGGCAAAGAAAACAGAATCCCACGTTCACTGCGTTCACGGCAGTGCGCTTCCTGTGACCTGGCTTTCTTTGGCGTGCGTGCGCGACCGATCCTGTGGAGAAGCATGGACTCGCCGAGCATTCTGTCCCGTCCGAGTTGCGCACCCAGCCCAAAGGTAAGAAGGCTCCGACCATACGTACAGGCGGAACGTTCGAACGCTACACGATTTCAGCGGGAAAGGTGGGCATCATAGCCGTATCGAGCGCTTACCTTGTATGCGTGTGCGATGACTGAAAAAGACAGCACTGCTAACGAAGCATTCCGCCGATATTTTCCGCCGGAGAGCGACTCCGCACCGGCTTTGCGATGCGCTATACTGCGCGCGTACACTGCTTCTCAAGAGGTAAAGCCTCTCGCGAAGCAGCGGGGGGTCCCCAATTTGGCTTCTATCCCTCTTCTCGCCGAGCTAGTCGCGACTCCGTTCGCCTTTCGTTTGCCCTTGTTTGTTTGGTAGGAATAAAGTAATAACAAACATTGCGGCAGAGCTCATCTCACGATGACTGTCGACGGTAATGCGATTAGCATTCGAGCAACCGTAGCGACAAACCATATATTGCTGAAGTGGTGCGTGTGTAACACTTGCATAGTGGTACCTCTGACATTTTCGTTGCTTCGGCTATATACCACATAGTGCAATATGGTTCCACATTGCAATGGCATTCGCTTGCCAAGGTCACCCAAGAGCATGGCCGTATGACGAGGACTGTATGACGCCGACGATGTGACGATGGAATGACAAAAAAAAAAAGAATGCTATGATAAGACGACAAATGCGGTATAACGACGATGGCATGAGATGTAGGTTGTGAAATTATGACGATGGTGTAACGACAACAGCGTTATGGCGGCTACATGAGGACAATGAGGTAACGATGACGGTATGACGACAATTAACCGAATAAAGAACTGTAATGACGACGGTGGAACGGCCGCGACAGCATCGCGACCAAGAGCACATAAAAATTAAATTCTGGCGCGTTATATGCCGAAACCACGCTATGGTTATGACGCACGCCGTAGTGGGGGACTCCGGAAATTTCGACCACCTGGAGGTCTTTAACGTGTCCCCAATGCACGGGACATGGGCGTTCTTGCATTTCGCCCCATTCGAAATGCGACTGCCGCGGTCGGGATTCGATACCGCGATCTCGTGACACCATAGCCGCTAAGCCACCACGGCGGGATCCAAGAGCACATAGTGATAGATAGATAGATAGATAGATAGATAGATAGATAGATAGATAGATAGATAGATAGATAGATAGATAGATAGATAGAAATAATGCCTTTCGCATTAAAACACGTATTCCGGCAGCAAAATAAATGTCACTTGCAAACATCACTAGATTCCTGTCAACTTCCCCAGAGGGCTGCTGAGCACGAGGTCGCGGGATCGAATCCCGGCCACGGCGGCCGCATTTCGATGGGGGCGAAATGCGAAAACACCCGTGTACTTAGATTTGGGTGCACGTTAAAGAACCCAGGGTGGTCGAAATTTCCGGAGTCCTCCACTACGGCGTGCCTTATAATCAGAAAGTGGTTTTGGCCCGTAAAACCCCATAATTGTAACTCCCCCAGAGCAGACATGCGCCATTCTCTACAAGCAAATCAAATCAAACGAAGCCACTGGTAACAACTACGCCGCTGCTCGCGCGCGCGTCGCGTTTTGATTGCCTGTCGTAAGCGACTACCGCGCAAGCCAGCATTTTGCAACTGTGTATAGTGAAAACCAGCGGTGTAAGACTGAAAAGCGCGCCTGCGCGCAAGCGAACGATCGAGCTTGCTCGCAAGTGGCGACGGCCGATTGCGGAGTGGAGGCGACGATAAAAATCACACGCATCGAGACAGGCGAGGGAAGGCGACGAGCGACAAAAGGTTTTTCGCGCGATGGGGCGGGTCCGGGGACTTAACAAAACGTGACCGGCGTAGTAAGGCGAGACCTCGCGCGGCAGACGACCCGCTTGACGAATGTAGGCCGCGCCGACAAGTTAACGTGGAAAGCGGGCATAAACGCCCGAAGGGCCTCGAATTCACGTGTATTTTACCGCTCGTTCGCTTTCGTCCTCGATTCGCTTTCTTTCTTTCTGTCAGGTTCATTTCCAGTTTCGCGTACAGCTCGACGCAGCTCGCATGCATAACTGCCGTGTCGAAACAACGGCAAATTATGATTATTGAGGATTTCTTTGAAAACAACTGCTAGTTCCCCCCGTATATTTTCTGAACAGATGGCTGAAGGACTACAAGCGTTATTTAAGGCTTTAATGAAAGTTAGCCAGAAACTAATCTCGAAAATTGCATTTGAGGTTGTAAAGACTACAATACCTAAGCTCTTCATTTACGAGGGAAAGCATGGAATACACATATACGCTGAGTAAAAAGGAAAAAGAAGAATTATTGAAGCTGCTCTGCTGGTGGACAGTTGGACGTTCTCATGAAAGTGATGGTGGTTATTCTTTGTGGGCGAAAAACAAAAACAAACATTTTCTAACTATAAAGACCGTTTGCATACAAGTGCGAATAAGAGGACTTGCAGTAAGAAGTTCTGGGGCAGAATTCAAAAAGCGTTTCGTTCGTAAGTGATATTTGCCATTGGTCAGTTGCTTTCGCTATATGTCTAACATCAGGATTCGCTGGTATTCTTTCTTGCGAATAATTTTAGCGTAAAACCTTTTTGTGAATACGAGCCCAATTCTCTTTGTACAGGATGCCTCTGATGTACATCGTCGGCATCAGCAGCCTATTTTTATGTCCACTGCTGGACGAAGGCCTTTCCCTGCGATCTCCAATGACCCCTGTCCTGCGCCAGCTGATTCCAACTTGCGCCTACAAATTTTCTAATTTCATCACCCCATCTAGTCTTCTGTCGTATTCGACCGCGCTTCCCTTCTCTTGGCACCCATTGTGTAACTCTAATGGTCCACCGTTTATCCATCCTACGTGTACATGGCCTTCCCAGCTCCATATTAAAGCGAAGCTTTCTTTGAATTTTCCTTCGACTTGCTTTGTCAGATGGAAGACAGGGCAGCTCAAAAATGTGCTATCCCCTAGTGAGAGTTCAGATCTCAGCCGACTATCGTCAGCCATACAATCGCCTCAAGAAAGGCCCCCAACACCACGGGGTTGAAGAAGATTTAGGGTTCGAGGCGGAGGTCATATTCAGAACAAGTTCGAGCCACCATACTCTGGCGGCAGCGGCTCGCGGCGCCATAGAACCGCATTCGAGCGCGCTACCAACGCCTTTGTATATGACGATCAAGTTCTTCAAAACTCCACAGCGATCTTTCCCTGTCGCTGCAGTGGGAGAAAATTATCAGCGGTCGGCACCATGTTTGGGAGAATTGGAGTGTATCCAAATGACGTCTCTGCCTTTCCATGTGGAACCACAGTTCCTTCCTTATTTTCCCCAGTACCTCATGAAGTCCCGGCTGTTTGTCCGTGAACGTCGCTTTGCATCTCGCAAGCCATACCTGATAGCTACACTCAGTCATCAGTAGAGCGAACTAGTTTACCCCTTCTTTCGGGAGTGGGTTTAAGTACCGGACAGTCTGGTATGGCACTCCCGACAGCTTGAAAAGATTTTGCACTCTCTCAATTAATGCTGCCGGGATCAAGCACTCATAAAAGATGTGCTCAGGCGTTTCTTTCGCATTACAAAGCGGGCAGTTTTTGTTGAGACCGGCCTTAGCAGATACAAAGGCTATTTTCCTTGTGGGCTGACACCCGCGTGCGAAACGCCACATGAATGATGCCCTTCAAGCGTCGAGGAAATCTGCCGAGATCAAGTGCAGTTCGGTTTTTCGGCCGGTTTGTTGAAAAGTTCCATTTGTTTCGGTAGCCTAGGCGACAAGTGCTCAATGAGCGCTTTGAGAGCCGTGCTTGTCAGATCAAAATTCGGGATGCTCTTCTTCAGTGTACAGTGCGCATTCGCAGCTTCCTTATAAAAGGGTATACGGGGAATTCCGAGCGGGGGGCAGAATGCGGAAGTGGGGCTCCGGTGAAAGAAACAGTTCTCGTACTGAGAAAAACGAAGCCAGAGTCTTTGTGAGCTGAATATCAGAGTCTAGGGCTATTTGTGTCCTCTTGATGTGTAAGGCTAGTGCCATTACATTCAAGTCTGGAACGCCTAGGCCACCTTCGAATCGTGGCAGTTTTACTATTACCCGGTCTGGCCCTCCTTGCCAGAGGAAGCGAAAAATTATCTTTTCCAGCTTCATTTTTATTCCATTAGGGATATCTAACACGCTAGCGGTGTACACAAGGAAATATATTAACAGACTTCTTATAATATTAACTTGCGCCGTAATGGGGCATTTAAATGCGCTATAATTGCTTACTTTCTGCCGAAGTTTCTCTTCTGCATTATACCAGTTAGTTTGAGAAGGTCCTGTCCTGTAAAATATGTAGCCGAGGATTTTTATTTCTTTTTTGCGGGGCAAGCCGTACATAAGTCCTGATGGTCCAGGCTCAGGAAGCAGGCTCATAATTGCGCTTTTAGCGCGGTTGAGGCTTGCTCCACTTGCTTGGCAGTACAGATCGACTGTTTTAAGTAAGCTAGTGACAGAATTGCTGTCTGATACGACTACGGAAATATCGTCAGCGTATGCGAATATCGAAGTACAGTATGGACCTACAGGAAGTGGGAATTTTCTAATGCCGTTCTTAGAGGCAATTTTCTGTAGTAGGGGTTCTATGGCGAGTATATAGAGTAGTGGACTGTGTGGGAAACCTTAACGCACACTTCTTTCTATTTGAAAACTTGCTGACGTCCTTCCTTCCATATAACTGCCGATGTAAGGCCATTCTACAATCAATGGATTTGTTTACGGAAATCTTTGCAAATTCCTGCCTGTTCTAGTATCTGAAAAAGAAATTCTTGGCTTATTTTATCGAAGGCTTTATCTTGATCTGGTGAGCATACGTGATCAGGTAAATTTCTTGAAGCGGCCCATGCTAGTAAGTCCTTTAGTCCTAAGCCATGCAATTCAGCTGATCTACCTGGCTGATCTAAGTCCCGACTATGTTTGTTAGTGCAGGTGTTAAACGGAGGGAAGAGCTTTTCGCGATAATCTTATAACCGCTGTTTAAGAGCGTAATGGGACGCCACGCTCGGAGGTCGGATGCTTTCCCTAGGTCCTTCCATAAAAGTGTGATTAAACCTTGTCTTTGCGAAACTGGGAGCACCCCTTCTTCTAAGGAGGCATTTACTAGGGTTGTGAAATATTCCGCCAGGAGGGGCCAAAATTTTGTATAAAAAGCCGGGGGAGGCCATCTGTGCCTGGGCTTTCGTTTTGCTTCATAGCCTTTAGGGCTTCGAAAAGCTCTTCAGCTTGAAAGGGCGTGTCTACAACTATGGGGCTAATTTCAGGTCTTTTCAGAGGGAAGGCATGGGGAGTGCAGTGGGTTATTTGATATAGTTGCTCATATAGAAAGACCTAGCAGCCTCTGTTACCACTTCTGACTTTGTTGTTGTGACCTCCGTGGCTGGGTCTGTGATTTCGCACAGTGTAGGACTTTTTGTAGCCAGACGACGACGTAGGAGATGTCTAGAGCACCATGTTTCTCTCCCATCTTTCTACACGCGCTGTAGCGCGTAGTCAGTCCCATCTTTTGTTGAGCAGGCTGTGGAGCTCTTTTCTAAGTTCACTAAGAGCGCCTGCAATGCTTGGCTCTTGTGATAGCGGTGCGCTGAGAATTGAAATAGCATCTGAAACTTTCCTTATCTCCTCGCGTTCCTGTCTGGCTAGTTGAGTGCCCCATGTTTGGAAACATTACTTAACATTTGCTTTAAAGCCCTCCCATGACGTAGCGGTCGGCGTAGATTTAAGGGAGGTTTTTATCAGGTTGATGATGTCGTCAACTACGCGTAGATCCTCAAGAAGTTTTATGTTAAGGCATCCCTTTTATGTTAAGGCGTGTATATACATGGAAGGAGCGTGGCAGAGAAGAAGAGACGCGAGGAACTCGTTTGGACCGCACCGCGTCGAATGTGCACGATGTCCTCTGGAGCTCCCGGGTCGTCGCCACATTAGCCTCTCGACAGCTGTAATTATCCGTGACCCCCGCAAGCGCTTACCTTTCTACCAACGGGCAAGTCCAGAGGGAAGCTAAATAGAATGGAGAGCAGGCAGAGAATGGGTCACGCAACGAGTCGCGAAACAGCTTTGCCGCTCTTCGCTCGCAGTTCCCATACAAATTCAAGGGGGGGGGGGGGATACGCAAAAGGTTACGTGAGAAAGCAAGGTAACGCTGGATAAATTAAATTTCAAGGTACGGTACGGTGCACTTCTGCTATTTCTGAAAAATAAAACCATGCAAATATGTCTAGCGAACAACTTACGCAGGCCGTGCAGAAGCAGAGCGGCACTAATTAAAGCGCACCGCAGGGTCTAGGCGACACAACGGAAGCGGTCGCACGTCAAATCAACATTTCTGCGCCCGCCGCGATAGCTTTGCGGCTATGGTATTGCTCGAGGTCACGGATTTGACCGAGGCAGTCGCATTTCGACGGGGGCGAAATAAAAACGCTCGCGCACTTTGATTTATGGACACGTGAAAGAACACCATAGTGCCAAAATTAATCCGGAGCGCGCCACTACGACCTGCCTCATAATCCGATTGTGGTTTTGGCACGTACAACGCCATAATAAAATTAAAGCTTAATGCTTCTGCCATGATGCGATGTGCCATGTGAGGCAATGACAATGTTCAACCCTCTCAGAGGTTGTACCTAATATGGAGTACAACAACGCCTCAAGCAAACATCTCTCCCTTTGTGTTATGTGTACTACGCAGACAAACAGCAGTGGTGCACGCAAGGTAACGTTAACATCAACTCACCACTCTTGTGTTGGACAAAACGTTGAAGAAATTAAACATTCGCCGTCAACATCACCGCTAATTATCGTCAATCAAAGCAAACAGCCCAGAAAGCTTCGCTTATACCGATTCCCACAGCGCATGGGATCTGCATATTTTTTTTCTCTTCATGACCATTCGAATATCGGCTATCCACGTTTGCTCTCTGATTCACACCGCTCTCTTCCTGTCTCTTAAAGTTACACTTAACATTCTTCGTTTCATTGCTCTTTGCGCGCTCCTTAACTTGTTTTCAAGCTTCTTTGTCAACCACCAAGTTTCTGCCCTATATGTTAGCACCGGCAGAATGTAGTGATTGCACACCTTTCTTTGCAATGATAATGGTAAGTTCCCAGTCAGGATCTGCCGTATGCCCTCCAACTTGCCGTATGCCCTTCAACCCATTTTTATTCTTCTGTAAGTTTCCTTCTCATGACCAGGGTCCCCTAGTGAGTAATTGACTTAGATAAGCGTACTCCTTTACAGACACAAGAGGCTGACTAGAGATATTGAACTCTTGTTCACTTGCCAGGCTATTGGACATTACCTTTGTCTTCTGCATATTAATTTTCAACACCACTGTTACACTTTCTCTGTAAAATCCTCAATCATTTGTTGTAATTCATCCCCAGTGTTGTTGAACAGGACAATGTGATCTGCAAACCGAAGGTTGCTGAGATATTCGTCATTGATCCATACTCCTATGCCTTCCCAGTTTAATAGCTTGAATACTTCCAAGCACGCAGTGAATAGCATTGGAGAGATTATGTCTCCTTGTGTGACCCCTTTCTTTACAGGGAACTTTATACTTTTCTTGTGGAGAACCAAGGTATAGCTGTGGAATCTTTGTAGATATGTCAAAATATATTCACGTATGCCTCGTGTACTCCTTGATTATGCAATGCCTCTATGATTGCTGGTATCTCTACTGAATCAAATGCCTTTTCATAATCTATGAAAGCCATATGGAGAAGTTGATTACTCTGCATAATTTTCGATTGCCTGATTGATGACATGGATGTGATCCATTGCAGAATGTCATTTGCTGAAGCCAGCCTGTTCCCTTCGCTGACTGGAGTGAAGTGTGGCCCTTATTCTATTGGAAATGATCTTCGTGAATATTTTATACAATACTGAAAGCAAGCTAATGGGCCTATAATTTTTATATTCTTTAACGTCTCCCTTCTCTTGGATTAGTATAATGTTGGTATTCTTCCAGTTCCCTGCTCCACTTGAAGTCGTGAGGCACTGCGTATAAAGAGCCGCAAGCTATAAAGCCGCAAACTTAGGGAGCCCTGGGAGGCCATCCTCGCTCTTGCTGACCTCGAGGTCCAGAGGGGCGGGGCCTCCTGGATCAAGCTGGGCGGGTCGGGGTGGCCACCGGTCCCTTCCACCATGTTTCTTCCTCATCAATAAATGTTTATTCCTCCTCCTCTTCATCCATCTTTGATTAAATCGACTGTTATTCAATCCTCTCCTACCGCTTTTCCCCGGGTCATGCCTTGCAAGGCCCATCTAACTTCATCGCTAGTTATAGAAGGAGCCTCTGTATATCGTCCATTACTACTTTGAATAAAGAACATCGTCTTGCTAATAAATCGCGGCTTCAGGCGCTCGTTGACAAACTTGAGCTAGAAAGGCGCAGACATTGTATACTGTTGCGTACTCCAGGGTAGCGTACCGTACTGCTGCCGAGAAGTAGCGGCGCCTGCCTATCGAAGCTCGACCGACATTACTTATTGGGTAGCGTGGCGTTGTCGGCGGGCTGCAGGCATCCGGTAGATCATGGCGACCAAGCAGGGGCGAGACGATTTGCTAGTGCGAAACTTGCACGGTTTATTCAAAGGGAGTTGAAAGAAAATAAGAAGAGCATGAAGATATGAAGTATAAAGTATCAAGTATGAAGTATCTTATGAAAAGTACATTTCGGAGCCCCTTAAATAGGCTCTCTACAAGTGTGGGCAGGATCTTGCTTCCGTCGATGACACGTGACAGGCACAGAGAGAGGGCCCCTCCTCCTGCATCATCGAGCACGGGAGGGAGAAGTCGATCCTCTTTTCGACGAATCCGGGAGAAGGTCGGGTGAATGACCTGTCACCCGTGGGCTCCGGCCTAGTAGAAGGTAAGCGGAACGACCTGTCACCCGTGGGCTCCGGCCTAGTAGAAGGTAGGGGGAACGACCTGTCACCCGTGGGCTCCGACCAAGTAGAGGGTAGGGGGATGACGTATTGCCCGTGGTGTTCGACGCCAACCCTAACAGCATCTCCGGCGGGGGAGGAAGATGCCGATGTGTAGGGGCCAGCAGCCGCTGTACGAGGGATCGGCGTTTCGGTATCAGGATTCCCCGTAGAGGTCACGAACCCTTCGTTCGTAGCAGGTAGATTCCGGGGAGTGGTCATCCGTCCTCGTGGCGCTCTTGTGACTTTTCTCCTTGGTCCGGTCCGGTGAAATCGGTCTTTGCAAGCAGGTCTCGCAACTTTTCGTCTCCTGCGTGGGCAAGCAATCACCCCAGAACAGTGCCGGACCCACAACCACAAAGCAGCGAGCACAAGGCCACTCTCCCCCAAGACACACCTGGCTTTTAACAAAAAGAGGAAACCCGCTACACCTTTCCCATTCCCTACGCGCGTCCTCCCCTCCTCAACACTAAAACCAGCCATTTCTTGAAGGCGTTAGGACGTGGTTATTAAAATCAGCTAACAATCGGCTTCACTTCGGAAAAACATATGAATGCACGAAAAAAAATGCCACGGAAACCCGGATGAGCATGGGGCTTTCGATACTCTAGGGGCAACGACTTAAACCGTCGGCATTGCCGTTAAGCTTACCCTTCTTGTAGCGAATATCGAAGGTGTACTGAAGAGCCAAGCTCCAGCGCAAAAGACGACCGCTTTTCGTAGACATGGACTGCAGCCATGTGAGGGGACAGTGATCAGTCTCTATGGCGAATCTTGAGCCAGCGATATAGCAAGCTAGCTTCTGTACCGCCCAACTACGCAGGCGCATTCCTTTTCTGATGCACTGTATGCTTCCTCACGAACTGAAAGCTTTCTACTGGCGTACAGTACAGGGTGTTCGTTCTCGTCATCTCTCTTTTGACAGAGCACCACCCCCATACCCCTGTCACTGGCATCACACTGAAGAATGAATGGCTTAGAGTAGTCGGGCGCGTTCAACACTGGCTGACTCGTTAATGCGTTCTTCAGCATACTAAAAGCCTTTTCTTTTGCGTCATCCCACTTTACCGTTTGTGGTTCTGTTTTTCTGAGAGCATCCGTTAAAGGACTCGCAATCTCGGAATACCGCGGGATATATCTTTGGTAATAACCCGCCAAGCCAAGGAATGATCTGATGTCCCGCTTGGTGCGTGGTTGCGGGAAGTTATCTATCACGGTCAGTTTAACCTCGGAAGGCCGACGATGGCCTTGCCCTATTACATGACCTAGATAAGCTACCTCCGCGCGCCCTAGTTGGCATTTGGGAGCCTTAACAGTTAAGTTGGCCTCTCGTAGCCGACACAACACGGTTCGCAGGTGTTGCATATGGTCCGCCCATGATGAAGAAAAGATAGCTATGTCATCGAGATAGGGAAGTGCAAAGTCCTCCGTTCCTCGTAGCACCTGGTCCATAAGGCTAGAGAAGCAATATGGCGCATTCTTCAATCCAAAACTCAAGACTTTCGGACGAAAGGTTCCCATCGGGGAAATAAACGCAGCAAGCCGGCTTGCCCTCTCGGTCAACGGAACCTGCCAATACCCTCTGACTAAATCGAGCGTAGAGATGAAATTAGCACTGCTCACCTTTTCAAGCCTTTCCTCGATATGCGGTATTGGATAAGTCTGGTCCTTCGTGATTAAATTTAGCCTGCGGGTAGTCGATACATGGCCGCGGCTCTTTTCCTGGGACCTCAACCAAGATAAGAGGCGAGGTATAATCACTATCTCCTGGCTCGATTACACCTAGCTCTAACATCTTGTTTATTTCAGCGGCCATGACTTCACGTTGACGAGGCGAAACGCGATAAGCTTTCGAATGAACTGGGTCTGACGAGGTTAACTCGATATCGTGAACGATCGCAGTTGTCCTGCCCAGTGTATCTGAAAATACGTCTTTAAATTCAAACACGAGTTCCCTCAGCTCGGCCCTTTGATTGGGATCCAACTTCGCCTGTTCTATTAACAATGGTCTCGTCAATGTCTTTTGTCTCCGTCACTGCTGTTAACTCTGGAAAGTCGACACGCCTGTAGGGTTTAAGTAGATTGCTATGGTACACTTGTGGTGTCCTTCGTTATCCCGGTACCGTGATTACGTAGTTTGTTTCAGATGATTTCTGAATTATGTCTACCGGTCCTTCCCATTGAACCTCTAGTTTGTTTTTCAACGAGGATTTCAGGATCATTACCTTTTCCACCACTTCAAAGCGCCGCGTGCGAGCCGTCCTGTCATAGTACCGCTTAGCCTTGCTTTGTGCCTTACGCATTTCCTGCCCTGCTAATTCCTGAGAAGCGTGCAGACGGTCCAACAGCTCTAGCACGTATGCCACAACCGAAGGATGATCGTCCGCCCGGCCTTTCCAGGCTTCTCGAACAATGCGGAGAGGGGAGCGAAGGCAGCGTCCGTAAACGAGCTCTGAAGGTGAAAAACCTGTTGATTCGTGTGGTGCAGTTCGAAGCGCGAACATTGCTGCAGGCAAGCAACTCTCCCAATCGGCTTTGTGCTCATAACAAAGGGCTCGCAAAAGCCGTTTCATGAGTGAGTGGACTTTCTCTACCGCGTTTGACTGCGGGTGGTACACTGAGCTATGGATAATTTTAATACCGCACCTTTCCAGAAACGTCGAGGTCAGTGCGCTCGTAAAGACGGATCCTTGATCTGACTGGATTTCTGCGGGAAACCCTACTCGCGCGAAGATAGATAAAAACGCGTTGACGATCTCCGCCAAGCTTAGGTCTTTGAGAGGCACTGCCTCGGGAAATTTCGTTGTGGGGCATAGTGCAGTAAGAATATGTCGATAGCCAGACTGCGTCGCAGGAAGTGGTCCCACTGTGTCTATTATGAGCCTGCGAAATGGCTCCGTGATAATGGGAACAAGTTTCATTGGCGCTTTAGCCTTATCTCCGGGCTTGCCTATGCGTCGACATGTGTCGCAGCTTCTTACAAATGCTTCTATTTCTCGAAAGTAGCCGGGCCAGTAAAATTCCTGCAATAAGCGGTCCTTTGTTTTACGAATGCCCAGATGCCCTGTCCGAAAGCCCCCGTGAACCAGGTGCAGGAGCTGCTCACGATAGGGATGAGGCACCACCAGTTGGTCGAATTTCACTCCCTTTCGACTGGTGTACTTTCTATAGGTTGCCATTATCCCTCAAGAGAAAAGTATATAACAGCTGTGTCTTACCGGTACTCACCTACGGGGCAGAAACCTGGAGGCTTACGAAAAGGGTTCTACTTAAATTGAGGACGACGCAACGAGCTATGGAAAGAAGAATGATAGGTGTAACGTTAAGGGATAAGAAAAGAGCAGATTGGGTGAGGGAACAAACGCGAGTTAATGACATCTTAGTTGAAATCAAGAAAAAGAAATGGGCATGGGCAGGACATGTAATGAGGAGGGAAGATAACCGTTGGTCATTAAGGGTTACGGACTGGATTCCAAGGGAAGGGAAGCGTAGCAGGGGGCGGCAGAAAGTTAGGTGGGCGGATGAGGTTAAGAAGTTTGCAGGGACGGCATGGCCACAATTAGTACATGACCGGGGCTGTTGGAGAAATATGGGAGAGGCCTTTGCCCTGCAGTGGGCGTAACCAGGCTGATGATGATGATGATGATGATGATGATGATGATGATGATGATGATGATGATGATGATGATGACTTTCTATAGAGGATGCCTGCCCTCTTTAGGAACTTCACGTTCTGTTTGGCTATACCTTCTTTAGCGTCAGGCCTTAGGTTACGCAGGGTGGAATCTTTTTCCTGCTCAGCAATCAATGTGGCAGGGCTTACATTCAATAACCTTTGCCTGCATTCTGCCTCGCGAGACATTCCAGGCTCTGCTGCTTTCCTGCCTTCTTCATTAGCTGGTGTACCTTCCGCATCATCCCCTATAGGGCTGTCCTGTTCGGTACTGGTGGACGAATCCTCCTTCAAACCTGTTTCCTCCACTACTGGACCCTCATACACTGCCTTGGCCGCGAGCTCCCGTGCCTTGGAACGAGTTAAGGCTTGCACTATCCCTTCACTAAACCCGATTCCCCTGCGTCGTAGCAAATCCTCAGATTTGTTAGAAAACAAATATGGATACTGAGGCGGGAGATGTGCCGAGACGGCAGCTTCAGTGTCTAGTACTCCAAAAGGTCCTTCGATACGAATCTTTGCCACAGGGAGACAAACACTGGAGGTTTCCACGGCTTGCCTTATCCAAGCACATTCTCCCGTGAACTGGCCTTCCTCTACGTACGACGGATGCACTACGTCCATTGTGGCTGCCGAGTCGCGAAGCACCCTACACGGTTTGCCGTTTACCACGAGGTCTCGAATGTACGGTTCTAGCAATTTCAGGTTTTCCTCGTTACTAGTTAGTGACATCAACACTACTTTGGTATTTTTTCATCCCACGGAGATATGCCCCGTTTGCTGGCAGTTGTAGCAAACTATTGGTTTCTTGGCCTCGAAAGCCCTTTTCTTTTGCCTTTCTGCCCTCTGTTCGGGTGACTCCTCCCTTCCCTTGCTGTTCTCGTCACTACTTTTCACTGAATCTGACCTTTCCTTTGCTTTATACTGATTCGACTTCGAACAACGCTCTGGCTTGTCGGGTCTGTATTTAGTCACCTCCTTCTTAGGAGCTTCGTTGCCTTCGAACGCACGGCGGGTTATGTACTCCTCAGCGAGATTGGCCGCTCTCGTGATAGTGTCTACGCCTGGCCTATCCTGAACCCAATGCTTGATGTTTACTGGCAGCCGGCGGTAGAACTGTTCTAAGGCAACGCACTGCATTGTGTTTTCGGCGTCGCCGAGTGCACCCTCTTCTCTGAGCCATTCCTTCAGGTTTACCTCCAAGGTGCATGCAAAATCTGAATATGACTCACTCTTGGTCTTCTCGACTTCCCTGAACTTTCGCCAGAATGCTTCCGCTGATAATCTGTACTTTTTAAGCAGTTTTGCTTTGACTTCATCGAAGTCCTCTGCTTCTTCTTTCCCCATGCGGGCGATAATATCAGCTACCTCACGTGGCAGTAACGTAAGCAAGCGTTGCGGCCACGTGTTTCTCGCGAATTTTGCCTTCTCACATGTGCGCTCAAACTGTACCAGAAAAAGACCTATGTCCCCTCCTACTGCGTAGGGTGCCATCAAGTCTGTCATTCTGCGCTCACTTTCACGTGCCTCTGTGCTAGGTTTTTCGTTATTTTGTGCTTTCAGAAGCTCAATCTCTAGGCCCTTCATTTCGAGGTCGCGCTCTTCTTTGGCCTCACGTGCTGCCAGCTCGTAGAGAAGTAGAGGGTAGGGGGATGACGTATCGCCCGTGGTGTTCGACGCCAACCCTAACAATACGTGCATTGGTGAAGCGACCATGTTTGTGGCCGCGCGGTATTGTACGTGGCTGCATATAGCATGCACTCGTTGAATGAGGGCTGTCGCCTGTGATAAGACAGTGAGAACATTGGCGTCATTTCCCGCCTTTCAGTTGTTTTCTTTCTTTTGTATTGCTTGTATTTATTTATTTATTTATTTATTTATTTATTTATTTATTTATTTATTTATTTATTTATTTATTAACATCACATGCGCCCAGACGGCATTATCGTAGAAGCGGTACATTACGAACGAAAAAAAATTAAATGAAAGCGATAAAAACAAAACAAAATTCGAACGTCAAGTTTAAAAGTTTATTGCTTCAAAATGGTTACAAGTTTCGAGAGGTATGAAAGACAAAAAAAAAAAAGAAAGAAGGAAGACCCGTTGTCAAAGACTGTATTGGGACATCCGTGTCAGTGTCAGCCACACGACACGTGTCAGTCAAATTAAATAGACAGAACAAGACAAGAGGTGGTGTAAGCGCGTATACGTCTGTATCCTGACTGCATTTCATGCAAATGTCGCTTCAGTAAGGCGGCAATAGACTCACTGGACGCGGTAAAAATATAGTATCAGGTAAGTTTTTCCACTTATATATTGTGTGCGGAGAAAATGATGACTTCAACTCTGTGGTGCGGCACCTAATTTCTCTAATTTTCTTACTATTATCCCTTTTTTGGGAATATTATCTGGAAGGCTTCAAGTAATTCTGGCAATCGATGTCGAGGTTGTCGTGGACTAACTGGTTCAGAAAAGAAAGCGCGAAAGAGCGGCGATGGATGTCTAATGAATTTCACGATAAACATTTTTTAGAGGGAGTATCACTAACGTTACGATGGAACGAATTAGTTGCAAAATGTGCGGCGCAAGGTTTTCATTCTTTAAGTGGTAATTAAATTTTACAACATTGCGTCTGTGGCTGAAGCGCGTGTAATTACATCTGGAGAGATTTAATTTAATATTCTGTTTATCAAACCAGGATAGGATGTGGTTAAGGTCATTTTGTAAGGTGCACGGTGGCATCATCTAAACAATTAATGTCTTGGTATAACACACAGTCATCTCCATAAATTCGGATTCTTGATGAGACGTTCAGACCGATTTCGTTTACGTAAATTAAGAATAGCAAGGACCCCAGTACAGATCCCTGCGACGCACCTGATGCAACAGCAGCAAGTTCAGATTCCGAGCCGTTGATTACAATCTTTTTGTAAACGGTCATCGAGATTATGTACCTAGTTAATGGTGCTTTCAGTTAGGCCCAGGTGCGAGAAGTTAAGGAGCAGGAGGGAGTGCTATACTGAGTCAAAAGCTTTTCTTCCAAGTGATGATGTACGGATAGCTAAAGAATGTGTTCTGAGATTTTGGAGCATCCACTAGCTGGAGATATTGGCCTGTAATAGGAAACCTGTCATCGAGGGTTACTTGACCACTTGGTGATTTTCCTCATTCTATGCCTGACCAGACGAACTTTCGCCGAACCCTTGATTATGAGGGCCACTTTTATGGATTGGAACTATTTTGGATATTTTTCATTCTAATTAGGTAGCAGAGCTGATGATAATGACTTGTTAAAGATTACGACCAAATACCTGGTAACAGCAGTTGCGCATGCTTTCAGAACCTAACACTGAACTAGGCCAGGACCGGTTGCTGAGTTGGGTTTTAACTCTGAAAGCAGTTTTATTACGCCATCAAGAGATATGTAAATGTCGGGCATACGCGGAAGATGAACTTAGCCAGTATAAATGGGAGCGTTATGCACTGGGCCAGAATAAACAGAATGAAAGTAATATTTGAAAAAATCGGATTTACTGACATCATTGGAGACGAATCCTTGTTCGGTAGATATCGCTAGGATAGTGTTTTCATCCTTAACGCTGCTTTTAACAAATTTCCATAATTATTTAGGATTCTGCTTAACTTTTTCACTTAGAAATGAAGTAGTTATTTTTGGCCGGTTTTATTGTCAACTTAATTTTCTTCCCTAGTTCGTGTAGCTTCTGATACAATTAATTCCTCTTCTCATGCATTACGTACTTCCTAAAGATGCGGTTCGTTTCATTTAGCAAAGACCTAATTTCACGGGTAAAGCACGGTTTGTACATCCACGACTTGTAATGATTTTTGACGGCACGTGCTGGTTAACGAGTGATAAATGTTTAGATTTCATTTTTTGCGTGATTAGACTATGACACACAAAAGGCTTCAGACAACATGAGAAATCAGCGCGAACACCAAGCAAAACTTGCTATTGCGAGTAATATTTTAAGTGATTAGATATCTCTGAGGCACACACGACACACAAGAGGCTTCATACAAGAGGTTTTACGGACCAGCGCAAACACTAGCTATAACTTACTGTCGCATGCAAAACAAAGAAAAGGTGAATAATTTTATTCTGTCCCTGGATTATTTATTCGGGAACGCGATAAGTGAAGTAGTCGTTCTCAATGTGTACAAGTTCACAAAACTGGGTTAACAAGTTCGAACTTGACGTACTCAAGGACGAATGCAGAGAAACGATATAGACGTACTTCTCTGGAAAACGGTCACATTTATGTAAGTGGCGTATAATACAAACGATAAAAGAAGAAAAAAAATGGAAACAAGCTGAAAAACACCACGGGGGCTAAACAGAGGGGGAAGTACGCACGTCAGTTGGCAATCTGAAGCACATGTACACATACTGAAGATTTCACAGCGACTGTTATGAGCCGGCGAATCCATTTTGCAAAACGCTGTCCTAACGAGCACATGCGTGCACGCATCGAAATGTCCAAAACAAAAGTCGGCCGTCAGTTCACTGCCACGACGGAAGTACTTCGTGCATTGAGCATTGATGATGAGTCGTATGTACAAATGACGACGACGCTATGCGCAAGTATATATATATATATATATATATATATATATATATATATATATATATATATATATATATATATATATATATATATATATATATATTAAATCTTCAGATTGCCATTGTATAGAATGATGCTCAAAAGTGCGTCATTGAGGGATATTCTTGTACACTGCAATCTGGTTATCAATCACACCCAATGAATCATTACATTCCAGAGTTTCCAAAAGTTTTTGGAGTGTATCGCTGAAGTAAGACAAAAAATTCGCTAAAATTGTCGCTAAACCTATCAAGTGGATTTTAAATAGAATAGGCGTTTTGGAACACTACAGTATAAGTTAACTTAATGTAAATCATTTACAGATGTTTCATGTTTGTCTAATGCCCGTTCAGGTTCAGGTGTGGATAAACAGTGAATTTATCAACAGGATGTAGATAGTTTTTATATTATTGATATAGTTACATAATGGGCGAATCTGCGTTTGCTTTCGGATTGTAAGGTTACCAACACAGAGTGATTCAAAAGAACACAAATAGCGTAGTTTCCCTAGCACAAAAAGGCGCTTAGTCTACATTTTCCCCCATTTTGCTGGTTGTCGACGTTCGTAATAGAACTAGATTCTGCGGAATGCGCTTGGCTGTATGTTGTTAATACGGCGATGACAATTACCCAATCTTTATGCAGATCGAACACTTCGCTTCCGCCCTTGGTCTGCCTGAACGTCGCCGTGAAGTATTGGTTGGTGCGAAAACCTCTGAGAAACGGAAGCAACTTCTTTATGTTCGCATGAACAAGCGCAGCCGCTCCGTTATAGCTACGCCTTTCTACATAGTGTTGCGTTTCGCCTGCGACACGTGGTTTTGCCGGCGCGACTGCGGCGGGGCGGCAGACATTTTGGCCCGATCGTCGTCGCCGCAACACTCATCGCCAGGTGTTTCCAGGCGCGACTGCGGCGATGCGACCGCCTAGGGATCATCCTCGCATTCCAGTCATTGTGCCCGAAACAGGCGATGCCAAAGCAGGGATCTCATTCCAGTCATTGTGCCCGAAACAGGCGATGCCAAAGCAGGGATCTCATTCCAGTCATTGTGCCCGAAACAGGCGATGCCAAAGCAGGGACCATCCTCTCATTACAGTCATTGTGTCCGACCGGCAGCGCCACGACAGGGTGCTACGAGATCGTGCTCGACATGGTGCTACGGCATCGCTACGACAGTGTGCGTCACCATTAGCCCATTGTACATTCACGTGCTCGTCTTTTGAGGGGTTCCTTCTTGCCCTCAACTGCGAGAGTATAAAAACAGCTGCCCCCGGACGCCAAAAAGAGGGCTCCGATTTCTTCTGTTGAGTGAAGTGCTCTCCCGTCTCTCTACTTCGGTCAAACCTGACCGCCAACTCTTTGCAATGTTAAAATAAACAAGTTGTTTCGTTGTTACCAGTCGACTCATGCTTTGCCGGGACCTTCGGATGCTTCTAGTTGTACCCCAGGCCGCCAGGCCAACGCTACCCTTGGGGCTTGCGACCCAGGTACAACCACGGGCGTCAGCGCCGAGTTCCCAACCGATCGCGCCAGCGGTCGGATCCAAACATCTGGTTGGCAGCGGTGAGATCGCCTACGACTTCAAACAACTGTCTGCCAGCGGTGAGACAGCGACAACGGAGGCCAGCAGCGAAGAGATGCAGTTGACTGTATGCTGAGCAGCTCAACGACGATCCGGGAGCAGTGCAACGAGCCCTGTGTGACGACTGGTTGCCTGCAGCGGAACGACTGCGCGGAATTCCTGCCTGCGAGGTTTGGTGAGTGCGGGACTTTCTTCTTCTGAGCTTTGCCAGGCTTTTGTTAGTGTTAGAAACAGAGCTGGTAATTGTGGTTGTCGTTGCTGCCGGGTTATTTGCGGCAAGACAATAGTAAGCAGTAGAGAAAGCAGCATTCAGAGCAGCCATGGATTTGAAGTCGTTGCGCAAACCGAAATTGTTGGAGCTTGCAAGAGAGTTGGGTCTGGATGTCTCGGACAAACTCAGAAAACCAGAACTGATAAAGGCTATTCTTGAGTTAGAGGCTGAGGATGACGAGCTGTCGGAATGCCTTGAGACTATTGAAGAGAGGGAGACTGCAAAAAGACAGGAGCGCGAACTTAAAGAGCAAAAAGAAAAAGAAGAGCGTGAACGTAAAGAACAGAAAGAAAAAGAAGAGCGTGAACGTAAAGAACAAAAAGAAAAAGAAGAGCGTGAACGTAAAGAACAGAAAGAGCGAGAGCAACAAGAGCGTGACCGTCAACACGCTTTGGAAATGAAGCGTCTTGAGGTAGAGATGGAACGCGCTCGTAATGGAAGTCAGGCACACGGTGCAGGAGAACGCGTATTGTTCAAAATGACTGACCTGATGCGGCCGTTTAAGCTTGGAGAGGACATTGGTTTGTTCCTGGTTAACTTTGAGCGAACGTGCGAGAAGCAGGGGTTCTCTCGGGAAACGTGGCCACAGCGCTTGCTCACTTTGTTACCCGGCGAGGCGGCCGACGTAGTCGCTCGCTTGGATAGAGAGGAAGCAGAGGATTTCGACAAAGTAAAATCGAGTCTGCTAAAAAAGTACCGGCTGTCTGCGGAGGCGTTCCGTCGGAAGTTTCGGGAAAATGAGAAAGGCAGAAGTGAGTCATATACAGAGTTTGCGTATAGGCTTATGTCGAACATGCAGGAGTGGCTCAAAGAAGAGAAAGCGTTTGGTGACCACGATAAAGTTCTGCAGTGTTTCGGGCTAGAACAGTTTTATAGTCGGTTACCTGAGAACGTGCGATACTGGGTCTTGGATAGGCCAGACGTTTGTACGGTGGCTAAAGCCGCTGAGCTAGCCGAAGAGTTTGTGACGCGTCGGGCTCGCGGAGCTAAGGACGGTCAAAAGGGTGAATTTGGCTCGAAGTTTGAGAGGCCAAAGTTCACGCCCATGAGATTAAAGGGGGACACGCGTAGGGAGGATGCGAGTGAAAGCAGTCCGACCAAACGTAAAGAGACGGCGGCAGCCAAACGCAGAAAGCGGTTCGAGATGAGGCGAGCGGGCGTTTGTTATACGTGCCAGAAGCCGGGTCACTTTTCGGCGCAGTGTCCGGAAACAACACCAAAAGTTGTGTTTTTTTCAATAGGCAGCACTGACGAGAACATGAAGCTTCTCGAGCCTTACATGCGAGACCTCCTCGTGAACGGGAAAGAGTGCCGAGTGCTTCGCGATTCCGCAGCTACGATGGATGTAGTTCACCCATCTTACGTAGAACCCCATATGTTCACGGGCGAGTGCGCGTGGATCAAGCAAGCCGTGGAAGCTCATAGCGTGTGTCTGCCAGTAGCAAGGGTGCTTATTGAAGGACCTTTCGGAGCGCTTGAGACGGAGGCGGCAGTGTCATCTATGCTGCCACCCCAGTACCCGTACCTATTTTCAAACAGGTCCGATCACCTCCTGCGCGAGAAGGGGCTTTTGTTTGGTGAAGCTAGTGTTCAGGCCTTAACCAGATCGAAGGTTCGGGAGCTCGCTGCAAAGGCGGTAGTTGCGGGGCCGACGTTATCAAACAACGAAAAAGGGTCAGAGGCGCAGCAAGCTGATATTCCGAGCACGCCCGAACTGAATAAACTTGAGTCTGTAACGTTAAAGGCGCCAGATACTGGAGAGGAAACGCCCGACGCGGGAAAGTTAGAAGAGCTATCTACTGATTTGCTCATCGCGCCTACGTCAGACGGACTTGATAGGTTGCTAAAAGTCAGCCGGACGGCTTTGATAGCCGAGCAAAAAAAGGATGGCAGCCTGGAAAACGTGCGCTGCAATGTCAAAGAAGGTATCGCCAGGAAAACTGCGCGTTTTGTGGAAAGAGGTGGAGTCCTGTACCGGAAGTATCTAGACCGCCGAGGAGTGGAGTTCGATCAGCTGGTCGTGCCTCAATGCTATCGTCAGGATCTGTTGCGCTTGTCACACGGGGGTTCGTGGTCCGGACACCTAGGAGTTAAGAAAACTAAGGACCGTCTCTTGCAAGAGTACTATTGGCCAGGGTGTTTTCGGGACGCAGACCATTTCGTGAGGACATGTGACACTTGTCAGCGGGTGGGCAAACCAGGGGACAAATCAAGGGCGCCGTTGAAATTGGTACCTATCATAACGGAGCCTTTTAGACGGCTCGTTATTGATACAGTGGGACCTCTGCCGGTAACAGCCACGGGGTACAGACACATTTTGACTGTGATCTGCCCAGCGACCAAGTTCCCTGAAGCAGTGCCGCTTAAAGAACTCAGCTCAGTTGAGATAGTTAATGCACTACTGTCCATATTTGCGCGAGTTGGTTTTCCTGCAGAAATTCAATCAGATCAGGGCACAGTGTTTACTAGCGCTTTGACGACAACTTTTCTCGAAAGGTGTGGGGTAAAGCTGCTACACAGCTCAGTGTACCACCCACAGTCGAATTCCGTTGAGAAGCTCCACTCCGTCATGAAGCGCGTGTTGAGAGCGTTGTGTTTTGAACATCGAACTGACTGGGAGCTGTGTCTGCCTGGGGTGATGTTTGCTTTAAGGACCGCGCCGCATGCAGCTACGGGGTTTTCGCCAGCTGAACTGGTGTACGGTCGCTCGCTTCGATCTCCGCTTCGCATGCTTCGAGAATCATGGGAAGGTAGGGGCGACGACCCAGTCGTGGTGGAGTACGTGCTTAAGCTCCTCGAACGCTTAAGAAGGGCACAGGAGTTGTCAGGTGAAGCAATGACAAAGGCCCAGCAGAGGGCCAAGGTTTATTATGATCGGACAGCCAGGGCCCGTCGTTTTGAGGTTGGCGATGAGGTCATGATATTGCGCACATCGCTAAACAACAAACTAGACGTGCAGTGGGAGGGCCCAGCACGAATTGTTCAGAAACTGTCGGACGTTAACTACGTGGTAAGTCTGCCAGGAAAGCGGAAAGCACAGCAAGTTTACCACTGTAATCTGCTCAAACCTTATAGACAAAGGGAAGCAGTGGTGTGCCTGATGGTAAACGTTCCTGAAGAGCTTCCGGTCGAGCTTCCAGGACTAGGCTCAGTGACGAACAGGGAAGACACCGGTCAAGTCATTAGTGACCTTATCAGTAAAGCACCGCTGTCGCCCGAGCAGAAAACCGAACTACACCAGCTATTACAAGAGTTTCAAGGTCTGTTCTCTGAGAGGCCTGGTAGGACTTCTGTACTTACTCATGATATTGAACTTACCTCCCCAGAGCCAGTACGATCCAAGGCGTATCGGGTGTCACCCCGCCAGAGCGATATTATGGAGGCTGAGGTAAAGAAAATGCTACAGCTCGGTGTTATTGAGGCAGGTGAGAGTGATTATACCTCCCCTTTGATTTTAGTTGAGGTACCGGGCAAGGAACCTCGTCCTTGCGTCGACTACCGCAGGCTTAATTCCATCACTAAGGATCAAATTTATCCGATCCCTAACATCGAGGAGCGCCTTGAGAAAGTTAGTAGCGCTCAGTTTATTTCCACCCTAGATCTTGTCAGGGGTTATTGGCAGGTTCCACTTACAGAAGAGGCTAGTAGGTATGCGGCGTTCATTTCACCAATGGGAACATTCCGTCCTAAAGTGTTGAGTTTTGGTTTGAAGAACGCGCCATACTGTTTTTCAAGTCTCATGGATAAAGTGTTGCGGGGACAGCAAGAATTCGCTTTACCGTATCTAGACGACGTAGCGATATTCTCCGCATCCTGGTCTGAGCATATGACACACTTGCGGGCAGTGCTAACCCGCCTGCGCGAAGCAGGCTTGACAGTAAAGGCTCCTAAGTGCCAGTTAGCACAGGCCGAGGTTGTCTACCTCGGTCACGTGATTGGTCAGGGTCGTCGCCGCCCCTCTGAAATAAAAGTGGCCGCTGTGCGAGACTTTCCGCAACCGCGCACCAAGACCGATATTCGGTCGTTCTTGGGTGTCGCCGGCTACTATCAGAGGTACATCCCTAGGTACTCTGATATCGCGGCTCCCCTGACGGATGCTCTAAGAAAGACAGAGCCTCAAACAGTCGTCTGGGACGAGACACAGGAAAGAGCTTTTAGCGCCCTAAAGAGTGCCCTAACAAGCCAGCCTGTGCTACGATCGCCAGACTATACAAAAGGGTTCATTGTTCAGTGCGATGCTAGTGAGCGAGGCATGGGCGTTGTACTGTGCCAACGGGAAAATGGAGAAGTAGAACACCCCGTCCTGTATGCTAGTCGTAAGCTGACCAGTCGTGAGCAGGCGTATAGCGCCACCGAGAAAGAGTGTGCATGTCTCGTGTGGGCCGTTCAGAAATTGTCATGCTATCTAGCCGGCTCGAGGTTTATCATTGAGACGGATCACTGCCCTCTCCAATGGCTGCAGACCATCTCTCCCAAAAATGGCCGCCTCCTGCGCTGGAGCCTCGCTTTACAACAATATTCCTTTGAGGTGCGTTACAAAAAGGGGAGTCTCAACGGTAACGCCGATGGCTTAAGTCGAAGCCCCTAACGTAGGAATCAGCCTCAAAATTGTTTGTTACTGATGTTTTTCTTCCTGAGGCAGGATTTTTTTTTTACATATTGCTTTTGTTTAGTGTTTCAAAGTGATGATATGCTTTCTAGTGCAATTTTTTCAATTTGTGGACGCGTTCTGAGTGATGCTAGACTACTGTAAGGAACTAGGCAGTGGTATAAAAAGGGGAAAGAGCCTGGCAGGGCTTAGTGAGGGTTGTGCCGTGCTTGCTGACTGAGCGGTTGAGTTTCAGCGTAGTTCTAACGCTTGCCGGGAACGAGAACAAAAATGTGAACTCTCCCGAAGTCACTTTGCAGTGTCCCGTGCGAACCTGAACAAGAGAACGAGGCCTTCTCTGTGCGCTGCGCTCAAGAAACGTCGAGGGACGCCCGACTTCGGTTATGAGCATCATCGAGCGACATCCCTCCGGACAGCGGATGCAGTCCCCTGTCCATCGGGATCTCCTTCCCCCGGCGGGGCGGTCTGTTGCGTTTCGCCTGCGACACGTGGTTTTGCCGGCGCGACTGCGGCGGGGCGGCAGACATTTTGGCCCGATCGTCGTCGCCGCAACACTCATCGCCAGGTGTTTCCAGGCGCGACTGCGGCGATGCGACCGCCTAGGGATCATCCTCGCATTCCAGTCATTGTGCCCGAAACAGGCGATGCCAAAGCAGGGATCTCATTCCAGTCATTGTGCCCGAAACAGGCGATGCCAAAGCAGGGATCTCATTCCAGTCATTGTGCCCGAAACAGGCGATGCCAAAGCAGGGACCATCCTCTCATTACAGTCATTGTGTCCGACCGGCAGCGCCACGACAGGGTGCTACGAGATCGTGCTCGACATGGTGCTACGGCATCGCTACGACAGTGTGCGTCACCATTAGCCCATTGTACATTCACGTGCTCGTCTTTTGAGGGGTTCCTTCTTGCCCTCAACTGCGAGAGTATAAAAACAGCTGCCCCCGGACGCCAAAAAGAGGGCTCCGATTTCTTCTGTTGAGTGAAGTGCTCTCCCGTCTCTCTACTTCGGTCAAACCTGACCGCCAACTCTTTGCAATGTTAAAATAAACAAGTTGTTTCGTTGTTACCAGTCGACTCATGCTTTGCCGGGACCTTCGGATGCTTCTAGTTGTACCCCAGGCCGCCAGGCCAACGCTACCCTTGGGGCTTGCGACCCAGGTACAACCACGGGCGTCAGCGCCGAGTTCCCAACAGATCGTACCAGCAGTCCGATCCCAAACAATAGTCGGTCAGTCTTTGTTCAAGATCTGAACGCAGAAATTATTTCGCTTGGTTTTGGTAGATTAATTTACCACTACGATTGCGAACGTCCACAAATCGAGCCGTTTAGTGATACCACAGAGACCGCAGCACGTGAACACAATCAAATCGTTTTTCTTTAAATCGCTAAACACACAAAAACGTCTCTAAACTCCAGCGAGAAAACGCTTTAGAAAGGCTATACATTGATTACAAACCGCTAAATTTTGAAAAGCAAGGCCGATTTTGTGTTTTCAAGATGGTTAGGTTAGACGGCCTGACAAACACGAGATGAAGCAAGCAGCGTAAGGTGAAACTCGTCTTGGACTTCTCGGGTGACAGCCTCCTATGCAATGCAGGCTTGCAAGGCGCGTCTCGCAGATGGCCCGCGCCTCGAAGAACCGCACGCACGTAAGTGCTTCGTGAAGCCAGCCGAGCGTCATCTGCTGCAGCGCATGGCAGCGAAGCCCCGAAATGGAATTCTGCCTGCCAAAGCAAGATATATGTCATAAGAAAAGCACGCTTACATAGGCGCTATTATGAATGAAAACTTGGCATCAGCTGTTGTTTTGCTGGATTTGCCCGTGCGCAGCCGACAGTGCCTGTTTACAATAGTAGGAGGGCAAATGGCCTACTTTACCCCCTCCACTTGTGACAGCGGAGGGGCAAGTGCCCCCCCCCCCCCCCGGTAGATACGACTGTGGCGCTGGGCGTTGCAGAAGAGCAAAATAAACTCACATTTTGCACTGCACAAACATCTGATGTTGATACAGCCAGGGCACAAAAGAAGCAACCAATACAACACAACAGGCAGCAAAAGGTGCGACACTTCCCCAAGGCGGGTGCCAATGATGCCCTTGTTTTTACATTGTTTTGTTTGCGTATATAGACAGAAATATCTTCAGTTTCTGCGTGCATATGTCGAAATAACTTACGTCACATTGTTCGTTCAATTTACCTGGTTGCCCATGCAGTAGCGCAAAGCGCGGCTCTGTGTCCAACCCCTGCAGCTCTGCGACGTAAGAGTTGCGTAAGATGAAGCTGCCGTCGCACTTCCCTCTCTTTACGACCCGATTCCGATTGGCGCTTTGCGCAACTCCCCACTGGACGCGCAGTCACTCCAGAAGCAGGGGCGAGACAGATAGCTTTAGATGTAGCACGCCGTATGGCGAAGCTTTTATTTTACACCGCCTAACGATATGTGTCACAAGGAGGGTTGCACCGCGACCTGCACTTCGCGGTGATGCGTGCGTAATCATGCAGGTAAACTGAACGAATAATTTGCCGCCAGGTACTTGGGTCTACATTGGCATTTTTAAACGAAACGCGGAACTAGACTTTTACGACGACTCCCGTCAACTTTCCATTGTAAATGTGTGCTGTAAAGATATAATTAGCTTAATTAATGACTGAATTGATTTTATTTATTTATTTATTTATTTATTTATTTATTTATTTATTTATTTATTTATTTGCAAATGATATCTGCCTGAGCAGACAATTCATTTGTAGTGACGCAAATGAAGTAAAGTTCGCAGATTCTTTTTTTTTAAGTGTTCTGCTTAAAATATCTATACACCCGGTAAATCTCTCATATAAATGCAGTGATCAATTATGATGTTATCAGCGTCTCATGTGATCTCATATTGTAACGTTGTCGTGACGGTTAGGAACACAGTAGCAAAAAGTGTGAATCACGATAATATGATTAATACACTTGTCAATATGATTACAGCGGGTTATTAGACGCGAGCAATATGTACCATTAATATTTTTTTTTAATAATGGGGTAACAATACCACAGCTGCAGCTCCCAGCCGCGGTTATGGTATGCGCGCACCAAGAGCCAGATGGTCGGACGCAAAGCAATAACTACGGGTCCTAGGCACCTTTGCGACGCGCCATCATATCACTCTTGAACTTTCTAGGTGAGACCGGCTTAGACGGTCATCTCTAGGACCTGTGAGACGTGATGACAGTGCGAAATGTGTTTGCGCGATAACGGTTTGTGTGGACAAGATTACCACTGCGTGTAGTGTGTCTAAAGCGCGCATCCCCGTTTTGGACAACATATATATATATATATATACATATACAGGGTGTCCAACAACACATACAGGGTGTCCCAACTATTATGCACCAAGATTTAAATATATGCATGCAAACTTGCCGCGCGACTGGATACTCGAGGCACTTTGCGTGTATTCGCGGGCTTCTTTCACGCGCGCAAAAACACTTTTATGTAGCACGCACCGAGCAACAGAAAGCCCTATCTGGAGTTTTTCGTGTTGCTTTGCAATTTTCTCATTGACACTTTTCATCTGATTAGATTATCTCAGAAGTTGATTAATTAATGAAGACTAATTATGTAATTAGGCGGAATGCAAAAAAAATAATCTGAGTATCTCCACATTACCTTGGTCCCGTCCAGCTACGTTGCATTTGCATGTTCTGTTTTTTACATCTTGGCGCACGATAGTTTGAACACCCTGTATTGTACCATTGTACCATATCATAATCACCTGCCACCTTCCCTTCCCTGTATCTCCCACTTCACCTTACCCCAGTGAGGAGTAGCAGGCTAGAGACACTCTCCAGGACGACCTCACCTCCTTCCTTTTCATTTAAATCTACTACTCCTCCTCACTCTCTCGCGATCAAAAAAATAGTTTATCGCCCATCAATCTATTCGAGAGCTCCATCACGAGGCAACGCTGCCACATACAAACTTTTCTTTCTTTTTTTTTTTTTTTTTTTTGCTTACGCATTCAGCCCTGATTTGGCGTACTTCCCTCTACGCTCTTTTTGTGGTGAATTCTTCAAGTCGCAGCCACAAATGTATTTTTTTTATTTTCCTTGTCAATCACTTTCTTCTTTACGATAAAGGACCTTCGAAACACCGCTTCCTCGAATTGGCCTTCGCGTAACAACTTCCGTGTTGTATTTGGTCGGGTGGCTCGACTGTAGGGCACAAATACAGGAATGCCAGGGATGGGAAAATGCAGACTTCATTGAAAGTTCCATGCCCCCAGTTACCTAACCAAATTCATCCCTTTCAGCTTCTTCATATGTTTTCTTTTATTCAGATTTAATTTATTCTACATGCACCGTACAATTAGCTTTCTTCTGACACCTGTCTGTCTATGCTCAACTTGTGCATTTTCTTTCATCATATAGTACTTTAATTCCATGCATTTGTGCAATCCAAATCTAGGCCGAGTCGCCGAATTGTTGGTCATGCGCTACAACCACAAAAGGAGTTTACTATATTGCTGTAGTTACTACTACTACTACTACTACTACCGCTCCCTTCCACAGTTTTAATAGCAGGTAAACATTAAGCTCTTGCCGCAAGACGCCTGAGCACAAGGGCGCAGCGTCAAGGGTGACTTGGGCGTGGTCCTCCTCGAAAGGTTGTAGCAGCTCAGATGTGCTCCGATGGGGGGGGGGGGGGGGGGGGGTAGAGGCACCTTGAGGCCGTTCTCCTTTCCTCGGCGAGTGACCTGCTCCAAGGCTTGCTACACTGACGCGAGCGGCAGCGCTCTGCTTGCGTCAGTTTTGCCACGCTCTGCCACGCTCGGTTTGTCCCCTCGTCTCGCTTCTGCAGCTTAGTTGCGCTCGACAATCGCCCGCTATTGGAACAAAAGGTTACGGGGCGCCATTCGCGCCGAAGGCCAATGGCGCTCCGGCGGCGGAGTGCGATCCGCTTTATAGGCGACCTGACGCAGTATTCGAAGAGGTGATCGACGCACTGCTTCTGCACTGCTTATTATTATTTTTTTTAAATTATGTTATCATTATTTTCTGGGGCCGGAAACACGAGCGTGTTCTTTAGAACGAACCGTCTGTCGATGACTGGCCGCCTTCGCTGATGATCGCTCGCTGTCACGAACAGCCGGGACCTGTTTTTACTTACCGCTAGCGTATACCTGTATATACGTATACATCGCCATAATCGTCCGAAGAGCCGTGGATAATGATAATGTAATTGAATCGGGCGAAAAGAATCGTTGCCATCATACGTATCCTGCTCAGTCACGTGAGAGCTGTTATGATGGGAAAGGGGTCTGTGATGCACAGTGCTTTTTTTGTTTTTCATTTGCCCGGGTTACTTTTTTTTTTCAACCCTTCGTCAATTTGCCGTCTCATTTCCTTCACCCAGCTGTGTAACGTCGTTAACCAAAATTTTCCATGGACACAACGTCCCTGCCTTTTCTTAGCACTGCTTCCTGCTTCGTTCTCGAGGTTGCTTTTCTTTTCTTTTGTGCGTGTGTGTTTGTCGCGTTTAGCTGTTATTCACCCATGGAATCGCATACATATTCACAAAAAAAGTTTTTTGCGATAGAACTGTTCGCAAGAGCGGGTGTTAGTCAAACGTGATGTTAGAGACGCTATAAGCGAAGATTCCCTAGGCCAATGGTAGCACTTGCGGACGAAACGCTTCGTGAGTTCGACCACTGTTGCGCAACTGCATCTTTCAACTAGATTATTTTAAAACGGCTTTTATGACCGGAGCGTACACATATATGTCGCATGTATCAGAGGGCCACCGCGCGATCACACGGACAATAATTTCAAGGACAACTGTGCCAACCTATTTACTATATAAGTTTATAAAGCACTCATTTTTTACGATGCGTAATACACATCACGAAGTGCCATTTAGCTTCGCAAATTCCCTCCAAGTCACGCGGAGGCGATCGGGAAGAGAACGCGCTGTTCAGCCATTGTCCGCGGGTGGAGACTCGCACTGATGACGCCAATAACGATGCCGATCCGACAGCGTCGTTTCATGGCGTCTTTCTTTTTTATTTGCGAGATCCACAACGTGCTTTCATTATGCGCAGATGTAGGTGTTGAACGCCCCAAGGCTTGATTTCTCTCTTTCCCAAGAAGTATCTCACGAGCGTGAGATGTCAGTCAGGGTCAAAGCAAGTTCTCGTGCGCTTGTGTGTGTGCTGGCGTCTGTGTCCGCTTGCCTATATGCCAGAACTTGAGAAAACGCGTAGCGAAAACTAAATTGAAGAATATAAATAACCTCAACACAAGCGTTCAAACAACAACAGCGAACGATGGAAAGCAATGTACTAAGCGTTAAGCAGGCTATAGTGAGGTCATAATTATGTGTTTCGTCCTGCGGTATATCTGCAGGGCTTGACGACCACGTAGTGTATTATTGCGTATAATCACTTCACGTGTGCTGATGGCGGTGCAGAGGCGACGAATTATCGCCGTTTCGACTTTCGTTTCCCTTAGATAAGAATACAAAAATAAACACAAATTTTGCCCTGCTCATGCATTGATTAGGCACTACCATTAAAAAAGAACAAAACAAAATGTCAATAAGTTATGTTTTAGTGAATTTCCTTCGAGTTGAATTTCTTTTATACTCTATATGGGCTTCAGAGCCTGTTAGCTTTATCTGGCATTCACTGGGCTGAACATCCAGCCCCTCAGTTCCTCTGATTCTTCTTGCGCAATGCATCCTGTGCACGTGCAAGCAGAAGCATATACGCATACAGAAGGCAACTCCATACTGAATGTCACCTTGGGCTTTCCAGCCAGCGCAAAAGCCTCGCAACACTTCGAGCAAGTTGTACGTGTGCCGTGTCAACCGAGACGCGGCCGTCGCGCGCTGGGACACGTCTGGTTATCGTCTTACCAGCGTTTCGCTCTCGCTGCAGCGTTCGAGAGAGGTGGCAGCAGTCGAGAAGCGCCGCGCACAAAGCACATGCTGCGCAACGTCGACCATCCGGTATCGGTTACACGAGACCGGGCAGAGAAGCAAGAATTGGGGAAGCATGGCCGCCCCGTTACAACGCGGCGCGTCACGATCTGTCAGTGACGTAAGCACCGTGCGCAGCAGCCAGTAACTAAACTGAAAGACTTAAAGGAACACGGAAAAGGAAAATATTACGTTGATCCGGGCTTTAGTAAAATACGCTTCTACAATGCAAAAAAAAAGGCCATTCTTATTACCGTGAGAGGAAAAGGCATGATAAGCCAAAAAACACGCAAAACGAAAAGCTGCACGGTGCATGGTGACGCCGCCTTGAAGTTGCCGTACTAGCATGGCATTGGTAATTTCTTATCGGTAAAGCTGCACTCTGCTGTATTCTAAAAGAGCCAAATAGGGAAGGAAGTTAGAGAGTTTAGAAAGTTTTACTGTGCCATAACGGCCCCAATGTGGGGAGGTACATTGAAATCTGTGACGTCGCAGTGACGTAACGGCGCTGAAGTTTCAGCGCGGAATTACTAGAAAAATAAGAGTATGTCCCTCATTTTCTCTTCTAGCAATGAACTTCTTGCCGCGAAATTAACAGAAATACTTGATACTTTGCCAGGCTGAACCGATTCAGTGTTTCTCTTTAGCGTCTCTTTAAAGGGGCCCTGAAACACCCTTCGGCCTTAGTGAAACAACACAGTCCGCGGGTAGCATACGCTGCTGTGAACATCTCAGCCAAGTTTTGCTGTCGTACGCGGTGCGTGGAGCTCGCAAGCGGATCGCGAAGTCCCACCTTTCTCTCAAACGCTCTCTTTTCAACAGAAGGCCCTGTCCTCACTCTATTCTAGACGCACTCTTTCGTCATCAGAGGCATTATTTCGTCATTCCCTTAGACGGCTGCTATTGGCCGATAGCTGAAAATCAAGCTGCGGCTGGCTACACACGGCCGGACTCGACTCTCTCCTCCGCGCGGAGGAGAGAGTCGAGTCCGGCCGGTGGGCTACATGGCGTAGATACCGCGGCCGCCGCGGGGTGCCGCCACGAGTCCATTGGCTAAATGCACTGCGGCTCGCTGAGGACAACCGCGTTTGGCTTATGTTTAGCGCGTCGCCCCATTGCGCCGTAGCCTTCGCAGTGCAAGGCATTGAAGAAGGAACGGGAGCACAGTGGATGCATGTTTGACTGCCAATTCTTACAAACTTCAAAGGCAACGAGAAGCTTCAATATTGCTGTGTTCGCGATACACAGTCACAAAAATGAGGCACTATGATAGCTATGCCCCTGCTGGTGAGCTGGTGAGCTGGCGTGTTCGGTCGGGCTACGGCCGCATCGCTTTATGCCTCGATAATTTCGTGTAATATATGTCTGATTGCTATGCTGAGACATACTGCCAAAATGAGGAACCGTATTCATAAGAGCATCTTACGCTATAAATGTTCGTAACAAAAAAAATTTCAGCCAATCCTGCCGCGGGACATGTTAGTGAAGGCGGCCGGCTAATAGCAAGGAACACTTACGAACGAGGGCCCGTATTAACAAAAAGCTCTTACACTAGAATTGTTCGTAAGAGCAAATTCCAGTCAACCATGATGCTCGACATCATATTAGCGAAGGCTGCCAGCCAGTGGCAAAGGTCACTAACGAACGAGGAGTTTTGTGAATTCTGCCCGAGATGCTTTGTGAATTCACTCGGCCAATGGGCCCATATTCACAAAAAGCTCTCATGCTAGAATCGTTCGAGGAAATTACAGCCAATACTGACGCTAGACATACTATTGGCGAAGGCGGCCGACCAATAGCAGAGAGCACTTACGAACGAGGGGCAGAATTCACAAAGCTTTTCGTTCTCAAGTGTTATGTGCCGTCGACCGGTCGCCTTCGCTAATGTCCAGCATCAGAACTGGCTGGAATATTCTCTTATGAAACATTTAAGAGTTTTATTAAAATAGTTTGGCCCCACTAATGGAAATTCATGTGGGTTAGGATCGGTTCAACTACTCGCAAGTATAGTCATCTGACTCGGAACTGTGTTCTATTATTGATTATTCTGTGTTCTATTATTGAAAAACCTGCTCTGATCGCACTCTAAAGGCCAGTAAAGGAATTACCTGTGACGTTCCTGACGTGTCTACTTTCATCGACACAGCTGTACGTTACAGATAGCATTATAATATAATTGGCATTCAGAAATGCTACGGGAATTATGAAGCACATACCAACTTTTGAAGAGAACATTTGAAGCCCATTAACACGGAAACGTCTGTAGATGGCTTTCCGAAGGTATCCATGCGTTTTGCGCAGCATATGCACCTCGATCGTCAGCTAGGCAGGAAGTTCAGACGCGTATACTCAAAAACAGGTCATTGCAGTGGGGTATCGGTCCATGTGGGCCGCTCCCATGTTGATTGTTATACATGGGGCCGTATTTTTCAGTAATGGTTCGGACGATGTTGGCATGTTGCGCGCGGTACAAACACCACAAAGACGGACAACAACCGAGTGCTTCTTTGTGGTGCCCTTTCCGCGCCAAAAATGTTAGATTCTGTTAGATTCGCCGCATCGTATTGGGGCGTATTTTATACCGTGCCATTTCACTTCTGATTCTATTCGCCCGTCGTCATTGGCTTTTGGGCCCTCGCACGCCGCCGCACCACCGTTGTCACTGTGATTGTTCACTCGATGCACTGCATGAAAAGAAAATACGAATGCAAGATTAACCAGAACCTCACGATACCCCGTTCGTTATCGAATTCACGTCATCGATCCAGTCGTCCATTTACTAGCTCTGCCGAAACTTACTGGCACTGCCAACACGTTAGATAGCGCGCGTCACTCTGCAAGTTTAGTCATTCCTGCCTATAAACTAACAATACGCCCACTCACTTAATATAGGCTAATAAACTGGACAAATGTACTATAGACGCAGAAGCACAAAGGGTGCCTCTGAGTATGCCCAGCCCAACTCCAAATAATCAGGTAAGAAAGAAATCCTCCGACTCGGAATTCGTAGCGACACACCCGCTTTCGTGCCTATTCACGCAAGTAGCTTAATTTCACCTTGCTTCGCCACTGCACTAAACTTGCCATCGTTGAACGTTGTTCACTTGGACTTAAGAAAAGGCATAAAGAAGAGAATAGAAAGAGAAAAAAAGGACGCAGAAGAAGAAAATAAAAAGAAAAGAAAATGCCGACAGATCTTACGCAGCGTTCCCGAAGATGTCCGACCTCGGCGATGCGAGGACCGGACACAACCTACAAAAACGGGAACCGAAGTCATAGAACCGCTGCGGACCAAAGTGGCCGACTTCTTACGAGAAGCCAGAGCGGGGAGAAGAACCCAAAGCAATTCTAAGCAACGAGATTGAGAGGCCAATTACCAGCCGCCTTCAGTGTGAATCAGTTGATGCTCCGAAAGGCGAAACTATAAGACGTTTCAAATGAAAACAGCCGCGTTTGTCCGCCTCGCCTTCTCCCGGTTTATCTCACGCTTTCTTTTATTTACTTTCTGCGACAAAATTCAGGATGCGCGATGGACAAGTGGCGTGGCGGGTCGCGAAATTCGAAGTCGCGCGACCGACTGACCCTCGGGTTGACATCATGTACTCGCCCTTTGGTCGCGCGTCTTATTTCTGCCAGTGACCAGAGTACCAACGCCGTTTAAAATTCAGGTGCGGATCTAGAGCGCATGTCCGGATGTCCTGGCCTTCCTCTCATTTTTTTCTTCCAGGCAACCCCATTCATTTCTCCTGCCTTCCCGTGCACAAACAGGAGAACTTTCTTGGCGCTTGACTATGCGTCAACTTACCTGTCTTGCTGTGCAAAAAACAACTATTATTTGTGTTTGTTAGAAGAAAAAAAAAAAGAGGGGAATTCTTTTGGCCCCACTGTAATTTCCTTGTTGATGGCTGACGGAGACCTGAACATTGGCCAGCAATAGGGTGCAATATAAAGGCCGCAGAACAGAAGCAAGTATATAAAGAGGCAACAGGGAGAAGAAGGACTATTTGCAATGCACATAGCGTTTACAAACGACCATTAGCCCAATTTAGTCGCACATTTCTCCTCCCAAACACGCATAGAAAAGCCAAAAATTGTTCAAAGGGCACCCACGACGAAGGGGAAAGAAATAGGCGACACACAGTCATCCTGTCTTGACACGGCCCCCACTATTGTCCACGCACCCCTCCTTCAATTGTCATCATCAATGGAAAAGCATACCAGGAAAACAAACTTACCAGCTTGTCATCGTAAGCCTTATAAGTGAAACCCTTCCCCTCTAAACATCGCGGTCTGTAAAGCTGCACTTATAGGTTAATATATAGGCCGCCGTTGTGATCGAAGTCTCCCGTCCGTATGTCGCCTATACTACCGGCCATAATTTCCGATTATGTGTTGGACTTAACCTGTCCAACTCCGTTGGACACGTTAAGTTCCTCGTGAACCCTGTCCCCTTGTAGGTCAGCTGTAACAAAGCTCGAGCATTGAAGACGTGGCGCGTCCTTCGTGGATGCCATTGCAATGCAATCATTATGGTTATTTCTTCAGACCATAACTTTCTGTGGCGCCATCACACCAAAAATAAACAATGCATTACCGTGCACGCCTTGACCCAAGTAAATATATTCTTGCATTATGGCCCATGGTATTGGAATGTGCTCTTTTTCCATGGATAATACACATTATACAATCCCATACACTTGCAAACCTATTTGGAACTATATTTGAATTGTTCCTATATGACACTCAGTGGCCGCAGCTTCTGCGTTAACCTAGTTGGTTCAGAAATGAGAGAGTCCTAAATATTTTTTTTTTCATATACATTCAACCGTTGGGCTGTTCTGCCCTGTACGGTATTTCCTCTTGTGAATATATCTTCATTCGTTAACTACGACAACCGTCTCTATATGTCCTCTTCGTAGCACCGCCGGCCGTTACCGATAAACGTTGCGCTTCGCAGTAAATCATCTCATATTTACCGTGCTGGTGATGGGAGATCTAGACATAGGGGACCCGAAGTCAGGGGACGTTAACGGCCCGGTGAACATGCTGAAGAACGCAAGAAGAGCACAGAAGAACGCAAAAAGGCGTTGCAAAGGAGTTTGCGTTCTTCTGTAAATTCTTTGCGTCATTTTGTACGCCTGGCCAATACAGAACTTTGGGTAAACGGTTTATGAACGGCTACTGGCAGGATGTTCACGTTCAATTAAAAATAAACCGCTTTATTTCCCTCACATAGAATTTTCTACAAGGGCCGCGCCAATAGCCTGCGCGTTTTTGCAGAATTAAAGATTTTGTCATCATAACCATCATCCCAGTGGCGTAGCTAGGTCGTCTGGCACCCGGGGCCCATAAGTCTTCCGTCACCCCCCCCCCCTCCCCCGGGTGTCGTCGAGCGAGGCGAGGATATCGACAATTTCCGGGTGTCTTCAGACGTATATGACACCCCCCCTCCCCCCCTCTGGCCCCTTGCACCCGGGGCCCACGGCCCCCCGGCCCCCCCTGTTGCTACGCCACTGCATCATCCCCTCTTACTCCCTGAACACCCTCTCCGCAACAAGCTGCATCCGCTCCTCGAAATTAGCCAGACTTCTAAGTCGCGGCATCAAATCCCGGCTTTGGAGGCCGCATTTAGCTGGGGCCGAAATGCAGAAACGGTACCGTACTTTGGGTGCACGTTAAAGAACCCCAGGTGGTCAAATTTAATCCGCAGTCCCCCACTACGGCGTGCCTCATAATCATATCGCGGTTTTGGCATTTAAAACTTCATGATTTAATTAATTTTAACTTTAGAAAGCCAACTCCGATATACTACCTATTGAAGTACGTGTAAAACGCAGAAATGCTTTTATGGCCTATCTGAATGATTTTTTTCTCTTTTACATTTAAAATAGAAAGTTAAATTATAGTGACCATATGAAGCAGAATTGCGATTGGGGGCTGGATTTTTTTTAGACATATTGCCAAAAATTGGTAAGTTATATAAAAAAATGTTTACAAATCCATAACTCTGCACCAAAAAGAGATATACATTTCTCTAAACTACATTCATTGGAGCATCTAAATCAGACAATTTTAACATACAAAGTTAAATTTCACGTTAATTTGTTGGAGTGTTTACGAAGGTCTTGCAGAAGCCCTGCTCACATATTAGTGGTGTATATACGAGCAATGTATAATACATCAACTTCGTCCGCTTTATGTGCGCTGTTAGACGCAGTTCTCAGAATCGTGATACCGTTTTTCACTGCTGAGTTACAGAGTTGTAAAGCTGATAGTTTCGTTTGCCCAAATTTTGAGATTTTCAACTATATATACATATATATACGGCCGCGGTTTCTGAGCGAACGCATGGAGATCACTTCTGCGCGCTTCCCAGTCATGAATGAGCATGTCCCGCCTTTGGCAGCCTACGAAGTTGCCGTCTCGATGTAGACAAGGTAATTTATGATTTCGTAAATCTCAATGCGCCTGCGTTTCTTCAAAACCATGTTTATTCACAGCCGGTGTTGTGCAGTCCAAGAACGACGTGCGGCGGAGTGATCGGTATCAGCCAGCGACGCAATAACCTGTGCCCGAGTCCCGAATTTTTACTTTCAAACGCAATTATCAATGATTATAAAATGAATGTTACCATACGCATGCCCTACATGAAATAGACAACTTCATTGCGTGTTTTTTCCCTTCTTTTTTGAAAGCCTGTAATTCGTTCTTTTCTTCGTTTTTTTTTTTTTTTTTCACGTCGCGATAGACCTGCATGCTCCACATTGGAGGTCAGGTATTTATGAGTGAGTGCAGCTGTGGCAATGTAAACTGACGGCATATATATGTACATGGTGTTTCAGCGAACACTTTCGAAAATTCTTAAAGGTTGCCTGTGGCCAGATGGCCCAATTATAGTTCACGACGTGGTCTACTCGAAGCGGTGGACACTACATGCACAAAAAAACTGAAATGCAAAATCGATTAAGTAACAAAAATTCACAAATTAACTTTTAAACTAATTACCTTATGGTCCAAATTGAGATTTACAAATTCTAGCCGTGGAGTTCGCAAGGCGGATACACTTGGAAGGAATTCTCAGGATTCCCCAACTTTGCGGAGGCACGCCGTAGCGGGAGACTCCCGATTAATTTTGGCGACACGGGCGTTCTTGCATTTCGCCCCCATCGAAATGAAGCCTCAGCGGCCTGGATTTGATCCCGCGACCTCGGGCTTAGCAGCGCACACCCTATAGCCGCTAAGCCACCACGGCGTTTCTTTTTTCTTTCTTTTATTTTTACTTTTCCGCAAGAGAAGTAACTTATTTATCGACTGCATCGTAAAAGTTCGGCACACTTATTTTTTCGTATATTCACGAAAAAAATTACAAGTATAACGGCTTCACGGAGGAAGAAAGCACGATATTCTTTTTTATTTGCCGTTATAGAGAACGAGGAAGTTCATTGATAGCAGAATTAGCCTGAAACAGAAGAAAACACGCGGAAGGCGGGAGATGGAAATGCAAGAGTATGAGCAAAACGAGAACAAGGTGAAAGCAGGAGCCAACGTTTCGACAATAGGACTTGTCTTCTTCAGGCGACAAACGCTTTCCACGCCACAGTATATATAGGTGGGGTTCTTCTAAAGGGGAGAGGGTGTAAGGCGGGTGGGTGTGGTAACCAGGGAAGGTGTGTTAGCGTGTCGAATTGAAAATAAAGGAATGCTGTGCACAAGGCCAGGAGCCCCCCCCCCCCCCCCGGTCTGTCAACCACGTGTCAACGCACGCGTGTTAGCCGGCGTGTCAACGCGTCGTCACGCCGGCTGGAAAAAAATAAAGAAAAGGAAAAAGAAAAACACAAAAATATATATGCAAATAAACCAAACTAAGTGTTGTTACCTATAACATAAACAACATACTACAAAGATACCACCCAATATTATCAAGTAACGAGCGTCTGAGAAAAGCGTTCCCGGATGTACCTAGGGTTACCTATCGCCGAAACAGGAACTTTAAAGACATGTTAGTGCACGCAAAAGTCAGCCAACAGCATTCCCCCGAAATAAAAGCATGTTGTCGCCCCAGGTGCAAAACCTGCAGGCACCTTCAAAGTGACGCTGAAATTAAAAGCACCGCAAATAGTTATAGACACGAAGTCAAATCTAGCTTCACTTGTACAAGTTCGGATGTGATTTATATGCTTGAACGTTCCTTCTGTAAGAAACAATATATCGGTGAAACAGGACAATCAATGAACGTCAGATTAAACGCACATCGCGCGGACACAACTGAAATTTACACGAGTACACGAGTGTTTTCGCATTTCGCCCCCATCGGAATGCGGCCGCCGTGGCCGGGATTTGATCCCCGCGACCTCGTGCTCAGCAGCCCAACACCATAGCCACTGAGCACCCACGGCGGATTACCACCAGTTTTAAAGAGCTATGTATACTGTGGCGAGGAAAGCATAGGTCGCCTTGAAGAAGACAAGTCCACTTGTCGAAACGTTGGCTCCTGCTTTCACCTTGTTCTCGTCCTGAAACAGAAAGTCATTTAAGAAGCGTCAGTCAACTATTTAATTCCAATTAAGGCATCTCAAAGCACCACTGGGGCGATGAGGGGCGCCCCAGTGGAGGGCTCCGGATTATTTTTTTACCACCTGGCGTTATGCGGCCACCATTGGAAGGAATTCAACCCACGACCTCTTTTTCAGCGGCAGAACGCCGTACACAGGGTGTTTCACGTGATTTGAACCAAGTATTTAAAAAAAAAAAACGTGCGCAGCTGAATAAAACAAACGACAAATGGTTTACCGTAATGTGGCGCACCTTAGAGCAGTTTCATAATCCGCTTATTTAGTGCGTTTTGTCCGAAACGACCGATCCATTTTGTGTGTGTGGGTGTGTCTACGAAAGCGCATGAGTGTAGTCATGTGGTCTCTTTTTTTCGGTAATAATTGTGCATCGAAGCAATGCCTGCATTTCTACTAATCCACAGTTTGTTAATTTAACCTGGTGATGACGAGTTAGCAAACTGAACAAATTTGTTTTCTACCCCCCCCCCCCCATCATAACATGTCTCAGCTAAAAAAAAAAAAAAGAATGTTCACCTGTTGCACACACAAAAAAAAAATGATTCTTTTTTCTTCAGGGAAAAGGACGTTATTGGAAAAGTTACACAAGCAAAGGGTGATTAATATTCAGAACAAGTGATTTCACTTATTGTCCAGTACGTCTGGAAGGTGCGTTATAACCAACGTTTTGTTTTAAGGGCTGAAACCAGCAGAAGCTGGTCATAGAAGGGTCTTTTTTTTTACGTAAAGCATATTGTATAAACACAATCTCATTCAGAAGAAATGGAAGAAAGGCTGACATATCTGGTGAGTGTCATTAAGCGTTTAATCAATGGAAAGATATCTCATATAAACCGAGATATACCAAAAAAAAAAAAAAAAGTTGTGACTACGACGCAGCAGCAAGGCTCTGCATATGCGGGGAGAAAGGAATATACAAACACACTCAACATCAACATAGACGTTTATATATATATATATACACTTTTTTTTGCTATAGCTCGGTTTATATGAGATATCTTTCCATTGAGCAAACGACACTCAATGACACTCTCCAGATATGTTAACCTTGCTTCCATTTCTTCTGAATGAAATTGTGTTTATACAATATGCTTTATATATATATACCAGGGGCATAGCCGGGGGGGGGGGTTCATGGGGCTTCACCCCCCCCCCCCCCGAAATTTTTTCGTGCTGTCCATGCACCGCCGGCCAAAACAACCCCCGGCGCGGGAAATCATGCTCGATTTTGTATATAATGTCCTTTTCATGCTCGAAACAACTTTTAGTGGGAACATTGCGAAATCGGGCTGGATTTCACGGCAACGTCCATGCGCCGGGAGTCGCATATCGTAACGCAAGGAGCTCCATCCGAGCACGAAGTGTCAAAGGCGTGGCGGGTGGGCTCGTTGCGGCATCTCGCTGAGGCCGCAGAATCTAGGGAGCGCTTGCATTTCAATTCTGACACTTTATGGGTATAAAGTTCTAATAAACTTCTGCTGCCCCCCCGAAACGTGCATTGACATTTCCAAAGTCGCGCTTTAGATTTTCAATTCCAGAACATTGTGGGTTTAATGGTGTTATAAACATTTGACGCCAAAGGTGCATTGACTTTTCTAAAGCCTTAGATCGGAACATACAACGAGACAAGTCAAATCAACACACTTTCAGACAAGTTGACAAAACACGCAGTGAGATACGATGAGACAAAGCGTTGCGGTTCATTTGTGCCGTCATGTCGCATAAAATATTATCAACATTTTTTTTTACCTACGCCAAAGCATCCAAGACACTAAAGCAAGCCAGGGTAACTGCGTTATTTATTTTTTCTACTTTGACTTTTATTCGTGAGGACACATTGAGCCTCTTAATTTTTTTTTTTATTCCCACTACCCTACCCGCGGGCTGCCAGAGCCTGCCACAGCACATGCGTTTTTCTCGCGTTGCCCCGACCACCGCGCGGCGCACTTCGGTGCGCGTTTGGTTTTCTCTGGCCGAGTGGATTTTCGCTTGGCACAGTTTTGGACGCCTTCTGGCTAGCAGACGAGAAAAATCAACAATGGACGCTGACCGCCATCACTGTGAAGACTCGACGGATTGCACCGCGTTCGCTCAAGCGCAACCTCTCAGCAAAGTCTTGTCTCGCTGGTCTAGGATACCGAGCACTATGCGTATGGTTCTCGGTGACCAATCCTCTCACGTTTTGTTCGATATCCTTTCAGCAGCCACCTTTGCCACCTTTGGCAGTCACCTTTGGGCACCTTAGGTGTTCAAAGTAGGCATTGGATTGTGGCCAAAATATTCTCCTTCGCGTTCTTTTTTTTTATTGCGGTGCCCCGTCCCCACAAAAGAAAAAAAAAAAGATGCATTGTTGCGGCGCAGCGAATTGTTGCATGGTGACAGTTTGTTACTTCTTCTTTTGCGGAAAGTAATCGGCTACGGCACGCTTCAGTTGCCGGATACTATTATTATATTATTGTAATAGCAATTATATGAACACTCCAGGCGCATTCCTGCTGTCGCCGTCTCCCTCATGTTTCGTATGAAGTCTCAGGGCAATAACGTCGTGACCGCATGCTGTATGTGCGAGTAAAAGAGTAGGGCGGTGGAATGGGTGAGCCGACGACAGTGTCTTGTGTGCGCAAAGGAGAAAAGCGGGGAGCAAGCGCGCCGCCTTCCATCGCGCGCGATACATCGGGGGGCGTGGATGGAATGGGGGCGGAATCTAGGATTCTGTGAATCTGTTATGTTTATGTTTATGCAACATGTTTATTTGCCTTGTTTGACGCATTATATACAGTGACTTTTTCTTAGATACGTAGATTTATTGGAGACTTATACGTATGTTTAAATATCTTGTTGCAAGGTTTTGTGTATACGTGCAGTGAACTTTCTTTCCAGTGACACTTTTTTGCCATTTTTCAAGCATTTGTATATTCCATTGTATCTTCGCATTTCTAATGAATGAGGGCGAGTTAAATGAAAGTCAGCCTACCCACCCCGCGCAATAATGGTTCGGTTCATTGTCTGCGAGGCACGCGCGTAGCACACAGGA